>NC_137162.1:38831661-39482424 GCF_951394435.1 Stenella coeruleoalba | reverse complement strand
CTGCCAGGTGAAAAAGAATCAGGTGACCCCCCCCAGCCTCTCATTAGCTGCTGCTGTATCACCTGCAGGAATTGTAAAACCATGGACAGCTACTGAGCAGAATTGTTCAGACCAACTATTTCACAATGAAGACATTATTTTGAACATACACATGCATCAGTGAAGAATAGCGTTATTTAAAATGAGACTGTCAGGTCCCAAATAATTTGGGTTTTTCCCCTCAATTTTTCTTTCTTTTCCCCTTGATTTTTAATGGATGAAGTAATAATCCAAGAGCAGTCACCACTTAGAAACATGGAAGTTTCCTTCTAAGTAAGTAATTTGGGTAAGAAGGCATCACCTTAGCAACAACACATTCCACAACTGTGATTGACATTGGCATAATATTCTAATAAAATCAGCTAGTTTTTTCCACTGCTCCAACACTTTGGTTAAAAATGGGACAGAGGGAAATGATTTCCAGGACACTGATAAAAGTGAAATCTCAGACTTGAACTGATTCACAATAAACACATTTTATTATTTTCACCTGATTTCTACCTATACTCCTTCATAGACACTCCTCATTATCCCCAAAATTTCATTCAAGGAGAAAGTATCAATATTTGAACATGATAGAAGAGTTGAAAACAACAGCAAAAGTTGTACAAAATTATCTACTTGGAAGAATCAACCTGAATTACTCCTCTCTCACCAGACTGCTTTCTCATCACTCTGAATCCCACAGTGAAAGTGGAAAATCAATTTCATTACCAAGCAACGTTTTCAATCAGAGCCCTCAAACTATTCAACATGAGTTAAATTTTCCCAGGTATGTTATCATTGGTCTACCTCAATATTTATGCGATGGTTTGAAAATTTTGTTTGGAAAAAAGGAAAAGGAAATACTCCCAAGTTGGGAAAATGCATCAACCATGAAACACAAATCCATCCTACATAGTGTTCCATGTCAAATGCAAAGATTTCTCAAAGCTCAATAGTTACATACTAATGTGAAATTAGAAAAAATCCTGAAATTATCTATTCAGATCCACAGAATTAACAAATACAACATTAATTCTTCTAAACCTTTTTTTTTTTTAATATAAATTTATTTATTTATTTTTGGCGGGTTGGGTCTTCGTTGCTGCTCACAGGCTTTCTCTAGTTGCGGCTAGTGGGGGCTACTCTTCGTTGTGGTGTGCGGGCTTCTCATTGCGGTGGTCTCTCATTGCAGAGCACTGGCTCTAGGAGCACAGGCTTCAGTAGTTGTGGTGCACTGGCTTAGCCACTCCGTGGCATGTGGGATCTTCCTGGACCAGGGCTCGAACCCGTGTCCCCTGCATTGGCAGGCAGACTCCTAACCATTGTGCCACAAGGGAAGTCTCCCTTCTAAATCTTTTTATAAGCAGTGGATTCAACTAGGAATAACTATAAATAATAAGCCAAAATGGGATCAGAAACTTCTTTCCAATTTGTTGGCTATAAGCTAATTTTTCTGTCTCTCATGTTGCATCAGAATAGAAGTGTGTTAATTAAATAATTGCAGAGAAAAAAGCAGTTATGGTATTTTGCATACCAAAGGGCCCTAAAGGATTTCACAGCCTTATGGTAAATGCAGAGGAGTATAAAAAGCGCAACTTGAAAAAATTACTCACACTACTTTCATTTATAGTACTGAAATGACTAATTACTTGCCAAGTTCTATTTATAGAGAATTCTCTTCAAGAAACTCAAAAGTATTTTACAGATCTCTCTAATTGATCTTCACCATTTTACAAATGTTAAAGTTATTTGTAAAATTAGAATTCCCCTGGAACAAAAATTAAATGCAAAGAGAAGTTAAGTAAATCAGCTGAGTAAAGGGTAGAGCTTAGAAGAGAATTCAGTTGTGTTCTGTCTCTTCAGCCATCTATACTGTTTTTAAAATATATTTTGGACCAGTAGAAAGTAACTCACATTGCTCAATCCTAAGCTTTTTTTCTTTCTTTCTTTTTCCTCTTTTTTTTTTTAAACAATAGCTTTGAGGTATAATTGATATACAAAAAAACTGCACATCTTTAATAATGCATAAAATTTGATGAGTTTGGACCCAAGCATTTTCAACAGCTTAATACATGAGTTGTACTTAATTTTAAATACAGTTCATGCGGCCCAATAGGTTAGTCAAAATCCAATATTACAAAAAGTTAACAACCTTCACCTTTCACATCAAATCATAGGACTGAAAGAAATTTTGAGGGATCAGTTGTCCTCTTAGCTTATTTTCTTTCATTTATTTACTATACATCAAGTACCTATTATGTGCCAGGCAATGTGTTAGGCACTGTAGTTTCAATAACCAGCAAAATAAACATGGTCCTTATCCACACTGAGTTTCTGATTGCAATCTCATTAAAGTATTCTAAATTATAATGACCTCCCTTAATTTTATATATGTCCAAAGAAGATACCAAACTTTTCATGAGTAATTCATCCCAGTGTTAACAGTGTTGAATAGACGATAATTCTTCCACATCTGGCAAAAGTCTTTCATTCTATAATTGTACCAAATTCTTCTTGCTGGATATTCCATGGACATGAAGATTAGGTCAATATGCAAAGATCATTCACAGAATTTCAGAGTATTTAACTTTTCCCCAAACTCCTCTCCTCTAGATACCAGATTTCCTCTGATTATCATCGTGAATTTCTAAATAATCTGGGGTTTTGCTTGGGTTTTCATCATATCATAGTGATTTGTTTATCTAAAAATATTTATTATGCATGTAGGTATCAGGCACTAACTGGACATTGATGATATAACTGCATACAATACAGATTGATACTGGTTTCTTCATGTGATATTTAGACTGGTGTAGTAATGATTTTTCCCTTGTTGATAAAACATAGAGACTAACTCATACTTTTTTATAATTTAAACTCCCCTATTCACTGTTTTATATTCATTCTCCTATGTATTCTATTTTAGTATATTTTCTATATAGATAGGTATCAAATTATAAGAAATATGTACTTAATATATATTATATATAACTCTCTATTGAGATAGATAGATTGGACAGAGATATATGGCAATATATTATTTTAAATTTAGTACAATGTGTCACTGATTACTTATACTTAATTAACCTATGTTAACCAAGATATTGGAGCTTTTAGATACAAAAGATTTTATCATTAGGTTTAGAATGAACTGCCCCTTCCCAGGATTTATGCTATGACGTATCATTTGACTTCTCTGGATCTCAACTAAATCATCTGTAAAATTAGCACGTACCTCATAGGTTTGCTGCAAGGATTAAATGAGATAGTTAAGTGCCTAGAACAGGTTAGAAATACAATAAATGTTAAGTTTTCTTTTTCTCTCTGGAGATAAGATTATAGCCAGTTGTGAACTTATCTAGTCATTTTGTCATCTGGGCCAGATTTCCGCCAGTTTTGCTGAGGCATACAGTAGAACTTTCCAGGCTCAAGGAAAGAATAAAAGAAAGGTGATGGAGTTATTTTAAAATAGGTGGTTTTGCTGTTTCTATATCAATGATGACAACAGGTATATTAAACTCGCTGGAGATGAGATCATATTTAGAATTGAGCGAGTATGTAATGAGATGCCCCAGGATTCAAGTAAATAAGAGAATGAACTGCACGATACTCTAATGAGTGGAAGTATTATTTTATTTGGAAAGAATTTAGTTGAATTAATTTCTATAAATGACATGAACAATGCAAAGCTTTGTTCAAATAAATCTAAATAATCTGACCTGGATTTTCCCCTCATATTTTTCTCAGCTTTTCTCCAAACACAAGAAAGTTCTTAGATCTTTGGTACCTTTCAGTCCTGGCTCTGCCATTTACTAATTGTATAATATCACACAAGTTATCCCAACTTTTTGAGACTTGTCTCCATAAAATAAGAAAATATATACCTTGCTTATAAGGTTATCGAAAAGGTTAAATGAGAATGGACATAAAGCATTCAACACTGGGTCTCTGGTCTAAAGTAGGCACTAAAAATTGTCATTTTCTACTTCCCTTAACACTAAATATTTATTTAGAACAAGTGCCACATCTCAAATGCATTGCTAAATGGGGCATATTACTAACCTAGCTCGGTGTTTGCTCAAGTTAAATGGCTCAATTTCTCCCACAGAATATTGCTATCAGAATAATAATGAAGGTTTCGTTTTAAATATTTTCCATGCTCCCTGAATTATGGAGCACATAGCTTCCTTCAAAGAGATCACTCACATAAAGACTCTAACTTAAGCCAGTTCTTAGTTTAACAATGAAGGCGATTAAAATACATTTCCCTTTCAATCCTTATAACCAAGAATAACAGCAGAAGCATGAGAAATCTCAGAGTATTTTGTTTGGCAACCAGTCATCCTTGACTAGCCTTTAATATTATGAGGGATGGAGAATTAATGAACCAATATGTCACTCTTATTTTGACATACAAATACAATTTAAGGGATGCCGACAGCTAAATTTTCCATTTGTCATCATTTCAAATCCACCTCGTAGGTATTTCTTGCTTCTATTTCCTGCATTTTATGCTCACTGCCCTACTTTAGGTCCTCATTATCTTCTGCCTGCACGTGCCAATTGGAGGAACCTTCTTTCCTGGCTTCTCAGCATCTATACTTAATCTCTTCAATCCATTTTTTTTTTTTTTTTACACTGCTGATAGTAGAGCAAACTTTCTAAAAGACAAATCAGACCATGGCAGATGTTATGTGGCTATTCAAAATTCTTCAGTAGCTTTCTTTATTAGCTTCACAATTGGATGTCAGTGTTCCAAGAGAGCCAAAACTTGAGAATCCAAGACCCAGAGAGAAGGGAAGCAAAGAGAAGTAAGCCTGACATTGTATGGCTTGAGTCATTTGATAATTCCTAAGTGGAGCACCCAACAGAAAATGGTCACTAAAGGCTAAGAAATTAGCAGAGCTTTAGGCAGTCTCACAATTTGGAAAGACAGAAATTGGAGTTTAGGGTTTGCTAAGTAGGAGATACCCTGGCGAATACGCCAGACGCTCTGAAAGGCTGCATCCTAAGAGTAACGTGAGATCTTACAAACATGGAAACCCAGACTTGAGTCAGCTTAATCCCTGATTGGATTAGATTGACTTGACCTTTCTCTAACAGCCTTCCAGATAAAAATGAAAATCCTCTCTGGAGGGAGAAAACATTAAGAAATTATAGGAATCAGCCCTACGGGTCGCTGGGTAGGGGAGTTATAAGACATAAACTTTAAGTAACTGTGATTAGTATATTCAGGAAACCAGAGAACAAGGCAAAAAATTGAGGGTCGTTCTACCCATACCTGATCCTGTCTCAGTCTTGTTAATCTCAGTGAATGCACCACCATAAAATTAAGGCCAGACTCTAGGAGTCATCTTTGATTCCTATCTTTCCCTCAATCCCCAAAGCCAGTCCATCAGTAAGTCCAGCTGACCCATCCTCAGGCCTCCTTTTTTTTTTTTTTTTTTTTTTGCGGTACGCGGGCCTCTCACTGCTGTGGCCTCTCCCGTTGCGGAGCACAGGCTCCGGACGCGCAGGCTCAGCGGCCATGGCTCACGGGACCAGCCGCTCTGCGGCATGTGGGATCTTCCCGGACCGGGACACGAACCCGCGTCCCCCTGCATCGGCAGGCGGACTCTCAATCACTGCGCCACCAGGGAAGTCCAAGCATACATTTTTTTACATCTACTCCTCATCTCTACAGCTGCTACCCTACTCTTGAGCTGTCATCATCTCTCATTTGGGTTCCTGGCAATAGCCTTCTGCTGGTCTTTGTTACTCCATTCTTCTTGCCTCGCAATGTATTTGTCATGCATCAACCAGACTGAATTTTTTTTTTTAAGCCAGTTAGATCACGCTACTCTTCTACTTAGGACACTATAATAGCATCACATTTCATTAAGAATCAACTGAAACTGTTTATCATGGCCTGGAAGGTCCTACATGATTTGGCCCTGTCCTCATTCTTCTATTTCAGTGGTTTTCAGCCAGGGGCAATTCGCAATATTTGAAACATTTTGGCTGTTACAACTGGATGTTGGGAGTGGGGGCGTGGCTACTAGCATCTAATGGGTAGAGGCCAGGGATGCTTCTAACCATACTACAATTCAGAACACAGTTCCTCACAACAATGAATTATCCAACCCAAAGTATCAAGAGTGCTGAGGTTGATGAAACTTCATCTGACAGTCTATCAGTAGTCACTTTATTCTAGGTTATCTGCTTTCTTTTCCTTCTCAGAACAAGCCCGACACATTCTCATCTCCAGGCTTTCTGAACTTGCTGTTTCCTCCACCTGGAATACTCTTCCCTCTGATTTTCATAAGGCTGGCTTCTTGTATCATTTAGGTCTTGATTCATACAACGTCTCCTCGGAGAGGCCTTCTATGACTGTTCCTTCTAAAACAGTTTCCTCTGTTGTTTTTGATAGTTCCTCCAATAGCTCTTTTCTTAATCCAGAACGTATTTTTGTGCATTTTATTGTCTACCTCTCCCACCAAAATGTAAGCTCAGTGAATGCAGAAACCTTCTCCATTTCATTCATTCCTCTATTCCCAGTGCCTTGAATGGAGCTGAACTCATTATAAACAGTCAAAAATTATTTGTTGAATAAATTACCAAACCAACATAGCATAGGCCTTCACTGACTTGACAAAAGTTGCAGCTAGATTGCACTTCATTCCTGGGACCCAGCGTGTACCCAACGGGTAGTCATTCCTCTGGATCCTTCTCCCTCTTTCTATCCCTCTCAGAATTCAATGTCACTGGAACTTGGTTGTGTCCTCTACCACGTATTTGTTGAGTATTTATTACATACAAAGAACTGTGCTAAGCACGACACTGTGACATAGATGGCGCATTCCAACTCAGCAGAGGAGGAGAGAGATGAGAGTTTAGTAACATTCTTGAAGTAACACAGCAAGTCATTTTGAAACAGATAAATAAGAATTTCATATAGCTATTCATTTCATACAAATGACAAAACATTGTGTTTAGATTGAATGGGACTGAGATTTCACCAGAATCTCAGTATAATTTTCCTGTCAAGAACAACTGTGAACGCTACTCTATGAATACACCATGATCAATTCATTCTACAGTTTGTTTGCAGATTTTATCTAGTTATGCTGGTTATTCTCCTTCTTTATTGACAAAAATGGTCTACTTAAAAGTTAAGGATAACTTAGGTTTATCAGAAATGAACAAGAATATTAGTAACACAAATAATGTCTCTGAATGGCTTGTGACAGAATCAAATTATTTCCTATTTTATTCTCTGGTGGTTAATGTAATCTAAATACTTTATATATGCCTTATATAAAATGTACACAATTGGGCATATAAAAAAGTTACTTCTTACCTTCGTTATTAGTATATAAATCCCCTTATTCCAATCCTTCTCATGGGGAAGAGGGGGAGGCGATTTTACCCCCCGCCTCAAGAACTGGATTATATGTAAACTAAGAATAGTTTCTACTCTTAGCTTAAATTTCTATTCTTAGTTTAAATATACTCCAATTTATAGGTCTTTCCTTACCATTGTGTTTTTAATCAGTAATATCAAGTGAAAATAGCTGGGTGTTACAAAACTCTCCTGAATCTTGGTGTACGTTCTATGATGCTTTCAGAGGTGATACTGTCTTCCTTGGGCTGATCTGGATTTGATATTATCTGTTATCTACGTAAGATAATTTTATTTTTCCTTCACCATTTTTCATCTAATTGTATACATGTGTACACACACACACACACACACACACACACACCCTTGCTACATCTGCAACAGACTTACAACTTTACTGTTTGGCTTTAATTAAGTTATGGAAATGGAGTCCTTAACAAAGTTCCTTTAATAATGCTATTAACTGGTAACTACATGTTTCCCCATTACAAAGTTAAATTTTAATGATTATTTATTACACACTGTATGTTTCGCAATACAATCAGCACACATGAACAAATTGGAGTTTGCCACATATAATGAAATCATAAAACCTGAGAGTTCTATTCAATTACACTGAAGAGCAGGAAGCTCTTTTCTTGCTTTCCAAATCGAACAGCCTCAGCAGAGGGAAGATCAGATATTTCTATACCAAAGTCCATCATAGGCTTGTCAAATTAAATTGAAAAACAAAAAACAAAAAACCGCATTTGACCTTAGTAGGGATGTATGTTAAAGGACCTCCTAGGAATTTGACATGGGACACGAGAACTTCTGAAATGTCTGGGTAAAGAGTTTTCATTTCTGTAAAATGCATGTAGTATTATCAGGAAACGATCAATGTCTCATTTTTTACACGAGATACACTCAAGTCCTTTCCAACAGAGAGGCTGCACATCTGAAAGAGGGGAGGAAAACATTTTCACCTTAGCCCCCTTGTTTAAGACCTGTGATTGTTTTTACTTTTTTCCATAAAAGCAAAAAGATTATCTTGCACATTTCTCAAATAAAGTGCAACAAAACTGAGATGAGTATCACCATTTCTGTCCTTAAAGCAATGACAAAATAATCACCATTTCTGTCCTTATCAACACCTGCCCTGACTTGAATTCCCTCATTCAAACTCACAGAGGCTGGGCTGTGAGCAGTGGGCAAGCCCTCTGCCATAATTTCCCTCACTCACTTAGTGATCCACACCTGTTCCAAGTGCTGAAGCATTCAGAAAATTGAAGAGTTCCACCTTTAAGTAGATATAGAATCCAAGTGTAGCAAGGCATTGTGTAACTTTACATTTGGTAGGAAATAAAGAGAAAGAGACACTTTTGTAACTGGTTATTTGATACAGCTTAATTTGTATCATTATGATTTAAAAAATAAATCTATGTATGGTCTTGCCAGAAAGTGAGACAAGCTCCACTTTTTGTCTGATCTGAGAAGTATATTTGCTATTATTAAGCCTAAATCTAATGGCATTTAAAATAAAAGTTCATCTGTCCAAAGAGTCAAGACTCCTATCCCTGATGTCCCCTTTTTAGAAAATGTACATGCTTTTGTTTTCCTGATATTTACATCTGTTTTTATTTCTCAGTATAATCATTGTGGTAATACAGGGCTTTGGTAATGGCTGATGAAGACAGAGAGTCGCAGAGGTATCGGGAGCCACCAGCTCCTTGTGCCTCATGTCAGCTCTTGCCAAGTGACTGTTCCTCACTATTGAACCTGACCTCATAATTTCCCATGACTTTTAGTGCTGTTAGATAATTCAGATTCAGAACAGGACAGAACAACTGGAACAAATGAGAGGGGTTGTCTAGGTCAACGACAACATAGACTCTGGATTAATACGGTTTCATCACATTTGTGACCATCAATAATCCTACATAAAATTATGAAGCTTTCAACTAGAAACAGTCTATAGTCAGTGTGTGTGTGTGTGTGTGTGTGTGTGTGTGTGTGTGTGTGTGTGTGGGAGAGGAGGGGAGAGGGGAGAGGGGAGGGGAGAGAGGGGAGAGGGGAGGGGGAGAGGGGAGAGGGGAGAGGGGAGAGGGGAGAGGGGAGAGGGGAGAGGGGAGAGGGGAGAGGGGAGAGGGGAGAGGGGAGAGGGGAGAGGGGAGAGGGGAGAGGGGAGAGGGGAGAGGGAGAAAGAAAGCCTGCAAGTGCTACTAAACTGTAGTTAACTGTAGCACTAACAAGTGCTATGATGTAGCTGTGGAGATAATCAGACCAGAGTTCCTATACATGTTCTGCCAGTTGGCATCTTTATGACATAAGAAAAGTTTCTTATTTTCTTTCATGTTAGTTTCCTCATATGGATATAACATTCTTCATTTCACAAAGTATATGGGTAAGATGAAATAATGTATTTGAAAGTATCTGATACTTGGAGAGAATTCAAATGTTAGTTTCCATTCTCTGAATAAGAAAGAGGGATCTGCTTTGGTCAGAGTGAAGTGATCAAATTACTGAGTGATATATTTATATATGTAATACATGCCATGCAAGATTATGGAGTTGATCTTAAAAAACACAAAATGAAAGTGGAAGGTGGGATTAGAGAAAGAGTAATTAGGGGCATCCCTATAAGTGTAAGTCAAAGCCCATAAAGTTACAAAACATAAGATTTAGACTCTGCAAACAAGTATTTTTAGAACTCTCCATTTTGCTCTTTGCTCCCAGAAGATTCCAGGAGCTTATTTTATAATTGAGTCATATCTAAGAGCATAGTTATTTATACACAGTTCAAAATACAATCATCAAATGTAAAACAGGTTTATATAAACATTTCCAGAAACCGTGCCTGTGAGTGTAATATACACATCGTTATTGCCATGAAGCACCACGAGTTCCCTGAGATGAAATTATAACAATTCATCTACTTTTGTTTCTCAGAGAATTAACATTCCAGAAGCACTGCTACTCATTCTGGCAAGAGGTATCTTCATTTACTTCAACTTAACTTTAAAAAATCAGGAGAGAATCAGACAATAGGGGATAAGAGAAGGATTCAAAGGTTGACAGCTTGATCCTTTCCAAGTGAAGGTATTCAGCACCCGTTGCTATATTACTGATGGAAAACATGAAGGTTGACTTAAACATAAACTTACCACTTCCTAACTCCATCAGTAAACATGGGTCAATGTGTGCTTTAGAGTCAGTTCCCTATTTCATAAGAACAGACCAGGAAGCATTATATAAACACACACACACATATATATGTGTATACGTGCATGCATATACATGTAAATATACACACTTTTACCCATCTATTTACCTACATATCTACTGTATTTGGAGTAATAAGACTAGAGTTCAAGCCCTAAATCTACCTCTTATTAACTCCTCACTAGACTATAATCTCCATTGGGACAGGAATTTTGTCCCCTGTGGTCACTATTTTGTCCTTTGCACCTGGTAGAATTTACAAATAACTGTTCCACAGTCATTTCTTGAACGAATAAAGAAGAACGATTTTTAATGTCTTCTTTGTTTCCGGTATCGCGGCATCCTCTTAAACCAGGTTTTTATACTTAATTCTTGGAACCATACAATGAAGTTGAAATTATTCCCAAATAAGGCAACTGAGGTTCAAAGAGACTGAAATAAATCTTACCAAAGGTCTCAGAGTTTAACAAGTGGCAGGGCCCACACAGGCTTCCTTTGGTTTTGATTTCTGCTTCTGTAAATTGGGAATGGCAACGCGCTTCCGTGGTGGTTGTGAGGATCAAATTAGATGATCAATGCGCATGTATTGGTAAAGAATAAAGTGCTTACAAGTGGGAGGTGTTACTACTCTCACTTCACATGCTTAGGGGCATGATGTGTGATCAGCAAAGCCAAGTCCACTACTGGCAAAACTCAAGGAGTATGAGTGCCTAACGGGGAGAGCTTTGGAATCCTCTCCACATCCTATAGACAACACAATAAGATTACAGAAGAAAATCTTATGGGTTGGGAGGGAAATAAAATTCCAGACCTTTGATTCAATTAATTTGTCAACTACGCAACGATAATAAAACTACTGACAGCAAACACATACCCTGGTCTCTCACTGATTACCCCACTAATGACGCGATCAGCAGACCTTTAAATTTGGGTTAAGTTAAAGGAAATACAAAGTCCTAACTGTGAGTATCTTAAGAGACATGCTTCTTACTGTTTACTTCTCTGCTTTTTTTTTTTTTTTGCGGTACGCAGGCCTCTCACTGTTGTGGCCTCTCCCGTTGCGAAGCACAGGCTTCGGACGCACAGGCTCAGCGGCCATGGCTCACGGGCCCAGCTGCTCTGCGGCATGTGGGATCCTCCCAGACCGGGGCACGAACCCGTGTCCCCTGCATCGGCAGGCGGACTCTCAACCACTGTGCTACCAGGGAAGCCCTATTTCTTTGCTTTTTAAATTTTTGAATACTTGCATAGTCCACTAACTGAGTTTAATAATACTTAAGGTAAACACAGGACTTGAATTTTGTGTATAGCATCAATAATAATAAACTGATTCAATGAAATATTATTTTGAATGAAAGATAAGGTTGCAGCCTTTGGCATTAGCATTGTGCTATGACAAATGCATTAAGAAGTTTAGGAAAGTATAGTAAAATAAATGGTAGGAAGAAAAGCTACCACAAGTAATATCTTCACTATAAATTATAAAATCACTTTCTCTCAATAATAGTCTAGAGATACAGAACTAGAAATGTAAAGCACGTTAGTAAATCTCTTTGTGGGTTTGTTCAGAATACAGCAAAGGACAGTTTTTCTCCTCACTACGTTATGTTTGCAAAAGCAGTAGGAGAGGGAGGGAAGTATAACTTAATTCTTTCAGAACACGAAGCAGAAATGTGTTTTTTAAAATGGAAGTATAGTTAATTTACAATGTTGTGTTCGTTTCAAGGGTCCAGAGAAGTGATTCAATTATACACACACACGCATATATTCTTTTCAGATTCTTTTCCATTATAAGTTATTACAAGATACTGAGTATAGTTCCCTGTGCTGTACAGTAAATCCTTGTCATTTATCTATTTTATATATAGTAGTGTGTATATGTTAATCCCAAGCTCCTAATTTATCCCTTCCCCTCTTTCCCCTTAGGTAACCGTAAATTTGTTTTCTATGACTATGAGGCTATATTTTGTAAATAAGTTCATTTGTTTGAGAGAAAGACAATTATCATATGATATCACTTATTTGTTGAATCCAAAAAAAAAATTATGCAAAATGAACTTCGTCACAAAAGCAAGATATACTGTAGAACACCCCATGAACTTCCACGTGATCTTAGTCTCATCATCACAGAGAACTGGTAAACTCCTTGAAAGCAGGTTCCAGGCCTTCTACCTTGCTACACCCCCAATAACATCCACCACAGTGCTCCATGTTAAACTCCAGAAGCACTGAAAAAATTCAGAGAATACCCACACTTGGACTTAAATCCTAACCCCAGGATTTCTCACTGTCCAGCTGTGTGCAGATGACTTAATCCCTCCCTGGTCTTTGGTTTCCTCATTTATAAAATAGAAATGAAACCACTGTCTTAATGAGACGAGACAGCACAAATAAAAGCCCAACATGGTGTGTAGTTCACATCAGGGGCTCAGCGATATTGGCGCCATTTCATAACCACTCCGCCACTCCCCTTCCATTTCATTTGTCTCATTTTATCCTTACAACTCCCTCTATAGACACACTTATGCCACAAGTTCTAATCTGTATAAATTTAAACCATCACTGAACTTGTGATAAAATTAAGACTCGAATCTTGTTCCAGATTTCTACCATGATGATTTCCCGACATATCTCATTCAAAAATTAATCACTTCTTGCACAGTGTTAGAGCCTGTCAACTGAAGTCTATTTCTAAAATATTTACTGGGACTTCTCTGGTGGTGTGTGGTTAAGAATCTGCCTGCCAATGCAGGGGACATGGGTTCGGGCCCTGGTCCGGGAAGATCCCACATGCCACGGAGCAACTAAGCCCATGTGCCACAACTACTGAGCCTGAGCTCTGGAGCCTGTGAGCCACAACTACGGAGCCCAAGTGCCACAACTACTGAAGCCCGCATGCCTAGAGCCCATGCTCCACAAGAAGAGATGCCACTGCAATGAGAAGCCTGCACACCACAATGAAGAGTAGCCCCTGCTCGCCACAACTAGAGAAAGCCCGTGCACAGCAATGAAGACCCAATGCAGCCAAAAATAAAATAAATAAATTTATTTAAAAAATTACTTAGCCTAATATGTATACATACATATTTATTTTTTCCTTGGTGTTACTGGGCTTCCTTAATGACTGTGTCAATCAGGGCTTATTGTGTGCATAGTCCAACACACTGTTTGAAATAACTATTCAAACCATTACAATGTTGTGAAGGAACCACCAGCTGTAACATTACTAATGAATATTAATGCTCTTTTTTATTTGGCTGGCACTGAAATAATAGCAGTTGTCATGTAGCATCAACAATCTTAACCAGGGTACTTTGGAAAGTCATTTAAAATCTGAAATGCCCTCCAGATTACATTTTGTGGTCAACGCACAGTCATGAAGTAAGCTGTAATTGATACAGCTAACAGTAGTACTGTTGGAACAATGTCATGATAAAATGGGATTTAAAAACAACTCATTTCCCCCTTCTACTGCTTCTACTTTCATACAAGGTAGATTAAATGCCTTCTAATTTGCTCATTTTGGGTAAAGAACAAATTTCATTGCCTTTCAATCACATTGAATGAAAAGAACAGAACTGGACAGGAGCGAAGAGAACTAAAACAATAGCAGCACGTAAGTAATGAGGTAGTTTTCTGCCTTTTGAGAAAAATCTATTGTCAGAAGAATTTATGGCTATTGGCCAGAGCCACAAGAGCGACATGATCGTTCAGATGTGACAAAATATCTAAGGCTTGAAAAAAAGTCACCCTAGCAAGACAAAATGGGACTGCTTTAGAAATATTTCAAAGCAATCTGTTGGTTTTACATGTCTATGCCATTAACATTAATAGAATGCTGCACACAGCCTTCCGTAACTCATCATTCATGCATGGTTTAGTCACATCCATGCTCAGGATTCTTTCTAGTTTATGTAACTGTAATTACTTTTTAAAATATCAACACGAAAATCTCCATTTACTAAGGCAGGCCATGTGTATGTTCTTATACACAGAGAAGTAAAACCTATTGATAAACAGGTATCCTGTGTGGTAATGACACCTCTTGTGATCAATTTATACTAATGATATCAATAACTAACTTCCTTGAGCATTAACTCTTTGCCAGTTTCTTTTTTTTTTTTTTTTTTTTTTGCGGTACGCCGGCCTCTCACTGCTAAGGCCTCTCCCGTTGCGGAGCACAGGCCCCGGACGCGCAGGCTCAGCGGCCATGGCTCACGGGCCCAGCCTCTCTGCGGCATGTGGGATCTTGCCGGACCGGGGCACGAACCCGTGTCCCCTGCATCGGCAGGCGGACTCTCAACCACTGAGCCACCAGGGAAGCCCTGCCAGTTTCTTTTTAAATGCATCACATGTACTCTCATTTCATCTTCAGTCTAGCACTACGGTATAGTTATTATCATCATCTCCATTTTATAGATGGGGAAACATAAGGTCACATAGCAAACAACAAGCTAGGATATGAATCTAGGCTGTCAGACTTCACAGCCCACACACCTAACCACTGAACTACTGGCTCTCAGGAGTATATCAATAGTATATGCACCATTCCTTATTTTAGACATAAAAGTATTTAAGTTTAAAAAATGACATGTTTTTAACTGTTCATCTTGTTCTTTCCTAAAACAGAAAAGAGGGCATAATTGGCAAAGCAGGATAGGCTGCAGGCTATAGATTTGAGAACTCTCAAAAGCAGTAACGATCAGGGAGAAGACCTTGGATGGTCTAACTGAAGGGACGCCATCCTTCCCCTTCCAGTGTGTTCTATCTGATATCAGTCTGGCTACTCCAGTCTTCCCAGTGGGGGATGGACAGTGGACGTGTACTGAGTCAATTGTTTTCTCTCAAGCAGGTCACTTGTGACGGGTGAAGAAATGAGTCCTTAACAACTTAGTATAAAACTTCAACTAGAGTCCCAGGGAGTGGTACTAACTGACAAGATATTTAACTGCAACTGACGGCTGTCTGTCTCTGAAACACCATATTCATGATACAAAGCAAGCCAAACAAAGATGAAAGAATTTTACAGAATGCTAAGGCATTACTGAGGTACAGACTACAAGAAAGAAGTAAGCACACGAGCAAGAATTACCATGCATGTGTTTTCTTCAGATAATTAGCTCATTTAAGCCAAATGTATCTACTTTGTGACTGGAAAAGACCTGAAAAATCTCCTTTATCCTTTTCTGAATTCTTTCAGCATCCTTGGCATATCAAGAGGTCTGGGCCAGGTAATCAGAGTCTTTGCACCTTTAAAATCCAGGGAGTAAAATAAACGTGGTGTAACTAGGGAAACTTCCATGGCTTGTGGTTAAGGGTTTGTATATGGGAATATTTGGAGGCATATCTTCCTTATCCTGGCGGGCTCCATTTTCTAATGAAACAGTCATTATCCAGAGAATTACAGATTCTTGCTGAAGTAAGAATTTGTAATTTTTCTTTGTTTTTTCTCTTTTGGTAATCAAACAACAATAAATGCACCTGGTAGTACTTTCACTAAACATGGACTGTAGGATCTCAGTTCTAAATTCTGAAGTAGTTGTTTAAGATCCCCAAGCATTTAGAAATCACTGTTTTTCTATTGCTTAACCACATTTTACAATCAAAACTAAAGAAATATAAAGCCTTCTTTCAAGTGTTCTACAAACATTCCTTCCTTGATAATGTTTTTATCCACATGTGAAAGAGAAGAGGCTGAGAATTAGAGGGCTGACTGAGTTCCCGGGTGATAGACCAGGTCCATGTGTTTTTTGTTTTTTTCACAACAGTCACATGTAGGCAAAGGTCTAGAATCTGATAACTCAAAGGCTGACTAAGGATTTAGCCAATGTTCTGTTTTGATTAGCACATCTGAACTTGGAGAGGTTCAAAGACTCACCTAAGCTCCTACAGATACTTAGTAATAGGACAGTGTGACAGTCTGGCTGTCCTGAGCATACTCTACAAGCAAACTCTGGTTTAACACAAAACATGCAAACAGTGCTCTTCAATGAAGCTTTTTTAAAGCAATGTTACCAAAGTTCTCTCACAGAACTTTTACAACATGCATGGGCTGCAGTGCAGGTGTTCTGTCTGTTTTTGTTTTCTTCTTCTTTGTCTTACATCTAAAGGAAAGGGACTGAAAGAAGAAAAAATGCAGGGTTCTGTGGAAGCAGATGTAGGGGAGAGAGGGTGATGGCAGAGTGAGGATGCAGAGAAAACATTCAGGAAAAGCTCTCAGCACAGAACAGGACCTGGTACACTCTATGCCCAATAATTCTCACTTCCCTTCTTCCACTAGAAGAGGACAGAGTAAGACCTGCATGTGATTTTCTAGAAGTTAAGGGCTTTAGAAATGGAGATTGAAAATGAATGAAGTGCAGCTAAAATGTGGCGCTCCCTACTCTAAAAATCCGTATCTGTCTCAGAGGGGAAGTTCTGTCTCTTGGATTTCAAATGCACTCATCTTTGAAAAACAGAAATATGTATATCATCTTAAGACTGATTTATGAGCCAAGCAGTAGGGGCTGGTCATCAGCAGACCTAGCATGGTAGTTTAGATCGTTAGTCTGAGAAGGAGAAGGACTTGGATTCACAATTAAATAGTATCTTTTACACTTGACTCAACATTTCAAATTGTGTAATACATCTGCTGTTAATAACTCAGTAAAACAATTCATAGATCATATGCATGATATCATTGGTGATCAAAGTAATCACAAAATTAGGTAGTGTCATTACTCCCATTTTACAGGAATAAAATCTCAGAGAGCTTACATGATTCACCCAGGTCACACCACCATTAAATTCGTAAAAATGAAATTGATCTCAGTTCTTCCACCCCCAAATGCTGTGCAATTTCTAAACCCTAGGGAATGGGTGCGAAAGGTATAGGTATACAAACACAGATGTATCCCTTGTATCAATAAGCAAACTGCTCGAGATGCATGTGATATAATGGCAGAAAAACGTTATTTTCATCTGTAACCTGGTGAGCTCAAATAGCAATCCTGTGCTTCTCAGAGCCTGCACTTGGCAAAACTTAGCACAATAACCTAACGTGTGCACGCCTCTGAATGTGCTTGCCTGGAACCAGGGATGGAATTGTTCCGATTGTCCCAGATAACTTGCCCACATCTTCCTGGTACTTGATCTGAGTCGTGAGCGAAGCAGCATGCCATCCCTTAGAATATGGCTGCTTCACTCTAATCTAACAAATCTGGAGTGATTTCCGGTGTGGGTACAGATTCATTCATTCCCCAAAGGGACTCGGACAATGAATACCCTACAGCCTAGGACAGAAGCTTGTAAACAGCTTTTTGTTTGTTCAAGAGTCATGGAACACTGAGAATTTGATAAAATCTCCGACTCTTCTTATAAAAGTACACATCACGCCAAATGCTACACAAAAATTCTAAGAATGTCTGGACCTATAAAGCCTGCCCACAGACACCTCCTCATTCAGAATAAGCACTTTTGCTGTGGAGGGAAAAAAAAAAAATCTGTACCCATATTTCAACAAGATACAATAACTTTGTTCAGATGCTTCTAAAATTGGGTGAGTCGCTTCTACATAAAGAATCCTCTACTCTGCAATCTTAGGTAAAGAAAGGGGTTTTGTCAAAGAGCTAGTATCAGGTCAGTTCTAGAAGGATGCCAGACCTTTTGTCAAATAACAAGTACTAAGTAATGTATCTCGAGAATTTCACTGAATTGGGAAATGGACAAGGAGTCAGCACAAACATGGTAACAACAGGAACAAAGCAGAGATTCGGGGAGAAGCACAGGTGGAGAGAGCCTGGATGTCAGCGTAGGGCTTCCATCAGCCAAGACACACGCCAGCTACGCTGGAAGAGGTTCCACAGGAATCCAGCCAGTGGGCTGTGGAACATCCCCAAGACGAGAGGTACCCAACAGGCACCTGCAGAAATCTCACTCCCCCTGAACTCCTCCGTCATGATCGGTGTTTAGCTGTAAAGTCAGATTCAGAGATAACAACAAAAACATAATTTAACCGATGGTCTCCTTCACCTGACAAAGTAAACAATCTATAGGAAGGAAGGAGAAATAATTCCAGTCTACTTGGCTCCCTGAGTGTGTTATAATCCTTTGTTTACAAGCAATAGAAATTTAAGCGAACTTGAACAAAATTTCACCTTAAAAAGAAAAGGGAATAAGATTCAAAAATTCAAAGAAAAAAAAGAAAAGGGATTTTTTTGGAAGGACAGTGCATGATTGAGAATCACAGGGAGACTGAACAGCACGATCATGTAAAGATAGGAATCAGGGAAGCTCTGAGCATTAAGTAACGTAAATCAATGGACACTAACCTTAAAGAAAAATGTAGCTCCGATTGTTTTCTATCTTTGTGTCTCATTACGTAAGATTCAAGTTGTGGAGCAACAGAATATGAATGGTCTAGTTTGGATCACATATTCACCCTTCAACTGGGGATGGCAATGCCTTGAATAACAGCTCCATCAGGACCACGTGGACTGAGAGACAGTCAAAAGAAGTGCTGTGTTAAAACAGGGTAGGGGATACTTGGTAGGCAGAATAACAAACACAGAGATTTCCTCCCCGGAGATACAGTGGGGAACGTTGAAGGGTGTCCAGACTCTTTATGACACTGTCAGCTCCAATAAAGTTAATGCCATACGTCAAGAGCTCTAAGCAAGCCTGGATGTTAGGAAAATCTGGTACTAGAATCTAGTTTCTGCTATCTGAACCTAATTTTTGGATACATCAACTGTATTTATTGCACGGTTCAAGGCTTTCTACACACTGAATCTCAATTTGTATGATTCACAAATACAAAACATGATCAGGAAAAGACCACATGCAGAAGGGTGGTTGTAGGAGATTTTTAAACAGTGGCATTAAGCAGTAAGTTAGCTGCTCTGTGGCTCCATTTACTGGAACTACTGTTGAACTGCCAAGATCGAGCAGAAGTATTATTCAGGAAGGAAAGCCAGAAATAACGAACCTTCATTCAAATTCTGTTACTAGAAATGTAGATGTGTTTAACTTCAGACAGGAAGTGGAAAAAAAAGTCAATACTGAGAAAAAAAAATTGAATACATATAGTCTCTAAGTAGCAACAAAAGAATATAAAACCTGACATGAACAATAAAAACAATAACTGCTAAATCAGATGAAAGCTACTAAATAATCATTACCACAATATTTAAGGGGGAATAAAACTAGAAGCAAAGGGAGCTATTCTCTGTGTCCAAAATGATGCATACTACCTAAAATTTACGGGAAAATTATTTAGTTTGTATTAGTGAGTTTACTTTCCTGCTGCCTATTTTCACACTTAAAATGAACATTGGAGATTATGGACGAGTGAATTTGGCTCCTGTGTTTAAGTGAGATAATTACATAAAACTGCATGGTAATTCTACTAGATAATTTAAAACTCAGTGATAATACACAAGTATCTTTCCTTCTCCAAGAGCCTCTCATCTAAAAATCCTTCTTGGGGCTTCCCTGGTGGCGCAGTGGTTGAGAATCTGCCTGCCAATGCAGGGAACACAGGTTCGAGCCCTGGTCCGGGAAGATCCCACATGCCGCGGAGCAACTAAGCCTGTGCGCCACAACTACTGAAGCCCGTGCGCCAAAATCCCGTGCTCCGCAACAAAAGAAGCCACCGCAATGAGAAGCCCGCACACTGCAACAAAGAGTAGTCCCCCATTTGCCACAACTAGAGAAAGCCCGTGCGCAGCAATGAAGACTCAACACAGCCAAAAATAAAATAAAATAATTAAAAATAAATAAAAATCCTTCTTATGCTTATTTTCTAGCTTACGTTTCGATTATTAAGTGCCTTCCTGCTAATTCTCACAGATCCTACAGTAAGGTCAAGTCCTGGCTATACTCACAGTTCTCTTTTACAGCCATAAAACTCTTCTTTATCCATATGCTTTGTACCAGCTGACCCCACCCAGGAAACAGATGACTGGACAGAGAGTGGGTACTTGACTAAGGCCTGTCCGTGGACCGGCTGTTAGTTTATAATGCAGGCCGGCCTCAAAAGCATTTGCCAAACCAATCAAATCTTCGTGGACTTTGAATGGGTGACAGAATCAGCACATGGCAAAGTGGCACTGAAGAGTGTATGAGCACACGTGTGTACACACATGCACATGACAGTAGATATCATGATGTAATAAAAGCTGTGAGGCTGAGGCACGGAAAGTATTAACAATAGAGTAGAAAAAACAAAGCAAAAGGTTAATAAGGCGACAGTGAAACAGTAAAATAGTGAACAGTGAGGGTATGCTCTTGAGGGCGGCAATGAGATCAACGAACCGGTAGGGCATGAATATCTCCTTTAAGGCATTCCAGCTCTCCATGAGCCTTGGACTAAGTGGCTGTGGCTACAATTCTAAATGATATTCCAATTTCAGGAGTCCAAGTTAAGCAGAAGATAGGACCATTTCCTGCCTTGCTGACTTCACCATGAAACATCCCGTCTGAAGTTCTTCCTCAGTGATTAAGGATATTATAACACAAAGAAATATCCACAAATAGTATAAGAGGCATGTTGGGGAGAGATAAACTAGTAACACTGGGCAATAGGCAAACATAAAGGAGCAAAGAAAATGAATACAAATTATTGAAAAGATTGTGCATTCCTGAGCATTTTTTTATTTTTCATTTTTAACATCTTTATTGGAGCATAATTGCTTTACAATGGTGTGTGAAGTTTCTGCTGTGTAACAAAGTGAATCAGCTATACATATACATATATCCCCATATCTCCTCCCTCTTGTGTCTCCCTCCCACCCTCCCTATCCCACCCCTCTAGGCAGTCACAAAGCACCGAGCTGATCTCCCTGTGCTGTGCGGCTGCTTCCCACTAGCTAGCTATTTTACATTGGGTAGTGTATACATGTCCATGTCACTGTCTCACTTTGTCCCAGCCTACCCTTCCCTTCCCCATGTCTTCAAATCCATTCTCTACGTCTGTGTCTTTATTTCTGTCCTGCCCCTAGATTCTTCAGAACCATTTTTTTTTTAGATTCCATATATATGTGTTAGCATACAGTATTTGTTTTTCTCTTTCTGACTTACTTCACTCTGTATGACAGTCTCTAGGTCCATCCACCTCATTACAAATAACCTGAGCATTTAATTTTAAAGCGCAACAGTGTAAAACTAAAGAGTTTACTCATCCATGTTCTTAATGATTTGAGGTGAAATAAAAAAAGATACTGTTTGTATTCAACAGATGACAGACCTTTCCCAGAACTTTGACAGACAGCGAAGTCCAGGCTCTTTATCAAAGGAAAATTAATACAGAAACGTATTATTCTTGGGAAAAAGGGAAATTTAGACTCTAGGATATACTGAATGTAGGAAACAGTTCCTATAGTATATATTTAATGATGAACTGTTTATATACAAAATGGTAAAACCAACAAGAAACAAAAGTATCAAATTCTTAGAAGAAGAGTGGGATGTATTACAGCAACAAAATGTTGAGATGGCAGTTCAGAAAACCTGTGTTTTATTACACAGAACTAAATATTTGGGGTTTTGTTTTTCCACTTTCTATCATTTGAAAATAGAGGTGTCTTTTCCAAAGTTGTCAATCCTAAGATGATAAAGTTTCACAGGCATAGACTCTGTCCTGTGTTAAAACTGTTAAAATCGAATGCTTATTTGATGCCACGGACTACACTTAGGACTTGGTGTTTATCATTTTGTTTAATCCTTACAATACAGTATGATGTAGTATTATGGATGTCTCCGTTTTACAGATGAGGAAACTGAGGCCCAGAGAGGTGAAGCATCTTGTCTAGGATCTCATAGCTTACAACTGCACAGCCAGAATTCAAATCCAGGCTGCGGTGACTTAAGACAAAGTCGAGGCTGTATTTCAGGGGTAGGCTCTATCACCTTCAGAGAATCAGCATATGGAGGTACAGTCTGGGTACCACACAAATACATCTGACCAAGGGAGCATGGAGGCGCTGAAACCCACTGCTCTCCAAACTATGTGCCCTGAAGCAGGGCTGCATGAGCCTGGAAGAAGTGGAGCTTTTCTTTGCACAAATATTCTTTGGTTGATACGCCCAGAAAGATGCCTCCTATCCCATCCACCTTGAGACAGCTCCATGCGGCTGGCAGCTGCCCAGCTGCCTCTATTTAGAGGGTGTCCAAGTGTCTCTGACTACTTCACTGATTCTTTCCCTGCTCAGAGTTTTTGCCCCAGCTCCCAAAGGAACACTGGAAAGTGCCCCTAACTTATGTCTCTTTGGTTTGTTTTACATGAAACAAAGCTGCCTGACCTGAAAAAGCACTTAAAACTGTTGTTTCAATATTATAAGTTAACTTGCTGATCACTTTACCTTTTAAAAGTCAGAGCTCAGTGGAACAGATAGGTGGCTGGCTTTCTCTTACAGGTCAGGCCAAGCCCTTTAGAGGCAAGGAGGCTTGTTTCTCCTGTATGTGTGTTGATATTTTTAAAAAATATAATCAAGGTAAATAGATTTAAGGAATGGTAGCTAAAGAAAAACAGGAGGAAAACAGGGAGAAAGATTACAAGGTGAAAGAACCCAGACAAACAGCTTTGAGAAAATAAAGACCTGATTCAACCTCAGTGCCTTTGCACTTGGTGTGCTTCTTCCTCAACCAGTTAATAGATTTAATAATTGAATGAAGAACTTCCAGGGACAAGAAAACCTACCAGCTTTCACTTTACCTACATAATATATATGTTGTTTAACCAGGACCTACAAGACATTATTCACCATTATTAAAGTACTATGTACAATGTTAACAATTCAGCTACGGTAAAACTTTGGCAGAGAGTACCATCTTGTAAAACTTCCAGAGGAATAATCCTATTTATTTTGCTAAACATAAGCATGGCTAGATTATTCCACTTGAAATTAAATCTTATTTTTTAAATAACTACTCCATATTGTGTTCCTGTAGTTATTTCTAAAAGTCAAAACTAAGTGCTTCTATTATTTTCTCAAATTCTACAAACTAGGGCATGATTGAAGTTACTAGGCAATTTGACCTTTGAGTTCATTAAAATCAGAAACTGTCTTAATCAGCTACATATCCTTTGTTCCCTGCACACTGCTTAGCACCTAATAGGGCTTCCGCCTCAAGGACGAAAACCTCTCTGCTTTGCATTCATTAAACCAAGTCCTTGAAGTCCCAAAATGGCTTAGCCTTGCAGTCCAGAACCAGATTCAAGAGGTTAGAAGAACAAGTAGCTATCTACCAATCTGCATGAGGCTATCAGAAAAAAACACCTCCCAAAAGCATCCAGATGCAACCATGTCTAGAGTTTGTGGACTGTCGTTTTTGTTCCCTATAATATTCTAAATGTTATTCAAAGAGCTCACATGAAGCCATGGATTGCCAAACCCGAGTTGATTAGATTGCTTCTCTAAACCCAGGAGAGCTGGATTCTATCCCAAACACAAAATCAATATTTCTGCAGAGAATGAACAGAGTCAGAGAGCAGAAACTCTACAAGACCCCTACCTGGACTCTAGCACATCCTGTTCCCACTGCTCTTCTCTACCAGAAACATCAACCCCAGTAAACACAGCCTGATTAACACCCACCTTGTAATTACCATTCTTTGGCAAGTCTCTCATTATTCATCAGCATGGCGCCGTGCTACTCTAACAGCATCACACATCTTAGTTGTCATTTTACGTTAAACAGACTGATTTTTCATTAGTCTTTTTTCTCACTAGTCTAGAAGCTGCAAAAGGGCAATTTTTTCACTGTTGTGACGTCAACACCTCATGTCGTACCTGAAATATAGTAGGTACTCAGTTGATATTTATTAAATGATTGAATGGATGACTCATTGGAAAAGCACTGGGTAACCAAAAGGTCGTTAGGGCAGAAAATCTAAAGAGGGAAGAACATTGTTTTTTTTTTTAAGTCAACTCAAGGTGTAAAGTAAGAATTAGTTATAAATCTAAGAAAACTCTGATGATCAAAGTAAAATGTTTATTTTACCAATGATGAAACTAAAGTTCAGAGAGATGAATTAATTTTATGTAGTTATCACAACTAGCGGACTTCAACATGGGTCTGAAACTCATCTCTCTCATTCAGTTACTCTTTCCATAAGAACATGTTCTTAAATATAAGCAAATGGTCCACTACGATGAAAAACAATAGATCTATTTCACAATATTGACCTCACTTTGCTAAAACAAAAGAAGAATCAGTTGAGATTTTTTACCTCAAAAGAGCTTATTTTTAGAAACAGCGTAGAATCATGATATATTTCTTGTAAGAAAACAATGGACTGTAGCTCCAAAGTAAATTATAAAACTTGAAACAAATAAAAAGTTAATACAGTTTTATTAATTCAGAGCATATAGTTAGCACTCAAAAATACTTCTTATAATTATGATCATTATCTCCAATCACAACACTTGCAGAAAAGAGAGGCCTGAGAAACTACACTACTTGGATGAAGATGGTCTGAACGCTGAGGTGTTTCTGGTAATGGCTGACTCAGTGAGTACCTTGGAACAAGAAATCATATCTTTTGAAGCCAAGGGTACTGAATTCTCTCTAGTTCTCAGTTTTGCCAAAGACAGCTGGCTCTGTGCACATTTCCATTAACAGAACAGGGCCCAAGGGTGAATCCTAAAATTTTTATGTGTAACTGAAACTAAAGGTCTTCTGTTTTCTATAAAGAGGATCACATGCTTCTGTAGATTAACCCATGATGACATGCTCAACAGAGTCTAACTCAGAACTATTCTGTCTAGAACTCAACTACACACAATCCCAAAGTGGCTCTGACTTTGTTTGTAAGAAGATAAGATATTTGCCTCTCATTGTGCAAAGGAAACACCTAGAAAATAAAATGAACCTCCACCCTGCCGCAGGTTAGACACTTCTATTTAGTGAGTCATGATATGAAGCTCTAACAGGGCAGAATACATTTACAAAGAATGACATTATCAGTCCCAAGAGAATAACATCATTTTCTTCACTCTTAAAAGTTCTATCAGCATACCTCATGTAACAAACAAACAAATAAGCAAACAAAAACTAATGTACCTGAACTTACTAGATACTCTCATAGCAGACGCTTATATACACTGGTGAAAATAACAAATCTAAAGAACTTCATACCTAACTTGGAAATATATTAAATAAAGCTTAGTTTACACAAAACAGCTTAAAATTTGTTGCTCTATTAATTTATTTTTCAAATGTGATCAAATTGGCCATATAGAATCCGAATTGGGTGGACAAAACACAACTATCCTGAGTCACATCTACATCACCTTTAAGACAAAACTATTACTTTCCTTCCACACTTCATGTTGGCTGAAGTATGCTGTCTTAAGCCAGGTAAACATATATGTACTATCTTACTGAGGAAACTTTTACAACATTGCCAAAGCTGTGCATTAAAGTTTTAAATGTCTTTTTATTATAGGACTAAATTGATGTATTTTTGATAGAATCAGCACTTAGCACTTCATATTTTAGTCCGGGTGATAACCCTGCTGGGAACGGAGATAATAATAATGTATAAATTAGTCTTTCTTTCAATTTTGAAATATCATTTGGATCCCATTCCCTCATTACTTTCATAAACCTGGTGAGAGCACCTTTCCTTGAAGTTATTGCCCTATATGGAAAGATATTTTTCCTCATGAATCCAAATCTAAAATGAGGCTGTAGCATGCAAAATCATCCTAGAAGTAGTGTTTCAAGTTCAAAGCCATTACAAAAGATTGATACATCTGCACATTCTATGGACTTGAGCACTTGATTTTAATCTGGTAAAACAACCTAAAGAAAACAATTTGCTCCATCAAAATCTTCACCTACACTCGTGAAAAAGCCTGACTTTCAGCTAAAATGGGCAACACGTTTTTACCAAGTGACCTAGGGTTAACACAATGTGTCACACTGCCTGATGTTTCAAGAGTAATGGGAAACCATCATCCACTGATTCTTTCATAGAAATGGCTAATTACAACTAGCATAACAGAAGTAAAACTATAAAGCTGAAACCTGTACTTTTTCTAAGTCCCAAACACCATTAATAGAAAAATACTGAAGGCACACACTGTTTTGAAGTCTACTGAAAATTTCCTGGTTTTAGACTTTAAAAAGCAAACATTAGATAATAACTGAATCACGCTACATGGTTCAAATACAGGTTCTTAGTCCAGTTAACTAGCAAGTCATGTTCTATAATTACCTTTTTTGCTGCCTAGCAATATTTACCATCTGCCTTTGTTCTGGGCTGTTAATTATAGCTCTCTCCATCCCCATTCTCACCAGAGCAGTGAGAGGCAAACAGTCTTACTTCATATCTAGAATAGGTTTTCCTAAAACTCCCCTATCATTGATACTACTTTTGGGTTTCTCTGATGAAAGGCAATTTTACCAATAGTTAACAGATTCTGACAATATTCACCTGTTTATTAAAAAAAAGTTTATTTTTGTTGTTTTTCTTTTGCATCATCCCCTATGTAGAAAACACTGTGCAGAAAAACGTATCAAGAGGAAACAGAGCAATGGATTTGAAATAACTCTAATCTTCTCTGTTTTTTGAAGACTAAAGTAACAGTAAAGGCAAGGTCATTTTAAACTCTGAAAAAATCTACAATATGAACTGGTGCTCATTCCAACAAGGCTATCTCCAAGTTGGTTGCACATGTCTAAGAACCAGGGATCTAGAGGCCTTGTAATTCTGGGTTAGCTTTCTAGAGGTTCATTTCAAAATACCTGGAAAGAATCCACAGTCTTCTAGCAATGGGCCATTCATTTAACTGTTTATTGAGCAAATGATGACATGTTTTCTAACAGAATTTGCCGTCTAGTGGGTAAGACAGATAGGGCACAAATAATAAATGACTGCCCGCCATGGCTTAAGGCAGAGTTAAGATTCCAATTTTGAATTCTGTGGCTTTGATTGATGTCTCTTAAATCTTGCCGCTTGGTTTAGGATGGAGAAACATACCAGATTTAGGAGCAAGAAAACAGGAGAATTTATTTCTTTACCTTCAACTTTAATTTTTCCCCAGAATCAAAAATTATACACCATGTAAACGAAAATAGGGAGTTATCTGGGTTGGGGGGGGGTAATTTACTTTACTAGCTAGAGGATTTCTTTACTTTTTGTGCCTATTGCCTACAGCAGCTGAAAGCAGTAACTTCCTTTTTTTTTTTAATCTCTGAAACACAAGTTTTGCCTGATCAAAGTTGATTCGCCTGCCTTGTTATCATTATTTCATCTTTATAGAACAGAGTAGCAACAACAAAAAGAAATAGGATTTTAACTAATCTTAGTCCTATTGAATTCCCCTGGGTGCTTTTGACACCAACATCAACTGAGTTCCTTTGTACAAGTAAAATTCTATGCTTTAAGAGCAGATTTGGATTGGGGGAAATGGGCCCAGGGCTCAGAATGGAAATTAGAGGACAAAGTTTTGGAGTGAAGGGCATGAGTAGTTAAGAATGGTTAAAAGTCTGAGAAAAGGGCTTCCCTGGTGGCGCAGTGGTTAAGAATCCGCCTGCCAATGCAGGGGACACGGGTTCAAGCCCTGGTCTGGGAAGATCCCACATGCCGCAGAGCAACTAAGCCTGAGCGCCACAACTACTGAGCCTGCGCTCTAGAGCCCGCGAACCACAACTACTGAGCTCACATGCCACAACTACTGAAGCCTGATGTGCCTAGAGCCCGTGCTTTGCAATAAGAGAGGCCACTGCAATGAGAAGACTGCACACCACAACGAAGACTAGCCCCTGCTTGCCGCAACTAGAGAAAGCCGGCGCAGCAACGGAAGACCCAATGCAGCCAAAAGTAAATAAATAAGTTTATGGAAAAAAAAGGATAAAAAAAAAGTCTGAGAAAAAAAGAGGGATTGAGTGGGGTGTGGGGGAGGGGTGGAGGGCCACATACCAAAATCAGGGGAGAGCATTTCAAAGTTAGGGTACTTGACAGACAACGCTACCATGTTAGAAAGTGGAAATGTTAATGTTGGAAAATGGAAAAATAACTATTGTATTTTTGTAACACAAACTACAAGTATGTGAAGTTTGGTTTATGGGGAGTCACACAATCTAACTCAACAGGAGGCACAGCCAGGGACCTGCCGGCAAAGAAGAAGTGATTTGGTAAGCTATATTTATCAAATATAAGTATTTTTGTCTAACCAGCTCTTATTGCTTATTTTTTACTTATCTCTCATAATAAATGTTCAATAAAGTACTTTTAAAGTCAGTTCAAAATACAGTTCAATTAAATGACACTGTTCAAGAACAGTTACACCTAAACTTTATTCTATAATTGGTGAAAATCCATGATAAAGTAAATTTTTTTTCTTTTTTTGTGTGTGTGTGTGTCTGAAAAATAAGAAAAAAAATGCTAATCCTATTTGGAATAAAGTTTTAAAAATAGCAATCAGATGACTTGTCTAAATATTCAAGAGAGTAATACTAGGAATAAGATCAGGGTATAGGACTATAATTAAGGATCAAGTTGTGTTCTAATAAATCAGCATGATTGAAATCATCTACTATGATTCATGAGCTAAAGAGAACTGGGTAACATTTTTACAGGGCAAATTAAGAGACATCAGTTGGCCTAAGAGAAACAGGCTTTCTTTAAATAAACCTACTCAATCATTTTTAAGTGTACAATTCAATGGCATTAAGTAGATTCATGATATTTTGCAACATCACCGCTATTTCCAGAATTTTCTCATCATCTCAAATAGAAATTTTGGATCTATTAAACAATTAAACTCTTAAAAAAAAATTAAACTCCCCATTATTTCCCCTCCCAAACCCCCGGTAACCACTATTCTATTTTCCATCTCCATGAATTTGCCTGTTCCAGGTACCTCAAGATTCATCCATGTTATATCATGTATCAGAATTAGAAGGAGCAGATTTAAGATAAACAAAGGCCAGAATGATGTCTTCTTCTACTGGGCAAAATTTCATGTGGAGATCATTATCCCAAAGTGGTGCTATAGCCAGAAAATCTAACAGATTTAGTGTAGATACTTTTTTAGGGAGAAAATGAAGAGGTAACAGTTGATTTAATAGACTCTTTAAATTACTGGTTCAAGGAAATCTACATAATAATCAATTTAAGACATGCCCTATATTCCAAGGTAGTTAAAAGATCTCATAAGCTTTTATCTGCTTGGTATGCAGTCTAACACTTGTCATCTACAATAATCATAGCACATTCATTCAAAAATCATTCAAATTTTATGCCGTCCTAAATTGCTCTGAAACACGCATCTGATCATATAGCTCTTATTTAATTTCTTATAAGTTCAAGTATCTCTTGAGGAAAACATTTGATTATATTAAAAGTGTTTAAGTATATTAAGGCCTCAGGCTCTTTAATCCATTCATTTTGATTTTTTGTTTTTTTACTGCCTGTATATTTCTTTCTATTTAGCCAATCAAAACCAAATGGGAAATACAAAAATATGGAATTAAATTAGTAACACAAAAGACTGTTTACATAGCACAGAGGGAAGTTTAAAAGCAGCCCCTTTATGACTTACTTGATCAGCTTAGAATGTTAGAAAAGCTCATTTGGAGTCTTAATCAGCTGATCTTCCACTGATGATTTTCTAGATCAATTGCAAATGATCATTTAGCTATGTGTTGAAATAAAGCCTCCACACTGGTTTTTCAAAAGTGGAATATTTGGTTGTATTAATCTGATTAGTAGTTCTCCTAAGAAATGAGAAAACAAAACAAAACAAAACTCTAAAGACATTCTAAGAGTTAGCATCTGCCTTTCCAAACATAAAGACTTCCTGAAGGAGAATTTTAGGTCTCCTAAAATTCAACTTGGTCCACTGGCTTCATCTATCCATACTCAAAATTCCTTAGAACTACTATTCATAAGATAAAAATATTCAAATGAATGAGTTCCCCTGCTTCCGTTTTTAAGCATATTTACATCATGGTTGAGCATAATAAGGCCAAGAGATAAATTGACCTCTCTTAGATCAGAGAAGGGCATAAGTATTTGTTGAATTGAAATTGGCAGAGCTAGGACTTGTACTGTGTTTGGAATCACAAAATGGTGATTCTTTCCCCAGGAAAACTTCCACTTTCACTCCATGTTCATGAAGAAGGGATAGATAGGAGATCAGAGGAGAAAAGAAAATAAAATAGGATGATTTCTCCAAGAGTTAGTCTCTATAAAGTCCAGATCGCAAAACCTAAGAGTAACAAAACATTTAGCTACAGTCCATTCAGTGCGGTTTTATAGGAATGTAATTTGGAAATACTTTCAAACTTCGCAGTCAATCTTATTATGCCTTTCACCTAATCCCACCTGAATTACCTGTTCATTTACAGACACAAAAATCATTGCTAACTTATCAAGAAAATATAATAATAGCATCAGCTATACTACCTCTTTTTCAATAACTTAGAGGTGGCTGGACAAAGTAATGAGAATACGAAGATCCAAGTAACAGTTACAGTCATGACAAAACCATTTAAAAAGTCTTGAATAAGTCATCGACTTTCTCTAGCTCTGTTTCCTCATCAGTAAATGGGATTGATGACCTTTGTGGCTTCCTTAGATTAAATTTTTATAACTCTACTTTTTTTTTTTTTTTGCGGTATGCGGGCCTCTCACTGTTGTGGCCTCTCCCGTTGCGGAGCACAGACTCCAGACGCGCAGGCTCAGTGGCCATGGCTCACGGGCCCAGCCGCTCCGCGGCACGTGGAATCTTCCCGGACCGGGGCACGAACCCATGTCCCCTGCATCGGCAGGCGGACTCTCAACCACTGCGCCACCAGGGAAGCCCCAGACGGTATATTTTTATGCTTCTACCTAGTTACACAAAGCCCAATTGCCTTCCTGAAAAGAAAAACATGATTTTATATTTCCACCAATAATATGCTGGAAATATAATTCTCATATTAATGAAAATATGTCTCTTGCACCTTGCCCAATATTGTCATGAAAACTTTTTTCAGAATGATCTATAAAAAATGGGCAGTATTTTCCTTGACTTCTTTTTGGATTATTCTGAAGCTTGAACAGTCTCAGCTGCTTATTAGAAGTGACAGGCTAGTTAGCCTCCTTATTCTTCAAATTCTTCATTGGCATGAAAAATATACTAGTATGAAAATTATAGTATTTCATACAGGTGCTTTGAGGATTGAATAATAATGTAAAGTACTAAGCACAGTGCCTGACACAGAGGAGTACTCAGTAAATACTGGGGTCACTGAATGATTACTGACTCCTGTCTTCATCTTCATTTGGTATTACATATTTAAGCTATATAACAGATAACTTTTACTTAGGTTAGTTCATTACAGTACACACCAAATACGTATCAGTAAATGTAGTGTATCAAATGTCTATTGTGCAAGGACCACAAATGTGGAACCATTGGAAGAGTTGCTAAGTACTTCCTATTTTTTTAATTTTAGAATCAAAGAAATAATTATTGTTTACACTTGAAGACAATCCTCTTTATAAATGTTAACTTTGTTCAAATGAGTCAGAGGATAAAGTGAATTCTGGCTCAAGGCCAGAGGAAATACTCTGATGTAATCCTGTCTGGATACCAGGGCAGCAGCCTAACCAATTGTTTCATCTTGTGCAGAAATGAAACTGACCACTTGTACAGAAGGAACTCTTACACTTTGATTATTCTTGGAAGAAAAGGCTCCAGTGGCCATCACTAAAAGCAGGGCCAGTGGTCTGAGGGGTAGTGATGACTAATGAAGCCCATATTCAGTTGAACTGATAGTAAATGGCATTAGAATTTCCCTTAATCATGTGATGTAAGCTGCTACTGAGTATTTTTCAGAGCCTTACTCACTGCACCTCTTCAGCTTGTGCCCTGTTACTTTTCACCTGAATTACTGCAACAGCCTTTTAAGCATCAACCAGTTTTATTCCCGACCCTCCATCCATCTCATTCCCCCAACCATCATCATACATGCACTAATTTATTCTCCACAGTGCTTCCAGATAGCTCTTTCAATAAAAGTCAAGTTCAACGAACGGCATTTCCCTGTTTAAAATCCATTGGTTTTAAGAGAAAAAGAATTCTCTAACTCTGACATAATCTAGCACAGGGTTTTTCTAACTTTAGTGTGATGAGAAGCACCTGGAAGACTAGTTAGATCAGTTTCTCAATCAGGAGGCCTAGGGTTAGGCCTGAGAATTTGCATTTCTAATAAACTTCCAGGAGATGTTGATGCTGCTAGCTGGGGAAACACGTTGAGAACCGGTGATTTACCAAGTCATGCCTACCCACTGTGCCTCACTGCTCAGCAAGATGCCCTTCAAACCCTCAACTCTTATAGTTCCCCAAACTCATCATGTTCTTTCTTGCCTATGTGTTTCTGTCCACACTAATTCCTCTACCTGGCATGCCTATCCTGTCTGCCTGAAGGTTAATCACCAACCCCCTCCCGCTTCTGTTGTGATAGCATGCATTCCCTTCTCTCCTTTTGTGTCCTTATCACATTGTGCAGTTAACTGCTGTGTTATTTACACTCTGTGCTGAGGTCCTTGAAGGCTAGTTGTCTCTTATCTTTGTATACTCAGTGCTTAGCAAAATGACACTTGGCAGGAAGGCATTCAAATGATTTTTTTCAATGAATGTTGGTAACTCTATCAGGCACAATGACTCAGAATACCTCCACAATTTGCGACTGACAGTTGCTTTTTGTTTGTTTGTTTGTTTGTTTTCTCTTCCACTTCCCCTCAGAGATGAGTGGGAACATCCTAAAAGAAAAGGACCTATGTGCTTCTTGTCTGCGATGGAAACAAAAAAGTGAAAAGACTACACCCACTCTCAACTTATTAGCGAGAGAACCAGAAGAGTATGAATGGATAGAAGAATACAGCCTGAAGCTCTGGGTTAACCAGACAAAAGGTTAACACTGGGAACCCGTCAAGGTCTAAGGTAGAGAGAGCTCTGTGTGGGGAACCCAGGCAAATATTCTTATTATCTAGTTTATCTAGATGATGTGTGTGTGTGTTTAAATTTTTAATGCCACATAGCTTTCACTAATTAGAATCCTTGTTAAACACATCAATACATGATTATATTTCAACTTAGAGTGAAGGTCTGCACAAACAGGGTCTAACAGTAAATACAGAGGTCGAAGTCTACTGCATAGCCGGCTCATAGTGCTGTTGTCAACCAAGTAAAATACTTCCGTTCCAATTCTATACGGAAAGAAGATCTAACTCTTGAAATGTAGTGAGTTTTTCACACTTCTGATGCTAAGAACTTTTTATTAAAATGTCTTTCTACTGTTATTTTGAGTTAGCTTGTACCCCAAAGCCCTTAAAAGGAGATAGCGAGGAATTAAACCTTATAGCCCACTTGAAAATCTACAATGACCAAATAAAGTACATCTAGAGAATTGTGTCAAAATGTTATATGCAAAGCTCAAGTTCCATATAGGAAAGAAGGATCTGTATAAAATAGATAATAAGAACCTACTGTATAAAAAATAAATAAATAAAATTCAAAAATTAAAAAAAAAAAGAAAAAGAAGGATCACCACTATAAGAATCATTTCTTAGAAAACCATTCATACTGCTGCCAATATTTTATACGTTTAAGTTAGAACGGGCCTACAGGTCACTAACTCAACCAGAGCCGATGTGGCATTTATTGTTAAGTGTTGTAAATAATTCAAATAAGATTGTGAGAAATTTCCCACTGACTCCTTGATTGCAATGTAGTTTTAATTTAATCCTAGAACAATGTACTATTAATAGCTGGTAGAAAACAGGTGCTTAATGAATGGTAGTTGAATTAAAAGAAACCTATTTGTCAATTTTTACAATTATATTAATATGGTAGAGATATTAGCTGTTTCTGATTATCTCTCTGCAGTCCCCATATATGACTAATGGATACAAATCAAAGAATAACTCAAATACTTTTTATTATATATTCATGATAATGGTCCTAATGTGATTTCTAATTTGTTTCCAATTATACTGCTTTTCTTTGGCAGGCGTATGCTCCCAGAAATTATATGCCAATTAGTCATGAGTTCTATTGTCCAGGTAGTTTTCTGGCTTAGCTTTTGCCCATTGGTGAGATAAACTCCTTAAGATTGCCCGAACATTAGTGTGAACCATTTCAGATAGGTCTGGTTCTGCCTTTACTTCCTTTGTATTCTATTCATTAGAAGCTAGTCACTAGGTCCAGCCTAAACTCATGGGGAGGGGATGATACAAGAGTGTGAACCTCTGGAGTCAGGAATCATTGGGAACCACACTGACCTCGACTATCACAATTTCCTATTAATTTTTCATGTCTTGTCTCTGACTCTTATTAATTCCTACTTTGCACTAATATTTATTTTATTTGATACTGGACTTCACACTTGTAAAGTACAATTCTATGTTTCAAGGTGCTTATGTAGTAATAAATGTAAAGTATAAAAAAAAATCCCTCTCCTCTCCAAAAACAACAAAAAACCCAAAACATTCCCCAAACTCAAAATCTTCTGGTAAATTATAATTTACCCTAGCAGAAAGATGTCAGATTGAAATTCATAATTTTTAAATGTACTTTCAATTTTTAAATTATAGAGTACAGAAGTTTAGAACTTTTTAGTTCAATTTCCAAATATTCTGTTTTTATTTTAATGATTTGAATAGGTGTTACTGACTTGACAGCGTTTGTAAAGTTTGCGTACTTTTAACTTTACATTTTGTTTTTTCCTTTTCAACCAACTAAATCAAGTTACTGTACTGATACATATACTCCTTGTATCTAACAAATGTTCTTTAACATCCTCTTAAGATCTAACGATACCTTTTAACAAATGTGGAAAAGAGTGAAAAGCCTTATGGTGATCAGAATACTAATTGGAATTTGAAGACAAATCACCCCTTGAAGAACAATATTCTGAAGAAAAAAACAGCCATAACATTGCAGAATTTAAGAATTACAGAGTGACAAAATAGTGAGCATTGGTGAATTGAGTTAAAGGATTTAGGAAGTAAAATCCTTTTGGTAAATGAGCATGAAATTGTTTCAAGCCAATGTACCTTTAATTGTTGAGGATGTCAAAGTATACTAAGTAAGCTCTGTAATTCCTTAATCAGCACTGACTTGAAATTTAACGCTTAGCTAGTCCTTAAAGGAGAGGATCACGCAGTAGAGGATGGATCACTTTTCTCCAAAAAGATACTTCAATTTTGAGATTACTCAAAAAAACAAGGGGCTAGTGGTAGGTAGCCATTCAAAGGCCAAAAAGAACGGAAACACCATCCTCCAATCAAACCTTTGGCAAAACAATGTATTTTTAAAAATGTACTTAAACATTAAAAACCAATGCAGGCGATTTGGAGAGGGGTTTCAAGAAACTGGAGGGATGGGTTAATAATGAGGGTAACTGGCATATCTGTGAAATGAAAAGATAAAAAAAGACTTCTTGTTCTCATGAGAACTGCTGCCTACAGGGAAGCCTGGCTAGGGAGGGCCCCTGTCTTGCAGTGTATTATTAGCAGGTGTGAATAGCTGTTAACATCATAGATTGTCACTGTTAGCAAGCTGTTACATTCTAGCGCATTTTAGATGTAACATGACACTAATAGTAACTACACTTTCAAGCATAAGAAAGCGTGAACATAGTTCAAATCAGTCCTGAAAGGGAAAAAAGTATCCCCCAAGCTCCCTTTGTTTCCAAAGAAGCCCCTTTCCAGCTCACATGATGTACAAAAAAATAATAATGAAAGCAAAAAACATGCAATTTAACATGTTGTGATATTTGCTTAGTGACAGGCTTTTTAGTAGAGCCTGGTGGTAGATGCTTAGGAATGTTCCCTCACTTGAACAACATCTTTAATCACTTTTTATTATACTAGGGTATTTGTATGTGGGCTGTCATTCTTTGTAATATAATTTTCTTATTGTTTATTTAAGAATCCATATACTGAGTGAGGCTTGTGAAACGAAGCTATGAAGCAATCTAATTACTTCCAAGATCTGGTACACACGCGCTGACTGCAAATGAGATCTGTCTAACCATCTTCAGGGGGCGATTTGTTATTCAAAACAAGAAAATCCTCGAGGCAGGAACCTTGTTGTCTACTCATCCTGTGAATAATTTCAGCTGGTTTCTTTCCAATAATTGGAACCCCAAAGGAAATGTTCCAGGTGTTTATCAGTGTAATGATAGTCAACCAAAAATGTAAAGAGGATAACCAGGACACTATTTTCTCTTTATTAAAAAAACGAACAAACAACTGATACCTATTAATGTATCTAATAACGTGGCTGAACAGGAACCTTAGTATGAAGGAAGTCAATTTCACTATAAACCTTGAGTGAAAGGCAGGTATTAGAATTTCTAGTTGTCTAAGAAAACGGTTGGCCCTATTCCTTAATAATATGGGGAAGCATTAAGCTCAACTTCCCTAATAATCTGGTTTTAATTTTGCATTCACCTACTGAAAAGTATTGGTACATATTCCTCTTTGCTAATCAATTGTAATTATCTCTGTCTTTAAAAGAAAAAAGCAATATGCTTGGTCAACTGGGGAACTTATGAATAACAACAGCAACAACAAAAATGTTTCCAGTAAAGAAAAAGCTATGAGTTTTTATATAAAGTTAAAAAAAACCAAAGAAACAAAACCAGACATCACAATTTCGATGTGAAAAGCATTCTTTGTTCAGTCAAGTTAGGGGATATAAATTTATAGGGCATATTCCTAACTTCCCAGGGTTAATTCATAGAGGAACTCTGTATAAGTAGCGAGTCTCATGTGGGCTTAGAAACAGTAGGTGCTCAATAAAAATTTGATTGAAATAGAGTATACATTAAAAAAAATAAATTAAAGGAAATAAGTGATTTTTTTCTTTTTTTTTGAGACTCCAAGGAAGTAGAAGTAGATAAAGACAATGATTATTTTTGTATGCAGAGACTGGAAATAGGGCTGTAAGGGTATCAGCTTGGCAACGTGCTCTTCCTTATAAAAGCATCAAAAGGCAAGTCCAGGTTGAAACCATATAACTGAATTCTGTTTCATGCCATGGCCTACTTCAGGTAAAGGTTTTACATCACTAGCAATTTCACTCAGCTCAACCATCAGAATTACTCTGACCTTATCATTTCATGCAGCAACAATATTTTCAGAGTCACAAGTAGAATAAGATGAAAACAAAGCTTAGGAGCGTTAATTATTTCACAGCTATTCCTCCTCTATTTTCATGGGTCAAAGAAAAGTCTTGCTTATTAATTGTTTAGAGTATTAGTTTTCCAAATTAGCTAAATATCAAGAGGGAGGGAAACCTTCAAAGTATTGTAAAAACCTAAGTGTATAAAGGCAAACATTGTCATGATATCTGTAGGTACTTCCTTCAGATTGTTTAAGACTGCAAAAAGAATATTATGAAGCCTTAAGAAGGAGTAACAGGTACTCCAAATACATTATCATTAAGAAATCTTCATGGTATAGTTGCAGGAATGCCTCTACAACAGTATTTTAGCTTCTAAGAAGCCAACATCCTTGAAGGCTGTCACCAATTGAATTCTTCATTCCATGAGTATAGTCTCCAACCTCCAGGCAGTTCAACAGAAGATTCCCCAAGAAGTATACAAAAATAGAAAGGGGAAATGTGGAAAAAATAAATTAAGGCATAGCCTAGACCTATAAAAACATGATAACTTAGTAAAGGAGACATTATTCCCATTCTGAATGGGATACAAACAATGAAGGGATTGGAACAAGGGGGAGGAAATTCAGTGGGACCTGTAAGATTTGATTGAAAGACATTTTACATAGAAGACATTCTAAATGGAGAGAATACCCAGCACAAAGGAACCAAAACAGAAAGTGTTCAGGTAACCTTAGAAATTTCTGTTTCTCAAGTTATGGGATAATTAAGATAGCTGTCTCGGGACAGGAAGCCATCGGAACAATCACCATTTATTGATTTCACTTTTTTTTTTTTTTTTTTTTTGCGGTACGCGGGCCTCTTACTGTTGTGGCCTCTCCCGTTGCGGAGCAAAGGCTCTGGACACGCAGGCTCAGCGGCCATGGCTCATGGGCCCAGCCGCTCCGCGGCATGTGGAATCTTCCCGGACCGGGGCACGAACCCGTGTCCCCTGCATCAGCAGGCGGACTCTCAACCACTGCGCCACCAAGGAAGCCCTGATTTCGTATTTTTATCTGTCACAACACTCTGCACTTGACATATTACCTTATTTAAGCCTCACCACAATCCGTGAAATATGCCTTATTGTCTCTATTTTATGAATGAGAAAACTCACTAAGCCCTTAAAGTTTTTCTTTAAGTTGACTTAAAGAAAAACTGACAACATGAAAATTGTGAGTTTCAGTTTTCATTCAGGGTCTTACTTAGGACTACAGCCTGGGAGAGAGCTCTGAGGAACTTTTCTGAAGAGGAGCCAGTGTACATACAAATTTTTGACTAAGAAATACATGTAGTCAAGCATACATCCTGGTAAAATATTACTTCTAATCACACAGAACAGATATCTCAAGTTCATGATTTAAGTGTGTGGGAAGATGCAAGAACCTGGGGTCATTAAAATTCTTGCTGAGATATGCATCTATCTAAAGCCAGTTTATCCAAAGCACAAAGTGCTTTATCCCGTTCTTTTCTCATCCTGAATTCCTTTCAGAATGTACTGTCTGGTGGGTGACTGGTGGGTTGCTACTTAACCCTTGTATAGCTGGTTGATGAATGATGCTCTTTGTTGTTGTTCACAAGGTAAAGTCAGCTTTCAACCCACCTGAGCTGATTCTGATGTCTTATTCCTACCACCACGCTGCCTTGCCTAGGGGAGATGTGGGAGGTTGAAGCCACTGGTTGGAATCTCTGTAGGTTATACTGGGGAGTCAACGTGAGGTATCCGTGTAACCAGATGCCTCTTTTAGAAAGGACAGAAAGAAATGAAATTAACTTGGTATCCATGTCCAGGGTAGATGTAAGAGGAGAGAGACTAGAGGTCACTGTTACCCATAAGGAGAGGGAAAGTCGTAAAGCAGATTAAGCCAGGCTGGTAGTAGCCTGGATAAAGAGGAGGTGACAAAACCAGTGGACACAAACGCCTTTATTCCTTGAGGTGCTTTTGATTCTCCTCCTTCAGAGTGTGTAACCCTCTTTTCTGACTCTTTTATCTACCTTGTGCTCTGTAAAAAGGCAAAGTGCAAACATTTATTGAACATCTACTCAATAGTACATATTGTTTATTTAATTCCACTGTTTCATTTCAGAAGTTTAGATTCACCTGAGTTAAATAACTTGCTTAGGGTAAACATGCAAGCAACAGAGCTGTTTTTCAAACTTGGGTCTAAAGGTCATGCTTCTTGCCACTATGCCAGTCTGTCGAGATGAGTAGAGTCTATACTGGAAGAATTAGGGGGAAGAGAAGGTAGAAAGGGAAGGTGACATAGGGGAACAAAACTTGCCACCCCAAAATATCTCTGGCATGTGGATTATTTCAAGCTGAAAACAATCAAGGTCCAAAAGACTCAGGAAGAAATGCTGACCTTCACCCTAACTGCTTAAAGAATGTAGGTAGAGGACCTGCTCCAGGAAGGGAGCCATCACCATAGATAACAATTGTATGAACTAGGTGTGTTCACCTAGTGGCTGCAAGGAACCTAGCAAACAAAGTCTGTTAATTTCCTCTCTGTGTCCCACTGTCTCTGCAGGGCCAGCAAACATGTGTTCACCAAACATGTGCTTTTCCACCTCCACGGCCAATTGCCTTCCTCTCCTTTGAAGTCCCCAACCACTACTCCCAACATCCTCTTCTGTCTTTAGCTGAAGATGATATTTAAGGTGAGGGCTTCGACCATTTTGGTGAGTTACTTTTCCCGGGTCTCTCCCATGTGTACATGTTATTAAATTTTGTTTTCTCCTGTTAATGTGTCTCATGTCAATTTAATTCTTAGACCAGCCAGAAGGACCTAGAAGGGTAGAGGGAAATTTCTGCCTCCCCAACAGTGGGAAATCACTCCAATTCCTTATATCAGTATAAATATATCATGCCTGCCTCTAAGTTTCTCAAGATACTTCCAAGAACTCTTTAAAGTAATGTTTGTCAAGTACAGTCATGATAGGAAAAGCTAATTTCCCCTCCAAGTTATGTGTCAGGATTATTGCAGGTGAACTAAAAATGTTTTCTTTCCATGATATATAACCTTCTCTCTTTACAAAAGGTCCTTAAATGCTGGCAGGTGATTCTGTGAGTCAAATGAGCATGAAAGTTCAATTCACAATTAAGATACTTGAAATTCATTTCAAGGTTTCATTTAAAACGCTTAGCAGAAAATATTAGCACTAACAGAAAGAAAAAAAAAAAGAGCCTTTCTTTATTATTAGTGAGTTCCAAAGTTACTATGATTTCTCTTAAGAGGAATAAAAATAGGCACTGATGGCATTATACCAATAATGAGTAACTTGGTATTTGAAATTTCAAGTAAAACCATAATTAATAAGGAATTTTCTAATCAACATACATTTAAAATAAAGTATTCTACTGAACCACAGAGTCTGAATAATAGAGCAGCCTTATGCTACACAAATATTGAAAGTTCCTCTATTTTTCTTTTTCTCCATACCATCCCTTTATATCAAACTGATTTTTTTCAATAGGCAGATTAATTCTACTCTGTATGAGTTTTACTAAATGCCATATACATTAGACATTATGTTTATTTAATACTATTATATGTTTCTTATCTTGATTGGTTTTATTTGCAAATGTATCCACATACTTTGATACTAGGTGGGCCTTCAACTCTTTTCTCCAATCCTTCATGTACCTACCCAAGTACTGGAGAGAAAATGTTCAGAATATTTTCCTCATTTGTTTGATCTCTATTCAACATTTAGATACACCCAGGTTTGGGCCTCCGTGAAAAATAGCCAAATCAAAAGTTTTTGTAAAAACTATGCTCTTTCTCAATAAAAATCGGCTTCGATGTTTCTATTCCTTAATAAGTCTTCTAAAATCCATCTTTTCTTTATCCTTCTGACCGTTCACTGGACCTCAAAATCCACAGCCATACTAGCCATTTAATTAGGAAAGGTTAAGGCCCAAAAACACTATTTACAAATCTTCCCATATTATCAATAATCCCTATCAATACCTTTCTGTCAATATTCTCTATGCTCTAAATGATCTGTTGTGAAAAAGAAAATGTGTTTTATGGCCTTCTACACACCACAGGTTCAAAGTCAAAGTTCACAGCTAATCCATCATGGCCAAATCCAAAAGACACTTAGCCACTGTCTCCTGAGCATCATTTTCTTTTAAGTCCTGAGGAGATAATTTTAGCTACAATACCATCATTCTATTGGGTTGGCCGAAAAGTTTGCTCAGCTTCAAGTAAAAAAAAAAGACACATTTTTCATTTTAATGAAGAACTTTATTGAACAACGTATTCACTAACTGAACGAACTTTTTGGCCAACCCCACGCTCCAAAAGAGAACTTTTGCAGAGCTGTGAAAGTACCATGGAGAATATAAAAAGGATGAATTTTTAATTACATGCTCAAATTATAAGCCTAATAAGTTACCCTTTTGAGGGGCCTCTGTGGATGGACATTTCTTATCTGTAAAAGAAGGTAGAGGAGTACCTCCGTAAACAGTTATGGAATGACTTGCTTACCAAGAACATTTTTGAAAAGAAAGATTAGATCAGAAAGCAGCTTAACTGTATTGTGGGTACCAGTTTATGAAGTTCACCTTAAAATCTGAAAACTAACCTGAGAAATTTACCACATGTATTAAAACATTTTCCCAAACATTAATAACAATTGAACATCAGTTTATAGGAGAAACAGTGCAACTCTGTTCACCCAAATTTCCTAAATTTATATGTCTTAATAATTCATCTGGAAGAGAAATCTAGTATCTACTTAACTAATGTTCTGAGACATCAATGCCATGGTTGTAAATAAATCAAGCTGGCCAACACTTAATTCTCTTGGAAATGATTCCACTGAGCAATTTAACTCAATCAACAGAATTTTCCCATGAATTTTAAGCCACCGGTAACTCAACTAAGTAAAACTTCTAGGTCCTAAAAGAGAATGCCGGAATGTCTCGGCAAACACTGGGAAAAACCTAAAATTCAAATGCTCTGAAGCTCTGTCAAGGCAACCACTAGATAAGCTGTTAAACATGCCTGTTGAAAGACACCAACTCTCATCACTACTTGCTATTCCAATTTAATCAGCCCTGTTAACAAAGGGCATGAATAATAGCTTCTAATTCAACGTATTCATGAAACGTGAATACAAAGTATTAATATTCTAGTTCAACTTATCAAGTTGCATGGACCAAGGAGAATATGTACATCAAGAGCAGAAAAGAAACCTTTTTTTTTTTTTTTCCCCGGTACGCGGACCTCTCACTGTTGTGGCCTCTCCCGTTGCGGAGCACAGGCTCCGGACGCGCAGGCTCAGTGGCCATGGCTCACGGGCCTAGGCGCTCCGCAGCATGTGGGATCTTCCCGGACAGGGGCACGAACCCATGTCCCCTGCATTGGCAGGCAGACTCTCAACCACTGCGCCACCAGGGAAGCCCAAAACCATTTTTTTTAATGGCAAAAATTGAACAGAAAAAAATTGGAAGACCAGAATTGGAAGAAAAGACACAATAATGTTACCACACAAGTGAAAAGCTCAAAGAGAAAATGAAAACAAAATCCAGTCACCTTGCCCCAAAACAAAACCTTAAAAACTAACAGCAGCACATACCAACTATAAAGAAATGATTAAGGTTCAGTATTGAGCACGTGCATTAAAAAGCAGAGTAGTGTGATCTTACCTCTCAAGACATTCAAGAAGACAAAGAAGGAAGTACAAAATGTCCTAAGTATCCTTTCTGGGTAGTGGCATCAGAAATGATTTCTTTAATCTTTACAAATATGTTTTTTCTAAATATATTATTTTGATGATCAGAAAAATATTTTTAAATGTAAAAGGCATATTAAATTAATTCAATAAATATTAGAAAAAAAGTCATTACGGAAAAAATATTCCTGCTGCTGTTATAATTATTTGCTGTTGTTTATGTCCTAAATTATTCTGATTGAAAAACAGGAAGCACAAGTAGGAGATTCAGAGAATGAGTAAATAAAATATTCCATCCTTCATTTAGTGTTTTTCTTTTTAAATCTAAGACTCCAAGTATCTTGATCTGTTTTTAAAAAGCCCCCACTAGAGCTCATTTCCATTTTTATTAGTACTATAATTATAGACAGAGTTAATTCTTTTTTTTTTTTTAAATTTTTTTATTTTTTTCGGTACACGGGCCTCTCACTGTTGTGGCCTCTCCCGTCGCGGAGCACAGGCTCCGGACGCGCAGGCTCTGCGGCACGTGGGATCTTCCTGGATCGGGGCCCGAACCCGTGTCCCCTGCATCGGCAGGCGGACTCTCAACCACTGCACCACCAGGGAAACCCGAGAGTTAATTCGTGATGGCTGTTTCTTCTAACTCAAGTTTGAGTCTCAGAAGATGTTTAGCATTTCAGAAACTCTATTTCTAATATCTTGATAATCTTACAACTTCATGTATTACATTTTGCACTGAACATAGTTTGAGTTATTTCGTATTAGTGAGAGTCCCATTTCCTATTTTTTTTCAGCTCACTCTGCTTCCTGTTATACTCAAGCTTTGTGGATACCTTTTATTGGCTGTATGTCAGTGGCAAATTCCATATAAATGGCTAGATTTCTGCCTCCAACTATTAAATGACAATGAAAGGCAATAAATATCCACAATTTCTCGGAGTAACTAATTTTAGAGAAACCAGAAATTGCTAAATTCAATCCATAGATAAAAGGCCAAGGCTCTGCCCAGATGATAAGAAACTTGACTAGTTGCTGGGGTGGGGGTAGGAGAGGCAGGATTTTGATCATTCTTATGAGAATGATGGCCATCACCATTGTGACTGTCACCAGCCTCTTTATCCAGAAAGAATGTGGTAAATATAGAAGAGGTTAGGTTCCTTCCTAAGACAATCAAAGGAGACAAAGGAATTGGACAGCAGAAGTCTTAAATTTCCAGGCTGTACCTTAAGATAAAAACGATGGGTGTTGTTTATCTGAAATACTATTTTTGAAAATGATTGACACTTGGAAGGCATGGCCAATAGCCATATATTCTTAATTTGTCCCAAGCCTTGATGTACTAGGTGCCTACTCAAGCCTGAGCAAATATCCCACAAACATGCACAAACATTTCTTGTGGAAGTCCAGAGAATTCTGCCCAGGAGGTAAGTGATAACAATAGGAGTTCAGACAACATATTAATCCTCTATTTCCTTACAGTCCAAAATCTTACCTCTAAGCATTACCTCTAAGTATTGCATTGGAATGCCCAGCTCATATAATCTAATCACCGTCCCACCTACCTGTAGTTTGGTTTTGATGTTAGTGTTTCTTGTATCAGTTCATTCAAAGTACACATATGAACCAATTTGGCAGGGTAACGGCTGTGGTGGAAACAGTGGTATCTCAGGATCTGGGATCCTTGCAGGGACCTCAGGGTCTGGGGACATGGTCCCTTCCCCTTCTTACACTTCTCGACCAGTGGATTTCAAACTGGTTCCTCTACAGTACTTCTCAGGGTCCGAAAATAATGGAGGTCCCAACTACCTACTGAAATCTTTCATGCTTTTATAGTTTCAGTTGTGATAACAACTGTAACGGAACAGTAGGTGTTCACTGAATGTATTACATGCTACACTAAGTCTTTAACAGGCATTCCCTTATGTAATCTTTGCCATAGTCTTAAGGCAAGTTCTTAACCATTTTAAAGGTAAAAGAACTGAGGCCCAGGAACATTAAATTATTTTCCCAAAGGCACACAACTAGTAAGTGGTAGAGACTCTGAATCCAGGTAGTATGATTACAGATCCCATACTCTGAACTATCTTCTTTCATGCTGGCACAAGTCTATAGAGCCTGCTCATGCCAATCCACAGTGATTTCTCTACCCCTCAGAATTCCTCTAAGTCTCCTGTTTGCCAGAATTCCTTATAATCTTTCTCTCTTTGTGCTGTACCTCTAAGTAGATTATAAATACTTAATTGCTCTCCAGGTGTCTAGCAGTGACTCATGAGATTTGGTAGGAGTCTAAGAAATCCGTTATGAATAATAGTACAGATGAAGTTGGATCTTCATCTATCGACTTCCAAAAACAAACTTTGAGATGATGTAGTTCATCCAATGTCTTACAGGGGACTGTCAAGGAGAGGGGTATAGTTTAGCAATCCAGGTGTGTGACCTTAAGGAAGTTGCTTAAGCCCTCTACAGCTCAGGAAGTTTCTTAAGCCCTCTACAGCCCTCCCCTGTGCAATGGTTTTAACTCTGCAATGGTGTTACACCACCCTGTGGTGCAGGACCGTTGTGAAGGTTAGAGATACTGCAGATAGCCAAGTGTAAGGACATAAAGATAAAGAATTACCACTCCTTAGATACTCAAAGTAAACCCGGATTCAACCAGAGCAGTGTTTTGCAAACTGTGTTACCTGAGCTGAACTTAAAACTGCCATAGAAGTGCTTAATCCAGGGGGAGGAGTGAGAAGAAATGAAGAGTAAGGGGATGTAGGGCCAGCGGATGGGGCTCCCAGAGGCAGGTCTGTAATCAGAAAAGCCTGATCTCATAAATTTCATACACAAACACGCTCCATGAAATTTATTTTGGAAATAAAACAAAGAATTCAGTTATGAAGATAGTTTTAACAATACTGTTTGATCCCACTCAGAAAACTATAGACAACAGTGTTTAAAAGTCAATAAAAAGCTGCTCTATTAGAAATGGGAGGACTTATGAGGGTATAAAGTGTGTATTATTAGTAAGGCAGACTGTCCTTTGGAGAATACAAGTAGGAAAGAACACTTAGTTGTAGAAGACGCTGTTCAGCTTCCTGAGCCCATAACATTTCTTGACCCTTCCCTCCCTGCCTTTCTAGGAAGTGTGTACTGCCTGTCTAGGATCTACTGCCACATTCACAGTGAAAACTCAGTTCTTGACATGTCGCGGAAATTAGCTGGTTCACTTTCTTACTTACATCCTTCAACACTCCAGGCTTCAGATCTGTACACGCCTCACTTCCAAGAAACTCCCCTTTTCTTTCTCAGTGACTGTGATAGATGGATGTCTCTTTATCTTTTAATTATCATACACTAAGAGATATGCATCTAGGACTTCCTGGACCCTCACCATGAATTAAATCAATGACCAGCTACACCAACTATAAAGGACCTTTTCCACTATTGGTCCAATGGATTGGATTTAACCATCAGCGAAAACATTCCTGTTATTCAGACGTCACCAACTCAAGTGGTTCTCTTAAATACATCCATCCACATTTGCTTTTTCACCTAATCCAATCTACACTCAATAACATGAAAAGCAACAAAATCAAATGAACCTTTTTCTTTGTTCTGTTTTCTTACCAACATGCTAGCCGTCAAAGTCAATAAATCTACAACTTATTCTTGTTAACAGCATGGTCCGGCAGCCCATGATTTTTTAATTTTTTCCTTCCCTCTCAACCTGTTCTTCTTTTAATTCCTTCCCCTCAACCTGTTCTTCTTTTAATTTTACTTCTCACTATTCTTCAAAAGAATATGCTAATTTGCACAAGGATGGTACTCTTCTAATTTTGTTTCACTCAAAAAAGAAAAAAAGTAACTTTTTCTTAAATATCTCTGTTCAACAGCAACAAAACAAGGAAAAAAACCCCACAATGACACCAAGAATAAAACTGACTACTTATTATTGGGTTCATAATTTTCTTTTAAATACTTCTGTATAAACAATTTGATGCGTGGGAGAGTGTAGGTTAACACAAATTAAGTGCCCATAAAATCTAGATTAGTGGCCTGAAACTTTAGATGCATAGGAATCACCCAGAGGGCTTGTTTTACACCGATTACTGTGCCCCACTCAAAAAATTTCTGAATCAATAGATGGAGGATGCCAGAGATTTTGCAATTGCCTAAGTGATGCTGATGGCTGTTACCGCAGGGACCACTTTGATAAACACTGTAATAAACATTTGAAGTTCCCTAATCAAGCATCTACACTTTAGGTGTGGGTAGTAGGCAAACTGCAGACCTGACTCAGGAGTCAACACACCTGGAGGAGGAAAGAAGGGGTGCCTATAGCAAAGTGCTTCAATAGTGCTACCTAAATTTGTCAGAGGGTTTGTAAATGAACTCCAATTAATGGACTCCATGACCTTAGCCTCCACTTTCTCAGCCTCCGTTTTCTCATGTGGAAAATCAGGGACAGCCTCTCTCACCTATTAGATTAGGATATTTTTAGGAGCACATTAAAGGATATATGAATGACAGGTTGGAAATTATAAAAACATTGTTATCATGACTACTTAGAAATTTATTCAGGCAGCAAAGGACATCCCATAGGAAGAGTGGGCTTCTCAAATTCACCAATGAATTGCTGAGATTATGTTTCCTCTAGTCAGAGGAAGTTCAAGGGAAAAACAAAGGCAAGCACTCCTGTCATGACTCAATTTTTTCTTTTAATATATATCTTATGTACAAAATTTTTAAAAATTAAAAAATTTCTTTAATATTGTTGTTTATTCATAATTCCTACTTTAAAGAAATTCATTAACTAGTAGATTTATAGAAAAATGTAGCTACTTAGTGATGTCTCAAATACTGAACGATAAAATTTCATTGCATGAAACACTCAAGTATTTAAAAGCGCTGTAAAAAGTAGATTCTGCAGTTGGTTCTGATTGCTTATTATGTGTTTCTAAGGCTTTAAGCTTATGGCCTTTTCTTCATTATGTCACACAATTCATCCTTTTGTAACAGATGTACTTAATGTGTCCATGTGTTACAATTCAAAAATTAAAACAGTTGTGACTTGTGAATTGTAATTGCTGTGTAACTTTTTTGTGAAAATAGAGTCCTTAGGCCAACAGAAATAATCCTACAGATGCACTTGTGCTTTAAAGCAAAATGAACCACTGCAGACACAATTTAAAAGTTTGTGACAGCCGCAGCACAGCAAAGTAGTGTCAAACTCCTGGCCCTCTCTTGAAAACTAGCTCTGGGTCTCAGTGCTTCAGCTTTCACCCATCCCCAAAGCTCTGAGCCTAGAGCATCACTCACAGAATTCAAATGTTAGCTGCGTTTATTAGCCATCGCTACTATTGAGCATTCAATGAGAATCCATCACAGTGTAGGAAAGATTTTTAAAAAAGCAATTATAGAATATACAACATTGATCTAGCTTAGTACTTTGCTTTTTATTCTTTCAATCAGCTGAGTAAATACTAAAATTACCTCTGATCAAATTATTGAATAAATGAATGAAGGCTTAATCTGTCAAAAACTAACACAAGCTTTGCATTGTGGAAAAGCTTTTTATGATGCAGGTCTTTGTGGGAAAATTACAAATTCTGAAGGATTAAAGAAACTGCTGGAAAAAAAATCAGCCTTCCTTGCCCATTGTTCAGATTTACTATTAAATTACCCACGATTCTTAAAAAGTAATAATATGCCATCAGTTAGAGCCTGACTATTCTCTACATATAGGAAACACTCAAGGTATTCAATGATTGAACAATTAAAGGATGGAGCAAGAGAGTAATTTATCTAACCTTAAGAAGGAATTAAGTACTATTGCCTTCCTTAGACTGTGAGAAGGTTTTGCTTTTTTCCCCCAAGAAGCACTGCTAACATATGCCTATTTGCCAGGTCTAGTCAATACTAGACTTGGATCTTTTCTGGAAATAGTTAAATATAAATTCTAAATAAATTCTGACTGTAACAGCTTCCATAAAAACACTAGGGGAAAAAAAAAAACCAAACTTCAGCCTGTAAAAGAAAACAATTGTAGTTTAATAACAGTTTTCTTCTCTGAAATTCACTTTTAATCCACTTAAACAATAAAGGAATGTAAAGAATAGCTTCTGCAGCCCATTTGTTCCTGCTAGTCTGTTATATCATCATTGGTACCTTATGAGTTGATTCCTTATTAAAGAAATTTATTTCTCAGGGATTACATTATTGGATTTATGTTACTAATTTTTACAGTATTCTTTAATAGACAAATGTGATACAAAATTGTACTAGGAAGAATATTATCGAATTAAGTCACTAAACAAGTGTACCTACTTCTCCAGTATGACGCCTTAATACACTGTTTGCTTCATCGTCCAGGATGATGACAACTCCTGGCAAGTTACTGGGCTACTCCTTCTGTAATCAGGGTCATATTTCTAGTTCTTATAATCTAAATTTATTTTGTGTCTTCCTTCAGGATTCTTGGTACAAAGCATGCATTGGACTGGGAGAAAGCAAAGCATGCATCTTTTTAACCTGCCTCTCGAAGGTAAAACAGAGACTGTCTCAACACAGTTATCTCCTCTGCCTTTGCACTGTCACACAGGGAGCTTGACAGTATGGGGTTGCTCCCGGTCATTAAAACTCCAGGTATTAACTGCACACATGTTGATTGATTGTACTGGCAGACAATGTTGCTTCATTTTCACATGCAAAAATCTTTACCATACATACATCGCTTTATGGAACTCTATGATGGCATTTCCTAAAAAGTATCTAACTGCTTACTTCTTGATTTAGTCATCTTAAGAAATCTTCAAGGTTTATAGCCACTCCAAGAGCTTCCTGTAGAATTCCTTTACATTAACAATAAAACTGGCATTCATTCCTTGTGTTCCCCTACCAATAAAAAGCACTGTATGTTGACCGTATAGGTATAGGCATTACATTTATAGTGCATACAGGGATTTGAGCAATAAATTATACTCAAATCTCCTTTTATTTTTTTTTTAATATATCACCTTATACTAAATCAGACATTTTCTTCCTTCCTGCCATTGAAATGACTAGCTCTTGTATTAATCATATTTGAATATAGGTAGGCAGTAATTATATATGTAATTCTTACTTTTTTTTAACAAATGTTTCTATTAACTATTTTGAAAAGCTGAACTTGAAAGTAGCATCCTTAAAACATGGCCTCCTTCCCCCTTCCTCTCTTTTTTCATGTGCAACACCACAAACCTTTTAAATACAAATTTTTATGTGATATAATATTCTTCTCTTTAATACACTGGTTTACTGTTATTCACTAACAATCCAATTATTGACAGAAATGAAGCTTTCATTTCAACCTGATTATTATCCATTGTTTTGTGTAGATTGGTTTGTACCATAAATATTTTTATGTTATCATTATGACAAAATGTAGTCCTCTGTTATAAGTTTTCATCATCCTGGAAAAACAGACATGACTTAAAGCTCTCAAGGTAAAAATAAAAAGTACCGACGGAATTTAGTATGTGTGTAAATGTTACAGTTAATGTTTAACAAACCCACAAGTGTATCTTACATTTTGAAAGTGGTTTTAAAGGCACATTAGGATTACCATGGAGTTCCCTATTTTCTCAGGATGAAGTGAGAAGGAAGAGGGTCTATATCACTATGTGTGGTATTAAATATTTTAATATCACTACCTGTGATACAAAATTCTTACTATCTCAGGCTGTGGGATTTAATGTTACTGGGCAATGGTGCTACCACTAAAGTGTATTTGCTGGCTTTAGTCCTTTTACTTTTTTCCCCACTCATCTTTAAGGTTTTGACAGTTGGCAGATTTTCCTGAGTTAGGTTGAATAATGTAGTGTTTGAAACAGAGCTGCAAGGGAATATACAAGCCACTTCACTGCATAGACTCAACTTAATTTTAAAAACAAAAATAAACAGAAAAATCCAAACCTTTCAACTTCATTCTTAAAAAGTCTTTGACACAGTGAAATATCTTCATTGGTCAGCTTCCCCCTGTCAAATATCTCAGGAAAGCTTAAGTATGGAAAGTTGAAAGTATTCAAACTAAAGCAGATGTTATTCAAGTCACCAATTTGTCAGATTTCTTGTAGGATGTTTAGGTTCTTTTGTGTTAGTACTGAAGTACTTTAGTCCTGAGGAATTTTTAAATACTCGCTATAAATAATCGAAGGAGAAAGAATTACTCAGATATTTTGCCCAAGTCAGTTCATAAAAGAGCTTCCACACCCACGATAGACATACTTTGCAGATAACTTTTCTATGCTAATCACCTTAATCTGGTATCAAGATGGTTTCCTACAAAGAGAGAGCTTTTAGTCTTGGGTTTTTATTGGGGTCTCTTTGAATAAGACCATTTGAATAATATACTGTCTAAGGTTTGGGTCACTTTGAGCGGGACACTCAAAGTGTGAGGAACAGACTTCAATTTAGTATCTGCAGGCAAAATTCTAATTTGTGTACAACTGAAGTTGGAGCAAAGAGCATGCGATTCAAATCCAAAAAAATCCCTGTGTAGTTGGGAGAACTGGCTATGGGAAATCTAGGTAAAAATAAGACATGTTTTTGCAAATTCACAAACAGGGTATATGCCACTTAATCTCTCTGTCATTGGAAACTAAGGGCCTTTTCCATCCTATTTGTTTCCAGTAACTTCAACTTCTCCATTTTTGTGATTTTAGAGAACCTGGGGCATAGAATTAAGGTAAGAGGCCCTGGGTTAGAGTAAATTTACATTGCTCTAGCTGTGGGCGTAGTGAAAGTGAAATCACAACCAGGAATAAGACTTAGAAAAACATGATAATAATATGCTTCCAGATATGGGAACTGAGTAAGTCAGGGGTATTCAGTGGACATATTAGAAATTCCTATCCCTTATGGGGTTTGAAAATGGACGGTAACACTGTCCTTTGTTAGTATAATCCCAAAACATTTAGACAAAAATATGAAATTCAAACAACACTGGAGACATTGTTTGGTGTTATGGAAACCAAATATAACCACTGACTTTTTTTTCTTCTCCCCATGGCATCTGGAATGCTTGTAATTGGATAGACGCAATCAAAGTGACCATTTTCGTATCACAGTTAATAAAGAAAACTTGAGCCTATTTAAGCCATGAATAACCTCAAGGCATTTGTTAGATTTGTTTCCAATATAATGTTAATTTTTTATATTTTTATATCCTCATCCCTCAGGGGAAAATCAATGGTGTTGTTTTATAAGATAAAAGTAACATAACATGGATTTCTTTCCCCCTATATCACTGTGGGTTTTGTTCTAAAAAAATATTCTTCTTAGTGCTATCAGATCTTCCTCCTGGTGCTACCATAATAACCAATAGTATATCGGTTATTTATTTTCAAAAGAATCCCAGTTGATTTTTCCCAGATGAAAAACAAAGAGCTTGCTTCAAACAACCGTTCTCTTAGTTGGATCACTATGAACAAGCTTATAATCATAATTTAGAGCATATGTCAATCTATAACTTTAATAAAAACATTTTCTTTTTTGGATTAAAGACTTGAATGTAAGATCTGAAACCATAAAACTCCTAGAAGGAAACTTCAGTGGTAAGTGTCTTGATATCAGTCTTAGAGATGATTCTTTGGATTTGACACCAAAAGCAAAGGCAACAGAAGCAAAAACCAACAAGTGGGGCTACATCAAACTAAAAACTTTCTGCACAGCAAAGAAAGCCAACGAAGTGAAAAGGCAACTTTCAGAATGGGAGAAAATGTTTGCAAATCATATATCTGATAAGGGATTAATATCCAAAATATATAAAGAACTCATACAACTCAATAGCAAAAAACCCAAACAATTTGATGAAAAAGTGGGCAGAGGATTTGAATAGACATTTTTCCAAAGAAGACATAGGGATGGCCATAAGGCACACGAAAAGATGCTCAACATCACTAATCATGAAGGAAATCCAAATCAAAACCACATGAGTTATCACCTCTCACCTGTTAGAACGGCTATTATCAAACAGACAAGAAATAACAAGCGCTGGCGAGGATGTGGAGAAAAGGAAACACTTGTGCATTCTTGGTGGGAACATAAATTAGTGCAGCCACTATGGAAAACAGTATGGAGGTTCCTCAAACAATTAAGAATAGAACTACCCTATGACCCAGCGATTCCACTTCTGGACACCTATTCAAAGAAATAAAACACTCTTTTTTTTCTTTAACATCTTTATTGGAGCACAATTGTTTTACAATGCTGTGTTAGTTTCTGCTTTATAACAAAGTGAATCAGCTATACATATACATATATCCCCATATCTCCTCCCTCTTGCGTCTCCCTCCCACCCTCCCTATCCCACTGCTCTAGGTGGTCACAAAGCACCGAGCTGATCTCCCTGTGCTATGCAGCTGCTTCCCACTAGCTATCTATTTTACATTTCATAGTGTATATATGTCCATGCCACTCTCTCGCTTCGTCCCAGCTTACCCTTTCGCCCTCCCCATGTCCTCAAGTCCATTCTCTACACCTGCATCTTTATTCCTGTCCTGCCCCTACGTTCTTCAGAACCATTTTTCTTTTTTTTTAGATTCCATATGTATGTGTTAACATACGATATTTGTTTTTCTCGACTAACTTCACTCTGTATGACAGACTCCAGGTCCATCCACCTCACTACAAATAACTCAATTTCGTTTCTTTTTATGGATGAGTAATATTCCATTGTATATACGTGCAACATCTTCTTTATCCATTCATCTGTCAATGGACACTTAAGTTGCTTCCATGTCCTGGCTATTGTAAATAGAGCTGCAATGAACATTGTGGTACATGATTATTTTTGAATTATGGTTTTCTCAGGGTATTTGCCCAGTAGTGGGATTGCTGGGTCATATGGTAGTTCTATTTGTAGTTTTTTAAGGAAACTCCATACTGTTCTCCGTAGTGGCTGTACCAATTTACATTCCCACCAACAGTGCAAGAGGGTTCCCTTTGCTCCACACCCTCTCCAGCATTTATTGTTTGTAGATTTTTTGATGATGGCCATTCTAACCGGTGTGAGGTGATACCTCACTGTAGTTTTGATGTGCATTTCTCTAATGATTAGTGATGTTGAGCATCCTTTCATGTGTTTGTTGGCAATCTGTGTATCTTCTTTGGAGAAATGTCTATTTAGGTCTCCTGCCAAATTTTGGATTGGGTTGCTTGTTTTTTTGATATTGAGCTGCATGAGCTGCTTGTAAGTTTTGGAGATTAATCCTTTGTCAGTTGCTTCACTTGCAAATAGTTTCTCCCATTCTGAGGGCTGTCTTTTGTCTTATGTTTTCCTTTGCTGTGCAAAAGCGTTTAAGTTCCATTAGGTCCCATTTGTTTATTTTTGTTTTTATTTCCATTCCTCTAGGAGGTGGGTCAAAAGGGATCTTGCTGTGATTTATGTCATAGAGTGTTCTGCCTATGCTTTCCTCTAAGTGTTTTATAGTGTCTGGCCTTACATTTAGGTCTTTAATCCCTTTTGAGTTTATTTTTGTGTATGGTGTTAGGGAGTGTTCTAATTTCATTCTTTTACATGTAGCTGTCCAGTCTTTCCAGCACCACTTATTGAAGTGGCTGTCTTTTCTCCATTGTATAATCTTGCCTCCTTTATCAAAAATAAGGTGACCATATGTGCGTGGGTTTATCTCTGGGCTTTCTGTACTATTCCACTGATCTATTTTTCTGAAAAACACTAACTCTTAAAGATACATGTACCCATATGTTCATTTCAGCATTAGCTACAATAACCAATATATGGAAATGACAGGTATATCAATGAATGAATTAGTAATGGAAATGTGGTGTATATATACACAATGGAATACTATTAAACCATTAAGAAGAAGGAAATGCTGCCATTAGTTACAACATGGATGGACATTGAGGGCATTATGCTAAGTGAAATAAGTCAGAGAGAGAAAGACAAATACCATTGTGATCTCACTTATATGTGGAATCTTAAAAAAGAAGAAAAAAGAGTTCTGGCTCTTAAATACAGAGAACAGATTGGTGATTGCCAGAGGTTTTGGGGGGAGAGGGGCAGTGAGGGGTGGGTAGAATAAGTGAAGGGGGTCAAATTGCACAAACTTCCAGTTATAAAATAAATAAGTCCTGGGGATGTAATGTACTCATGGTAGCTAGAGTTAATAATACTGTGTTACATTTAAGTCCTGGGGATGTAATGTACTCACGGTAGCTAGAGTTAATAATACTGTGTTACATATTTAAAAGTTTCTAAGAAAGTAGATCTCAAAAGGTCTAATCCCAAGAAAAGAAATTTTGTAACTATGTATGGTGATGGGTATCAACTAGACTTATTGTGGTGACCATTTTGCAATATATTCAAATATTGAATCATGCATAACTAAAACTAATACAACGCTATATGTCAATTATACCTCAATATATAAAAATAAGACAACTATTTTTTATATCCTATTTAAAAAAAAAAGACTACCCACAGGTGTTAGGTTCACATTCGTTATCAGAGGAAGTCACTGGAATGTATTTATTTAAGGCCTGATACAACTTCAAAAAGTGCTCTTGTGAACAAGAAATGACTCAGGTACATTGAGGAGCTCTTGAATGTCACCTAGGATTCAGTGATGACTGTGCAATTAAAAATGCATTAAAATGCTAGGCAGCTTTCAGGCTAATCTAGGGAGAAAGAAAAGAGGGCTCAACATTTTCAATCATGAAAGAAAGTGGGTATTGTTGGGGGAAAAGGGGTCACAAGCCAGGTACGTGAGAAAGAAAAAAGGTGTGGATAGACAAGCTATTGAGTACGAAGGGCAATTTCCTCAGACTTAGACTATTACACCCAAGTAGATGAATGCGTTTTGAAAGATACTCCAAGTGGTCATCACTGGCAAAATAATGGTTAAGAAAAAATAGACAAGACTCAACACAATCCTGAATTCTGAGAAACGACTGGATCTAAAAAGCCAACTAAGGACATTTTAAAATATCACATGTTAAGAGTAAGATAACATCGCTGTAGCCATTTGGTAAAACTAACACCCATGATGGAATCTAATCAGAATTATAAATTATAAAGTGATCAGCCTGAGAGTATAATTTAAACAAATTTAAAATACTATTTAAGAACTATAATCATCAATCGTAAGTACAATCTCCCTGGATAGAAGACAGCACAAAAGGTCCTGAAAAACAAATGACCATTATTCACACCTTATAGCTCTTACACAACATTCAGAAGTTGTTAATGGATATTATTCCTTACACATGCACAAAACCTCTGCATCTACACATGCAGAGATGTATTTGTACACCATCAACCACAGACTCTTTTCTGAATACAACCTTCACATCTTTGGGCACGATAAACACACACAACCACATACCCACTCATGAGACATCTGAGTCTGTGTTAAAGAACATGCTCCATCACTCATTCCCTTTAATGATGGATGTTCTGACCCCAGAACAGTTAGGATCATAATTTGCATTCAACAGCCAGTTCCTTCTTGTTCAGTCAGATGCATAATGTCTATTTAAATTTACCAAGCATGAGAACAACAGAGGCTAGTGCAAATGAACAGCATTTTATAAGAACCTAATAAGAAAACTGACTTTCACGAAGCCAAGCAATCATCTTACAAAAAATCTTTTGCTATATAATTAAATATTTGATTCACTTTAAAGTATTTCTTTAATAATAATTCAATATTCCAAAATATTAAGCACCATGTTACTATCAATTGCTGGCCTTTGGAAAATTTGTAATTTCAGTTAGATTAAATGAGCAGTACACAAGGCTGAAATATTTTTATAATTTAAATATTTTAAAACCTTAAAAAATTATTCATAATACAGAGAAAGCCTGTTTTAATCCAAATGTGTTATTATGCCTCCTTTTTGCCCTAAAAGTAATAAATTTCTCATGAAAATGAAGCATGATAGTAAAATCTGTTTACTTAATGGAGTCGTCACTGCTCTTTTTTCCAGTTAAGGTACTTTTTAAGTGAGTTAAAGTTCTGGCAGAATCTTTTATGGTTCATCGGGCTTCATTATTCTTTGAGTCATGGAATAAAAACATGGCAGTGCCTATCAATCAAAAGAGTTGTGTTCTCAGAGATCAAGAATCAAATGCCAAGAAAGACTCATCTAATAAGGGCCCCAACTGCCACTGATGTTACAGGGATTTCAGTGACTAAAAAGGTGATTCACTAACAAGACCTATAAGAATTTCTGTGACTCTAGCTGGCCATGCATTCTTGAGTTCTTTACAACCCAAGTTTTAATATCATACTGTCAATCATATGCCATACTTCCGAGAGGAAAAAAAAAAGCAATCTATAAAATAGTCAGTGACACTCAGACAAGATTAATTAACAATTTGGCGTTTTGCGAACAGGATTGTTTTAATGACACAACCTAATCAAAGTAATTTGTGAGTGCAGTCATCCACAGGATGTGTCAGAACTTTTCACACATGAAATATACACGTCTGCCTGAAGATGCAATGGACTTTCCACTGTTGGCTTTGGCATTCAGCTCTGTTTGTTATACACTCATTACATCCTGTACTCAGGAAGAAGGAATATTTAAAACAAACTTCTTTCCCTTCTAACTACTGCAGCTGCTTCTACCAAGCAATAAAAGTTGCTAGAGAAATCATATATACACATACATGTAGAATTAGGGAAACAAGCTGCTTTAACGCCTTGATTTAAAATAAGCTCAATCAGTAGAAAAGAAAAACGCTGTAATATACAGCTTGATGAGCAGCTGAGGACAAGAATATACTCCGACGCAGTTCTAGAATTCAGGATATCTTACTCAGTGTTTGAATGAGACGAAGGACATTTCTCCTCAATTTTTCTAAACTACTGAATGAATAAGTGAAATTTATGTGGGGAATGCAACCCAAAATAGACAGATACGTAAAATTTTCTTAAATACGATTCTGAGGCTTTAAAGGCAGAAAAATGAAAAGTCTTGCTTCTGTTTAATTCTAACTTATAAAATTATATCATTTTGTAAATCCTAATTTAATGAGTTCTAGGTTAAAGGATACTTGTCATAAGTCAGCAATAAAATTTAGCTCAATGTTAACAAGCATCCTTTAGGAGGAAAATATCAACTGTATTGCAAAGCAATAATTAGAATATAGATTATTTTAATCTTTACGAAGATTAAAATCGAGAGGCATGTTAACACCTCGCAGGTCTATGGAAAAGACACTGAAAGTATCTGGGAAAAAAAAAAAAAGAAAAATGAACAGCCTTACTCTTGACGGTCGCCGTCCGGGTACAGTTGTAAAGAATAGCCAACTCGCCGAATACTTTTCCTGGACCCATGGTGCACAGCTTCACACCTTCTTTTGTAACTTCAACCTTACCATCTGAAAAGAAGAAGGAAAAACACATCATTTCGATTCTCTCTCATGCTTCATTTCATTTGTTGCATTTCCAAGATGAGATGAGGAGGGCCAGGCTCATTTTCAAAAATGCAAAGCAGCTACCAACTAAAACAAAGTCATCCTCAAGATGCAGTGCAAGAAATGCAATAAAGTATGTAAGAAATCCATATCCTTTCCTAAATTAATCACTGATAAGATTAGAGATGAGACTAAAAGAAAACACCAAAAAAAGACAGAGATAAAAATGGCAGCATGTGAAAATTTTTCCAAATGCAATATTAGAAAACTCTGGTAATTCCAATTTTAAAGTCATTTTGAATTTGAAAGAAAAATTGAGTGTGTACATTTTGTACAGCACACTTCATACTCGGGAATTCTCATCTGAGTAAGGTAGCTATGATGCAAAGGGAAATTACTTTGATCCTAGAGCATTATTTAATTGCGGCTCATGGGATCTTTTATTTTTAAACATCTTATCTGACTTGGGCAAGACTGTTTCATCTGCTTCCCAGCCCTGCAACATGGGCTGTAAGGAAACCAAACTATAAGCGTTGAGGAAAAAGAAAGAGACACTGGGACTGTTGATGTTCCACAAAGGATTTGGAAAATGAAATGCTAAAGAATGAAAAAGCTAAGTAAACAGCGTGCACTGGGTATACATTGTTGCCTGAAAGTAAGGAAATGCTATTCATGAAGGAAATGAAAAAAAATGCATTTTTAAAAAAGTCATAGCTATGTACACTAAAAATTCCATCACCTAACATAATGGGGGAAGAAATAAAAAGGCAACACAATCTATTCTACACTTAATCCTACCCTTCTATTATTCCTCCCAGGTAACTTAGCCACGGTCTACAGAAGTAACTTAGCCACGGTCTACTGCCAAGCCTAATGCTTGGCAGTAGCTAGTGATTGAAAGGAACTAATGCTACCAAGTTTGTCCAAACGTCAGGCCTTCATGCACGGACTCCATAATCATCGCTTTAGCTATGTGCTTCCTGTAATATTTAACTTTTCGGAGTTTTAGCTTTACATTTACTCCCACCTTTTTAAAAATCAATCCAGTTTTACCTAAGCAATAATATTTATAAAATTATAGGGTTGTTCAAATACCTATTGAGATAAAATCTTATATATTAAAAAACTTCTTAAAAAGCTGAATTCATGTACCACTGATGCAAGATGAATCCTTCAGAGGGCACTGTTCTACCCTGAAAACTATTTCATCTGAATGGTATCAATGGAGAGAAAATGCCGCAGTAATTAGGGTAAAATTTCAGACAAAATCTACTCACTACTCTTGAACTGTGTATCTGTTCCTCCTCTGTGTGTTAAGAAGCTATTTAGAAATGAATGTATCCAACAATCCTAAAAGTTTGGAAATACTTTTATGCGGGTATGACCACTAAAAAGTCTAGCTTTTTCACGCCTTACTTCTTGACTTCAGGAAGGGAAACTTTCTCTTGATAGGTACATCAAAACCAACCCAGGAAATTCATATTTTTTTAAGCTTCAGTTGCTCCTCCCATGACATCCCCACCCAGCCCTTTCTCTCAATGGCAAGCCTATTCCTCTAGAAATTTCATCTGCCACTCAAGAATGAAAGATAGGCTCAGAATACAACATAATTAAGACATTTATACATCATTTGAAGTCAGACCAGGAGTTAAGTTCTGGTTCTCTTATCAGTTCCTTACTAGCCTTGTGTCCTTGGGCAAGATGTTAATTTTTCTATGCCTCAGTTTCTTCATTAATAAAATGATAAAAGCAAAGTACCTATCTTATTGGGTAGTTTATAAAATGAAATGAGATAAAGCAGATGCAATGCTTAGCACAGTGCTGGCATATAGCAAATCTCAGTAAATACTACCTGTTATTATTGGTATTATTTGCATCATGTTTCTTTCTTATAATTTAAATGTAGGTAGGGCTTATTAGATTACACTGAAGCACAATATTCCATCATCTATTACAGAAACCAATCAAGGTCCATGTAGGATAATATTTTTTCATTTTTGTTTTTTAAATGGAGAAAAGATTTGTTTCAGATTTTCTCCCTATGGGGGGCTGAGGAGAGAACTTTGGGGTTTTAATCAATATCACACCCAAAGAAGAAAGGAGACTCTCAAGAATTCACACTGATCTACCTGGCAGAATGCAGTATTTTTGTACTCCTTCCTACTTGGCCATGTCCAGCCAACATTTGTGGTAGTATTGCTTCGACAGCTATAGTCTTATGGTGGAGGTTCCCACGTATAACATAGTAAAATTTTCTCACACATTATAAAATGTTTTTGACTGAAAGCTCTAGCTTTAACTATATTACTAGAACTAAGAGCAGAATGAATAATGCCTAAAGAACTTTCATACACAGCTCATTTTGTACAAGTCTGCTTCTCTGTCTCTTTGGGTCCCATGGTTTAAAGTCTTCAGTGGAAAAGAATCCACAGGAATTAGACCACTGCTAAGAATCCTGCTGGACAGTTTCAGAGTTAGGTCTTCTTAACCACTAACCAACCTAAAAAAAAAATGGCCAGACATTGGGAGTCTTGTTTTAGCTCAGTGGTTTCTTAAAAGGCATCTGTGGACCCATCACATCAGAACTAATTTATAAAATCCAGATATTCCTCCCTCTGGGAAACTGTAAATGTCCCTCCACACAGTGACCACTCTACTTGGTCCTAGAGCCCCTTACTTCTCTGAAAAACCATGCTCATATAACACTGATCTGTTTTAACTTATGGACAGTTTATATTATAACTGTTCATGTTTCCCATTCTCATATGACTTCTAGAAGGTTCACAGCATAATTGTATAGGACTCTGGGGTTTCGAGTTTGTGCAAACACTCACTCACTTCTGGTTACAGCTCATTTTCCTGATCTGATATTTTCTTAATTTTCTCAAGATTAATTCACTTTTTTGCAAAAGATAGGTATAAGTGATTATATATATATGAATAATTAGTGTTGGTAACAGAAGGTTGAATCCCATATTAATTAGAATAGCAAAAAAAAATTTTTTTAAATACTTGCTGAAACAAAAATAGAAAGTTGGATGTCAAAAATCTTTTCCAGATTAAGTTAAACACTGCAGATTCAATATATTCACAATAGCCAAGGAAGAAAGGGATCTGATCTCATATAATAGTTGAGAAAGGTCTAAAAAGCACTGTATTTTTTTTTTTTTAATAAACAGAAAGATCTAAACGTTAAACAGAAACAAAGTGTTTGTAAATTGTTACCCTGAGTCATAATTTGATCACTTATCCTTCCTTATACCTGTTGTGTGGATGGGGAGTAATTTAGGGAGGAAGAGTGACTGGGCACTAAAAAGAAAGAAAGGTACACACAAGGCATTAATGAGAGTTTTTCGAGAGACATTTTGAAGTGCTGTCATTTCCAAGAGCTCAATAAGATGAGTTATTGATGTGAAATGTGAATTTGGCTAAGCTCATTCACCGCGCCACACACCAGCCTTGAAGCAAAATTAGAAATGATTATACATTTACGAAGGATTTCCAAGTACGGACTAAGTGGTTCACTTAAGAAAACTAAGGACAAGACAGTCAAAAGTTTACTGCATACACCCAGCAGCCCTTATTCCCACCTGATCAACCTCCTTTAAAGTATTAGATTCATCTTGAAGCCACTCCCCTTATAAACTCCTTTATCACACAGTGTCTAAAAACAGGATTTGTTTTAAATGGACTCCATGTGCATGGAAAGTAGGTAGGCCTACGTGTGGTAATTTTGGTTGCGAGGGGAGGGATGTGGGGAAACAAATAGGGAAAAAGTCAAGTAGGCCGAATATATAGCACACTTGTGCAGAGGCTTACAGCACTGTAGAAATAGGCCAGCTTGGAGGTTTTTATATAATTATAATTTGCTGTTAACTTTAGGAATATATTTTGATGAATTTACCTCAGGTCAGAATTTTTTTTTTTTTTTTTTTTTTGGCGGTACGCAGGCCTTTCACTGTTGTGGCCTCTCCCGTTGTGGAGCACAGGCTCCGGACGCGCAGGCTCAGCGGCCATAGCTCACGGGCCCAGCCGCTCCGCAGCATGTGGGATCTTCCCGGACCAGGGCACGAACCCGTGTCCCCTGCATCTGCAGGCGGACTCTCAACCACTGCGCCACCAGGGAAGCCCCTCAGGTCAGATTTGATTAATTTCTATTTCTTTAAACAACAGAAGAGAATCATTAGCATTTATTCATGATTGTTTTAATATTTCAATTTAGTTTGATTTTCAAATATGTTAGATTGCAAATCAAATACTTTTTTTTTTTTTAAAGAATAGCAGAAGGACATTTTCAAACATCCTAGTAGAGTTCTAGACTTCTTCCATGATTTTCACTGGCTAAACTCAACAGCGATGAGAGGCTATTAGAACTGTTACTTGAGGAACTCATAATAATCCAAAATGTGGTTAATTTATGTCTTCTACTTCTACTTTTTATTCAGTTTTGATTTTTTTTAAATGTGATACTATACTGGTGTTATTTTTACTATCCCCTATCTCTACCAGGAAAGGAAAGAGATATTCAAATCATTTTTGTTTGAACTTTGCTAAACTGCTAAAGTTATTTGTGCGAGAGATGTTGGAATGCTGGCTAAGATAAAATGTAAGGGTTATTTATAGTTTCATTTGGCTCTTTTTATCACTCCTGCCATTAGCATGAATAACTGAAAGCTTTATCACAGTAACTTGACAGTATTTCTTATTCTACTTCTGGTACCACATGCTCATTTATGATCTGCAATGGGCTGAGTCATAAGTACTAAATTTTTTTTTTTTTTTTTCTTCTTTGCGGTATGTGGGCTTCTCACTGTTGTGGCCTCTCCCGTTGCGGAGCACAGGCTCTGGACGCGCAGGCTCAGCGGCCATGGCTCACGGGCCCAGCCGCTCCACAGCATGTGGGATCTTCCCGGACCAGGGCACGAACCCGTGTCCCCTGCATTGGCAGGCGGACTCTCAATCACTGCGCCACCAGGGAAGCCCGTAAGTACTAAATTTTGCCACTTTGAGCAATAATCAACCTACCTGTTGCTCTTTGGTATCCCTATTTATGTACCACTTTTGGGAAATGCTAAGTGTTAAGAGATCCATAATAAAGCATCTATACTTTTATCTATCTTTTATAAGAATCAGTAGGTCCTATAAATAAAAGAAGACATTGAATTTACAAGGAGACCCAGAATCTCCTGGCTTTGTTTATCTTCATGGGTTTTTCACTAACCGGTGGTTTTGTACCATAGGACTTTCATGATAAGGCAAATCAGTTTAGAGATTTACTGCTGGCAAGCTGAGACAGAATGGTTGGCAACAACCTAATTATGAACACTCTGTGCTTAGTTCCAACAATCCTGGTTGGAACATTCACGACAACTTGGTTGGTCTTTAAAGGGAGACAGTTGTTTTATCAAAGGTCCGATCTAGACAAGACCTTCCATCTCTTTCATTCTCTAATACGTTCATGATTTTGTAGGTTTGAGACCACAGCTTTTACATTATGTATTCTCTCATGAGGGTTTCTGTAGCTCCTAGATTCAATAGGAACATTCAACATTGTGGTGGTTGAGCTGTGCTGTGACCAGCATATATACATTTTCTCTAGGAGATGAGGTTTCTTATATATCTTGTTTTTTTCCTTTTTAGTTTTATTTAGATATAATTGACATAGAACACTGCATGTAGGTTTAAGGTCTATAGCATAATAACGACTTACATATATTGTGAAATGACTACTACAATAAATTTAGTTAACATCCATCATTTCATATAAACACAAAAATTTTCTTTTTCCATGTGATGAGAAATTTTAGGATTTACTCTCTGCTTTCTTAATGGATTAACAATACTATTGTACTGAACTTGCCTTGTAGGGTCATTTTAGATGAGGGTTACTGTCATCTGGGAAGAAAGTAGAAATAAGGCTACTATGGGCTAACTAAAGGGAAAAGCCATCTCATTGCCAGGGACACACACTATATTCTTAGACAGTGTTCCTTAAGAATACTTCTTGTCCGTCATTTATATATGTCTTCTTTAAGCCAGTATAAGGAAAAAGACTGTCTCACTATGAGATGAAAGTTTGTTCTTGAATTAAAGAAGGGCAGTGTGTCAGCACCTTATCAGTTCTCTATTTAAGTTTGATTTCAAGTCCAAAAGGATATGGTCTCTCTGGATCTAAACTCCTGCTCCTTAAATGAGGTGTTAATTTTGATTGAAAAATCATTTTTTGGCCATTGAATAAATGCCTGTGAAAAATTGCCCTGTTTTAGTATTTAGTATTACGTGTTTTCTTCCTAACTTTGCTTTAGTGTTTTTTGTTTTTATTTTTTTTTTGGTTTACCAGTTTCTCATTACAGATTAGCGATAAGAGGAGAGAGATAGAGACAGAGAGGAGAGAGAGAGAGACAGAGAGGAGAGAGAGGAGAGAGAGGAGAGAGAGGAGAGAGAGGAGAGAGAGGAGAGAGAGGAGAGAGAGGAGAGAGAGGAGGGGGGGAGAGAGGGGGGGAGAGAGGGGGGGAGAGAGGGGGGAGAGAGAGAGAGAGAGAGAGAGAGAGAGAGAGAGAGAGAGAGGGAGAGAGAGAGGGAGAGAGAGAGGGAGAGAGAGAGGGAGAGAGAGAGAGAGAGACCATAGGTTTTTCTTCCCTAAACTATTTGTGCTTTCATAGTTTCTTTAACCATCAGGTCCTTATAATACTTTAGATGGGACCAAGCTTTCCATTCAGAGAAGTCACTTCTTTGATATTATCACAGCAATAATTCTTACTAGAAGCACAAAAGTACTAGTCATCCAAATGGAATGAAACAGAATCTGAGGTATAAGAGGCTAGTTGAGGTTCAAGCCACATGAGTGAAGAACTTTGTTTCTTCTTCAATTAGGCACATCTGATTTCCCTTCTGGTCATGACTGCTATAAATATACTTGATACAATATTTCTTTGTACTAAATTACAATAGATTATAATACATATTGAATATGAAATAAAATCAAAAACATAAATGAGGCATCTAGAAAAAATCTCACTTATGAAAAAAAATAAAGAGAAAGAGAGGTAGGTTAACATGCACATCAATATACTTGAACTTCACTTTTTGTTTTGGTTTCTAACTCTGAGGTCTTAGGGCATACATATCCACAAAGGAAACCTACATGAGGAAACAGACTGAAATGTAAGCAATTTGGATACAGAAAATCATCTGAACCATCAGAGTGAAAGTCTGGAAGGAGCAACTTACATTACAGCACTTCTGTCCTTGAGGATACTTAAGGAGTAAGAATTTACTAAACCTATTGCAGATGGCTCAACCATTGACCTGACATGAACAGGACTCTGGAAGAATTTCACAAATATCATGATTCTATAATCTTTCTACACATTACGTTTTGAAATTCTTTATTTATTTTTATTTATTTATTTATTTTTTGCAGTACGTGGGCCTCCCACTGTTGTGGCCTCTCCCGTTGCGGAGCACAGGCTCCAGATGCGCAGGCTCAGGGGCCATGGCTCATGGGCCCAGCTGCTCCGCAGCATGTGGGATCTTCCCGGACCGGGGCACAAACCCACGTCCCCTGCATTGGCAGGCGGACTCTCAACCACTGCGCCACCAGGGAAGCCCTCTAGCACTTTAAAGTATTCAAGGGGCACTAAATAAATATCTGTGGACTAATTTCAATTTCTAGTGATGAAGAAAGGTAAAGACAGGCCAGAGAAGAGATATTCACACATAGGAAACGATCATTCCCTGAATAATCAGAGTTGAACAGATAATTTGCCTCAAGTTTATTAAGCTTAATTTTAGTATAATGCATTTTTGCTTTATTATTTCTGTGATACATGAGCACCTCAATTAGCCTAAACAATGAATGGCCATGTCTGTAGTTACTTAGAGACAGGCAAATGCCAAGTACTATTATCACTGTCAGACTTGTAGGCACTCATCATACGATTTTTGTCTCTGTTACGTTTTAATATTAAGTTTGGGAGGTTTTTTTAAATAAATAAATTCATTCATTCATTCATTATTTTATGGCTGCGTTGGGTCTTTGCTGCTTGCAGGCTTTCTCTAGTTGCGGTAAGTGGGGGCTACTCTTCGTTGTGGTGCCTGTGCTTCTCATTGCGGTGGCTTCTCTTGTTGCAGAGCATGGGCTCTAGGTGCGCAGGCTTCAGTAGTTGTGGCACGTGGGCTCAGTAGTTGTGGCTCGTGGGCTCTAGAGCACAGGCTCAGTAGTTGTGGCGCACGGGCTTAGCTGCTCCACGGCATGTGGGATCTTCCCGGACCAGGGCTCGAACCTGTGTCCCCTGCATTGGCAGGCGGATTCTTTTTTTTTTTTTTTTTGGCAGGCGGATTCTTAACCACTGTGCCACCATGGAAGTCCCTTGGGAGAGTTTTTGATATAACATGATGGTTCTCAACTGGGGGCAGTTTTAATTCCAGGGGATATTTGGCAATGTCTGGAGACAATTTTGGTTCTAGGGAGGTTTTGAAACTAGGGAGGTTCTGCTGGCATCTAGAGGGTAGAGGAACACTGCTAAACATCCTACAATGCACAAGGCAGCCCACACAACCAAGCATTATTCAGCCCCAAATGTAAGTAGTGCCAAAGTTGGAAGCCCTGGAGTCAACTATGTCCATGTGTATACAAAACACTCTACATTTAAAGGGACAATTTTGACTTCCACTTTAAAAAAAATCTCGACTAGATGTAAATTGCAAGCTAAAAATAGGCTAATACTAGGTTGCAATATTTAAGTAATCCATGTTGCCACTAGATTAGGATAGAATTAGAATAAAGACACAAAGCTACTTTACTGAATAATTTTCCCCAGCAGGTGTCACCTGAAATAGAAGTGATTATGAAAAATTTCTGAAGCAAGCCTTATAAGAATATCCTACTGCTGCTAGAATGACAGCCTTTTTCCAGGCATACTTGAGAATATCAGGTCCTGGCTCTACCACTGATTGGCTTGGAGACCTTGGATAAGTTATTTAACTCTCTATTTGTCCATTATCTCACTACAGATTTGGCATAACAATAACTTATTTAATAGGTTTTGATAATTAGGTAATGCATGTGGCCAGACAAAAAATATATAGGTTACAAACAGTTCTTGAGGAAATTCTCTTTTTTCTTTTTAAAAGAAAAAAATACTTTGATAGACAGTTTTAAGGAGGGAGAGGCAGGGTCCAAGGTCTTGGTTCATAACATTTAGGAGTGGGAAGGAGGAGAGTGATAAATGAGCAGGGGCAAGGAAAAGAAAAAGACGAGCAACAAGCTGGAGATTTCAGCAAAATGGTCCTGCTGGAAAGCTTCATGTTGAGGAGGCTAGAAGACTTTTAGTAGGAGGGATCTCTAATGTACAATATTCAGTTAGTTGTTGCCAGAATTCATGTCCTACATTTCTCTCCAAATTAATCTGCTTCACACGAATTTCCTGTGTGAAGGGCTTGGAGGAAGATAAAAGCTTGAGGAAAGATCCATTGCTTGGATACATCAATAAACAGAGAGGCAAGGAAATGAAGAATGAGCGATAATGCGAAGTTGGAAAGCAGGAAATCCTGGAGTAACTATGTAAATTATGTAATTATAAAAAACTAAGGACTCGGGAATTGGCAGATATTTTAGGGGAGGACACCAGTCTTTTCACAGGATGTCAAATGGGTGCTTAATCCAATTTCACCTAAGACTAGAAAGGTTAGAAAAGAATCCACTGTGAACAAGATGTTGTTGCTTCAATCAGAGATTACGTCTTCTTTATCCAAGTTCGCTTAACACCTTTGTAATGGCTCTTATGAGGCAGAAGAAGGAAGAGTTTTGAAATCAGAAGTTCTAAGCTAATATTCTGGTTTCACTGCTCTTGAAATGTCAGACATTTAGGCACTCAGTTTCTCCATCAGTGCGATGGGAATAAGAGCTACCTGCTTCACAGGATTAGTACGTGAAACTTATGTGAAAGAGTTTGGTGTGTGATGAAGCTTTCTACACACGTTAGTATACACTAAACTAACTGAAGGGCCAATCATGTAATCCTGCAGTGTCTGGTTGTAAACAGGAGGAGATTAGTAAATTCTCATGAGTGAATACATGGGAATGTTAGTGAAAACGACCCACTGCTGTGATCACACTTGTGGGAAAGCTTGAAGATTTCATTTAAATTATATTGCCTATGTAGTCCAGAAGGAGAAAAAAACGTACAGTTGACCCTTGAGCAACTCGGGTTTGAAATGCATGGGTCCACTTAGATGCCGATATTTTTTAATAGTAAATACTACAGTACTATTGAAACTGAGCAGGACCCTGTGGGGCTCCTGGGCATGGAAGCCTTTCCATGTCCCCCATTCCTTGTTTGTAGGGAACAGACTCCAGCCTCCATAACCTTCCCTGAGTCCAAAAGGGAGATTCAAACAGTTGCTAATAAGGGAAAGCAGTGGATGCAGAGACAAGGGAAGAGCAGCCAAGAAACAACAGTGCAGCCTTGGGGCAGGTCCTGGTTCCACCTCAAGGGATACACGTAACAGTATCTCTGAGCTCTTTACAGAACTAAACCCCCCAACAAATGGAGTTACATTCTTCATTCCAGAGAAGACCCCCTGAGGCAGATTCAAGGAACCAGAGAAGCTCATCTAGAGATTACCTGAGACCAGATTAAAGGAGTGCAGGCTCTACACACACCCTAATCTGATCAGCAACCCGTCCTTGAACCATTGCTATAAAGCTCCTTAAGAAATCCTCTTAAAGAAACTAATTCACACAAAAATTATTATTCCTAATGACTTAGCACTGTCCATGAATAATTTGTCCCTATCTACAAATGTCCTAAATAATTTATGTTCTGAATTCAAGTACCCCTAAATGATATTAGTGCCCATATTTCAGTTTTCCTAGATTTTAGTTCATCCATTGACTCACATGAAGAACAGACAAGGAGTTTTCATTTGAGCAACTAGTTTCCTTTCCTTTTATAAACTCTCTCCCACACACCCATACCCCAGAGAAGTAAATAAAAGGAATTTGCACTCTGCCTCAAGACAGGGTAATGATTACCAACAGATCCAAAGGAAAAGTTGTTGTGTTTTATGTTGTGAAGATTCTGAAATAGATGTTAACTGATGCTGTACTACTGGCCAATAGACAGTTTTTACATAAACATTGGGATATAAGAACATACCCAAATAATATTATAAGAAAACTCTGGTACCTAACCTATTAGGACTCAGAATACAAATATAATATAGAAGACTTTTGGCACAGTATGATCTTAAATTATGCTTGAACACTAAGAAAACACTCTGCCTTGTATATCACTGCAGCTTCACAGGGAAAAATAATGTTAAAGTTCACTAGCCCTGGGCCTTTATTTTTAATGCTCGCCTAACAAGCTTTGAAGTCCATGGTCTCTATTGGGAAAGTATAAAGTCATGAAAGATGGCATGGGGCCTGTTGACATCTCCAAGATTATAAAGTAAGAATAAAATTAAAGCTTTTCAGTGAGACCAAGACAAAGAGCTTACATAAGTTCTTCACATGCCCCACATATTTTATTCATTACAAAGCACAGCAAAAATCAGAAGACTTTTCCTGTGCTAATACCACTCTGTAGAAATGAGAAAACACTAAAGGCATGGGGCTATTTAACCCCTTCTTGGGCAGTATGCAAGTTTGACCGGAACTGAAATTTAGTTGCTACAACAAGCAGGCTTTTGATGAGTGGAAAGCTTAAACAAGTCTTGGGAAATATCTTCCCAAATAAAAATCAATGTATTATTGCTATTTACATTAGAGAAGGTAGTTTAAAACCCACTAATGAGGATTTCTATTTTCCAAAAAAAAAAGTCTTTGGTATATATCAGCCAGAGATATATGTTTTTAATACACGAAGAAGATAATGGCGTAGAGACAGATCTGAGTTGTTTTTGTTGTTGTTCACTTGCTATGAAAAAGTATTACAAGCTGGCACTCAATAAATCTATTTGATAAATGAATCAGGATCAGCTTTTCCAGCTCTATAGGTAGAAAATGCAGCCAACAGTCGTAAGAATGAACTGGGTTGAATTTCGGAAGAAAGTAATACTCTCTCTTTTACGTGGGTTACCATAACAGTATCAAAACGAATTAAAAGCAGGGACAGATGAAAACCCCCAGAGATAATCCATACTTGTAGTGAGATACATTCCGAGGCACAGACCACAGAACAAAAATCTCTACTGGAAGGGAAAACGTAAATGTCAACTTGTTGAAAGATTTCGTGCTTTCCATAGGCAAGAAACATTTTCTAGTCCCTCTCTGTGCCCAGGATAAATATGTGATACCCTCAAAGACATTAGATTCTGAGCTGAACAATGATTACCTATCCAAATTCAAAAGGAGCCAGCTATAATCTTAAGTTTTGTGGTTATGTGCCAGAAGAGAAATTGGAGCTATGGACTGAGTTATAACTTCGTTAGACAAAAATTCAAGCCTTATGTATTATATCTATTTATGGGGTAGACAGGATATGAATGTTTTATTAGAGAAGGTATAGGTAAAGAAAGAAAAAGTTGGAGAAAAGTTGCAGACAGAGAAAAATGGAAATGATGGATCAGTCAACTGTGAAATAAAAGGAGAGAGATAAGGTTAAGAAAATAGGATGCAGAAGAGCAAAGAGTTAACGTATCAAAAATAACAGTTCAGTATTTGATTACCTGGAGTTTTGTGCTGGCCATTAGGAGAACTCTTTTTGTATATCTCCTGAGAACTGATCAGAACTGAACCTACAGGGATTCTAGGTCTTACCGATAGGTCTTCATGGAATTCCTTATGTGCAGATCCCAAATGGCTTAGTTCTATTGGTCAATGAATATTCATAGTCATTGAGAGAGTGACAGGGGTGGGGTGGGAGTGATAGTTACTATCAGGTGCCCAGTTCCTTATCTGCTCTCTAAATCCTAAAGTTGTATTCTCATTTGGCTTCAAGACCTTACCTGAGCTAATGGGAGGCTATTTATAGTCTTTATTTGACCTAAATGTACACTTATACATTTTGCTGCAGAAATGTGAATGTGTTTGATTATAGGTGCTGCCCCCCCCCCCAACTGGGAGTACTATATAATATATACTACATGTACAATATTACTTTTCTAAAGTATGAAAAATTATGAATTCTGAAACATCTGGCCCTAAGGATTCTGACAAAGGGCTTGCAGACAGGTAGTACTTTACTCTGGACAAAGCTTCTCCCTTTATTGTGAGTGGGTCCTTGTGTAACAGTCATATAGGGAAAAAGTTTGCATTTCAAATGAAAAACTACTGCTGACAGCAGGTGTGTTAGGAATGCACATACATAGAAACGTATTTCTTATTCTCTTTGATTTTACGGTAAGATTGTCAAGATGGACCTAAGAAAATGCCTGTGGTGAAGGGGTCATCCTTTCCAAAGTGTAAGGCCCAAATGGAGAAAATATGTCAAGCCAAAACTCAATAAAAGAGCAAACCCTGGAATGAAGATCAAATCTAATGGATGAGGACAGTTGTTTTCTTTTAAAATTCAAGGTGGCAAATTTCCTATACATAATTTGATTCATGGGAAAGATGTAAACTTACATTCTTAAACCTTATGACAGTTTGTAGAAATCTTAAAGTGTTTTGTGGAAACTAATGCACTTTAGAAGTTGGAAAAAAAAGTTATGAAATTATTCCAGAAATATTTGGAACAGAAGATAATAAAAGTCCATGTAGAGAGAGATAGCCAAGACCTAAGTAGTAAAGAGACCAAGAATTCCTAGGTGAGGAAAGCCAGAGTAATGAAGAAGCAATTTTATTCCGAGCTTCCTAAGAATGAGAGATATTAAACAAATGTTACTTCTCTCTCATTTTCTATATGTAGGAACAGGAGGAACACTTGTGGGGGAAAAAAAAATACTGGCTTTGGGTGGTAAGAGAAGAAAAAAAAATCAGCATGAGCATCATTGCACTGCAAACTGGCACCTTCTATAGCAGATTTACCAGACAGAACTATTAAACATATGAATATTCTGTTACAAATTACTAAATATTCACTTTTATTGAACTACTTAAATGAGAAAAAATTGCAGACTGCTACTCAGTTGTAAGAAAACCCAGGACACAAATCAATGAACATTTACCATTGGACTCTACTTCTTAAGGGCAGGGGCAGTCTTTTCAAATGTATATCCTAATTTCAAGTGTCCAGCACAAAAATGATAGATAAGCATTTGCTGAATGTTTGGGCAGGGTTTCAGGGTTAATGTGAAGATTTTTTCTTTAGAGAGATGAGCAATTATTTTTTTTCAAGTGAGTGTTTTAGTGTTGAAGAAGAGCTACAATTCTATTTTTAACTGTCTTATTCAGTTAGCATGGCAGACAGTTGTAGACAGTGGAGAATTATGTGTCCAGTCACACAAAGCATTTTAAGACCTATAAGTCTTCCCCTAACGTAATGCTATAAAGTGTCCTTTTGCTAAAAATACTGGAATCGAGTAATTATCTACTTTTGAATTTTAATGAATAGGCCATCTGTTCATTCAAACTGAAAAAATGAAATTTTTCTACAAATTAACTGCTGGATGAGATGTCTCCTGTGACTATAAATCTGCTGCACTGTTTTTTGTTAGGTTTAACCTAAAGGTGACACATAACATATTATAGCAAGTTTTATAAACCAGAGTATGTGAAAACCAAGTTTTTCCTGATCATATAATCATCACAGTTACCTGCTCCTTTGACAGGCTGTATTTTTAATTATCAATGGCTAACTTTTATAATTTCCACAAACACACTATTAAAATGAATCACTAGGAAGAAAAATATGTCCATTTTCATCTGTGATGATTATGACAAAGTTTGAATCGCAAACATTCTGATTCATGGATTATCCCCATAATGATGAACAAAAATTGTTTTCAATCTCCTTTTCCTCTTTTCCAAGAACATTGTGTTTTCTTTGTGCTGTGCTCTCCAATATGGTAGCCATTTGCCACCTGGGCAATTTAAATATAAGTAAAAATAAATAAAATTTAAATGTTATTTCCTCAGTTGCACTAGCTACATATCAAATGCTACATGTTGTGACCACCTTGAACAGTGCAGAATATTCCCGTCCTTTCAGAAGTTTCTAGTGGACATCACTGCAACATCCTTCTTGCTCTGTTAAAAACAATACAACAGGTCCAAAAGGGAGTTGCTTAAGCTAAGCCTTGTGTCACCAAACTGAGACTTAACTTACAGTTTCAGCTCTCACCGACATGGAATCTTAACCAGCCAGCCAAGAATCACCTGATCCGCTCGAGTTAGGTGATCTGCCTGATACACCCCTGCTATTCCCTACTGAACAGTAACCTTGCAATAACCAACCTGCTTTTTTTGCCTAGTATAACTTCTTTGCTCCAGCTTCTGTCTGGCCATAAAAGTCTTTCATTTTGTACAGCTCCTCGGATCTCCTTTCTATCTGCTAGATGGGATGCTGCCCGATACGAATCAATTTTTGCTCAAGTAAACTCTTAAAATTTTTAATATGCCTCAGTTTATCTTTGAGGATCTCTTACCATCATCCCTCTAAAGGATCATTCCTTCTTTCAGCAGTGAAGACCAACTTTCCACTTAAACTCTCAGCCAGGTCCATTTCTTTTTCAACCCATTCCCAAGACACGCTGCCCCCATCCCCCAACTTAGTTCCTCAAAATATGGCATCATTCTGCAACTAGCTGATTTATCTATCATCTCTTTTAGTTGTTTAAGTCTTTAGGAAGAAAAAAGACAAGTTGCGTATAGTTGTGTGAAACGAAAACGAAATCGGTGGCACTTAATAAATAACGCGTAACAGCGCCATGGCGTTGGCAGAAAATATATTTCAATCACAGCAGCTACAGCTTTTAGTCTTATTAAAATTGAAAATAATATTATAATCCGAAATTACATCTAAGTTATTGAATTCGTATGCTTGATATTACAGTTACAGAAAATATTCAAGATGCTGCCTTTTAGAAATGAGCTTCCTTTGCCTAATGACCCACAGATAAAGGCAGGTTCCTTACATACTATGACTGAATTGAACCAGGATTGAACAATCTCATTTGAACTTATTTAGTAGCAGTTTGAAATGTGTATACCCCTAGCCATGTGGGAATTCACCTACAAGACGGAACTGGTTACTTAACACATCACTCAATTATTTTCTCCAAGTCTGATCTTTGCCTTTGGTTGTGCCTCCCATTTCACTCTATTCCCCCTGCTTCCAACACACATAAACGCCCAAGTCTGCCTAAGTCAAGATGATAAGGTTTAATTTTTTGTCCTTGGCTTTTCTTTCCAGAGCACTCCATGCTAAGTCCCTCACTATTTCCCACACCTCACTCATTTCAAGGAAACTTCTCATATTAGGTTTCTAGTTGACACAATAAGCAACTGGTAATAACTATTAAAATCCCCCCCCCCATTTCCATAATCATGTACTTCTTCCTGAACTCCTTTTCTCCTCCTCTTGTCATGATTCTTTATATACGAAAGTATCCATTCCACCCCCCCCCCCACCAAGGAAACTGTGTCTTTTCTTAATAGGTTTTTTTCTAGCAGTTAATGAGCACACAAAGTCTGTTTCAGATCAAGTTGGAGTCACTCCTTTGCAAGAGGTGGATATAGTTTTATTAATTTATAAAAGATGGATTGCTTTATTGTTGCTTTGACTAGACTTTGAAATATATAATAGTTGCTAAGTGTTCTTCTGTAGGTACACTACATATAAATGTTTAAGTACTGAAGCCTATTTCCCAATTTGATCCAGGTCAGGATCTCTAGAGGATGGGGTACTGACTTCTGCAGTTCTTAACACTCCCTAGATTATTGTCATGTGCTGACAGGCTTGGGCTTCAGGACCACTGCAACCCATACAATATGTGATAAAAGAAAGTAACACCATAAATGAGCCAACAAAGCCCACCTTTGGTGGGTGGGGGTGGAGACAGAAGGGAGGGCTTCTATTTTGAAGGAAAAAAACAAGTTAACATCGTGGAAACTATATGTATCAGAGGACCACAACAGAGTCGTGGGAGCTCTTAGAGTTGGTACGTTTTCCCTAGAGAAGGCAACAGGAAAAATTCACAGACAATAAAAATTTAAATTTATGGAATTTTTAGCAAATGTCTTTGGTGAATAATGTTCTTTTAAAAAATAAAGACATTGAGTCAGGGATTGGCAAACATTTTTTCTGTAAAGGACCAGACTGTAAATATTTTAGGCTTTTCAGGGCTTATGGTCCCATTGCAGCTACTGAACGATGGCCATTGTAGCATGAAAGCAGCCATAGATGGCATGTAAATATATGAGCATGGCTGTGTCCTAATAAAACTTTATTTACAAAAAAAGCCAGAGGGTCGGATTTGATCTTCTGATTGTCCTCTGCCAACTCCATCATTAAAGGATGTCGTAGGACATTTCTTTAAAACTATTTTGATGGATTGTATTTTCCAAAGATCCCCTAACAATATCTCCATCTCACAAGCTCTTCTAAAATGTACCCTTACCATTTCCCCTATCAAGAGGTGGTTTCTATTTTGCAACCTTTTAAAATCTGGTCAGGCCCTGTAACTGCTTTGACCAATAGAATATGATGGAGATAATGCTGGTCTGGCACCTTCTACTTCCCATCTCTTGGAATGCCCCCCAGGCAGCCCAGCCGCCATGCTGCGAGATACTCAAGCTGCACAGAGGGCCGAAGTGTAGGCACTTTATTTGAACTCCAGCCTACGGTCAGCACTGATTGCCAATCATATGACTGAATTAGCTTAAATATTCAGCCTGGCCAAGTATCCAGATAGCAGCTGGGGACAGAGGTATCTGACTACAATCACATGAGGGATTCCCCACAAGAAACACCTACTGAGCCCAGGTCACCCACAGAATGATGAGAAATTGTTTTAAACCACTAAATGGTTTGGCATTCTACAATATAAGTAGAACAACTTTTTTGTCATTGTTCAGGGACTGACGCTGCTTTTTCTGCTAATGTAAATGCTTTCAGTTGGATAGAAGTATATTAATACACAAAGGCAGACACTTTTTCATTCCGGCCAATTAATGTATTTCTTCTAAAATTCATGGATAAGCCTCACCTATTTTAAGCCACATGTCTAGGTCACCTATAAGTACAATGGCTGTATTCAGTAAATCCATTTAAGAAGTATCCTAAGATTAAAAGTTCTTCTCTACTCATGTTAATCATCATAGATAAATTTAGTCATATGTATTGTGCAGGGAAAGAGATGTCCTGAAGAACTGTCTATGTTGTAGCTGTTTAGCTGTTACAAATAAGGAAGAGGGGTGGGGTGGAGTCATTACATATTACTATAGCGCTGTGATTCTGAGAAAGAATTGCTATCAGAAATCGGCTATGTGATCAAATTTGGTTAACCATAACTCATTTTTCTTTAAAACAATCAGGGCCAATTCTTAAAAAAAAATTTAACTTAGTACTAAAAATATGCAGTGTTTCAGAACTGACACAGCACATTTTAAGGGTTGTTTCAAAACCTGAAACTTCCAGCACAAGGCTTAATTTAGAGTGGATTCTCACATTTTGAATGGTTGATTAGCTCACTGTCCATTCACACAATAATCATAATATTGAACAAGTAAATTTGAGTATATTAATATAAGACTTGGAAAAAATAATGAAAAGGGTACTTCAAGTTTTACTCAAGAATTCAAGTTTTAACTAAGAATAACTCTGGGTAACTTCAACTGGGAAAATTATTAAAGTGAGAAAACTGAATTCTAATGTCCTTCTATGAATTCAGTAGAGAGGCAGATGCTGAAATCTGAAAGAAATAGCCTAGAGGCAAGAATCAGGATTCTGAATAATAAAGCTAAAAAGTAGAGAATACAGGAGACAAAATTATAAACCTTGGATTAAAAGGGATGAGAATGGGGAAATAGGACTCAGGAGAGCCATTTCCTTAGAGGCATCAAATATTAGAGTTGAAATATACATTCAAGGTCATAACATCCAACCCTTTATTTTACAAATCAGAAAAACTAGGTCCCAGGAATCTCAACAATGTGGTAAAAGGAAGAGAAAACAAAATTTCTGCTACAGCAGAATCAGAACTAGAACTCCATTCTCCTGTCTAGACTTCTTTTGGGGTTCCTGCCACTCCAGCGGTGCTGTTTTAAAAGGATGAAGACCAATTCATGGAAGGGCAGAGCCATTCCTAGTCACCTCTCCATTGCAGAGTAAGTACATACCTTATCACTAGAGCAGCCAGTGCAGAATCAGACAAACACACTGGGTTTTATGCTAGGTAAATAATATCAATAGAATTTTGACACAACTATCATATAAAAAGTACAAGTAAAAATAAAGTTACACATTTTTGAAGAGAAAGGAAACTGACAAATAAAAGTCTCAGATAAGCCAATTATGATATTCACTTATTTCATACTTTACTTTCTCATTCACAAATTCACAATACATCAGGGAGAGCAAGAGCTAAACTGACTAAATACAAAATTGAGATGGTCTAGATAGGAATAGAAGGCTAGCTCTTAGGCCTTCAGTGTTTAGTTGCTACTTTTTCCCAATAGACTGCCCGCTATAGTCACCATCCACAGCAGTACAGAACACAAAAATGAGATAGCTCTCGCAGAGGCTGAGAGTTAGAAAGGATCCAGGGACTTAAGGAGCTAGTTACCAAGAAGAATTTTCTCTGGGAACCAGTGTTGCTTTGCAGTGGTCTCACATTCCTCTCTCTTAAACTCTAAATAATTTTAATATATCAAGTCCATATTTATTATACCCATTCTTTTCCTAACTTTATAGGCTTTAATCATATCCTTCTTCCAGTTCCATTTACTTGAGATAGACCTAAGAAAATCATTTCTCTGCAATTTTCACCTTCTTGACTCTTTTCCTTGCCCTTTTGTAACTTCCTTAGGTGTTCTTTACCTTTCCCAGAAAAGTGTCTTTAGAAAGATGCTATAAGTAGAGAAATGCTATAGCATTTTACCAGAGTGGAAGCATTAGATCCACAGATACAATGATTTGACCTTTTGGCTTAGAGCAACACTTTAGGTCAATGTTATTACGACTTAATTTACAATGATCACAAACTCTAGCTCCAGTATTGAAATCAGCTGCTGTGTATATATAATAATTGAGTGTGGATAAATTTTCCTTGAAATGCCTTGCTTTATGCATGCTAATATTGAAGCAGTTCGGATACAGTATCCTTTCATGCAGTTTCTTGAGATTGCCCTTTATTTTCCCCCTAACCTTAAATATTTCCCAAGACAGAAGAATTGTGATATTTGCTTTACATTCTGTCATCTGAAAAAAATACTCAAGTGTTTAAAAAAATCTTGAAGATATCATCACCTATATTTTACCCTGAGAAATACATATTTTGTATGGAATTTTACTTAAAAAAATCAAGCTATGCTAATACTGTGTGGAGTAAGATGCAGCATGAAAGACTGAATGGAACATCATATTTGGTGTCAAAATAACTTTTATATTTTTTCCTGGCTGAGTAAGCAAGAAGATGACTGTACAAGTTCTCTTTCACTCTCCATGTCCTCAGCATTCATCTGCAAAGTGATCCTGGATAGTTTCAAACTCAGTCCAGCTCTATGATTACATGATTCTTAAATGTTTACTTAAATAGAAAACAAAATGGCTTATAGAAGTTAAAGGTACTTTTCAGTATTTTATTTTTAAAGATACAGACTTAAAGAATTCTCCAAGTTCAACAAAAGCCTTACTATAAAAATTTCTGGTGGGCTTCCCTGGTGGCGCAGTGGTTGGGAGTCTGCCTGCCGATGCAGGGGACGCAGGTTCGTGCCCCGGTCCGGGAGGATCCCACATGCTGCGGAACGGCTGGGCCCGTGAGCCATGGCCACTGAGCCTGCACGTCCGGAGCCTGTGCTCCGCAACAGGAGAGGCCGCAACAGTGAGAGGCCCGCACACCGCAAAAAAAAAAAAAAAAAAAAAAATTCTGGGACCTAAACTAGCATTTTTTTCATCTTAGAGACCTGCTTCCCACTATTCAACCTGAGTCTCTTTATGTGCCACTTGCAGATAAACACAAGTGTTCCTTAGAGCCCATTGGTCCAGAATGGCTACTGGATTCTTCATATTACAGCTTGGAAATTGAATGTCCTGCCCTTCAGAGTCTCAAAGAAGCTGCTAGTGGATATTTACATCTGTATGGCTAAATTTTAGACTGTGCTTTGCTGTGGAAGATTTACATGTCTAGAATATTAATAAAGCTACTTCTATGCTTCTTGACTGTATCTAGAGACAAAAGGTAAAAGCTTTACCTTTTAAGTAGAACACCAAGCTGAGGTCTGTATGTGGGACAGAAGTTCTCCAGTTTGGAGTAAAGAACCGTGATGATAAAATGACACCACCACCAAGGCAGAGGTGGAGATGCTAGAGGTGGGAGAGGAACTAAGACTCGTGCTGTATTGGTCTAGAAGTGGTAAGAAGTAATGGCTGGAATTTAGAGAGGCAGATTTTAAGAGACAGAAGTACTTCTTAACATCTTTTTAATCTCATTCTCTCTGAATACAATTAAAGCACACAAATTAGGAATAATTACCCAAATCTGATGAAGAGATTGAGGCATAGTGTAGCCACAGCTATGACATGACTATATACTTACAGGCCATGGGTATCAGTGCAAGAACCGTCATCCTCATCTCCCAGCTCCTAGCATTTGACCCTACTACGCCAAGAGGTAAAAGAAGAAGTTTTGTGAGGGGAGCAAAATCTTCTCTGAAATTACATATCTGACTGCAAACGCTGATTTCCGTATCTAATATGTTTCAGAATTCAGATCTGAAGCTGCCAATTGGAGTGGTTTCTCATTTCTGAGGACAAAAGTCCCAATTAGTTGCTGGCTCCAGGTGGTTTTTAGCTTTTTTGATTAATCAGATTTCCCCTTTACTGAAATCTGTATATTTCCCTAGAGAAAAAAATCAAGTCCCCTATTTAATCTGTGAAACTGTTCATGTATAATTACAGTGTGAAGTTGCACATGTACAATAAATCTGGCAATTGTAACAACGTAAGCCTTCAGAATTCCAAATGCAAGGCAGGTGCAAGGCAGCTATCGAAGGGCACAGCCTTCATTAGCCAGATTTGAATGAGATAAGGAATAAATATTAGCTATAAAGATAAATATCACCCCAACACCATCTCAGCCAGGTGATCAAGGTCTACATCATCAGTGGTGAGCCATGCTTATATGAGTCCTTGATATGATGAAAATGATACTTTATTTCTGTGGTCTTCCTTAACCGTTGTCTAACGATGAGAAAAGCAGACAAATACCAACTGAGGAACATTCAAGAAAATATCTGATCATTACTGTGAAGCTCATTAAAAACAAAAAAAGCCTGAGAAACTGTCACAGGCAAGAGGAGCCTAAGGTGACATGAGTGCTAAATGTAAACTGTTACCTTCAATGGGGTCCTGAAACAGAAAAGGAGCATTAGGTAAAAACTAACGAAATAGGAATACAGAACGCTCTCTAGTTACTGAAAATGTATCAATACTGGTTTGTTCATTGTAGCAAATTACTATATTAATGTGAGATATGTATAATGGGGAAACTGGGTGCAGGGTACATGGGAACTCTCTGAGATCTTTAAACTTTTTTGTAAAGTGAAAACTCATCTTAAAGTTTATTTTAAAAAACAGTGTGACTTGCAACCAGTGCTTTGCAAAGATTAATGGTCATACTAATCACCTGAGGATCTTGTTAAATGAAGACTCTGATTATGGTAGGTTTAGGGCAGAGCCCGGGAGCCTGTATTTCTAATAAGCCCCAGGTAAGGTCAATGTTCCTCCAAGCACCAATTTAAGTAGCAAGGTTCTTAATTAGTGCAGGGCTTCCCAGTTTCTGTATGATTAACATTTTGGCTGGATAATTCTCTGTTGTGGGGACTACTCTCTACATCACAGACTATTTAGCAGCATCTCTGCTCTCTATCCACTAGATGACAATAGTCTCCCTTTCTCCCAGTTATAACAACCAAAACATGTCACCAGGCACTGCTAAATGTTTCCTGTGGGGAAGAGAGTCACCTCCATTTGGGAGCCACTAATTTAGAGCATTCATTAAAATGTGTGACTTTTTAGGGGGCTACTTAGAGGGGAAAATTATTTATAGTAGTTGGATGCTTAGTATGTTCCAGGCTTCCAGAAAATGTAACTACAATTATTTTATTAAGTTGAGTTGCTAGGAATCATCAACTCACTATCACTGTAAAACATGATTTAAAAAAACTGGTTCTGAAGAACCTAAGGGCAGGACAGGAATAAAGATGCAGACGTAGAAAACGGACTTGAGGTCATGGGAAGGGGGAAGGGTAAGCTGGGACAAAGTGAGAGATTGGCATGGACATATATACACTACCAAATGTAAAACAGATAGCTAGTGGGAAGCAGCCACATAGCACAGGGAGATCAGCTCGGTGCTTTGTGACCACCTACAGGGGTGGGATGGGGAGGGTGGGAGGGAGACGCAAGAGGGAGGAGATACGGTGATATATGTATACGTATAGCTGATTCACTTTGTTATAAAGTAGAAACTAACACACCATTGTAAAGCAATTATACTCCAATAAAGATGTTAAAAAATAAAATGTATGGTTTCTGTCTTCCAGGAATTTACCATTAAGCAAAAGTTGTGTGATATAAGTCAACACAGGAAGATAGAGAGCTATAAAAATATCAGCCAGTGAAGTAAGCATTTATAATCAAAGGTGAATGTAAGACTGGATGCCACAAATATATTTGTATAGCACTGGACACTTTATAGAATGTCTGTACATCTGTCATTATCTCATTTGAGCCTGCTAAGTACCCTTGGGAAAATACATTATCCTAGATCAGGAAACGGGCTCACAGCAGTTTCTTGTTCAGTATCAATGGAAATTTAAAGTAGAACAAAGGTCAGATCCAAGTATTCCAAATTCTAAGCCTCCACAATACCATTAATGCATCTCATAGGAAAAATTCTCCTAGTTAGGCTTTGAGCGGAAAGCTAAGACCTTAACGAGACAGTAGAAGGGACAGAATTCTGGCAGTCAGCTTGGCTAATAAAGATACCAGAAGACAGAACGTGAATAACACAGCAACTGATAGGCAGGGAGAGAGAGAGATGAAAGACAGTTATGGTACAACGTCAAGAGCACAGACCTGCAGTAACGAGGCTTACCTTCTAATTCCATTTCTGGTAACTCTGATTCAGGCAACCTCTGGCAAATCAGTTCACTATTCTGAACACTACATTCTTTACTCTTGTAATGCGGATAAGAGAATTTAGCTTACAAGTCTCTAGTGATGATTGGATGGCTTATGCATAGGCAAGTTACGTGTGCAGGCAAGGAAGTTTGCACGTTACTTAACCCACCTAAGCACGGTCTCAAGTTGAGACTCTACCGAGCCATACTAAACATGTCTGTTGGTTCTGAGGCGCACACCCAGAACGTGACAGTGGTATCAGATCTAACTACGAAGAATGATTTGAGATTAACGTGCCCTCAGTTCCCCTGTTCCTTCTAAGAATTCATTAGGAGCCATTTTTTTTCAGCGTGACCAGCAAAGTTAGTCAACTTGAAACGTCTTGGTTAAGATCAATGGATGCTAGTCACACCCTCTCCCAAGGCACCTCAGGAAGAAAAAGGGATCGATGAGCTTCAGTTAATTTTGTTCATCCAGCACTTATCTTTTGAAACTTGCTGATCTGGCAAGGGACTGCAGCATTAGTAGGAAGAAAACAGAATACAAAAGTTCCAGTGGGGGAATTGTACAGACGGTTCTTATATACTTTAAACACAGATGCACATGCAACCCCCAAACACAAAATCCTTCCTTTTGCTCTTATGCTGTCACTTCAAAGATAGGACATTGATCAACGGCAGTGGTAGCTAATAATTACTTTGCAGCTGAGCATATATCATGGACTGGGGTAGAAAACAACTTACAGACCCTCTCAATCTTCCAAACACCCTGCAAAGGAGTTAGTCTTTGTTTTACAGATGACCGACGACTAGAGAGGTAAAGGACTCATTAGAGGTCACAGCAAGCAAACCGGTTTAAACCTTATTACATTTTAGCACCTCTTCAGTTTCCTCCAGGAGCCAGTCATCACATTTAAAGGTTCTCTCCGTACTATTAACCAGGATCCTAAGAAGAACAACTTTAGAAAGTAGCTTAGGAACATCAATGGCATCTGCACAACATACCTGGGACCAAGAAGAGAGACAGCAAACGCAGGCACCCAAATGAGGCAGGAGAGCCGCCTTTATACTGCTCAACACTCAATCCACAAAAGCACAGATGACACAATAGTGTAATCACCTGTTGGCTCTTCGGGACTTCCCAGCATACCTCACGCTCCTTGAGTTTAAGCTGCTCAGTTACACCATCCCCACCCCCCAGCACAGTTGCTGATACGGTAAGTCATGGCAGACACATAAAGAACAGAGCAAGCATAAACACGATTTCCAGTGAACTCTGAACCAAGAAGCGGAGAAAGTCCAAACAAGAGAGACCAAGTATACTAAACAAAAAGAACATAAATGCACATAACCTCAATGGGATAAGACTGGGGAAGAACACAGCAAGAGCCAGGACGGTATCATCCTCAGTGCTTTGCCTTTTCCTATTACAGTCAGTGAAGCCCTGGAATGAACAGGTGTTACTCATTCTACTCTATGAGATGTTACTCATTCTTATAGGCCAAGGGTCCCCACCTGGACTCAGGCTCTATGGAGGCTCAGGGAATGCAAATGAGGGCCAATATTTTCCTTAAAGCCAGGAAACGCTACTAATAGAGATCTGTCAACTGTAAAACACATACACACACGTAATGCCATCACAAACCAAAAATGTTTATAGATTTCTCATGTCAAAGCGACCAACGAGTGTGCAATTAAATAGAAGTTGGGCTATACACAGTGCATTTCCTACCAACCTCCTCCAGGGCCATTGCAAAGAAAACACCTACAATTCCTGCCTTTTAAAAATACAATGATAGTCCAAATCATCCAGACACCTAACTGGGGCAAAAAGAGAAGACATTTTTTAAAACCGTGATTAAAATGTTCTTCCCTACACACAAATTAAAAGTAATAAAATTTCATGCTGAAACATCTTGCAACTGACTGCTTGCTTTGTTATGCATAACTTCAGTTTCACTACACGTAAGGCAGTAAGAGATTAAGATACAAATAGTTCAGCAACCATCCAGTCAGCACACCCTTCTTAGACTACTCACACAGGTAAGCGGCATTTCCCCATCCGAAAGGATTTTTTCCTATAAACAAACCTCAGAAAATTAGAATCTGCAAATGGTTTCCACTTCTACTTCACATACATGGGTACGATATAACTGAACATCCCATAATTCCTAAAAATGAGACAAGAGGAATGAAAACACCATATGTGTTAATCTTACGTTTCAAACAGCTGATTGCCCTCAAGCCTGTTAAGCATTTTTTCTCCATGGAGGTATTTCCACCTAAGTGTTAAATTTCAGTCTCAGAAAAGAAAACCTACAGGATAAAAATTGCCTTTCTGTCTCAGCAGGTGTTTCAATCGCTCCTGAAATTTATAGCTACTATTATATTCATTTAAAATGCATGTTTTGGCCAAGCGATCCCTAAGCTGGAATAATTTCCACTCTCTCCTAACTGGCAGCTGACATCTTCATCAATGCCAGAAAAAATGCCATTTTCTTAAGAGGTGCAGTTTGCCACCTTTCAATCGCTCCTTTGTCTTTTGACTTTGCTGTGAGCATGATGAACTGGCAGATACAAAGACTGATGGCAGCAGCCTGGACTGGACGGCAGAGAGATTAAAAGGTTGTTTGTAGTCTGCGATAGGGATTTGAAGGCACACTGCCCTGAGGTTAAGTCACCCAAGAACACACTCTGCCATGGCCGTGCCTTTCAGCAGCCAGGGACCAGCTGAAAAACTTGCTGGCTTTGTTTAAAGAGGTATACCTGCTCTAAGAATGAGAGCTGTAATGCACTGGGGAAAACATTCTGGTCTTGGTGTCAGAAAACCTGGGTTTGAGTTACAATTTTGTTGCGGACTAGTTGTGGAACCTAGGAGAATCCTCCAAATTCCAATTCAGTTTCCTTACTTATACAGCAACAGTTTTAATACCTGCCTCAAGTGCGTGATGATGCAGAGAAATGATGCATGAGGCTTCCAACCGGTAAAGCAATACACAGACTAAATATCATTCATCCCATTAGGATATCTGAGAAGATGTCTGTGTTATCCTGCTAGGTATCGTGACTGAATATTCTATCTCGAAATATATAGTATTTAGATGTTATTATTATCTTTAAAAACTGTTTTATTCATGTACCCCACACAACTGTCACCAGGACTGAGGCCTCCTTCACATTGTACTCAGGGAATACACACTATTCTTACCATCCATCCTCATGGTGGGACCTGTAGGTCACTAAAGGGTCCCCATTTCTTTTGGCTGGTATTTTACCATGAGAAAGTCAATCCTTCAGGTTGAAGCAGTATTTAAAAGCCAAATCCCTGGCAGGGGACTGCTATGATTTTCATCATTCATCTTCCCGTACATGTGGTTTTATTTCTCAGATTCTCATATTGAATGCCAGCCATGTATTGGCCTTTCCATATGCAATCTTTAATCATTACAACCAAATCCTTATAAAGGACAATCCCGAGGCTCCAAGAGGGTACTGAAAATGCTCAAGCTAGTAAATGGGGCAACCAGGATTGAAACCATCGTTCATCTGATTTCAAAGCTCACATTCTTTTCTTCTCTATAAAGGAATCTCATTTCTTCACCTTCTTAATAAGTTTAGCCAGTCTACCCAATTATAGTATCCATTCTCCTTTCTTTTACCCCTCCCTAATCACTTCAATCATTTCATTCTCTTTGTAGCTCTTTTTCAGAAAACATTCATCAAGACTCTACTATGTGCAAGGTTCTCTTATCTGATAATGTCCCACTTGGCCACTTTTACTTGTGGAGAATGTCCATACTATAAGGAAGATATAGTTACCATTTTCATCATGCCTCAAAGTCTGTCCTAAGAAGCTATACATACTATTTTCTGAGGTGATGGTTATTCTATGTTTCCAGACCTAGAAGGAGTGGTGATGTTATCAGCCAGATATTTGTACATCTTTTGATAAGTATCATGAAAGAGACTTAGATAAATGACATAGTGGAGAGGAAAGGTGTTAGAAATAGGTGGGGTGGACCCAGCAGATGTGATGAAACAAGGCTAAGAAACAGAATCAACCTGTATGCTTGCTGGGTATGGCTCTCATCTTAAGTGACAGTTATTATCTTCAACTTAGAGTGTTAGAAATATACATACATGTAAAACTATAAGCAGACATCCTAAGGTAGTTGAGCCCTGCCTGCTATAGACTTTTTTTGGGAAACCATTTTCCAGTGGCTTGTACCACTTGGGTGCTCTGCTGCATTTCTCAGTATCAGAAAGTATTCCTTGAAATTCATTAGAAATTCACAAGGCACATTTTATTCATCTGTTTAAACATCTGTTGGACAATGCTGCTCAACTTGATTTTTGTGTTTTAACTCCAGAAGCTTTCCCTTCTAAATCTCTGAAGTTGTGTTTTTTCATGTCTTAGTTTTACAAAACACGAAAAAGGATAATGGATATCCTTATTTGAAAATAAAGCATTAGAAACAATAACAACATCTGAAATCTTAAAATATTTATGGCCATTTAAATTAATTACTTTATTAAAATGAGTTGCATGTGTAAAGTGTACATAAGCAAATAAGAAGGAGATTAATACATTTCAGTATCGCATTATATGGGCAATTAAAAATTACTTATCGGTAAAAAACACTTTTAATAAGTATATAAAGGCTAATAATAAGGATCTGAATTCTTACCCTTGTAGAAATCAAACCTTGACTATAGCACATTCTATTACCGATTATACATTACATTATAATCAAGATGTCACCCTTCTTGGTACATGTATTCAAGCTCTAGTAAATCCACAATTGGCAAAAAGTGTTTTACCTAATTTTGCTGCCAAAGTACCAGTAATGCATGCTGTAAGTACTAGTAGTATATGCTGTAAGAGTGAAAGAGTACACGTTGTGTAAATGGCTATATTTTTCCATGTTTGTTTAAAAACATGTGGGCAGGATTTTATTTTGTTTTGGTTCATTCTGAGAAAAGAGAACCAACTTTGAAAATAACTGTTTTTGAAAAAGAAAAAAAAAAGAAGAAAAAAGAGTTTCTGCCTCAGAGCCACTTAAAATTTCCCTTCATCCTGTTCTGTCTTCTTAAGTTCATATTTGTCTATTTAGCATCCATTCATCACAAGGCCGACTGGATTGCCTATATTTTCTATTTTCTATATTCTTCATGCTCTGGCATTTGTGGTCTCACTGATGGAAGAGACGACCTTTCAGGAGTAGCCAGTTCTTAGAGATAGCAAAGGGCTAGGCTGGACACATCCCTTTCATATATAAACTAACCAATCTTGAGCCCACACCCCCAATCAACTCCTTTATCAAACACTCACTCATACACCAAGCCAAAATTCCCACTACCCTAAGTCAACCCAGGATCAGGTACCAGACAATTGGGAACAGTTCCTTTGCCCCAAAGCCTACCAGAATTACTCAAACTAGCCATTCCCAAGCTGTTTACCATATCCTGCCTTGTCTTCCACAGGGAATCCTTAATAAAGGCCCTGGCCTGGGCTTTCTCTTGCTCTTTTCTGCCTCCTAACCAAACCTGATGCTTCCCCATTTGACCCTGCATGATTTGGCTGTGCCCTTCTCTTGGGAAATGTAAGTAAGAAAGTCTTCCTTCAATGGCATCGATTTCTCTGTTCCATCGCTCAGTCACCTCCATAAAATAAAACCCTGAAGGTACAATCACTGATACACCTCTTCTCTTCTGTAAATGTCACTGTCCATGTCATCTGCATCTTACCGTGGCACCTCTCTTTCTCTCCGTCTCTCTCTCTCTCTCTCTCTCTCTCTCAACAGAAGATCCCTCATGCCTATTGCAGTCAATCCCTGCTCCCACCCCCAGCTCCAGATAACTACTGACCTGCTTTCGTGTCTAGGTGTGTCTCTTCTCGACACTGCACATAAATGGAATCATAAAATATGCAGTCTTCACATCCGGCTTCTTTCTCAAAGCATAATGTTTTGAGGTTCATTTATGTTGTTGTTCATTCCTTTTTAATTGTTAGATAGTGTTTCATTGTGTGCTTATAGCAATTTTGCTTTTCCACTCATTATTTGATAGTTATTAGAATTGTTTCCAGCTTGTGGCTACTCTGAGTAATGCTTCTAGGAACATTTGTGTACAACACTGTATATGGACATATGTTTTCATTTCTCTTGGATAGATACTACTTTTGAGCAGATGTGCTGGGTTGTATGGTAAGTTTAACTTTTTAAGAAGCTGCGAAACTGTTTACCAAAGTGGCTGTATTGTTTTCACTCATGCTAGAAGTGTATAAGGTTCTAGTTTCTCCTATTGTCCCCAACACTTGGTACTGTCTGTCTTTTTAATTGTAGCCATTCTAATGGCATACAGTGCCTTCTTATTATGGTTTAATTTGCATTTTCCTCTTTTATGTGATTATTAACCATTCCTACATGGCCATTTACATGTCTTCTTTGGTGTGATGTCTGTCTATTCAAGTCTCTTCTCCAGTTAAAAACTGGGATATTCACTTATTATTTTCTTTTCCCTCCAGTGGGAAAATCAGAATTCAGAGCTGCTACAATATACTACCTAAAGCATCTAGTTCTCATAAAATAAAAATCATGATACATGTAATGAAACAGGAAAGTATGATCCATTCTCAGGGGGAAAAAAACCCAATATGAACTGTCTGTAAGGGCCCCCAATATTAAACTTGGCATACAAAAGCTTTAAATCAGCTATTTTGAATGTGTTCAAAGAGCTGAAAAAAATCACGTTCAAAGAATTTAAGGATAACTTTGACAATAATGACTTATCAAATAGAGAATATCAATAAAAGCATAGAAAATATCAAAAAGAACAAATGGAAATTCTGTGTCTGAAAAGTAAAATAACTGAAATGAAGAATTCACTGGAGAAGCTCAACAGCAGATTCAAGATGGCAGAGGAAGAGTCAGTAAACTTGAAGACAGATCAATAAAAACTATCCATCCTGAAGAACAGGAAGAAAACTGAATATTAAAAATGAACAGTCTCGGGCTTCCCTGGTGGCACAGTGGTTGAGAGTCCGCCTGCCGATGCAGGGGACATGGGTTCATGCCCCGGTCCGGGAAGATCCCACATGCCGCGGAGCGGCTGGGCCCCTGAGCCATGGCCGCTGAGCCTGCGCGTCCGGAGCCTGTGCTCGGCAACGGGAGAGGCCACAACAGTGAGAGGCCCGCGTACCGCAAAAAAAAAAAAAAAGAACAGTCTCAAAGACCTTCCAACATACACATACATAATAGGAATCCCAGAAGGGGCAAAAGAAAAGAGAGCAGAAAAAATATCTGAAGAACTAAAGAAATTTGAAGAACCAAATAAACTTCATAAATTTGGTAAAAGAAATTTAATCTACAGATCCATGACTCTCACGAAACTCCCAAGTAGAATAACACAAAGACCTCCACACCTAGCCACATCGGAGTCAAACTTTTGAAAGATAAGGAGATAATTGAATGAATGCAGCAAGAGGAAAACAAGTCATCATCACTGATGACCAAAATTATGATTAATAGCATACGTCTTTTCAGAAATAATGGAGGCTGGAGAGCATCGAGATGTAAAGAAAAGTGCTAAAAATAAACAAAAAAGAAAATACAAAACTATTAAATGAAAATTCTATTTCCAGCAAAAATAGTCCTCAAAAATATAGGTGAAATAAAGATATTCTCAGATTTAAAAAGACTGAGAGAATTTGTTACTAGCAGACATGCCTTACAATAAGTACTAAAGGAAGTCCCTCACATTAAAGGATATGACAGCAGATGATGACTAGAATGTACATGAGAAAATAAAGACATCAGAAAAGATAAACATGTAAGCAAATATAAAAAACTGTATATTACAGTTTTTCCTCTTTTATCTCCTGATTGTAAAGACATAAAGATGCATAAAATAATAATTATAAAATTATTTTATATATATAAGTGTTTTATATATATCTTCATGTATATTTATACATAAAATATATAAGTACCTGGGAGTGACGAGAGAAACCCCAGGCAAAAATGCCATAGACTCCCACTGCCCTTACCCAGGGTTCAGTAGTTTTCCTTAATAAACACTTCTCAAATGATCACGTGCCTTTGACCAATTTCCAGACTCCAGAAATGGTTACTTTGTCAATTTTGGGGGGGAGTTGTTTTCTTTTACTTTTAGGGAAAGGACTCGCCAGTCTCCTCACACCACCATTCTGGAAGCCCCTACACCTCTTTTTCATAGCTTCATCAGGAATGGGTTAAGCCAGAAGTGGTATTAAAGTTCAACTTTCCACGAAGCTAAATTTTCACAGAAAAACAAGAACCTTACCTGGGAATAAAAGTTAGAGAACTAAAGTCCTTAGAATGATATGCTTTTGAGACTCTATGAGATTCCCAAGGTCAAAGGTATTCCTAAGTTACCTCAGTTAATAAGCATTTGCCGCCAGTTTTCAGGAAAGTAAGAAACAAGGGCAATGCTGGAGCAGTTGCACAATGAGGATGCTGGAGAACAGAATGCTCTTCAGAATGCAATAGGAGTTCTGGCACTCAGAAAGCAGCTCTCTAACTCAGAATCAATTTTACAAGTCATCCTCTCAAGCAAGCTGTTCACTGCCCTCTACTTCGGTATGTGTGCCCTTAGCTTTGTTCTGTCTGTGCTTTACTGTGCTCTATCCATCAGCCAGTGGGACTCGATTCATATTTGTTCTACTCCATGGATTCCATTAACTCATGACTTTCACTGGCTCATGGCCTCTTTACTGTTTTCTTTTTTATGTCTCTCTCATTCTTTCCCACCCAGCGTTTGTGACATTCTTCAATGCTCCACAGAAAAGAGGACCTGATTGAGTTTTATAGTACAGTGTTCCTCAAAATCTAATGGGCATAATAATCAACTTGGAATCTTGGTAAAATGAATATTTTTGATTTAGAAAGTCTGGGGTGGGGGTGAAGATTCTCCTAGGTGATATTGGTGCTGCTGGTACACGGACCACTCTTTCACTATCAAGGCTATATTAGCTCTTAGAACAGGATTCAGCTACCGGGTAGAGCTCTTGCAACCAACAGTGCCTTACAGGCCACAGGCCAGCTTTTAGCTGGTGGCTTCTGCATCACAGGTTAAACCCCCATCAATCAGTTGTGGGCTGGGCCACAGGATTAAGTGGTACAAAGCACGGTGCTCTATGAATTCAAAAACCCATGGCTCTAGAAATGGCAGACATTCTATAGACTCTGTCCAGTACAAATAAATGCTGGTGTTTTGCTAAGCGGTTCCTTTTTTTTTTAACTTTGCTGATCAAGCCGAGTAACTCATCTTGGAACTTAATGAGTCTGCAGAGGACTACTGGCCAGGTGTCCATAATACCAACATTTCCCAAGGAAAATGCAGTGTTAGCTTTTGCACAAATGGCACTATTTAGCCGTAGGTTTTGCTTCTCTCTTTCTCAGTCTCTCTTCTCTCTTTCTCTCTCGCTGTTTGTTTTCACTTTGGAGCTAGACGTCTAATGAAAACAATTACAGATCCTCTAATTTATTCTTGGAGATAGTAGCTGTGGGTAGTAGCTGTGGGGAAATAAATGGACAACAGTATTCTGAAATCCATAGGACTTGACGATGCAGCAAACAGAAACATAGAAGCATATATTCTAAGTGGGATTTAAAAAACAATCACAAAACAGACAGACAAACCTTAAGATGAAGAAAGGGAGAAATGAAAGGTAAGAATAGGTAAGACAGATATGTTGAGAAAAAAGACCACCTGCTTGCCCTCTTTACTCCCCAGCCCATTCTGTAAGCCCATATATGGACAAATAACCTGTGTTTTTATACCTGCACGGAATGAGAATATATGAAAACAAAACAAACCTCCCCAACAACAGAAGATAATATGGATGATAAACATGCATATGAAAACTTTTTATATATTTTCTTTGTTTTTCAGAAGTGAAAATGAATTCAGAGTATTCCATACCTACTTTGTCTATTTAATTGGAGGCTAGGTCTCTACAATTTTAAGCTAATTATATAGAGTACCTTGTATACTATTCAGTACCTGCTCACTATAAGGATAGCACTCTCTATCTCTGGCCATCGATTTATCTTTGTAACTATCACCATAGTTTATAATGCCCCTTCATCTTTTAATTAAGTTAATGAGGGACCATCAACGATGGGCCAAACATTGTACCACTGCGAACACAAAGGACTCATTCATCTCTATGTCCCCGGTGCAGTGTTTGGCTACACACCGATCCCTAACCCAGTGTGGATCTGACTCCTCAGAGCCGTTTCTATAAAACAAGGAGCCTATACAAGACGTTCCCTAAGGTCCCTTCCTCATTACATTTAAAATGCAGATTTAGCCTGAAAGTTTAAAGAAAATTGAGAATGACCTATTTAATCGCCATGAGGAAACACATGCAACTTAAGTGCTGCTCACATATGGCAGCAAGACAGAAAGAGTGTTTGCACCAACGATAAGCATTTCCTCTGAAACCTCAAAGCCAGAAACATATATCCCATCTACGTCCCGTGATCAGCAGGCATAAGGCTGGCGTGTTTTCTTTGGAATGTAGAAAGTATTTGGAGCCATGCTGGGCTTGGCAGAAGCTGAAACTAGCCAAGGCTTGGTTCTGATCATTTACAGCCGCTTCCCAGTCTGCTGTCACCCAACCAGACTCTAATGAACCCTAAGCCAGGCCTGCCTGCTGTGGCTTCTGAAAGGGGTGGAGGCAGCAATGCCTCTATTAAACCAGCCTTCTAGTTCGTGAATGAGAATATTGTTGCTGGAGAGCTCTCATCAACTAACACAATTAAAGAAAACCTCTCCCTCCATCTCCCCTGAATTAATTATAAGACACCAGTAATCTCATTTGGACAAATGAAAAGATGTGAGATAGCAGAGCTATATTTTTAGATGGATAATGGTGGTTACAATGGAAGAAACAACACTGACCACAGAAACGTGCACGAGTTTTCTTTACACCTGGAACAATTTAAATCAGCACAATTTGGGAAGGTAATGATTGAATACTTCTAATAGGGTGGATTTCAGAATAGTCCTTAAGATTATGATAAAGATCAAGGTGAAATAATACAGTCTTTCAGAATATGATCACGAATTTGATATACAGTTCTGAAAGTTAAAAATATAAGAAAATCATATGTGCAATATAATCTTTCCTAAATCACAAGCTCTACAACATCCAACAAAAGGCCTAATGCATAAATGATGTCAGGACAAATATTTGATGTATTATGGAAGGAAGGAAGGAAGGAAGGCAGGAAGGAAGGGGGGAGGGAGGGAGGGAGGGAAGAAAGAAGGAGTGTATTCTGTTCAAAAATTTAAAAATGTAACTAGAATAGTAAAGAATCAACCAGGAAAATCATCTTAAAAATTCATATCCATATTCCTTACAGTATTCTTGGTTTGAATTGTCACGGAATAAAATAGCAGGGAAAAACCTCTCTGAGATATTCTGAGAGGGAATTAATCCTTGACTTTGCTAGACACATCCATTTGCTACCGAAACTAGTCTAATGTGTAAAAACAAAAAAGCAATATAGTGTCATTTTTAAAGCACCCTTGAAATCTGAACACATTAAAAGAGTTCTATTTGGGGAAACATGTGAGTCTTTCATCACTTATTAATGGCAATAGGATCATATTAGGGCCTGTTTAAATGTTCCACAGTTATTCTTATTTAAAGGCTTGTGAAAGATGACAAACAGTGCTCATGTAGCAATATGTTGTCAACATAACCTCATGGATCTAATGTCCTTGACAGAGGACAGTTACTTTTAGGCATCAGCTAAAATCATTTTAATATAGGTACCCATTAAGATACTATTCTTGCCTATACATTTTTAAAAACTAAGAAATCCTTGAAAAATTTTTTCTTTTCTTTTTTTCTTGGGAAAATACTAGAAACATACTGTGTTTGAAAGAGCTATAATTCATAAACAAGATAAAAGTTATAAAATATGTGTAGGAAAGCATAACATGAATATATATACATATATATGTATGCATTTATAAATAAAATGAATGACGCTAGAATGGTCAAAAGAGAATGGACTCAACTCTGGTTTAGATCTAGTTATGTGACCTGTGGCAAATACTTTGCTTCTCTGAGCTTCCAACTCTTCGGTGCTAAAATAAAGAGAAGGCTGGCTATGTTTCATCTAAGGTTATTTCCAATAATAAAATGCCATGATCTCAAATATCTGCAATTTGATATTTCAACTCAGGTACCGTAATGGTACCAAAAGAAGAAAAGTCTTGGTCATATTTTTGGAAAGCATGGGCTCAAGACAAATGTAGCATGGAAATATCGGAGATGACATAGCTCCAAATGTAGCAAACGTAATATGGTAGTATAATTTAATATGATGACTATAGTTCAATTTATGCCCTATTTTTACCCTAAGTGAAACTACTGTAGATTTATTTCTGTATCTGCTTTTGGACAACATATTGTAAATCAAAAATAATTACAGAATATTCAATATTCCAATGGTCTCTGTGAACTATGTCCTAAAATATTCTTCTAAGCTTTCCAGAGAAATCCTCAGGAGAGTTGGAATAATAGGGAGCTTATTATTGTTCTAGTCGTTATGATATAGATGTGGCTTTACTTACATTACTCATTAACTGTTATTTGTATTCATGTATATCGGTATACTGAGTTTGTTAAAAGGAACATTTTCTCAAAAATTAAAGAACAAATTCAGTCCATTTGAATTACTTAGGTAGATGAGAACCACTAGGAATCTTCATGGTGAACAGAAGGCTTTGTGGGAAGATATCCGGAGATAAAAATCATCAGAATGAACCAGAAACAGGGAAAAGGAAATGGGACAGATGACTGTGGAAAAAGGGGAGATCAAGGAAGACAAAGAGTTATGAAGAAAGAAAGAAAATATCTCTTGTCCAACATTAGTAGAAGATGGTAGATTAAAAAAAATAAAATAGAGAAAGAGGAAGAGTAAAATTTGCATTCTCAATTTGAAATTCTGGAGTTATTATTCTGAGATGGAGATTCCATGATTACTACAGCACAGCCTAGAGAGTCTGACACGCCAGGTATGGAGAAGAGTTTCTGTGCCAATCCAACCGGTGTCACTTCGGAGAATCTATACTTCATGTGGAAAGAAGCAAGACCCAGATACTGCATTTGATGAGAGAACTGTAACTCTGCTTGAAGAAGGGAGTAAATAGTTATTCTTTCTTCTCTGTGATCCTTGATTAATTTACTCTTCAAGCCAATATTGCTTAGTTTCTATTTTGAACTGTCACATTGGTGTTTTTACAGTTAGTTTCTAAAACCTTTTGCCAGGAAAAAAAAAAAAACTGCTTCAGTAGAGATTAAGTATTTGCATACTTTGTAAAACATCTTTACTTTCCAATCACTTTGCATCAAACCAGAAGCAGTGCCCGAATAATTCCTCGAAGAAAATTCTAGCCTAGCCCAGAGTTTGGATCAAACATAAAGGCGACCCTGACATTGTGGTACACCTCCACTAGGTGGCAGCAGCAGGCGTGTGTGTATCCCTGTGAAAGACCAGGTTGCAAGGGGTTTTTTAAAAAACTTGAAAAGGGCAGGGGAATTTTAACAGCATAATCTCAGGCAGATGCCTGGGAATCGACTAGATTAAAGATGAAAAAGGACAGAAACAAGGGACTAGAAACAGGAAACAAGCACTGCAACTCATGCTGTCGGTGCTGCTGAAGTTGGAGCTGACTGTGCGAGGAGTCCCCTGAATCTGGCCAAATTCATTGCCCCCTTCCTAGGCGAACTGTCTCCATCCCGGAGCTTGCTCAGGAGGACTTCTCTGGAATGCTGAGGAGAAGGGTAGATGGGGCAGCAGGTGGGCCGTCAAAGCATGTGAATATCAATGCTGGCACAGCTTTTCTCCCCTTCTGTGCTGCCCAGGATTCAGCCCAGCTGTGGCACCCTATGGTACCCCCATTCCCTAGAGGGACCTCACACTGCGACCCTTTTCTAACTACAGAGACCAAATAATCTCTTATCCAAACCAGAACCCTTCTGAGTGTGAAACTAGTGCTATGAATTATCCCATCAGAACATCAGACACAACCCAGGCTCCTAGGGCAAATAGAGACGTATGGCCATCCAATTCCTAACTCTACTTTATGAGAACTTCTCAAGTCCTCAGAGTCCTGGTAGGTAGCTTGAACTTGCCTTTTTATTTTCTCCATTCAAGAGCGCCAGCACAGAGCAAACAAACTCTCAATAAGAGTTTGCAAAGTGAATGATAGCGGCTGATGTTTTGTTAGCATACTCAAAGGACATTTAACCCAACCTACAAACTGTGTGACTTTACAGATGAGGAAAGCTCAGATTCAGAGAGGTTAGGTATCAATATCAATATAGCAGGAAGTGGCAGAACCAGACCAGAAGTCAGCTCCTGACTCCTACACAAGTGTTTTTCCACATCAGCGTCTCAATGGGGATATTAAAATGATTGGGCAATACAATCCAAACTAACTCTTCAACACTTCTCTCACGTGTGAATCAAGGATTTAAAGGAAAAAAGGAAGACTAGTATTACAAACCATCCATCCAAGAGAAGACATTACAGCCTGCCTCTGTGAACGGGGACGCAAAAGCTAACGCTTGCAGGGGGCAGGCAGGTGACAGAAATGGGGAAAGCGGCTGGCCAGGCTGGGGAGACCTGGAGACTGGGTGCCCGGTCTGAAAGGCACAAAAGGCACAGAGCGCAAGGCAGGGGCAGATGACAACCAAGTGGAAATGCAGTCCTGGTGTCGTTTGTTCAATGAAGAGCTAGAAATAAGTGTTTTATGTGAGATCTCCTTTTTAAGCAGAAGAAAGCGAGATCTCCTTTTTAAGCAGAAGAAAAATTGTAAAACCCTGGATAAGCCAAATCGATGTATCTGTGATTTCGTCTTTGACCCATAGGTTGCTGTGGTCCTCAGCTCCCAGACGGCACCTCCGGATATGCTGATTTTACTGGTTTAGGGGTATGACCCGGGCAACGAGATTTTTCTTTTTCTTTTTAACATCTTTATTGGAGTATAATTGCTTTACAATGGTGTGTTAGTTTCTGCTGTATAACAAAGTGAATCAGTTATACATATACATATGTTCCCATATCTCCTCCCTCTTGCATCTCCCTCCCTCACACCCTCACTATCCCACCCCTCTAGGTGGTCACAAAGCACCGAGCTGATCTCCCTGTGCTATGCGGCTGCTTCCCACTAGCTATCTATTTTACGTTTGGTAGTGTACATATGTCCATGCCACTGTCTCACTTTGTCACAGCTTACCCGTCCCCCTCCCCATATCCTCAAGTCCGTTCTCTAGTAGGTCTGTGTCTTTACTCCCATCTTGCCCCAGGTTCTTCATGACCATTTTTTTTTTTAATTCCATATATATGTGTTAGCATATGGTATTTGTTTTTCTCTTTCTGACTTACTTCACTCTGTATGACAGACTCCAGGTCCATCCACCTCACTACAAATAACTCAATTTCATTTCTTTTTATGGCTGAGTAATATTCCATTGTATATATGTGCCACATCTTCTTTATCCATTCATCTGTTGATGGACACTTAGCTTGCTTCCATGTCCTGGCTATTGTAAATAGAGCTTCAATGAACATTGTGGTACATGACTCTTTTTGAATTATGGTTTTCTCAGGGTATATGCCCAGTAGTGGGAGTGCTGGGTCATATGGTAGTTCTATTTTTAGTTATTTAAGGAACCTCCATACTGTTCTCCATAGTGGCTGTATCAATTTACATTCCCACCAACAGTGCAAGAGGGTTCCCTTTTCTCCACACCCTCTCCAGCATTTATTGTTTGTAGATTTTTTGATGATGGCCATTCTAACCAATGTGAGATGATATCTCATTGTAGTTTTGATTTGCATTTCTCTAATGATTAATGATGTTGAGCATTCTTTCATGTGTTCGTTGGCAATCTGTATATCTTCTCTGGAGAAATGTCTATTTAGGTCTTCTGCCTATTTTTGGATTGGGTTGTTTGTTTTTTTGATATTGAGCTGCTTGTAAATTTTGGAGATTAATCCTTTGTCGGTTGCTTCATTTGCAAATATTTTCTCCCATTCTGAGGGTTGTCTTTTCGTCTTGTTTATGGTTTCCTTTGCTGTGCAAAAGCTTTGAAGTTTCATTAGGTCCCATTTGTTTATTTTTGTTTTTATTTCCATTTCTCTAGGAGGTGGGTCAAAAAGGATCTTGCTGTGATGTACGTCATAGAGTGTTCTGCCTATGTTTTCCTCTAAGAGTTTTATAGTGTCTGGTCTTACATTTAGGACTCGAAACCATTTTGAGTTTATTTTTGTGTATGGTGTTAGGGAGTGTTCTAATTTCATTCTTTTACATGTAGCTGTCCAGTTTTCGCAGCACCACTTATTGAAGAGGCTGTCTTTTCTCCACTGTATATTCTTGCTGGGCAACAAGATTTTTAAAAACTCCCCAGGTGATCTATTGTACAGCCAGAGTTGAGCTTTACAATTTAAAGTACAGTCATCATCAGCATGGGCATCAAATGGGAATAAGAAGTGCAGAATCTGGGGTCCCACCAGATTCTGGTGAATCTATGAGATTCTATTGAATTACAGACTTCATTTTTCAGCAGACTCCCAGGTAATTTATTTGAGCAGTGCTAATAATTCTAATAATGTTCACTTGGCAAACAGCCCAGGCCAACGCCAGACTTAAAAACTGCTACTCTATTCCTCATACTGCTCCCCCTCCAAATCTGGCCCTACTGTCCCCAGAGGGCGGAACAGACTTTATGTTTTCTTTTGTTGTCCTGTGCTTTTGTTTTGTAACAGTTTTGCTCTTGTATTGGGGTCTGAAGAAGAAATAGTTCATCTCAGAAGTTGGTGTATCTAAACATTTGCTCTTTTCTTCGATAGGGCAGAGCCTTAATTATGCTGCTAACAGTAAACAGATCTTGTCCCAGGGGCTCCCAGAGACTATGGCTGGCCAAAAAATAATATTATTGGCTCTCTCTCCAAACAAGAACCCGAGTAATCTTGAATCTAACCTTTGGCTTCTTTTATTCCACATCACTGAATTTATCATATATCTTTTTACCTGTCAGATGTCTCTGGCATAAATGTCACTGCACAGTCCCTTATAGGACATAGTCTCTAAGTTTAAAAACTTTCTCCACTGCACAACAGAGAGAACTGTTTTTTTTTTTTTTCAGGATCCAGATATTTGTTTTATTTATATATATTTTTAAAATTTAATTTTCTTTCAAGGTAACAGTAGTGTGGTTTTTTTTTTTTTTTTTTTCTGCGGTATGTGGGCCTCTCACTGTTGTGGCCTCTCCCGTTGCGGAGCACAGGCCCCGGACGCGCAGGCTCAGCGGCCATGGCTCAGGGGCCCAGCCGCTCCGCGGCATGTGGGATCTTCCCGGACCGGGGCACGAACCCGCGTCCCCTGAATCGGCAGGCGGACTCTCAACCACTGCGCCACCAGGGAAGCCCTGTGGTTTGTTTTTTAAACTGCACACGTCTACAAACCTAATAAATAGGTTTTTTCTACTTTTTTTTTAATACAGCAGGTTCTTATTAGTCATCCATTTTATACACATCAATGTATACATGTCAATCCCAATCGCCCAATTCATCCCCACCCCCCACCCCCACCCCACCGCTTTCCCCCCTTGTTGTCCATATGTTTGTTCTCTACATCACAACAGAGAGAACTTAACGTTCCTTTGTCATCTGACATTCTCATCTTCTTTTAGAGCTCTTAGAATGTGTTGGTTTCCCTTTAGGTAAACCTCATCTCCATTTATCTCTTCCTCCTGAGAAAAAATTGATTAGCCCCAATGCCACGCAAAGCAGTCAGTCAATAAACGTTGAAATACAATAATAATAATGACCAGAAAGCTTCATGTTCTTCCTTACACTTGCAGGTTGCCATGGTTACCGCTAAAATCTTGTTTTGTTTCACTGGTCCTTCAATTCTTTTACAGAAAATTCCTCAGGGTTTACTCCTCCCCTCCCCCTCTCCCTCCCCCTTCACTTCCTTGAGGGTCAGTGACTGTCACTGATACAACACACCTGTGCTATGTACCTGTGACTATGTCGATGTAAAATGAAGAACATTATATTTCATGAAACTTGAAGAACCAAATTATAGGAACGAGTTTAAAGGACAGAAATGTGAGAACACTGTGATAAAAATCACAACACTCTACTTTTCCAACTGGGTCAAATTGCAAAAGGATGTAAGAAATAGAATTTTCATAACTAAGTTGCTGTGGTTTCCTCATAGAATAAAAACACTTCTTCTTTAGAAGAAATGCTTGTGAAAGACATTTTTCAATACTGAAAAATGTTACTTTCTCCCCCAAAACAATCTAAAGGAACTCCTGCTCTGTGTATAATGTCTCTGTGACCCCAAGAGGTAGTGTTTCCCATTATGTACACCTGAAAATTTTTCCTTGGATTGTTACTCTGGCGTTAGCATATCTTGAGGCTAGGCTTCTGACTCTCAGCCCCCCAAATGATCTATTGGTGTTCCCTAAATAGCCACTGCATTAGTAAATGTGTCTGCCAGGTTCAAAAGCCCTCCACTCTAGTTTTCTATGAAGCTGCAGTTTGGTGACACATTGAAAAGTTGCATATCCAGGTGCTAAGATATTTCTTTCTGCTTTCAGCAAGAATTCATCATTCATCATACATGATGAACATCATACATGAACAGCTATTGGCTATTTTCTCATTCACTTCCTGCATCAGTCCAGCCCAGAGACCTGGTGGACTGGCTTAGATCTCGCCTTTGCTAATTCCGTTTTGTAACTTAACATTTACCAGACGACAGGGCTTCCAAGAACTAGGCATAGTGTCTAAAGTTAGGTCTTTATGTGACAAGCAACCAACGGCCACTTGCTAGTCTCAAGGTGAGACATCTTAACTGCAGGGCCAAGATGAATGTTCTCGCCTCTTTCTATGGGTTAAATTATGAAAAATTGCTGATATTTAGCCCTTTTGATCTACAAAAATGATGGTATCATATCGTTTAGCATTAGAGCTGAGGAAGAGGAGGGAAGAACATGTTGCCTCTGTGGTTTTGGCATATGCACAACTCCTGAGTCCCGCCTTTCTACACAGAGTGAAGAGTAGGGTAGGGAGGCGAGTCTAAAACGTGTTTCTCATAGGGCTTTGCTAGGCTACTAATCCAAGATATATGCAAGGATTCCTTTGAAAGGAAGATAGAAAAATCAATGGCTAATATTTTCCAAGTCTCATCCAACTAAGAGATACTGGGTAATTATTATATCGGGGGCCATGCGCACTAGTGTAACTCTATTCATCATGACCATAACGCAGCTACTAAATAGAAATACAATTTGATTAAATAAAAGAGAGGCGTCAGTGTGAGAGAACCACACAGCAGGAATGGCATAGGAGGAAATGAGGACGCAATGAGATATGAGGTATGTCTGCAGCAGTAACTCATATTCGATAATGATGGATAGAAGATTCAGTCCTGTATGTTTTACAGTTCTTCTCTTTACTAACCCCCTATGATTCTCTGGCTTACGTTATCATTTTATGATCTTAATGATAGCAGTGGTACATTTTACACCTAAAAGACCTGGCAACTAATTTTCTCGTGTACCTTCTCCATAGCAGAATATTATACATTGCCTCTAACAAGCTATGTGTCCCTAATTATGTTATTAAACCCTCCATGATTCATATGGGGCTAAACGACTAAATGACCTAAAGGTCCCTTCTGGTGAAAAGATGGCAGGAATACTAGATTCAGGCAAGAAGCTTCTATGATGAACTCTACATTCCTGAAAGTAGTGAGGTGAGATACTGTGGTTCAGCTTTTCCCAAACGTGGAATAAACATCACTTGGGAATATGTGAAATGATTTTAGGTGGGACATGAACACCCTTTTTGTTCAATACTAATTATGTTATTTTTTTTAACTTCTATTATGACAATTGATATTGGTTTTTCTGTTTGTGATAGAAATACATTTATTTAAACAAATTAGGGTGAAAAGTGATATATGCTAAGAAAAAGTAGTAAGTGAATGATAGTACCTTGTTTAAGAAGGTGGTGGTAAATGAGGACTGGGAAACAATGCAGGGGTGGTTCTCAATGAGCAGACTGGGGTCATGTTTACTAATTTCTTCTAAGTGGCATTATTTTTGAAATTCTATAAAAGAGACCCATCTTTTTAGAATTTGCTGAAACTATGTCTTTATGAAATGTTCTTCATTGGATGCCTGAATTCTGAGAATCAGATCCTTTCTCAAAGCCATTCTTTGAATTCTGAGGCGTTCTGACCTTCTTCAAAGCCATGGTCAAAGAACTGGTAAGGACAGAGGCCTGGGGGGTCACAGCAAGAAGGGCAGCAAATTGACATGACCCTCTTTAGCCCAGGGAGACCCATCTGTCACCCCTGCATTCTTCTTATACCATCACAGATTCTTTGGAGCCTGCATCTGCCTCGCACTGCCCTAAGCCCTTTAAATGCATCATCTCAAGTTTCCTTTTAACAATCCTGTAATGTAGCTATTTTATCCCCATTTTATGTAGAATGAGATTAAGTATTCTGCTCTGGATGACGCGGTTCAAAACTGGTTGAGATAGGGTTCTCTGTAACTGAAAACCTTTTGGACCTTTAATAAAGAATGTTTTTGAGAGAAATCTAATTGTTTCTGATCAAGATCCAGTACCTCAAAACATGAAATTGTTAGGTGCTATATTCCACTCTAAGGTAGGTGACAAAATACTGCTATTGCCAAAGAAAAAAAGGGGATTACTTTAAATGATCCTGAGTTTTCATCCTAATTTTTGCTGTGCTAAATCTTCAAACGATTTATTTCAAGGGACTTAGGTCTAAACTAATTATTTGATTAGAAAGCCAATTATTTTCCCTAAAATTGTTTCATTCTTCAGCCATTAAATTCACAACATGGGAAGCTTACTCACAAGTATAGAGCTTTTTATTAAAATTTTCTAAGGTTTCTCTCACCTTATGCATAATGCAATCGTTTCCTGATCTCATTTTACAACAACATTTTAGATAATGATTCTTAATTAACTCTGAGGACAACGAAATCTGCATGTGCTTGTATGCACACACACACTGGAAGCTCTAGCTTGCCAGTTTGGGTCACCAGTAATCTCACTTCTTCCAACTGCCAAGAACCCACTAGATAAAATATCACTGTACAGTGAATACAGGGCCTGGACCATGAGGTACTGAAACAATGGAATTGGGACTAAGAAACAAGGGAGTGGGCAATGTCTCTAGGGATAGTTTTGGTTCGGTAGTTTGTGTTGGTAAAGATTTCTTGTGTACCTTGGCTGATGTCACTCATGTGGTCCTCTGATGTAATTAATTGCCTAGAGCCTTGTTTCAAATGTCTCAAGAGAAGAGGCTCTTAGATAAACTGGGATTAACAATATCCTACTGCTGGCCTGGGAAACCTTATAAAAGCCTTGCAAGTCCTATCATTCGAGAGTTCTCCCACCTCAGGGGATGTATATTAGCACTACCATACACACACACACACACACACACACACACACACACACACACACACACACACACACACACACATATGATCATATACGGAAAGTTCTTAACATTGGCCTGGAACACACTACATATTCAATAAATGGATACTATTATTGAGAGGCAGCATAGTGACAAGGAAATAGTCTCTGGGGTCAGACTACCTGGACTATTTATCATATGAATAATATATGATTTATATTGGCTGTGTGACCTTGGGCAAGTCAGCTAACCTCTCTGTGCCTCATCTACAAAATGAGAATAGTGGTAAATGTTATTTCATAAGGTTATTGAGTTAATACCTATGAAACCCCTAAAATAATGTCTATCATTTAGGGGGTACTCAAAGAATGTTAGTTATTGTTAATCATTGTAATTCAGAATGCTAATTAAATCTTTATATTATTCAAATAATTAGACTGCTTTTGCATTTAAGGTCTCTCTGCCCAAGCAACTAAAATTGTAGATATTTAAAAACCAAATAAAAATCATTGAAAATGTGAATGTGGAACCCTAATATTGTTTTTAAGTAATCCTGAAAGGATGTTGTAAATGTCAAGAATAAAATCATCCAGTGTGATATATTTTATAGTGAAGCTCTAAAAGGTACACATTTTGATATGAGTAAGAATGTTAACAGACACTAGAGGGGCATAAAGCTGATTTCTGTAATCACATATTTATGTATTTGACATATTATTACCACAAGCAGTTAAGTAGATTTAGAGAAAGGTACACTATTCATTCCAACATTCCCCCAAATGACTCCAATTCTGAACTTTTTATTTTCATAGCTCGTTGCACACCTCCTTGAAAGCATAACTTACATCTCAGATGACAGAAAAGTTAAGCCTGAAATACTAACTGTGCTATTTTTTCCACAGTACAGAAGAGTGAGAAACAAAAACCACCTGGTCAAGATTACAAATCCACCAACAGTCATTTTTGCCTCTCTTCAGAACTCCTCCTTCTAGCACCCTCTTTTCATCCTCTTTGACCTACCCACCATTTTTATTGTCACCACTTCCGTGCAACATTTACAATGTTCCTACTGTTTGTTGGAGAAGGAAACAGATGCTGAGGCGAGAGCTGGCAGTGATGGGGCACCTCGCTGTTGGGATCAGTCTCCGTGATGGGCATTTTGCACACTAGCTGGAGTGTTCACAAGCTCTGAAAATGGGTGTTGGCATCCCCTTTGTCAACTGAGGGAACTGATGCTCAGGAAGTTCGAATAGTTTGTTCATGGCCACAGAGTTACTACGTGTCATGGTGAGGATTCACCAACCAGTCTGTGTGTCTCTCATTACATGTCTCTGCTGAAAGTCCCTTTCTGGAAGGCTTTGGGTCTTCGGGTTATCAAACTAACAAAAGAAACCAAAACTCAGCAGAGAAAACTGATGAAGGCAAATACACCGAAGTTGACGAGTTATCTTTAGTTTGTAGAACAGTGAGCATATTTTCTTTATTCCTATTTCTCAAATTTTCTATAATGAGCATTCACTCTTTAACAATGTGAACAACACGACTTTAGAAGAATTAAACGTTAAAAAAAGAGAAAGCACTTCTAGAAAAAAGTGTTTCCTAACGAAGGCTTAAGTTATTACTCTTCCTACTGGTGTTTGTGTTTATTTGGGGAACTCAAAAATTTTAAAAAGAAAGAAAGAAACAAAAATCCAATCAAATACAACAAAGTAACAACCAAAAACCTTTCAAGATCCCCCCGCCCCCCACCAAATGCATCATTTATTATGGAATGGCAAATATTAGGCTTATCATTTTGGATTAGAAACGATCTTAACACTTCACATGCCATTCAGCCAACCATCTTGATTTGCCATGATCTGAATCAGAATTAAGTTTCAAAAACATCCTTTTCCAAGGTTTAAACCTCCATGAAGCCTGGATTCAACCTTGCCTCCCTGAGAAGGCCACCTATGTGCTAACAGCTGGACCACACCCTCCCCCAGTGGTACCTCCTTATCTCCTCTCTCAACCTTTCTCTTGCCCTTCCTTCCATCCACACCAAACAAAGGATCCTATTCTACGGGACAGGATGGTCTACGTGCATACCTGGCTCAGCCCTGGGGAACGCGGGCACGCTCACCACCTCAGCCATTTCTCGGAAAAGAAACTGGGTGCACGTTCCCTTCCAGCCACTGCATTCCATTTCCCCAGGACGTGAATGTGTGCCCTAACACTTAGGATCATTTTAGATAGCTGGTTTTCAGAACAATGTAGTTCTAAATATTAAAAGATAGAATTAAGGGCCTGTGCTTTTATCTTCCTTTTTTCCTGGGGCCCTACTGACATATTTTTCTGAAGAATTTTTTCTCTCGCAGTCTTACTCTCTCATTTTCTCTCTCTCTCTCTCTCCTATATAATCAGCCTGGTTCCTTGGATAATAAATGTTTTACAGTAAGTTTAACCTGGTAGAACCCTTGTATGGGACTATTTCATAGTGTGATGAAAGACAAAAGAAATACTGTCAATTTAATTACACATAGCTTCTAGGATCAGAGGATAACATACTCTTTTTTGTCTGTTAAGTATAGGGTAGTAAGCTAAATCCAAATCAAAACTAGACATTATACTTCATGTTATATATACACATATATGTACTTCTTTTTTTTTTTACTTCAATGACGATGTTATTTTTCCCCCAGAAGCAATGTTTTCTCCAGCAACAATGCACTAATTGGTTTTAAATCCATGTCCTTCATTTAGGAGCACAATTATCCTCTGATCAACTTGTTTGTACTTCCCCATTGCCGTAAAACACCATCAAAATATTCAAGAGCAGCATATGGGTGAAGGTCTTTGTTCTATTGTTGATGCAAAAATATAAGTAACTTTGCTCCCAGCTAGAAGAAAAAGATGACAGAAAAGGGATTAAAGTTACAGCTTGGAGCCCATTGAGAAACTGCTAATTGTCATCCAAAGTAGAGAGTGTCATCATCATCAGAAGAGAGGAACAATGCAGGGGTCTTAAAGGAAACTTCCTTTTCTCTCCACCTTCCCTCCTCCCATCATTCTCAACACCCCCCACCCCCACCCCCCACCCCCACACACAAGCGCCAACACATCCTGAAGGAAGTGGGTAGAAACATGTCTTTAACATTTGATAATTTTTCCTTAAGTCTTATGTCCTCGCGTATTTAAACATATATAGTGTTCCTTCCTTACCAGTGCTATTTAAAAATTTGGTTAAACTCTATCAACATTCAGTTATTCAGCATTCAAAATTAACTTGTGAAATGACCTCGCTGTACTTCTCAGAGCTGAAAATCATTAAGAAAATTTGTGTATGGCATGCTATTTACCAAGAAAGCTTTAAAAATAAACATAGCAGTTAAAATTAATGTGTAATAAAAAAAGTTTAAATCATTTTTTAAATCCAAAGCCTAATTTCCTTGTTTCCTGAATGCAGATTTTCAGACCTGCTTTACTACCAGGAGGGTTAAGAGATAACCCATCTGAACATGTCATAACATTTATTTCTTGGCGCATTTTATTCGATGAGTATTAGCAGAGTATGAATCTGCTGCTGCACACGGTGAAATGAACCGCTGCCACAGAAATACATGAAAATGGAAGGGTCTCAGGTTCAAAAAAAAAAAGCCAGCATAATGCTTAATTTTTGCTGAGAAACTTAGTAGTTAACACAATAGGTTCCTTTTAAAACCCCTTCTTACGAAACTGAGTTATTTGTAGTGAGGTGGATGGACCTAGAGTCTGTCATACAGAGTGAAGTCAGAAAGAGAAAAACAAATACTATATGCTAACACATATATATAGAATCTAAAAAAAAAAAGAAAAAATGGTCATGAAGAACCTAGGGGCAAGATGGGAATAAAGACACAGACCTACTAGAGAATGGACTTGAGGATATGGGGAGGGGAAAGGGTAAGCTGGGACAGTGAGACAGTGGCATGGACATATATACACTACCAAACGTGAAACAGATAGCTAGTGGGAAGCAGCCGCATAGCACAGGAAGATCAGCTCAGTGCTTTGTGACCACCTAGAGGGGTGGGTTAGGGAGGGTGGGAGGGGGGGAGACGCAAGAGGGAAGAGATATGGGAACATATGTATATGTATAACTGATTCACTTTGTTATAAAGCAGAAACTAACACACCATTGTAAAGCAATTATACTCCAATAAAGATGTTAAAAAATAATTTAAAAAAATAAATAAAACACCTCCTTTCTCCATCTAGAGAATTCTGGGTCTGTAGGAAAACTAAATTGTTTTTTCCTAAGTGGGTTTGGTTAGAAACAGGCTTTCAACTAAAACCACCTCCAGTGGGTTAAGGCTCATCAATTCTGCTCTGGCATCCTCCTGCCTGGGTACCATCTGCTGATAAAATGACTTCATGTGGCAAACAGGAAGACGGTATGCTATAGAGAAGAAAAGTTAAAAATCTTGATGGACCTACACATTTCCCCTACACCTGGGGCAGGGTTTATGTCCTCAAGAAAGAGGAGAGGAATAATGTGTAAGCTCTTGGAATGAGCGTGGAGAGGAACAGCTGTTGTCAACAAATTGATTTCATTGGTTGATTTCAACAGCAGCAGGCAGGGGGCCCGGAGCTGCTGTGAGCTGCGGTGCCTCCCCACCAGGGTAGTTAACAACATTAAGACAATTCAAGAGGGCCTAACTGGAGAAGTGGAGAGCTAGGATCACTGCAGAGGGAGGAGGGCAGAGAAGTAGAATTCTGATCCACCGGGCACTCCACGGGCCTTCAACAGAGAAAGGAACAAACAGCAGGGTGGACTGCAAAACACCGCGTGCTACCCCATCTTCATGACAGCCCTGTTGTCAGGTAAGAAAACGAATAAGTCTTTCCAGGTCCCACTGTGCAGCTTCCTTTTTAGTACACAGAGCTCACTGTGGAGTTTGCCATCTCCCTAAAGCTCATGCAGACACTACAGGAGATGAAACCAAGTGGTTTCCACATCCATCCTCTGTGTGTGAGAACCCAGAGGGAGCCTCCACATCTTTCTGGATACCGTTCATGGGAGCAAAGCTACCTAATATCAAAACACACGACTAGAGAAGCCGGATGAGGCACAAGTGCAGGAAACTGCTGTCTACAACAGCCAAATATTTAGATCCTAGAAAAAGGTTTCCAAAGGCTTCATTTCCCGAATATACGTGCCAGATGTACATGTCTAGGGGTCAAATTTCCGATATGGTTTTAATCCAGTTCTTAAGTCCGCATGGCTTACATATCTCAAACAGCATGTGTGTATAAGAGAAGAAACTACACTCCTGGTATGGAGAACCTTTTGTAGATGGATTTTTAGTAGTAGCTATCTCTGCATTTACTTGACTAGAGGTATTTGCCTGGACTTGTTTGAAAAGGCAAGTGTAAAGACCTCTTCCAAACAGAAGGAACTCCTCTAAAAGCTGTAAAGGCCTCTCTCTAAAAGAAAAGGTCTAGAATTCCACTGTCATCTTCTCTAAGATCTAACCTTCAGTAAAGTGCCAGAAATTTGGCACCACTGTTTGGAATGATGGATGAATGGCGCAAAAAGAAACATTTTCCAAAGGCCCTCTATTTAATGAAGACACATTTACAGAACATCATCAGTTCCCAAAGCTTAAGTAAGACTTATTCCTATTTTTTTTACCCTTTTAGAAGGCTTCTGATTCAACATGTGGCTACTTGTAACTGTTGTTAGAAGTCAGTGAGTACTTTGTGATTTCTTTTCCCTAATCACTACTCGAAAAGAAAAAGAAGAGTAATAAAGCCCTGTGCTCAGCATTTTCTACAGCACAAAGCACGGTCCCCTGCTCACTCTTTATTCCCTAAACTGGTTTATGTTACACAGGTCTGAAGGTGAGAGGGGCAAAGAGGCAAGAGAGACGGCTGCTCTCTGTGGCCAAAATTGCACATTTGGCATAAACATGGTCTCTTCCGCCATGATTCTTGCGGGCATTTGAAGTTAGACGTTTGAAGTGGGAAGGAGGGCACCATTTTTACAGCCTCTGCAATATGCCAGGTATGACTGGCATGATCACATTACGAGACAGGACTTACTCAGAGGGATTAAGCCAATTGTCCAAACTCTCAGGACACGTAGGTGTTGGAAATGAGGATTTAAACCTAAGAAGCATGTTTGATTTTAAAGCTAAATATCAAACTATTACCATATTGACTTTTCCATTGACAGGACAACCTTTTGTCCTTCATGCTATACTTACATAATCTGGTTTTCTACTTCAGTATCAAATTAGGTTTGACAAATTGACTCAGTCCAGCTAGGTATGTTTTCTGACGTCGGCAGCAAGAAATATTTTGGCTTCTATGACGTACAACATGTAGGTTTATGTGTACCTCATCTATTGCTTCTTCATAAACAATTATGGATCTATAAGATTTATGCATATAAATGTGCATACCATGATATAAAGTACTCTCATTTGTTCAAATACTCAGTTAAAGGAAGATCTTCATATCCTGAGACTTGTTAAGCATGTGATCACTTTCCTTAGACACGAAGGATTTTAACTACCTGAAATACTCTTGGTGTAGATTTGACAAAGTGTTAGCCACACCATATTCACTTACAGGACCGTTTTGATGGTACCAAACCTCTGTTTGGTTTTCTGGACTGCAACAGTACATGCGCTAATGTTTTTGGAGAATAGTAAATTATTTATAGAACACTGAAATTCAACAAAATGTTACGTACCAGGGCAAAGAACGTTCAAAGCTTTAAAAAGGGGAGCAGTGTTACTAGGATAAAGAAACCAAATGGCCTTGTAGGCAGTAACACTGATTTAAAATGCTCGACTGCTTTGGAAATATTCAAGCCAAAAGAGAATCATTCTTTCTTTTATAATTGTTATTTTATAAGCATTAAGACTCCAATATATGAAACAAAAGCACAGAGATTACAGAAACTGAGGGCTGGAAAGAAATGCAATGGTTTATCTAGATCAGCTAATTTTCCCATACTGGTACCTCCTTTCCTACTTCATTGCCCAGCGTTCTGTTTAAACATCCTGTTGGTAGGAGCTCATTCTCTTGGGAAAGAGTACAACAGTTGGTTAAACAAAAGGACTTATAAAACGGAGACCTAGGTTCAAATCCTGGCTCCATCACTTATTTAAATGGATTCTTCTGCAAGTTATGAAACTTCTTTGAGTCTCATCCTTAGATTAGGAGAATGATAACTTCTCTGTTTCATATGGATGTTGTGAAGGAATAAATGAATTAACTGATGTTAAGACCAGTGTCTTGCACTGATTAAATACTCAGTAAATGCTAACTGTTATCTTCCAAGTATTTATGGACGTTTTTGACACCTTTGAGGGACATCTTAGTTCCCTACAAAAGTACATTTTAGGTTTCTTCAGATCCCCAAATGCAGCTTTAAGCCTGGAAACTGAGTATTTCGGAATAACACAGTAAGTGCCCTACGCAGCTTACACGCCATATTTCTATTCTCCAAGTCTTTAACTTCGCAACTCATTCTCATGGCTTAATTACAAAGTTGAGCCCTGACATCCATCACTCTGAAGAGGGAAAGTCTATCTAGACAAGACTAGAAGTGGCTTCTTTCTGCATGAGTTATCCATCGGGAAATCTGATTTCAATCCAAGTAGATGTGTCCAATGCAGGCCTTTGGTTCCATGCTCTCTTGGGTTTGCAGTTTTTTTCTATATTCATTCCAGTTTCCAGGATGTACAAGTCCATGGTCAAGCAATCATTTCTTTTCTGTATAGTAGTAGCTTTGCCCTTCGATTACTAAGGACAACCCACCATACAGTAATCTGGTAACCTTGTGAGATGTGAGGTAGACAATGATTAGAGCCTCTTCTCCTTGGCAGTGAGTTGGGCATTCCTAAAAGAGTGTCCCCTTTGCAATTGCAATCAGACATGAAGGAAGTAATATTCTGAGCCATCTCCCAAAAAAGTAGTTCCTACTACTAATAAGGCATTTATTTTAGTCTTCTTTTAAGAGTAAAAATCACCTACCTTTTCTAGGCCAGAGTTCCCAGCCACTGGACCTCTGAGAGTGAGTTATAGCTCAGCCCGGTGTTGATTCCTCAATCCTTGTCACCACCAAGGGAGGCCTAGAGTCCAGCATCATCCTTTACCATTAATACAGTCAATGTAGAAAACATTTTCGGCTTGAGTCATGACAAGAAAAACACTGCAGATCCTAGTCTATTCTTCCTTAGGTAGCTGAAGAAAGTCCAGTATTCTGACTGGGGGACACTTTAAAGGCAGAAGGTAATTGCAATATCCCTGTTTTTCCTTGTTTTCTATGGACTTATGAGGAATGTGTGAATTCTATAAGTTGGTAGATCTTTATTATGCACCATATATTTGGGAATTTTATTCTGGAAAGAGTGGATTTTGTCTGTCTTCCAATATCAAGAAAGTGACTGGCCAGTCAATTAATGATTTATTTATTTATTTATTTGCAACCTTTTTTTTTTTTGAATTTTATTTTATTTATTTTTTATACGGCAGGTTCTTATTAGTCATCCATTTTATACACATCAGTGTATACATGTTAATCCCAATCTCCCAATTCGTCACATCCCCAGCCCCATCCCCCCGCGGCTTCCCCCTGCCCTTGGTGTCCATACGTTTGTTCTCTACATCTGTGTCTCAATGTCCTGCAAACAGGTTCATCTGTACCATTTTCCTAGGTTCTAAATACATGTGTTAAATTACGATATTTGTTTTTCTCTTTCTGACTTACTTCACTCTGTATAACAACCTCTAGATCAATCCACGTCTCACCAATTACTCAATTTCATTCCTTTTTATGGCTGAGTAATATTCCACTGTATATATGTAGCACATCTTCTTTATTCATTCATTTGCCGATGGGCATTAGGTTGCTTCCATGACCTGGCTATTGTAAACAGTGCTTCAATGAACATTGGGATGCATGTGTCTTTTTGAATTATGGTTTTCTTTTGGTATATGCCCAGTAGTGGGATTGCTGGGTCATATGGTAGTTCTATTTTTAGTTTTTTAAGGAACCTCCATACTGTTCTCCATAGTGGCTGTATCCATTTACATTCCCACCAACAGTGCAAGAGGGTTCCCTTTTCTCCACACCCTATCCAGCATTTGTTGTTTGTAGATTTTCTGATGATGCCCATTCTAACTGGTGTGAGGTGATACCTCACTGTAGTTCTCATTTGCATTTTTCTAATAATTAGTGATGATGAGCAGCTTTTCATGTGCTTCTTGGCCAACTGTATGTCTTCTTTGGAGAAATGTCTATTTAGGTCTTCCGATCATTTTTGGATTGGGTTGCTTGTGTTTTTAATATTGAGCTGCATGAGCTGTTAATATATTTTGGAGATTAATCTTTCGTCCGTTGATTCATTTGCAAATATTTTCTCCCATTCTGAGGGTTGCCTTTTCGTCTTGTTTATGATTTCCTTTGATGTGCAAAAGCTTTTAGGTTTCATTAGGTGCCATTTGCTGATTTTTGTTTTTATTTCCATTAATCTAGGAGGTGGATCAAAAAAGATCTTGCTGTGATTTATGTCAAAGTGTGTTCTTCCTATATTTTCCTCTAAGAGTTTTCCTCTAAGAGTTTCCTCTAAGTGTCTGGTCTTACATTTGGGTCTCGAATCCATTTTGAGTTTATTTTTGTGTATGGTGTTAGGGAGTGTTCTAATTTCATTATTTTACATGTAGCTGTCCAGTTTTCCCAGCACCACTTATTGAAGAGAATGTCTTTTCTCCATTGTATACCCTTGCCGCCTTTGTCATATATTAGTTGACCATACTTGCATGGGTTTATCTCTGAGCTTTCTTTCTTGTTCCATTGATCTATGTTTCTGTTTTTGTGCCAGTACCATACTGTCTTGATTACGGTAGCTTTGTAGTATAGTCTGAAGTCAGGGAGTCTGATTCCTCCAGCTCCGTTTTTTTCCCTCAAGACTGCTTTGGCTGTTCGGGGTCTTTTGTGTCTCCATAAAAATTTTAAGATTTTTTGTTCTAGTTCCGTAAAAAATGCCATTGGTAATTTGATAGGGCTTGCATTGAATCTGTAGATTGCATTGGGTAGTATAGTCATTTTCCCAATACTGATTCTTCCAATCCAAGACCATGGTATATCTCTTAATCTGTAGGTATCATCTTTAATTTCATTCATCAGTGTCTTATATTTTCTGCATACAGGTCTTTTGTCTCCTTAGGTAGGTTTATTTATTCCTAGGTATTTTATTCTTTTTGTTGGAATAGTAAATGGGAGTGTTTCCTCAATTTCTCGTTCAGATTTTTCATTATTAGTGTATAGTAATGCAAGAGATTTCTGTGCATTAATTTTGTATCTTGCAACTTTACCAAATTAATTGATTAGCTCTAGTAGTTTTCTGGTGGCATCTTTAGGATTCTCTATGTATACTATCATGTCATCTGCAAACAGTGACAGTTTTACTTCTTCTTTCCAATTTGTATTCCTTTTATTTCTTTTTCTTCTCTGATTGCCATGGCTAGGACTTCCAAAACTATGTTGAATAATAGTGGTGAGAGTGGACTTCCTTGTCTTGTTCCTGATCTTAGAGGAAATGCTTTCAGGTTTTCACCATTGAGAATGATGTTTGCTGTGGGTTTGTTGTATATGGCCTTTATTATGTTGAGGCAGGTTCCCTCTATGCCCACTTTTTGGAGAGTTTTTATCATAAATGCTGTTGAATTTTGTCAAAAGCTTTTTCTGCATCTATTGAGATGATCATATGGTTCTTATTCTTCAATCTGTTAATATGGTATATCACACTGATTGATTTGCATACACTGAAGAATTCTTGCATCCCTTGAATAAATCCCACTTGATCATGGTGTATCATCCTTTTAATGTGTTGTTGGATTCTGTGTGCTGGTATTTTGTTGAGGATTTTTGCATCTATATTCATCAGTGATATTGGTCTATAATTTTCTTTTTTTGTAATACCGTTGTCTGGTTTTGGTATCAGGGTGATGGTGGCCTCATAGAATGAGTTTGGGCTTGTTCCTTCCTCTGCAAATTTATGGAAGAGTTTGAGAAGGATGGTGTTAGCTCTTCTCTAAATGTTTGATAGAATTCACCTGTGAAGCCATCTGGTCCTGGACTCGTTTGTTGGAAGATTTTTAATCACAGTTTCAATTGCATTACTTGTGATTGGTCTGTTCATATTTTCTATTTCTTCCTGCTTCAGTCTGGGATGGTTATACCTTTCTATGAATTTGTCCATTTCTTCCAGGTTGTCCATTTTATTGGCATAGAGTTGCTTGTAGTAGTCTCTTAGGATGGTTTGTATTTCTGCAGTGTCTGTTGTAACTTCTCCTTTTTCATTTCTCATTTTATTGATTTGAGTCCTCTCCCTGTTTTTCTTCATGAGTCTGGCTAATGGTTTATGAATTTTGTTTATCTTCTCAAAGAACCAGCTTTTAGTTTTATTCGCATTTGCTATTGTTTTCTTTGTTTCTATTTCATTTATTTCTGCTTTGATCTTTATGATTTCTTTCCTTCTGCTTACTTTGGGTTTTGTTTGTTCTTCCTTCTCTAGTTCCTTTAGGTGTAAGGTTAGAGTGTTTAGTTGAGATTTTTCTTGTTTCTTGAGGTAGGCTTGTATAGCTATAAACTTCCCTCTTAGAACTGCTTTTGCTGCATCCCATAGGTTTTGGATCGTCGAATTTTCATTGTCATTTGTCTCTAGGTATTTTTTGATATCCTCTTTGATTTCTTCAATGATCTCTTGGTTATTTAGTAACATATTGTTTAGCCTCCATGTGTTTGTGTTTTTTACATTTTTTTCCCTGTAACTGATTTCTAATATCATAGCGTTGTGGTCAGAAAAGATGCTTGATATGATTTCAATTGTCTTAAATTTACTGAGGCTTGATTTGTGACCCAAGATGTGATCTATCCTGGAGAATGTTCCATGTGCACTTGAGAAGAAAGTGTAATCTTCTGCTTTTGCATGGAATGTCCTGTAAATATCAATTAAATCTAACTGGTCTATTGTGTCACTTAAAGCTTGTGTTTCCTTATTAATTTTCTGTTGGGATGATCTGTCCATTGGTTTAAGTGAGGTGTTAAAGTCCCCCACTATTATTGTGTCACTGTCAATTTCTTCTTTTATAGCTGTTAGCAGTTGCCTTATGTATTGAGGTGCTCCTATGTTGGGTGCATATGTATTTATAATTTTTATATCTTCCTGTTGGATTGATCCCTTATCATTATGTAGTGTCCTTCCTTGTCTCTTGTAACATTCTTTATTTTAAAGTCTATTTTATCTGATATGAGTATTTCTACTCCAGCTCTCTTTTGATTTCCATTTGCATGGAATATCTTTTACAATCCCCTTACTTTCAGTCTGAATGTGTCCCTAGGTCTGAAGTAGGTCTCTTGTAGACAACATATATATGGGTCTTTTTTTTTGTATCCATTCAGCAAACCTGTGTCTTTTGGTTGGAGCATTTAATCCATTCGCATTTAAGGTAATTATTCATATGTATGTTCCTATTACCATTTTCTTAATTGTTTTTGTAGGTCTTTTTCTCCTCTTGTGTTTCCCACTTAGAGAAGTTCCTTTAGCATTTTTTGTAGAGCTAGTTTGGTGGTGCTGAATTCTCTTAGCGTTTGCTTGTCTGTAAAGCTTTTGATTTCTCCGTCAAAGGTGAATGAGATCATTGCCAGGTAGAGTAATCTTGGTTGTAGGTTCTCCCCTTTCATCACTTTAAGTATATCATGCCACTCCCTTCTGGACTGTAGTTTCTGCCGAGAAATCAGCTGTTAACATTATGGGAGTCCCCTTGTATGTTATTTGTCATTTTTCCCTTGTTGTGTTCAATAATTTTTCTTTGTCTTTAATTTGTGCCAATTTGATTACTATGTGTCCCAGCATGTTTCTCCTTGGGTTTATCCTGTATGGGACTCGCTGCGCTTCCTGGACTTGGGTGGCTATTTCCTTTCCCATGTTAGGGAAGTTTTCGACTATAATCTCTTCAAATATTTTCTTGGGTCCTTTCTCTCTCTCTTGTCCTTCTGGGACCCCTATAATGTGAATGTTGTTGCATTTAATGTTGTCCCAGAGGTCTCTTAGGTTGTCTTCATTTCCTTCATTCTTATTTCTTTATTTTGTTCCACAGCAGTGAATTCCACTATTCTGTTTTCCAGGTCACTTATCCGTTCTTCTGCTTCAGTTATTCTGCTATTGATTCCTTTTAGTGTAGTTTTCATTTCAGTTATTGTATTGTTCATCTCTGTTTGTTTGTTCTTAAATTCTTCTAGGTCTTTGTTAAACATTTCTTGCATCTTCTTGACCTTTGTCTCCATTCTTTTTCTGAGGTCTTGGATCATCTTCACTATCAATATTCTGAGTTCTTTTTCTGGAAGGTTTCCTATCTCCATTTCATTTAGTTGTTTTTCTGTGGTTTTATCTTGTTCCTTTATCTGGCACATAGCCCTCTGCCTTTTCATCTTGTCTATCTTTTTGTGAATCTCAATTAATGTTTTATGATAGTAACATTATAAGTGAGTAAAGACAAGGAATATGTGGGTTCATGTACACATTCATTTAACTGTTACCTGTTTTCTTTCAAATACTGGGAAGAATAAAAAGTACATAAATCTTAATGAATATTCCAGCACTAGCTATAGTTGTATTGTTCTTAATGTATGATTACTAAAATCTCGACAACATTTCAAAAAGAGTGGACCTCTTAAAATAAAGGGAACACAAAACAAAAAACGCACAATGGAAAACAGTATGGAGGTTCCTTAAAAAACTAAAACTAGAACTACTATATGACCCAGCAATCCCACTACTGGGCATATACCCTGAGAAAACCATAATTCAAAAAGAGTCATGTACCACAATGTTCACTACAGCACTATTTACAATAGCCAAGACATGGAACCAACCTAAATGTCCATCGACAGATTAATGGATAAAGAAGATGTGGCACATATATACAATGGAATATTACTCAGCCATAAAAAGAAACAAAATTGAGTTATTTGTAGTGAGGTGGATGGACCTAGAGTCTGTAATACAGAGTGAAGTAAGTCAGAAAGAGAAAAACAAATACTGTTTGATAATGCATATATATGGAATCTAAAAACAACAAAAAAAGGTACTTATGAACCTAGTTGCAGGGCAGGAATAAAGACATAGATATAGAGAATGGACTTGAGGACATGGGGTGGGAAGGGTAAGCTGGGGTGACGTGAGAGTAGCATCTACATATATACACTACCGAATGTAAAATAATTAGCTAGTGGGAAGTAGCAGCATAGCACAGCGAGATCAGCTCTGTGCTTTGCGACCACCTAGAGGGGTGGGATAGGGAGGATGGGAGGGAGACTTAAGAGGGAGGGGATATGGGGACATATGTATGCATATGACTGATTCGCTTTGGTGTACCACAGAAACTAATACAGTATTGTGAAGCAACTATAATTCCATAAAGATCTATTTTAAAAAGGCACAATGGAATCAAAGTGGTCTTTTGGATACATGCAGAAGCAATATTTTTGCAGGAGGAAACATTTCATAAAACTCACTTTTGGCATACCAAGGTTAAGTAGGTGTGTAGAAGTAATATTCTAAAATTAAAAAATCAGCCAGTGACTCAAGAAGGATGCAAGTTTATCATATAGAAAGAAAACCTTCTAGTGTTCCTATTTTTGTGTTTAAAGCATCATGAAAAGACACTTCCTGATTCCTTTTATAAACTCTTAATTGTGGAGGGAAGGGGACATTTGACAAAACAAGGTATTGACTGATTCAGAAGGGCTCGTTGTGCTCTTCAATATCGCCTTCTTTAAATGAAGGATAAGGTGAAAATTAAATCACCAAGAAAAAATAAATAAAAAGCTTTTGAAAAAGGCATCTTTAACATGCTTAACCACCCTTTTCAGGGAGGAGGGAAAACGCAGCCCTGGTGTGAGGAAGTGGTGACGAAATAGAGAAGACTTACAAAAGGGCCAGCGGGGTTCCCCTGGTGGTGCAGTGGTTGGGAGTCCGCCTGCCGATGCGGGGGACGCGGGTTCGTGCCCCGATCCAGGGGGATCCCACATGCCGCAGAGCAGCTGGACCCGTGAGCCATGGCCGCTGAGCCTGCGCATCCTGAGCCTGCGCATCCCGAGCCTGTGCTCCGCAACGGGAGAGGCCACAACAGTGAGAGGCCCGCGTACCGCAAAAAAAAAAAAAAAAAAAAAAGGCCAGCGAACACGGAAAACAAAGAAAGAAATCATAAAGATGTATACCTAGGGGATTACGAGGATTCACATAAAGTGATTTATTCTATTTCTTTGTCTCCAAGCCAACGATAAGTAAGTCAGCTTTGCTCTAAGGCTGCCCTTTCCAAATGGCGGCCACTAACTCCAAATGGCTATTCCATACTTGATGTGTGGCAAGTGTGGACCACGCTCTAAGTATAAAAAAGACACCGAATTTGAATACTTAGCAAAAAAGAATGTAAAACAACTCACTAATAATTTTTATAATAATAATATTTTGGATATACTGGGTTGGCCAAAAAGTTCATTTGGGTTTTTCTGTAACATCTTCTGGAGCAACCCAAACGAACTTTTTGGCCAACCCAATATTTAGTGAAATAGAACATATTATTAAAATTGACTTCACCTGCTTTTCACTTATTTTTATGTGTTTTTTTTACGTTCCAATATGGCTGCAAGAAAATTTTAAATTACGTACAGGGCTTGCAGCGATGATACTTACTTATGATAGCGTTGCTCTATGGGTTTTAAAAAAGTTATTTGAACCTATTTACCTGCGACTATTTTTCTATTTGGCAAAAATTGTAGTGGCCTGTCCCAAACTTTCCAAACTTCTCATTGCTCTATCAGCCACCTTGGTTTTTCCTGGGTGACTCTTACACTTGAACTACACTGAAATTTATGACCACTCCCACCCTCACAGGTCTGAGGGAACACAAGAGGAGAAAATGGTGGCTACTAGCTCACTAGTTCCTTTTCTTTTTTTAAATTATTTTTAAATTGAAGTATGCTTAATTTACAATGTTGTGTACAACAAAGTAATTCAGTTATACATATATATACACACACATTATAGGTTATTATAAGATATTGAATATAGTTCCCTGTGCTACAAGTAGGTCCTTGTTATTTACCTATTTTATATATAGTGGTGTGTATATGTTAATCCCAAACTCCTAAAGTATTCATCCCCCCCCACCTCCACCAGTTCTTTTACTTAATACATGCTGCTGAGAAAGCAGAATTAGGAGACAGGCAAGACAAAGGGTAGAACTGGTCTGGGAAAATGTGAATTGAGAAAAAATTAAGAAGAACCAAACAGAAGGAAAACACTTGTGTTCAGAATTTAAATTTAAACTGAAATGCATCACTTCCACCTTGCACTCTGCACTTTTCACCACAGTGATGATCCCTTTCCTGAACCATTCAGGAGTCTTCACAAAAGGCTTGAAAACTTCACTTTCTTTAATTATACATCTGGGAGTTTGGGTCTGACGACTTATAAAAATCCCTTTAAGTTTGAACTTGTATTGACTGCTTCAGTTTTAGGGCCTTTGAAGTAACCATTACCCCCCACCGAGGACTCCCTTCTCTCCATTATCTGTGGGGCTGGCTCCTTGTCAATTAGGTCTCAACACAAAGCTTGTTTCCGCAGAGAGCTCTTCCCTGACCACCCTATGTGGTCCGGCTGTCACTCTTTCACTCACTCTATTTTATTTTCTTCATTGCACTAATATCAAGATAATTTTTCCTTGCTTTTATTTCTTTGCTTATGTTCCTTGCTTATATTCTTAAATATTTCCTTGTTTGCTGTTCATTCATTCATTCATTCATTCACCTATTCATTCACCCCACAAGAATGCTGTCTTCATGAGATAAAGGACATTGTCTGTCATACTCACTGCCCTATCTAGCTCACGTAGAAGACTGCCTAGTGTATACAGGGTGCTCAAGAAATATTAAGGACATGAATAAATGAATCAGACCTGGTTCTTAGATATAAACAACCAAGAACGACGTTGGCTGATTTAACAGAATTTATCAACTAATTGATTTATTAACTAAATTAATAATTATTAACTAAACTATTAACTAATTCATTTAACTAACTGAGTTAATTGAATTTATTAACTAGCATAATTGCTAATGAAGGCTGGAGAATCAAATTTGGAAAACACAGAGAACATAGGGAAGCCATGTAGCCAGAACAAACCCCCTACAGCCAGCATCACACCATGGACCCTGCCCAGTGACTACACCTCTGCCTGGTACCCAACACCCAATGCTCTAGCTCTCCGCCACTGGCTGACACCACTGGATTTAGACACTGGTTGTCCCTGCAGTTACCATTTCCACAGCTGCCCTTGGAAACTGTATGCTGCTGTCATTTGAGCTATCACCAAAAAGAATTCTGCATTGACCTGACTTCTCTGTGTCACAAACTCCATACGTAGAATTGAGTGTGTGCATCTGATTGTTCAAACCTAGGTTACATGGCTCACGCCTTACCTACTAGAGAAAATGGTAATGAGAATCTAGTATTTTTTTCCTTCTATATAAGGAAAAGGGTTCTGCCTCTCATTAAAATTTATAAGGCAGGGACTTCCCCAAACAGAGAAAGGATTCAAATGCCAGGCTAATTCCCCAAGTATCAAATGTTCCCTATACTCCTATATGTGATTGGGGATGCATCCATTTCTTTTCCTTTGATCAGATATATTTCTTCCTACTGCATGTCCTACTGTTAGGCTTCTCAGACTGGAGCAAATTTCTGAATGATAAATAGCATGCTGTATTAGGGTTCTCCAATGACACAGAACCAACAGCATGTATATACATACTAGGAACCTGTTACTGTATTCTTCAGTTCCTTAAAGGAGGTAGTCTCCCTTTGTGAACACTGGGTAAATATATATGTACCTACCATTGGTTCTAGCTATATTATATATATATATATATGTATTTATTTTTATTATTCATTTACTATACTATTGTTTATTATTATATGATTTATTATAAGGAATTGGCTCATGCAACAATGGAGGCTGAGAAGTCCCAAGATCTGTCGTTGGTAAGCTGGAGACCCAGGAGAGGCAGTGGTGTAGTTCTGGTTTGAGACAAAAGGCCAAAGAATCAGGAGAGCACATAGTGGAATTTCTAGACTGAAGGCCGCAGTCTCAAAACTCAAGAAGAGCCAATGCTTCAGGCAGAGTTGAAAGGCAGGAAAAGACCAATTTCTCAGCTCAAGGTAATCAAGCAGGAGGAATTTCCTCTTCCTCAGGTTAGCGTCAGCTTTTTTCTTCTAGTGAGAGGCCTTTAACTGATTGGATGAGGCCCAACCACATTAGGGAGGTGCAATCTGCTTTACTCAGTCTGCTGATTCACACGTTCATCTCACCCAAAAGCACCCTCACAGAAATACCCAGAATAATGTTTGAACAAATATCTGAGCACCCCATGGCCCAGTCAAACTGATATAGAAAATTAAGCATCACACGTGCCCATCTAGGGACAATCAACCATTCGGTTAGAACTCAAAGCCTGAAGCTCTGTCATGGCCACTTTTAGCCCACTGTTTGACCAGGAACCTGCTAAGGTACTCTTCAGTTCCTTAAGGGGGAGTATTCTCCCCTTTGTGATCCCTGGGTGAATATTTTACCTTAAAGAAGCACAAAATGGACTAGAGGGATAGCGGTTCAAGATGGGGAGACCTGAAAAGCTGAAGTAATTACATATTCAAAGGCCATCATTTAGATTGATATAGCAGCGGCTGCCAATGGGATGACACAGAAACCACAGGCTCATCTGCAAATTGAAATGTGAGATGAACTTGAGTAAGAGATACATTCTGCCTTCTAGGAGGAAAGGACATCTGATTCGTGGCCTGCCCTGCCAAGGTACAGCTGGGTGAGCCAGAGGGCTCCCTGCCAGTTAACCCTGAGGAACAAGGAGAGGCAGTGGCAGGTTATGGAAAGGGATAAAAGGCTTATTATAAAAAGGAGCTTGACAACTGCTGAGAGTAATTATAATCCCACTGCCAAAATCCCATCAATATCCAAAAGCGACAAAGAAAACAATTTCCTGAGGTGTTCCTTGTCTTCAGGATGGTCGAAATTTGCCCTCAGAAAACCGTCAAAGAAAGTCAAGAAAAATATAAACTGCAAAAGAAATGAACACAAATGGAAGAGCAAATGTAACCCCTAAACTGCCAGTGAGCCAAAGTCCCTGGGCGAGAGGCAGTCTCACTTGTTTAACGCAATGTCCTAGGCGGTCAAGGTTTAGTGTTATTGGAAAAGGTCAACAATTCCACATGTGTACACATGACTTTTCAGTCACAGTCTACTCAAGTCAAAGTGACCATCTCTGACATTAAAAACGTGGTGCTCAGAAAGCACTGTAACCACATAGAGGTTGGACATGGTCCCTTTGGTGGTCCCAAAGGTCTTGTCAATATCTAGGATTTGAATTCTAGAATTCTGAATTTCTGAGTTAAAAGTGAAAATACTGTATACCAGAGCTGGACTAGGATAAAATAAGAGAGGCACTCCCATCAGGCATAAAATTTAAGGTGGCATCATAAAACTCAGTAATCAAGATAAATACTATTTTAATGCATTAAAAAAACTCAAATCAGTGAACTCTGGCTCACAGGCTGGCTGCCTGTTTTTATAAATAATGTTGTATTGGAATCAGGTGAGACAGAGTTGGAGCCTGTTTTTATTCATAATTGTGATGTTACTATGTTATTTATCATGGATGTCTTTTGCATTGATTTTAAAATATTGCATGAAAATATTATTTATCTTGAATATTGAGCTTCTGGTATGCCCTTAAAATTTGCACCCCAGATGTGTCACTTGGTTCACCTCAGTATTGGCTCTGCTACTCACCCGTTTGAAACAAACGACTCCTACTGTTGTCTGGCTCAACGTACTACAGTTAGTCATCTTCACTGAATATTATAATTTGCTAAGTGAATTACACACGTGATCTATTTCACTCTGACAGCACCTCCATGAGAATGTTATTTTCCCATTTTACACGTGAGCACCTGAAGTTCCTTGGCCAGGATAATACAGTAAAGCCAGAATAAGGTAAACCAGGATTCAGTTCTCTGCAGTTTGATGTAATGGTCTATGCTACTAATCTAAACCTCTTAAAGATTCGACAAGTTTCTTCTGAGGGAAACTGCTTTACGTTGCTCGTGGCGTCATGTTTTGTTACCCTTGAGGAACTTCTTTCCTTCTAGTTGTACCTGTTTACTGAATTAATAAAAATGAGTAAAAACAACTTGTATCCCTTTCTTGAAGAATCAAACATGGATGAATATATTATCAACTACCTTGACTTGTACAGTGTAGAAGAAGGTGTTTACGTATATAACATAATCTAGTAAGCTATGTTCTTAAAATTAAAGTTCTTTAATATCTACATTTGCTAGGACCTGGTCACCTGGAATTATCCTAATCTGAGCAATGCAGAGTAACTGATAGTTTAGACAGGAAAAATTTGGAGGAAACTTTGCAAATATACTTAGATCTGCACAATTACGGGGACCCCATCCTTTTGTAGGGCAGCAGATATCTCTCCTCTGCTATAGCCTCCCTACTCAAAACATTATCTACCGTTAGTTTCAACCACAATAATGTCACGTCAGTCACAGCAGTGGATGTGTTCAAGACCTTCATTTATATCTCAAACCCTTCTCCCTAATGTTCAGGAACGCAGCACACTGCTGGGGCTTAGCATGCCTCAGAGGTCTCTTCCAATGCTGAAAAATTACTTCCACACAGCCATTCAATTCCCTCACCCCCTTTTCCTGCTCAGTTGATCTTTTTTTTTTCATATTTTAATCATATTTTGATTATAGTGTTTCAGTCATCCTGCCCACAGCCCCTTTGAAGGCAAGTTGCCCGGCAAGTATTCCTGTGAAAGGGACAGCTCTCTTTAGATGAAGTGACCCAGCCCTGGCTCTATGCCTCCCTGTGAAGCAGGGCAAACATGAGAACTAAGGACAGTCAACACGTAGAATAAGCAGTGATCTATGAAATGGCCTGGCTTAAAATCATGGCAGAACCAACTAGAATCTTTCCCCCCAGGAATCTGATCTAAGAAATAAACCAGAGAATGAGGTGTTACACATTGAGAAACAAGTGCAAAGGGGAGATGCATGTGGTTGTCTGTGGGGAGAGGCTGTGGCAACCTTCATTTGAAATTTATGACAACAGTCAAAATATGGCCAGCGCCACCTGTCCCTACTCCAACTTCTTATTAATTTCATCCTTTAATTCATGTTGGTGATTTTCATCATTATGTAGATGAGGGAATGAGCCTGGTCTCTGCGCCTTAATGAATTTATTAAGATGCTGCCTTTATGGCCGTCTTTTCTATTTAGATAGAAATTCATCTTACAAAAATCCTACTCTTCAGAGAGCCCAAGGATTGATTTAACTGATGGGTCATACTTGGAAGAGCAGAGGTAGAACACACATTTTATTTCTGTGGGATTTTTGCTTGTTTATGATATTTCTTACATTTTGTTCAAACATTGACTGGGGGCTCATAGAGTGGGTTGGGGAAAGATCAAAGCCAATCATAACCTTCGTGGGCAAAAGAAAACATCCATCAGAGAAAATGAGAGCATTTACTTTTATCCCCATATAGTTCAGAATGATTCAGAACATTCTGTAGTGGTTGTTGAAAACACCACCTCATGTAAAATAAATTACCCACCATGGCAAAGAGCGGTCAATGCTCATGTCAACAAGAGACCGAAATACTCAAGGAAAGTAAACAGTTTTGTAAATAGCAACTGATGAGTATTATCCCCTATTTCTTTTTGACTGGCAGGAAAAACAGTGGAACAAAGTCAATTCTGTTAGCTCTGAGAAGTCCTAACCCCTTCCTTCTCTGGAGCACACCATCTAACTCAGAAGATGATAAAAACCTCCCTGACACCAGATAAAAAATGATAATATCCTTTAGTGATGACGTGTGTAAGCCTCAAAAGGCAAAACCAGAGTGTGAATATTCTCTCCTAAAAGGATAGAACTGTAAATCTCTCTCAACAGATACATGACCACTGAACAGCAAGAGGAACAGAGAACCATAACAGAAGATTCCATCTGACTGACACCAGCAAGGGTAGCAAACCTTGCCACTAGTGCACCTCTCATGAAAACAATTTCAATGGCACCCACAATTACTAAATATGGGCATTCCTTTGTCTGCTTACAAAAAAAAAAAACATTAAAAAACTCATTCACTCTACAGCAAATGTTACAGTCATTCAACTTAATAATGCTTTAATCAAAGGCAAAAGTGTGAGATAGTAGTAGAGAAAAGGGTTCTAATCCTGACTTTGCCCTCAGAAGGCAGGCATGAAGAGCCTGGGTTCTAGATTAATCCACACCTACGTTTCCCCACTAGTTCTGGGATCTTGGACAACCCCTTGACCTCTCACTGATGCAATGTCTGCTTCTGTAAAGTGGGGATAATAACAGACTCTACCTCATACAGTGTTTATGTGGACCATAAATCAAAGCCAATTACATTTGTGCAGAGTTTCTTAACCACACCATGACTGACACCATGATTGGGCTGAAAAATATTTTTTTGTGGGGGACTGTTCTGTGCACTGTAGAATGTTTAATGGCATCTACCCATTAGACACCAGTAATGACAATTTTTAAAAGTCATTAGATGTTGTCAAATGTTCCCTGAGGAGCGAAATCACTCCCAGTTGATAACTGGTGCTTTAGTGCCTGGTGACTATCAACTCCTGAATAAATGCACATTCATGTCTCTTCAGTTGGTCTTATCTGTTTTTCAAATGAAGAAGCCCTCACCTCTCCTTAAGAAAGTAAATACCAGTGGCTTTAGGTATACTAATGTAACGTGGGAAGAAGGAAGATGTTGGCTGACAGCATCACGCACTGTCTCCACGTTTACATGTACGCATTAACTCATAGCATCTTCACAACTATCTTAGCAAGCCAGTACTGGGGTTTCTACAAAGGTCTTTCGCATGAACAGACCGCTTAATTGATGATGTTTATAAATGAAAGTTGAATTACATATAAACATGTGTGCTGTCACCTTGAACTAAGTTTCAGAACACCTATGAAGATATGCATGTCTTGAATGTACATGTCCATGTATTCAGGCATCCTGCAGTTGCTAGGAATATGAATCAGTCTGTGAAGTTGAGGTCAAGGTATGGTCCCTAAATGGACATGGCCAGGAGGCTCACCTAGCGGATCCACTGAGTCACCTTGGATATAAAGCCATGACGTGTGGTCTGGTGCAAGTCCCACGGAGTTTTGCGCTTGGAACGTATTCCACAAGATTCTCCCTTGAATGCTGGACAAGTAACTATGGAATTTTGAAACATTTTAGTTCAGCTAAATCAACTGAATGCCTTGACCGCAAACATCCCTGCTGACCAAACCCATATTGCCCAGGCTAAAATCAAGGATTAAGTAGGGATGAAGTTCCACCAGATTCTGAATATGACCAGTGGACTGCAATTTATTGGGGTCCACAGGCATGCTTTTCTGCAGATGGCAATTCCAAACCTTTCCCAGGGTCAAAGCAACCTGTTTCAGTCCCTCATCTCCCTGTCGATGCTGGAATACAGCCACCAGATTGGACTGCTGGCAGAAAGGTCACTAAAAGTGATAAGTCTTACTTCTAGAATTATCTTGCTCCCTTATCATCTCATGTATCACCCAATAACCCATCGGTATATAGGAAATAACTTAAGAATTAATCTAGTATTATTATCTCCATTTCAAAGAAGAAGTTACTGAGGCTCAGTGAGGCTAACTAACTTGGGCAAGATCTTGGCAGGACACCAGGCAAGTAGCAGAGTGGAAGTTCATACCTAGAGCCATTCACCTGCCTGGGCTATCTCCTACTGGCTGATTGGCAACACAGGGAACTGTCTAGCTGCTTGTTAGGGGTGGTAGACAGAGATGAAAGTTCATTAAGAATAATGATTTTGTTTGTTGAGGAATGTAAAAGGATAACCAGTGTTTGAATCAGCTCTCTGTTCCACTTCTGCGGGGTTCTTTTCCTAACAAGAACTAACTATGTTTATTCTTTGGGGAGGGACAGCAGGTTAAGGAACAAAAAAGTTATTCCTTGATGGATAATGTCTCTGCATAAGATTAAGTTTCCTTGCAGAATGGAAGTGAATCTATAAATGTTAGGCAAATCAGTTATAGAGAAATAGGAAAAATAATATCTTTTTGAAAGATTCTGTGCTGGATCTTAAGAAATACTGAATCAAAACTTTTTTTTTATGTTTTCCTGCAAAGGTTTTTTTTTTTTCTTTTAAACATCTTTATTGGAGTATAATTGCTTTACAATGGTGTGTTAGTTTCTGCTTTATAACAAAGTGAATCAGTTATACATATACATATGTCCCCATATCTCTTCCCTCTTGCGTCTCCCTCCCTCCCACCCTCCCTATCCCACCCCTCTAGGTGGTCACAAAGCACGGAGCTGATCTCCCTGTGCTATGCGGCTGCTTCCCACTAGCTATCTATTCTACGTTTGGTAGTGTATATATGTCCATGCCACTCTCTCACTTTGTCACAGCTTACCCTTCCCCCTCCCCGTGTCCTCAAGTCCATTCTCTAGTAGGTCTGCGTCTTTATTCCCATCTTGCCCCTAGGTTCTTCATGACCTTTTTTTTTTTTTCTTAGATTCCATATATATGTGTTAGCATACGGTATTTGTTTTTCTCTTTCTGACTTACCCAAAACTCTTGATTTATATTGACAAGTCATCATGTAAAAGTCTTGTAATTGGCTGTAATAAGTTACCCAGTCTGGTCAGCCAGACTGCATCCCTGGAGCACAATCAAGGTGGATAGATTTAAGACAAAATATATGTTAACACTAATAATATGGCAATTTGGAGTCAATTACCATGTTTCCAAGGATCCTCAGCAGACCTGTTGTCATTCGTATGGAATTGACAATTTGCCTTTATTGGAAATGTATTTCAGTTTCCCCCCAGCAACCAAAAACCCAGGGCCCTGGTGAGGCAAAAGCTCCTTTTAACAGGGCTGCCTTGCTGGCATTCCTTATAGCACCAGATTTGACCAGGTTTTTTTCACAGTGTACTTAATGGGGCATGAATTTTACTAACATCTTTGCTGCAATTTGTTTCTATAAAGTATGTTACAGGGTTATAAAATTACCAAAACAATTCAAAGGCATTGTTGTTTGCAGGAGAATTTAATTGGAAAAGGGGAAGTTTTTTTCTGATATGACACTGAAAATTTCAAAAACACCGTTGCCCTTTTACTAAAAAGCTAACATTTCCCTCCAGATTTCTGATTTTCATATTCATAGGGTCTGGGCAAGCTAAACTTTAACTCAAGGCTTAAAGCTGTATAAATATTTATCGTGGACAGAAAATTAAAAAAGAAATCTTAGTGATTTTAGGCATCAAAAGAGATTTGTGTGGTGTAATAAAAGAGTCCTGGATTTAAATTCAGAGGAATTTGTGTGCTGGTCTTTCCTCCACCACTATGGCTGTGCAACCTTAAACAAGTCTTATATGCCTCTCTGGACATGAATTTCTTCACCTGTGAAGCAAGTGGATAGGATCAGATGATTTCTAACATTCCCCCCAAAGGTTTAACAATATGTGATGGTAAGAGAGGAAATTTTAAAATAAAAGGGAGGGATGTGTATTTATTAATGAAAAGAAACTGTCACAATTCAAAACACTGATGGTAACTGTCATAAATATGGCTTAAAACAAAAATTTATTTTAGGGTTGGATAAAGGTCAATGTCAAAATATACCACACCATTTCTTCAACTCTTAAATTTGAAAATTAAGTGTTGAACATTTGAAGATAAACAAAAAAAATGAGAAAACAAAAATGTCATTATGTCAGTCAACTTCCGACTTTAAAGCTTACATTCTTAGTTTAGATTGTGAAAAATTTGATTGAATAGAAAAAAATCACTTCAAACCACATGTTCAACACGAAGTAAATGTTCACTAGTATTACTTTTAGAAAATCGATGCATTTTAGATTAGTCCAAAATAGAATGAGACATATTAGAACATGATGGAGGAGAAGGAAAATGTCTCCATTTGCGTAGAAATAAAAAATAAAACTTAATATGTTTAGAAGAAATGAAAAACCTAAGGGGGGGGGTTAGTAAAATATATGAAATAATTTTGTTTCATGTTCTCTGGCACTTCAGTAACTAGAAAGCTAAAAACTGGCCTTTCAGATAGTCATCATGTCAAAGTTTCAATCCAGCAATCAATTCAGGTATCAAATCTACCTGCGTGGGGCAGGCACACTACACCAGACTGTGCTGTCATTGAGTCGGTAGGAAGCAGGTAGTAACTATTCCTGCTGGAGCTGTTTCTGCAAAGGAAAATTCATCTCTGGGAGAGGGGTGATGAAATGAAATAAGCTTTATAGCCAGAGAGACATGATGGGCTAAGGAATTTGCAGGGCCCAGTGCAAAATGAAAATGCAGGACGCCTTAGTTTTTAAAAAAATTACAAATTTTAAGGTGCCTACAGCGGAGCATTAAACTCTTCTGAGAGCAGGGGGCCCTGTGTGACTGCACAGGCCACACACCAGTGATGCTGGCCCTGCAGACAGTTCAAATCCGTGCTTAGTTACTTAACAGCTCCGCAGGAGACCTGGTACCAGTCAACTGACTACTGTCAGGTTCTTTGTTTGTAAAATAGTTAAAACCATAAAAGTGCCCTTATAGGCATGTTGTAAAAATCATATTAACCAATATTTATTATTTGACGGGTAAACAGTAGATCCTCAAAAAATAATAGCTATTATCATTAGCTTGAAGGGTGGGTGACTCCCAATAGCAATTCTGTTGTAAATCACAATACTTCTTTCTCCTCTTAAAGGTCTTAAGAAAGAGATGAATCCATAAGCAAGGACAGCAAGAAAATTCTAAAATGGAGACATGGCAGCACTGTTCTCCCCAGGTACTGACTAACCAAGTGTTTATGTCCAACGCAAAGACCTGAATATTTTTCTTGTGTGGTTCTTACTGTATTTCCTTCAAATGATTTACCGTAAGAATATAAGAGCGCTATAGAAACAGTCATGTTCTTGTTAATACAGGTCCCTGATTTTCGAAAGTGGTAAGCAGATTTCTCCTAGAACAAGAGGATTGTAAAGTAGTATTTTGCTACTCTCAGTTCACCCTGGGATCTGAAGGATTGAAACAGCTGAATAATGAAACAAGAAGAAACATTCTCTCGGGAAAGGAGGCCTAATGTGCATGCAACCTATACCATATAATTTTCAAGAACATAGGGTGTCTATACTTCTCTGTAGTAGTAAACTTAACTCTTGTTACCAGCAGGAGTACTCTTTTATGCTCTGATTTAAATCAATGAGAAAATGAACTCATGACTTGTTCCACCCTTGAAGGTGAAGATTTCTGAATGTGTTAAAATGTCAATGCAACCTCTTTTGTATGCACCCATTTGAAAGGCACTTATTAGTAGACCAGGAAGAAGGAATGTGAGGGGGTAAAAAAAAGAAAGGAAACGGAGGTTCCTAGGGTTTCCTTTTTGCCCTTTTACAATGTAGGATATATTAGCTAGAAAAGAAACATGTTAGAAGAAATGAAGAGTCTTTCTGAGTTTAAAGTATCAGGAAATGATTTCAAGATCCGAGTGGCTAAAAACACCACGGTGACACTTACATTTATGTCCTATTTTAAGGATTCATTTGTTTGGGGCCAATTCCATAAACACTGGTTTAGATTCAAGAATGGAAGGCCAATGTAGGAGTCTATCAAGAGGTTCAATTCTGAGGATGCTCGAAGTCTAGGATGACAAGCTTATTTACATCTGTCCTCGCTTCACCTGATCCAGGATGGGCTGAGAACATCTTTGGTCCATTCCAGGAATGGAATAGACTATTATGGGTACAAAGCATTCACTTAAACTGGTTGCTTACATGTTTACATTTTAAAAATAGATAAATGAACTATTCATTCAATATATTCTCCCTCACATATGCATTGTCAAGCATTTTTAACAGATCTCAGGCTCTCTTGTCTATTTTCCATTGCCTTGATTGTTACAAGGCTTGAAAATAATAAATAGGAAAAAATACAGTGTATGGAAGTTTTAATACTCAAGTCATCTGCAAATACGATGTTGAAATCTGGAGTACTTATTCTTCTGCCAGAGCAGCATAACTTTTTTTCCTAATAACACATAATGTACTGAATTATCCAGTCACAGCCATTTCACAAGGCTACAAGGCATTCATTTTAAGCATTCCTGTGTTTAATTAATAAATTTAATATGTACCAATAAAAACATCAATTAGAACAACTTCATACAAAGGCTTTTCCAACATCAGCAACAAGGTTTAAGAGACAGCCCTTTACTTATGGCATTTATTTTTTATAAGTATTATACTCTTTCGGTTCATTTGTTAGATTTATTTTGTTTGCACAAGAATAAATCATACGGAACCTGTGAGAAGAGTGTGTTAAATGTTCTAATTCACTATTCCATCATCTTCAGTGTCATTCAACAGCTATTTCCTATGTAACTGGCATCATTTTAAAAGCTGTGGGGGATTCCAGAGAAATATGTGTTAACAAGCACTGCCCTCACAGGAAGTAGAAACAGCAATGAGGGCAGTCGAAATTGGATGAGACAAAAAGTGATGCCAAGAAGAGTCTAATAATAGACAGAAAGGAGAGGACCAGGTAAAGCATGAAGGGATTAACATCGTCGAAGCACAGCTGGGTGAGAGTGAGCGACTAGGTGGGTGAGGTTTTATCGGTAAAAATTTTAGGTGGAACAATTTTGAATAATAATCAAACTCAGAAGATGGCCTTACAAAAACATTTTGCAAACAAGGAAACTGGGGTCCAGAAAGTTCACCAGAGCTGGTGACAGATGGAGCCTTAAATCTAAACCTATCACACCACGATACCCGAACCCCTCAGACTCTGGAATATGTACTAAGAAGTCCAGGGCTCTTCTGGGGGCGATTACTTTTAGTGTCCCATGAAATAAGTAGAAATTTCAAGTTTATTTCTCTTTGCCAGCCAAGTACTTTTGCAGACAGCTTACCGCACTAATGTATATTTAGAACGTTAGAAAGAAGACCCTCATCCTAAATTCAGAGTGCTCTGTGAGGTGGGATCAGCAACAATCTTAGCTCTGCTTCTGAAGTGGGTTCCCGTTGCCTTCTCTATTCTTTGAAGAAGGATGATAAAACAAAAATGAAAAAAATTTTCAAAAAGAGTTCATTTACCAGTTACATTGATGTCTTGATCAAAAAGAAGGAAGCCTTTCAGGTAGTGCTTTTTTCTTCTTTTTGTTAATGTATCTCATTTACAAGTCATCACTCTCTTAACCTTTACTGCTCTTTGCTTAATCAACATACGATGAAGATTAGAATAAGAGAGTGGAATAAACAGAAGGAAGCACAAGCAACCTTTCAGAAAGCAAAGGAATTCAAGACAATTCGCAGAACTGCACTCTCATTTGATCAAACAGAGCTGTCAATCAAAGTCAAATTCATCAACACACAGTGGTTAGAAAGGCTATGCCAAGTCAAGGCAAGCTGCAAGATCTGTGAGGCCTGAAAACAAGGTATTAAGTCCCACAAGAATGAACAAATACCCTAGTAGGTCAGTCGTTTAAACCAGGAGCTCCGGTATGAGACAGGTCAACCAAGAGACAGTAGAGCAGAATAGTTAAAATTGTGGATTCCAGAGCTGCCTACTTTCTGGCATTCAAATCCCAGCTCCAAAGCTTGTGCTATGTGCTCTTTGGCAAGGTACCTAACCTTTGTGTGCCTCTGTTTTCTCAACTGTAAAGTGGGGATAATAATAGCACCTATCTCATGGGCGTGTTGTGGAAATCAAATACGTTATTTGTCATTGCTATATAAAGTACTCAGAAAAGTGCCTGACACATAACTAAGTCTGATGGAAGAGTTTGCTGCCTTTTTTTTTTTTTTTTTTTTTTTTTGCAGTACGCAGGCCTCTCACTGCTGTGGCCTCTCCCATTGCGGAGCACAGGCTCCGGACGCATAGGCTCAGCGGCCATGGCTCACGGGCCCAGCCGCTCCGTGGCATGTGGGATCCTCCCAGACTGGGGCACGAACCCGTGTCCCCTGCATCGGCAGGCGGACTCTCAACCACTGCGCCACCAGGGAAGCCCTCCTCCTTCTTTTTATCTTTCTCTTTCTTCTCCTCCTCCTCCTCATTCTGTTTCTACCTTTACCACCTGTATGACCTTGGAGAAGCTGATGAATCTCATGGCTACACAGTTTCTACAGCTGTGATTCAGGATAATAATACCATAGAGGTACATACTACCTCATAGTGTTGTTTAAGCTTGAAATGAGATGTATAAAAAGTCCTAAGAAGAGCACAGATCATATATTAAGCATGAACAAAATGGAAGTTTGTTTGCTCACTCACTCTCACATTTGTTTTATACCTCTTCCAGCAAATACTTTTTAAATACCGTGTGTAAAGCACCTTTTTAGTTACCGAGGATACAGCAGTGAATGTAACAAACAAAAATGTGTTCTCTCATGGAGCTTACGCTTAATAGAGGGTAGTCATGTGCTGGTAAACTGACTCGGAAAAAAAGTCCCCGATCTGTAGCAACTGCCAATTTCCACGGTGTAAATATTCTCACTATGACCAATCTGACAGCCAGTTTGCAAATGTCCTGACTATTTAGCAATCTGCTCTTGCGAACTAGTATGAGTGTGCTCCAGTAACCACTGGTAGGGGAATAGACAATAAACCAGTAAAATGGGCAGTCTGTAAACAGAGGTAAGTGCTATGAAGGAAAATAAAGCAGAGAAAGGGGATATGAAATGTTTAAGAACAAAGAGAGAGGGTGCAGTTATAAACAGCCTGGACAAGGGGGCTTCACTGAGAAGGTGGTGTCCGGTCACAGACCTGACAGTGTAGAGAGAATGACCCAGGCAGTGGAAACAATACAGTTTCTCAGTGATTTAGAAGCATATGAACTGAGGATGTCCGTCTTGGTCTGTGTACAAGGTCCCTCACACGACTTAGCCCAGTACGCTGCCACTTGTGCTTTTCTTCACAGGTATAGCCTGCACACAAAAGGCTAAAAATTCACAGGTTGAAAATGTTCACTTCACCTGGTCTCTTAGTAACATAATCCTATACTGGCCAATGTGCATTGTCCAAAATTCTCACTCCTGGTCTCCAGGGTTAGCTTGATAGCCTCACTCTCTGAAATCTTCAGTTAAATCTGTCAACTGAGCAGAAGGATACAAAATTTATTTCAGAGCTAAAACAAACAGGCAGACAGCCTCTCATATAAAATGAGATGGGTTTCAAGATTTGCTCTTCATGTGCATGTCATAATGATAACCAAAATTTCCATCAACAGAAAGCTCGAAAAAGTATGGAGACACAGTGGAATTACTAAGAAGGAATTTAAAACAATGATGTGAATCTAACAATGTGATGTAGAAAGACATTCATTTTATTAATGATACCAACCACAGCAACTGACATTTCCTGCATATGTATCTCTTCTTATGCCTGAGTTTCCTCATCTGCAAATTGGGACTAATTATGAAAACTACCTTACAGGTGACTGTGAGGTTTGAATAAATCAATCAGATAAAAGTTACCACATCAATTAATGCTAATTACATGGAATAAATATGATTAAATGTTAAATGGAGTGCGTGTGTAAAGGTTAGCTATTCTCCCCTACATCTTCATTATTATTATTATCGTTATTGTTATTACTTTGGGCCAGACACTGGAAGGTATGTCTTTTTATTATCTCCACTGAATAGATAAGGAAACTGAGCAACAGAAAGTTTACTAAGGTGCCTTATATTCTAGAGAGAGTAAGAGGTGGGATGGAGATTCACAACCAGACTGTCAAATTCTCAACAGCTGTGCTATAAGACAAAAACATTTAGGTCAGTGTAAACCCGACTAGACTCTCAGGTCCATGAGGGCAAGAACCATGTGACTTGCATTTACTACTGTATAGAAAGTACTATCGTGTTGAATGAATACAGACAGGAAACCATAGTCAACACTGCTTACTAAGTGCTTATTTAGGTCCTGAATGTTTAATATGAATTATTTTGCATACTCCCCACCACCACTCCAATGAGGGAGGTACTAATGCTATCCTATTTTACATATGAGAAAATTGAGTCAAAGAGAATTTAAATAAACTACTCTGAGCCATACAGATCACAAGTAGCAGTGCCAGGACTCAAACTCCCGTCTTTTGGACTCTAGACCCAAGCCCTTCATCGTTGAGTTTTTTCTGCGTGCGCTGCTCAGCTAGTAACCCCCAATATAATGAGAAACAATGATACGCTGTTTTCACTAGACCCCAGGACATGTAAATCGAGGTTGGAGGTTTCACGTGAATGTACAATAGTCCCCTCCTCTACTAATTACAACATGTGAACAACTTAAAATGCAGAGCTCAGCGGAAACCTGAAGACAAGCTCTCAAAAGCCTGAAAGGGCCAATTAGCTTTGGTCTACCAACCTCTCATACGACTCCATGGTTGGCTAGTGTCATGGTAAAATGCACATCTCTTCCATAAACTCAACCTCTGCCCATTTCCAGTCTGTACTGTGTATGAATCATGCATTATAAGACTGGACAACATGGACTAATGGCTTCAAAAACTCTCCCAGGCATAAAAATAGAAGCTTAGTGCTATTGGTATGGATTCCCCACTGTTTCAAAGTAACCATTTTCAGCCTTTTGAGAAAGAACTCACAGGCTCTTTGCTGTAGCATTTTAGATGTTCTACTATTCCTTGTAATTCTCTCAACTCACACTTCTTATAGAGCAGAGGAAAGCATGTCTGTGGTCTGAAGGCCAAGGCTAAAACAAACAGCATGTCTTGTAATGACACATCCGGGGAGGACCTGGTGAGAAACCGTACTCTGCCGCTCGATGCTCTGCTGTACCCCGTGATGGAAATTATCAGGTAGGTGATTTGGATTTTAATTAGTGAGTAGTCCAGAGCAAGGATAACAACCTGGTTCTTCTGGTCTTCAGAGGACAAGATATCAATCCCTGTGCTGGTAGAGGCAAACTGAAATGCTCTAGAAGCCAGGAAGGTGAAGGAAATGAGCAAAATAGGCAAGGTGTAAGCAACTGGGAACAAAGATGTGGCACTCGGGAACACGTCGTCCTTTTCAGTACTTCTTCTAATGAAAGTAGTTGCTACTCTGCTCTAGCTGATGGTTGCCATAAAGCAAAACATCCTGGTTTGCTTTATTTTTCAATTCTTTTTATTTTTTGGTAAATTTATGTATTTATTTTTGGCTGCATTGGGTCTTCATTGCTGTGTGAGAAACTACGAATCCGGATTTTATGCAAAATTTCAAAAATGTTAAATGTTAGTAACTAATTAAAAAATAATAACACTGTATGGGATGAACAGACATAGTCATGAGACATGATTTGGCCCATAGGCACCTTGTTTGTGACTTATGTTCTGCTACATTGTCTTCTCTGCAGTGCCAGCAGATGCCAGGTTACTCAGAGGTGCTGCTAACGTTTCAGGCAAATTCCTATCCAAGTTTCCTTCAACAAGGTCTGATTTGACTAATAACCTAGGAACACATGATAATAATAACTGATATTTATGGAGCCCCCATCATGTATATAACATTCTGATAGATTAATTGATACAAAGCCGGTAAGGCGGATATTCTTATTATCCTCATTCTACAGATGAGGAAACTGAGGAACTAAGCAGGTGTATTATCTGCCCAAGGCCACACCACTATCAAGTAATAGAATTGGGTACCCACCCAAATATTCAGGCTTTAGATTACTGTGAATCACTCTGGGTTATAAAACAGTTACTCTTACTAAATTAGTATAAAGGGTACTGAGTATAAGATTTCCATTCATAGTCTGAAGGGATAAATACTGGCTTTTAAAATTGTTAATAGGCTATAAAATTAAGTCTATGGGAAAAAAGGGCATAATAAAATTTATGGACAAGGTGATGTTTTTGTGTTACTACCAAAAAGTGTACCTTAGTCAATGTGGTTTGGAATAAAAATTCATAAAAATGTTCAGATCCTTGGGCCAGGTAATCTACTCTTGATAATTTATTCTAAAAATAATTTAAAGGAAGGAAAAGGTATCAGTTCAGAAGAATTACCAGCATCCAATTTTTCAGTAGCAAACAAACAAGCAAACAAAATAAATAACCAAATTGCCCAGGAGAATAAGAGCAAATACTTTTAGTATACCAATAGGGACTAGATAATCCCTAAAAATTGAAGCCCTGATGATTATTGGTAACTTACAAAAATATCATTTATTAAACACTAGGTGAATAAAAAGAAAGAGACAATCACATCTGTATTCTGATTAGAACTAGGTAAAAACTATGAAAATACAAGCTAGACAAAAATACAAATTAGCCTTTGGGATCATTTCATAATGTTTAATTAACTAAATTATGAATAGCTTAGAAAAGAAATAAGGGACTTTCAACTTCTTTTATTAATATCATTGTAGTAGCATTTGCTATTTGTTGCAACCAGATTTAACTCAATCAAAATTATGATAAACATCCAGGTTTATCATAAACCTCAGCTTCAGGCTTCCAGGACTATAGTTTAACCATTTAACTGTCCCTGTTGAGCATGAGCTCTTAGCGTTTTACACATTTTCTGTAACAATTTTGTTTTGCATACAAAGGCCCAGCTACTTGGGAATAAATCATCATCTGTGAATAACCAGCATGAATATATGTTAAGCTCCAACGTAGTTTTAAACCAAGGCTCCATGTGGTTCTTAAAGTTAATTCCCTCCTTTTGAGTGTGAATAGGAGCTATGCATTCCTTCCAATCGATAAAGTATGGAAAAAGATGAAAATGTTGCCTAATATTCTAACTTCTGTTTCCCTAGCAGATTCTCTACGGACTTTCATTTCTGACTTTGACTAAGTAAGCTGCCATATGGAGAGGACCACGTGACAAGAAACCAAGGGTGGATTCCAGCCTACAGCCATCAAGGCGTTGAGGTCCTCAGACCAACAACCTGCAAGAAACTGAATCCTGCCAATAATCACATGAACATGGAAGCAGATCCCTTCCCAGGTTAGCCTCAGATAAGATCCTTGCCTTGGCCAACACTTTGCATCCTTGTGAGAGACCCTGAAGCAGAGGACCCAGCTAAGATGTTCCCAGATTCCTGACCCATAGAAACTGTGATAGAATAAATGTGTTGCTTTAAGTCGCTAAGTTTCTGGTAATTTGTTAGATGTCAATAGATTACTAAAATAGTCACAATGTTTTTTTAAAAACGACTCAAACCTAGGCAGTCTAGAATCTATACTTATATTCACTATACTATATTACCCCTCAATAAATATTTGTGGAATGAATGAATGGATGGATGGACACGATGATGCTACTTTATACAGCCAAAGACGAATACATGCTTATTTTAGGAGCCTACAATGATCTTGATCCTCAAACCTGCCTGAGACATTATTAAAAAATGTGTGTGTATATATATATTTATATATCAGCAACACTCTGCAATGACCATTACTATAAAATTTCTAAATAAAATACATATTAGCAAAATGAATCCAATGACTCATAAAAAGATAATAAATTATAACCAGTGGGGTTCATTCCAGAAATGAAATATTGGTTTAGTCACTAAAATTAATCAATTTAAAACATCATGGAGATGTTTAAAATGGAGAAAAAAAAATGTAATTATTTCAGTAGATACAGAGAAGCATTTGATAAAATTATACCTCCATTCATGATTTTTCAAAACCCTCTTAGCAAATTTGGAATAAGACAAAATCTATCTCCATTCGTAATTTTTAAAAAAAGCCTCTTAGCAAAGTGGGAATAGAAAAGTATCTATAAAAATCTATAGAAATTATATGCTTAATGATAAATTTTGAAGGTTTCTCCTGATTTTGAGAATGAATCAAGGATGTCCACTATCTCCACTTTATTCACCATTGTATTAGAAGTCCTAGCCACTATTAAAGTGAGAAGAATACAGGTTATAAAAAAGTGGAGAATTGGGCTTCCTTGGTGGCGCAGTGGTTGAGAGTCCGCCTGCCGATGCAAGGGACACGGGTTCGTGCCCTGGTCTGGGAACCACATGCCGCGGAGCGGCTGGGCCCGTGAGCCATGGCCGCTGAGCCTGCGCGTCCGGAGCCTGTGCTCCGCAACGGGAGAGGCCACAACAGTGAGAGACCCGCATACCGCAAAACAAACAAACAAACAAAAAAAAAACAAGTGGAGAATTAAAACTCTCATTATTTGCAGATTACTTGATTATAAACATGTAGAATACCCTAAAGAATCCACATAGAAACGATTAGAATTACAAAGGTGATTTAGTGAGATTTCTGGATACAAAGTACAGAACTCAATTGCAACAAGCAATTAGAAAAGGAAATTTAAAATACTACTTATAAAAGTTCAATACACATGAAAGGCAGGATTAAATCTAATGTAAGATGGGCAAGACTACTATTCAAAAAACTATAAACCTTCCTCCATTAGAAAGATCCAATTTCACTCATACAACACCATCACTAGTAATTCACTAGCATTCAATTCTGTTAGAATTATGACAGAGGCCATAACCAGCAAGACATGAAATAATAAAACATATGCTCAGTTATCCATATATTTTCAATATTTTTAGCACATGCACACAAATATTGAAAACTGTGGAAATGATGTAGGTTTTGCCTTTTTATTCCTTCCATGTCCTCCATGGTAGTGTGTATTGGTTGCCTAGGAAACCGTTACAGCAGGGGACAGGACCAGCTGTGCTGTCACTCTGAGCTGGGCAGAGATTTCAGTGGTAGCTTGTTGGCTCTCAGCCCCAGTGGAAGGGCACCTGTGCTGTCCCACTTGGCAATGGAGTCACTCATTTCCAAGGAGCAGCTGTACATTTTTTTGTTAGCATTTTGGCAGTAGGAAAGAAGAAAAGGGTATGATAACTGTAACTGGGGAGCAGACTGAACATGAGTTGTTAAAGGTGGGACTAAGATATTGCAGGTGAATAGACCACAGAACAAAAACAAAGAGATGCTTACTTAGTGCATTAGACACTGCTGGCAGATGGCGATGGGAGTGCTACTCACAGAAGCAACTTGGAAAGCAACTAGGAAAGGGGAGAGAATTTTAACTACGATGTGCCAGGAACTGTACTATATATTTTCTGTTTGTTTTGCATTCTTTTTATCACTTATCACTCTCTCTCTCTCTCTCTCTCTCCCTCCCTCCCTCCCTTTTTCTCTTTCTGTCTCTGATAATCACACATGCAGACACGCACACTCACACTCATACACAGCTACTATTCTAGTTTTAAAGATAGGTAATATGGGGTCAAAGAGGCTAAATAACATTCTTCAGTTCACCTAGTTACTAGGCAATGAAGTTGGAATTGAATCTCAGTCAAAGTCCATGAAAATCCATATTAGGATGCCTCCAAGGCTGGCACATGTTTAGAGACATGGACAGAGTAAAGGGAGGCAAAGGATGCTGTAGACTTGAAAAGATGAAAGTCTGTATCATGTTCTGGAAATGAGAAGTAACCTGGTGAGGTGGGATACAGAGGGTGCAGGGGCACAGGAAGTTAAAAAAAATAACTAGCAGACAGACCATGAACTATTTTAAATGCCAAATGACAAGTTGCTTTTTTTAAATTTTATTCTATAACCGTGTTGTCTAGTAGACACTCTGCATGGCAGTGTGGGTTGTCTGAACTGACATGTTTTGGGCATAAAATGTATATTGGACTTCTAAGACTTAATGTAAAAAAATCTCATGTAAAATAGTTTAGTAGTCATTTTTCTATTAATGTATGTTGACATTAATATTTTGGATGTGCTGGGTTATATGAAATCTATTATTAAAATTAACTTCATCCTCTTTTTACTTTTTTAATATGGTTATTGAAAAAATTAAAACGGCATTCGTGGGCTCACATTGTATTTCTACTGGTTACCAGTGGGAGGCCATGTAAAGTATGGGGAGAGGAAGACTGGGACTGGCTGACTCTTGTACTTAACCTTTTCCCCTCCTTACACACACACACACACACACACACACACACCCTCAGCCCTTTGTTGTTATTTTTTTTTTTTTTGCCAAGCCTCTTTAGGAGCAAGCAAGCAGGACTCTTCTCCTACTAGGGAAGAAAATGACAGTTTGCAGTTCTACTGCAAACTCTGAAATGAAAATAGTTTAACCAAGCTCCTTTGCAAAAAATAAAGATGAATTCATTCAGCATCCAGACAGTGTTTACATCCTAAAGAGAAAAGGTGCCTGTGGGGAACAAAACAATAACGATGTCTTTGTAAGAAAAATTGGTTTCCAAAGCCTTTACTGCTCCAGAAAGAGCACTCAAGCAGGGAGCTCCCGTTCGCAAGATCACAGAGAGCAGCCTAAGCCGTCACCTGGAGACTTGCTCTTGCTTTGCCATATATTATATTCTAGCCCCTCTGACCTTGATATTTCATATGGTGCCAAGAAATTACTCACCTCACCATCAAAATGACACCCACAGTATGGAGGCAGCCCCTCCCAAACTGAGTGGCCTGAGCTAGCCTGTGAGAGCGAACACAAGAAAAAGTAAGCAATAAACCCTTATCTGAGTGTTCGGGGCATTCCACTGTAGTTCTTCAACATTTTAGTGTGTGTCCATGTCTTTGGTGTACACGGATATTGTTCATGGGCATCCCTTGTCTCTTATATGTAACAGATATAACATAACATAACATAAGGGGCAGAGGGTCCTAAAGTTTCCTGCAAACACATACTTGGAAATGCTCCTATTTAATAAAGGTGGTAGGAGTTGTCAGGGAAAGCCAAAGGCTGGAGGGGAGCTATTAACTGGAAAGTGTGGTGCTGAGCCAACAGCATTGGGATGGGCAACAAGAGACCTGGATTCCAGATCTTGCTCTGCAACTAAGAGGCTGTGCAACCCTGGGGAGTTAGCAGCCCTTCCTTCTATACCATACATCTCCTCTATCAGATGAAGGTCTTCTATACCATACATCTCTATCAGATGAAGGCCTTCTATACCATACATCTCTATCAGATGAAGGCCTTCTATACCATACATCTCTATCAGATGAAGGCCTTCTATACCATACATCTCCTCTATCAGATGAAGGCCTTCTATACCATACATCTCCTCTATCAGATGAAGGCCTTCTATACCATACATCTCCTCTATCAGATGAAGGCCTTCTAAATTGGTAGCTCTCAACTTTTATTTCTCTTCCAGCACATATGAGAGATATGAGACCCTTCCTTTAGGAAGAGCAAATAACTGTTGGTGCAAATAAAAAAAAAATTATGATTACCTACTCTTGGCAGGCACTTGCAGGCACTAAGACAGTGATTTCCAGCTGTGGAGATACAAGCCCAGGATATCAAAATCTGCAGGTATTTCGGAGATCTGACTCACTCCCTTTCAGAATTGTAGAGACAATCTTATCTTTAATATCTTTTCCAGTGTTATGAGGGTGAAGGACATCTCTAAGGTTGCTTCAACTAGACTATTCCTTTCTTCTTCTTACTCTCATTCCTCCAATCAAAATACCACATACTTGGAGACTACTTTCTGACGGATGTTAATTTGAATAAATCCTTGAGTACACTATGCTCCCAGGAAGAGAAATTTGTTAAGTCAGTTCAGTCTACCATTTTTCAAATGTGTAGGAAATGTTTTCATCAGATAACATTCTGGAACATTTTTTCTTCTACCTGAAATGCCCTGTTCTCCAGTAGCCTTTAACTTGACCCATGAGGAAGAAAAAGAGAGTAGGCATTTTTTCCACAGTAAATACTAAATACTCAAACTTTAAATGCCCCACTCTATTTTTTAAGGCACCATGTACCCCTAAGTCACTCTGTAACCTTAAATAAGTTCACCTAGCATTTTCTGAGAACATTTTCTGTGTGAGATTTTGAAGGAATATAACGCCAAACTGTGAAAAGCACTAAGAGATACAGGTGACAGAAAATCAAAAAGAGACCGTGACCCAAGGTAATATGAAAGTTCAATTTCATTCCAAACACAAGAAATTTGGAATCTGTATTAATCTCATGTAGCGCAATCCATACCAAAATCTTGTCAACTAGGTGAAGGCTGTGGAAAGGTCAACAGAAGCTATAAAATTTCTCATATTGTTGACAGAGTCCCCTATAAGGAAAGCGCACAAAAGTACGTTTCAATCATGAAGTAGTGAAGGCTGAAGACTGAATGTTTCTCAAGTAAAATATTAACCTAAGAAAACCAGACTTACAATGGGTAAGAAGGTATCTTGAGTAATATTTACATTGTAAAAATAAAAGAGAATTTATGTCTATTTGGGAATATCAGAGCAGACTATGGAAGAAAATGTTCTGGTCCTACACGGTCCTTAGGAATTGGTACTTGGCCTGGTTTCTGGAAAGCAGGTAAGATTTGGAAAACAGAAATATAAAGGGAGGATAGTTCCATGGAAGGAAATGACATCAGCAAAACACAATAATCAGACAGGAGAGGGGAGCCTTGTGAAAGGTTTGCAGACTGAATTGGCTGGACAGAGGGGTCCAGTTGAGGTGTCATACCCAATAAAGAAGGAAGGCTTATTAAGAACTTGATCTTTGAAGGCCCCGAATCTCAACTGAAGAGAATTTAACTTACTATGAAGGTGATACATTTTCTGATTAGTAAAATGCCAATTTACCACTGCACAAAAAAATGCTGAGTTAATTACATATTAGGTCACTGCAAACCATTTATTACTTTACAATTGATAGAGACCTTGGAGTTCTACCACTCCACAAAAAGTACTCATCACTTGGTTTAGATGGTGACAGAATAATCAACAAAGCAAAGGCCATTAAAAAGGAGAAAATGTACAAAAATAAGGGGACAGACGAAAGGAAGGAAAAAATGGTATCTATCACAGAAAGACTCTCATCTAGTTGTTCTTATAGAGCTAGTTGTTAAGTGAAGAGAAAGAAATAAGGAACAAATGACCTTCCAGCCCTGAGCACCATAAGAAATGTTCCCCTGGCAGCTTTTTACGTACACGTATTCAGTTCCTCACTCTAAAGCTCAACGCACCTCTTTGAAAGGAAAACAAAACGACAAGAATACCGTTTTTGGCTACTAAGCTCTTCATTTGAGTCACTCTTTTGCCAAAAACACCCTCTTGCTCCTTTGGGAATTTTAATGCTTTATTTTCCTTTTTTTTACTGGTAGAAGAGATAAGATTTCAGAAGCTAATTGAATACATGCAGCATAACTAAGTTACAGCCTCCCTCGTTGAAATCCTTAGAGCTGAAAATACTGTTTTTGTTGTTTTTTTTTGGCCCTTCTGACAACATGAAGAAAAAGTGTCTTAGCCACTAAATGGAGCTGCCGAATGGGAGGATAAGCCGAGTAAAATAAATCAGTAAGCCCTCACTGGTTTTCTTAAATAATGAATTAGTACATTTAAAATTTTTCTTCCAGTTGCTTTGATATGGGCTATTTCATGAAGCAATGGCTTGGAACCTAAGACACGTGGATTACAACAATCGGTTTAGTCATTGATTTTGGGTGGGGGGGGGGAGCAGTTAGACTTAGGTAAGTGTTTTTACCTCTCTAAACTATAAGGCTTAGTAAAATGAGGGAAAACTACCTCCTATTTCCTCTTACAATAATGAGAGACTAGATTCTGGATCTGAAAAGTAACATATTTTGGAGAAAGCTTTCATGAAAATGCTGGAGAAACGACTCTTCATGATCCTGTTTAAATAAGTTACATCAAGACTCATGCATGGCTTACTTCACTCTGTATGACAGTCTCTAGGTCCATCCACCTCACTACAAATAACTCAGTTTTGTTCCTTTTTATGGCTGAGTAATATTCCATTGTATATATGTGCCACATCTTCTTTATCCATTCATCTATTGATGGACACTTAGGTGGATTCCATGTCCTGGCTATTGTAAATAGAGCTGCAATGAACATTTTGGTACATGACTCTTTTTGAATTATGGTTTTCTCAGGGTATATGCCCAGTAGTGGGATTGCTGGGTCATATGGTAGTTCTATTTTTAGGTTTTTAAGGAACCTCCATACTGTTCTCCATAGTGGCTGAATCAATTTACATTCCCACCAACAAGGCAAGAGGGTTCCCTTTTCTCCACACCCTCTCCAGCATTTCTTGTTTGTAGATTTTTTGAGATTGGCCATTCTGACCAGTGTGAGATGGTATCTCATTGTAGTTTTGATTTGCATTTCTCTAATGATTAATGATGTTGAGCATTCTTTCATGTGTTTTTGTCAATCTATGTATCTTCTTTGGAGAAATGTCTAGTTGCGTCTTCTGCCCATTTTTGGATTGGGTTGTTTGTTTTTTTGATATTGAGCTGCATGAGTTGCTTGTATGTTTTGGAGATTAATCCTTTGTCAGTTGCTTCATTTGCAAATATTTTCTCCCATTCTGAGGGTTGTCTTTTCGTTTTGTTTATGGTTTCCTTTGCTGTGCAAAAGATTTTAAGTCAGAAAGAGAAAAACAAATACCGTATGGTAACACATATATATGGAATCTAAAAAAAAGAAAAGAAAAAAAAATGGTCAGAAGAACCTAGGGGCAAGACAGGAATAAAGATGCTACTAGAGAATGGACTTGAAGATACAGGGAGGGGGAAGGGTAAGCGGTGACAAAGTGAGAGAGTGGCATGGACATATATATACTACCAAACGTAAAATAGATAGCTAGTGGGAAGCAGCCGCATAGCACAGGGAGATCAGCTCGATGCTTTGTGACCACCTAGAGGGGTGGGATAGGGAGGTGGGAGGGAGGAAGATGCAAGAGGGAGGGGATATGGGGACATATGTATATGTATAACTGATTCACTTTGTTATAAAGCAGAAATTAACACATCACTGTAAAGCAATTATACTCCAATAAAGATGTTAAAAAAAATTTAAACTTAAAAAATAAAAGACTCATGCATGTATAACACAAATACACAAAAACTTTGAAATAGTGTGTTTGGGTTTTATGAACCTGAAGACCAAGAAGAACTTCCAATTTGTTTACACAGATTCCTGTATTTTAATTTAGCAGAGAGATAGAATCTGGAGAAAACTGTATTTATAGATTGATGCTTTATCAGCTCCATTAATTCATGGAGAAGAGTAGATAAGTAGAAGCTTGACAGGCTATAGAGAGGCTGTCTCCACGAAGAATAGGCTCACCAGGTGCCTGCAAAGTTCTAAAGACCTTGGCATGGACATTCTTTTTGGAGACGAAACTCATCATAGACCGTGACTGAAGAATTCTCTTTTAAATCCAAAGGATTTAAAAAGGAGCTAGTGGCTTACTGAATATCCACTTATTGAATATCCACTTATAAGATGCCTTATAACACAGGCATCTATGTTCTGTTGAGAAAAACTAGAAGACCAAGAATTTCCAAAAATAATTGTCAGGTTTCCAGTTGGTCAGTGTTAGGCTGACATTGAGCTTATTTCAGCAGCAGTGATTGAGAAATCACAGCAGAGAAACACAAATGGAAAAAAAAATGTGAAAAACTTCGAAGAGGTCACAGAAAACAAAAAATTACCCTGTAAATAGCAAATTCTAATAACTGGAACCGAAGAAGATAAAACTATCTTTTCCATTAAATATAAATGAGGCCATCAGCCAAGACCCAGGGCTTGAGTGATGGAGACAATTTTAAGTAAAGAATCAGAAAAAAATGTTTTCTTATTTAGTCTCTATTTATTTATTTTTTCATACAGCAGGTTCTCATTAGTCACCATTTTATACACAGCAGTGTATACATGTCAATCCCAATCACACAATTCCTCACACCACTACCCCCACGCCCCTGCCGCTTTCCCCTCTGGGTGTCCATACGTTTGTTCTCTACATCTGTGTCTCAATTTCTGCCCTGCAAACCAGTTTATCTGTACCATTTTTCTAGGTTCCACATATATGTGTTAACATACGATATCTGTTTTTCTCTTTCTGACTTACTTCAATCTGTATGACAGTTTATAGATCCATCCACGTCTCAACAAATGACCAAATTTCATTCGTTTTTATGGCAGAGTAAAATTCCATTGTATATATGTAGCATATCTTCTTTATTCATTTGTCTGTTCATGGGCATTTAGGTTGCTTCCATGACCTGGTTATTGTAAATAGTGTTTCAATGAACATTGGGGTGCATGTGTCTCCTTGAATTATGGTTTTCTCTGGGTATATGCCCAGTAGTGGGATTGCTGGATCATATGGTAATTCTATTTTTAGTTTTTTAAGGAACCTCCATACTGTTCTCCACAGTGGCTGTATCAATTTACATTCCCACCAGCAGTGCAAGAGGGTTCCCTTTTCTCCACACCCTCTCCACCATTTGTTGTGTGTAGATTTTCTGATGATGCCCATTCTAACTGGTGTGAGGTGATACCTCATTGTAGTTTTGATTTGCATTACTCTAATAATTAGTGATGTTGAGCAGCTTTTCATGTGCTTCTTGGCCATCTGTGTCTGCTTTGGAGAAATGTCTATTTAGGTCTTCTGCCCATTTTTGGATTGGGTTGTTTGTTTTTATAATATAGAGCTGCATGAGCTCTTTATATATTTTGGAGATTAATCTTTTGTCCGTTGATTCATGCAAATATTCTTTCCCATTCTGAGGGTTGTCTTTTCGTCTTGTTTATGATTTCCTTTGCTGTGCAAATGCTTTTAAGTTTCATTAGGTCCCATTTGTTTATCTTTGTTTTTATTTCCATTGCTCTAGTAGGTGGATCAAAAAAGATCTTGCTGTAATTTATGTCAAAGAGTGTGCTTCCTATATTTTCCTCTAAGAGTTTTATAGTGTCTGCTCTTACATTTAGGTCTCTAATCCATTTTGAGTTTATTTTTCTGTATGGTGTTAGGGAGTGTTTTAATTTCATTATTTTACATGTAGCTGTCCAGTTTTCCCAGCACCACTTATTGAAGAGACTGTCTTTTCTCCATTGTATATCCTTGCCTCCTTTGTCATAGATTAGTTGACCATAGGTGCGGGGGTTTATCTCTGGGCTTTCTATCTTGTTCCATTGATCTATATTTCTGTTTTTGTGCCAGTACCATATTGCCTTGATTACTGTAGCTTTGTAGTGTAGTCTGAAGTCAGGGAGTCTGATTCCTCCAGCTTCTTTTTTTCCCCTCAAGACTGCTTTGGCTATTCGGGGTCTTTTGTGTCTCCATACAAATTTTAAGATTTTTTTGTTCTAGTTCCGTAAAAAATGCCATTGGTAATTTGATAGGGATTGCACTGAATCTGTAGATTGCTTTGGGTAGTAGAGTCATTTCCACAATATTGATTCTTCCATTCCAAGAACATGATCTATCTCTCCATCTGCTGGTATGATCTTTAATTTCTTTCATCAGTGTCTTATAGTTTTCTGCATACAGGTCTTTTGTCTCCCTAGGTAGGTTTATTCCTAGGTAATTTATTCTTTTTGTTGCAAAGGCAAATGGTAGTCTTTACTTAATTTCTCTTTCAGATTCTTCATCATTAGTATATAGGAATGTAAGATACTTCTCTGCATTAATTTTGTATCCTGCATCTTTATGAAATTCATTGATTAGCTCTAGTAGTTTTCTGGTGGCATTTTTAGGATTCTCTCTGTATAGTATCATGTCATCTGAAAACAGTGACAGTTTTACTTCTTCTTTTCCAATTTGTATTCCTTTTAGTTCTTTTTCTTCTCTGATTGCCAGGCCTAGGATTTCCAAAATTATGTTGAATCATAGTGGTGTGAGTGGACATCCTTGTATTATTGTTCCTGAACTTAGAGGAAATGCTTTCAGTTTTTCATCATAAGAATGATGTTTTCTGTGGGTTTGTCATATATGGGCCTTTATTATGTTGAGGTAGGTTCCCTCTATGCCGACTTTTTGGAGAGTTTTTATCATAAATGGGTGTTGAATTTTGTCAAAAGCTTTTTCTGTATAGAGATGATCATATGGTTCTTATTCTTCAATCTGTTAATATGGTGTATCACACTGATTGATTTGCATACACTGAAGAATCCTTGCATCCCTGAGATAAATCCCACTTGATCATGGTGTATGATCCTTTTATTGTGTTGTTCGATTCTGTTTGCTGGTATTTTGTTGAGGATTTATGCATCTATATTCATCAGTGATATTGGTCTGTAATTTTCTTTCTTTGTAGTACCTTTTTCTGATTTTTGTATAAGGGTGATGGTGGCCTCATAGAATGAGTTTGGGAGTGTTCCTTCCCCTGCAGTTTTTTGGAAGAGTGTGAGAAGGATGGGTGTTAGCTCTTCTCTAAATGTTTGATAGAATTCACCTGTGAAGCCATCTGGTCCTGGACTCTTGTTTGTTGGAAGATTTTTAATCACAGTTTCAATTTCATTACTTGTGATTAGTCTGCTCATATTTTCTGTTTCTTCCTGGTTCAGTCTTGGAAGCTTATACCTTTCTAAGAATTTGTCCATTTCTTCCACGTTGTCCATTTTACTGGCATAGAGTTGCTTGTAGTAGTCTCTTAGGATGGTTTGTATTTCTGCGGTGTCTGTTGTAACTTCTTTTTCATTTCTAATTTTATTGATTTGAGTCCTCTCCCTCTTTTTCTTCATGAGTCTGGCTAATGGTATATGAATTTTGTTTATCTTCTCAAAGAACCAGCTTTACTTTTATTGATCTTTGCTATTGTTTTCTTTGTTTTTATTTCATTTATTTCTGCTCTTATCTTTATGATTTCTTTTCTTCTGCTAACCTTGGGTTTTGTTTGTTCTTCTTTCTCTAGTTCCTTTAGGTGTAAGGTTAGATTGAGATTTTTCTTGAGGTAGGCTTTTATAGCTGTAGACTTCCCTTTTAGAACTGCTTTTGCTGCATCCCATAGGTTTTGGATCGTCGTGTTTTCATTGTCATTTGTCTCTAGGTATTTTTTGATTTCCTGTTTGATTTCTTCAGTGATCTCTTGGTTATTTAGTAATGTATTGTTTAGCCTCCATGTGTTTGTGTTTTTTACGGTTTTTTCCCTGTAATTGATATATCATAGCGTTGTGGTCAGAAGAGATGCTTGATATGATTTCAATTTTCTTAAATTTACTGAGGCTTGATTTGTGGCCCAAGATGTGAGGTATCCTGGAGAATGTTCCGTGCACACTTGAGAAGAAAGTGTAATCTGCTGTTTTTGCATGGAATGTCCTGTAAATATCAATTAAATCTAACGGTCTATTGTGTCATTTAAAGCATCTGTTTCCTTATTTATTTTCATTTTGGATGATCTGTCCATTGGTGTAGGTGAGGTGTTAAAGTCCCCCACTATTATTGTGTTACTGTTGATTTCCTCTTTTATAGCTGTTAGCAGTTGCCTTATGTACTGAGGTGCGCCTATGTTGGATGCACATATATTTATAATTGTTATATCTTCTTCTTAGATTGATCCCTTGATCATTATGTAGTGTCCTTCCTTGTCGCTTGTAACATTCTTTATTTTAAAGTGTATTTTATCTGATATGAGTATTGCTACTCCAGCTTTCTTTTGATTCCCATTTGCATGGAATATCTTTTTCCATCCCCTCACTTTCAGTCTGTATGTGTCCCTAGGTCTGAAGTGGGTCTCTTATAGACACCATATATATGGGTCTTGTTTTTGTATCCATTCAGCAAGCCTGTGTCTTTTGGTTGGAGCATTTAATCCATTCACGTTTAAGGTAATCATCGATATGTATGTTCTTATGACCATTTTCTTAATTGGTTTGGGTTATTTTTTGGAGTTCCTTTTCTTCCCTTGTGTTTCCCACTTACAGAAGTTCCTTTAGCATTTGTTGTAGAGCTGGTTTGGCGGTGCTGAATTCTCTTAGCTTTTGCTTGTCTGTAAAGCTTTTGATTTCTCCGTCAAAGCTGAATGAGATCCTTGGCGGGTAGATTAATCTTGGTTGTAGGTTCTTCCCTTTCATCAGTTTAAGTATATCATGCCACTCCCTTCTGGCTTGTAGAGTTTCTGCTGAGAAATCAGCTGTTAACCTTATGGGAGTTCCCTTGTATGTTATTTGTCATTTTTCCCTTGCTGCTTTCAGTAATTTTTCTTTGTCTTTATTTTTTGCCAATTTGATTATTATGTGTCTCGGCATGTTTCTCCTTGGGTTTATCCTGTATGGGACTCGCTGCGCTTCCTGGACTTGGGTGGCTATTTCCTTTCCCATGTTAGGGAAGTTTTCTACTATAATCTCTTCAAATATTTTCTTGGGTCCTTTCTCTCTCTCTTCTCCTTCTGGGACCCCTATAATGCAAATGTTGTTGCATTTAATGTTGTCCCACAGGTCTCTCAGGCTGTCTTTACTGCTTTTCATTCTTTTTTCTTTAGTCTGTTACGTAGTAGTGAATTCCACCATTCTGTCTTCCATGTCACTTATCTGTTCTTCTGCCTCAGTTATTCTGTTATAGATTCCTTCTAGTGTAGTTTTCATTTCGGTTATTGTATTGTTCATCTCTGTTTGTTCTTTAATTCTTCTAGGTCTTTGTTAAACATTTCTTGCAGCTTTTCAGTGTTTGCCTCCACTCTTTGTGAGGTCCTGGATCATCTTCACTATAATTATTCTGAATTATTTTCTGGAAGGTTGCCTATCTCCACTTCATTTAGTTGTTTTGGGGGTTTTTATCTTGTTCCTTCATGTGGTACGTAGCCCTCTGCCTTTTCATCTTGTCTATCTTTCTGTGAATGTGGTTTTTGTTCCACAGGCTGCAGGACTGTAGTTCTTCTTGCTTCTGCTGTCTGCCCTCTGATCTTGTCTCTTTCATACAACAGTTTTGTTTTGTTTTTTTGGCATAGTGATGGAGGGGGAGAAACTTATAGTGTAAGGCTATATGGCTTGTAAATAAGATTACCTGAGAATAAGATTACACTATGGAGGGAAAATAGTAAGAATCTACATATAATGGATGAGACCAGGTATCTATGAGAAAGACTCAGGAGTATCTTATGATAATACTTTTCACACTCTATTGTGCATTTGAATCACTGGGCAACTTGGCTAAATTGTACATTCTAATTCACCAGGTCTGAGATTGGGCTAAAATTCTGCAGTTCAAACACGCTCCCATGTGATCCCAATGCTCAGAGTCCTCCCAACACACTTTATTAGAAACAAGTAAGAACAATTAAAGTGACTGGAATAGTCAGTCCTAATAAATTAACTCAATTATTGCATCTGAACAGCAGGATTTCTCCATCGTGTAAATAGCTACATCAGACAACCAGAGTTGGGACCAAAAACATTCCGATTATTAGGTTGATTTCCCTTTATCTGACTGCATTGTATCTGAACTGCCTTATTATAATTCGATCTCTTGTGTAGGATTTCCTCTAGGGAGAATTGTGCTGGCTAGACAACCCAACTCCTGCAGGCAGGATGATGGTATGGAAAGAAATGGGCTTTAAATCACAGAGAATAAGAGAATAGGATTTGTTTGATAATGTTGCTGCTGATGATGAGTAGGAGTAACAAGAGAAGGAGAAAGATGACAATGATGATGGCAACAGCAGATAGTTACTGAAGTGCTTATTATGTGCCAGGTACTATGCTTAATGCTTTGCACACATTAGATCAAACTTACGAGTTTATCCTATTATCCCTGCATTACATATTAAGAAACCTAAGGTTACAGTGGTAGAAGCGGTCTGGACGAGACTGAAACCTATGGCTGCCTGATTCCAAATATATGTTCTTTGCCATCATACACATCCCAGTATGTGAAGAACCTTTTATTATAATTGTTACTAAAGTTAAGCACTCAGTAAACAGTAGTTATATGTTCCAATTTTTATATATGGCTTATATACAAGTTTATATTTGAGTCTTTTGTGCATTTGGTTAACATGAGTCAGATTCCATGAGCCTTATCAACTCTAATCATATTGATTTCTTCAATCTGTAAAGCTAAGGACTAAACTCCTGTTCATAGTGAAGACTCCCAGGGAGTCTGAGCAATTATTTTAAAAAAAGCAACCCAGATAAGTAAAACATTTGTCAGACATTTTAACCAAAGAATTATTATTTTTTTTCCTATCTAAAGGCCTTTCCTTGAGACTTTTCTATATGTCTGCCCATTTTGTGGTTGGCTGGATATTTTCCCCATAAAGACAATTTAAGTCTTTCCCCTTCTTTTTAATCTCGTATTTGCTAAAGTTATAGTCCTATTTCTATTTCTAATGCATACAGTCCTTGTGCAAATGAATGTGATGAAATATATCACCAGTGGCATTAAGCACATGGGTTTTAGTGGGTATTGGAATCGGTCAAGTGCAAACTACAAATTAGCGAAAGTGTCATTTCATAAATGTCAATGGCTTTCTATGATGCCATGTCTTGCAAGGCTACTGTGTGCAAAACCAGATATTTGGAAATCAAGAACTATGAGTGACTGAATGGTTCCTCCCATTTGCCTGACTACTTAAGAGCCCATCCTAAGACAGTAGACAGGATAAATGAATGGTCAGTCATAAAAGCCTAAGCAAAGAGTGAAAAGCCAGTTTTGAGTAAATGGAACAGAATACAGAGAAACCAACTGAGAATAAGATTCAGCATGGATGGTATTTTTCCCTTAGCCATCTCACCCAAAACTGCAGTGACTTTAATCTAATTCTTGTATTGAGAATGCAGGAGCATGTCCTGCCAGTTTGCTGTCCAGGTCAGGAAGAGAGGTCATTGGTTCTGTCATCAAATCTAATGCACCCTTTTTTTTTTTTTTTTTTGCAGTACGCAGGCCTCTCACTGTTGTGGCCTCTCCCGTTGCGGAGCACAGGCTCCGGACACGCAGGCTCAGGGGCCATGGCTCACGGGCCCAGCCGCTCCGCGGCATGTGGGATCTTCCCGGACTGGGGCACGAACCCACGGCCCCTGCATTGGCAGGCGGACTCTCAACCACTGCGCCACCAGGAAAGCCCTATTTTTAGCTTTTTGAGGAACCTCCATATTGTTCTCCATAGTGGCTGTATCAATTTACATTCCCAAGGTTGGTCTTAATAGAAGATCCACATTAAAGTTTGAAAAGATCCAAGATAGACATCAAAGAAAATTTTATTTTCCTGAAAGAGATAATCACATTAATGGACACATAAATTCTTTAACATTTTTTCCTATTGCTCCATGTCTTAAATATTTAGTCTACCTTTCAGTTGCCTGCCAATGAAATGTCCAATATTTGAATCCACTTCACATTTATATAGCCATAGCATTTAATAATTTTTATTTTGGTGGTTATTTTTTAAAATAACTTACTCTAGCTATATAAATACAAAAGTGAACATATGACACTTGTTAAAATAGGTCTGAGGTTTTTAAATAACACTACATTTCCAGGAAAACAAATTAGCTTACACAAAATTTACTAGGCATAACTAGAAATGGAGTGATATAGTTTAAGTAGATTGATTAGAAGTAATAAAGTCATATGAAAAATAAGCTTTGGAGGTGAATGTTATCGATAAAGATCTAACATTGGTAATAATATACAATGAGTCTCCTTGTACTTTTATTTATGGAAGGCCTTAGGCCAGAAATTCTACCTTAATAAGAGCCAACAGTAGCTGATATATTGTAATTTCACATTTCAGAAGTAAGTGGATGATCGTTATAATGTATCAGATGGATGGTTAGACTAGATAACCCTTAACTATTTTATGATTCAGGAATCCTAAGAAAAATAATCTTAAATTCCTCACCATGGAACTGAGATCTCTCAATAATTGAATGAACCAGTTTTCAAATATATCTTATCATTAATTTATTGTGTGACCTATATCATGACTCAAAAGACTGGAGCAACCCTGGGTCAGTACTTTACTAACTTAAGCTGGGGAGGATTTTATTTTGCAGATGTGTCAATCGAGCTGCACCTGGTCAGGACCTAAAGGAGAGCAAAACAACTATTACCAATGCCAAATGGGCATAATAATGGTGCCATACTGTTGAATAGGTTTAATGAGCTAATACGTGGAAAGCCCTCACAGCAGTGCACGGCATGTAGAAAGAAAGAAATTCGAGTGAGGATGCTGGTGATGTTAATTGTAGCAGTGCTTCTAGCAAGCTTACAGCATTGCTCTGGGAGTCCTTCTTCTTTGACGTCACATACTCCCAAAACATACTTCTAGCAATAAAACACCCCAGACTTATTTATTATATTATTTAAAAAGAACATTCCTCTTTCATTGGTGCAGAAAATGCTAATAAATGCCCTTAAATATCCTACACCTTCAATGGCGCATTTTTTCCTAACTCTCTTTCTTTGCTCGATATTTTTAACGAGCTATAACATACCCTTCACTAGTTTCTTAGGGGAAAAAGTGCCTGGGGTGGTTGGTTATTTTGCTGGACGATGGTGTTAATGACATGGTAGATCGACTTGACCAGAGAAAAAAGCTCGCCTCTCCTGCCATGGCTTATCTTGAAATGTGTACCTGGCTCCAAATGTGTATCTTGAAATGCGTACCTGGCTCCAAAATACGAGGACTGAACAAGAGTATGTGGAGGGCTCAACAACCTACTCCTACAAGAAACAAGTTAAAGTGTGCAGAGGGTCAGTAACATCACCTCCGAATAGGAACAATGATACCCATAAAGCCAAAAGTACTACAGTTCTGTCGGTAGGACAATCATAATTTTGGACTCTGCAGGGAATTTTCCAGCTTAGAAATGATCTCTTCTCCACTTCATTATTTCACCCTCTCCCTAACCTATAATGCTGACAAGGCAGCCATCACCGTCTCCAATTGACAGGTGAGTAAACTGAAAATCAGACAATTTAAATTATTTGTCCTGGGGCAACTGAGTTAACAAGCAGCAGAGCTAGAAAACAGAAATTCTACTTCTAATCCAACGTTCTCCTTATATAAGTTGATTTCACCTAAAATGAATGGTACTGAACATTCTACCCTATATATCGGAGGCTGATATATTTTATGGCTTTATTTATAGAATTGGAAAAGTAAGTATGGCTGTATAATCTTCATGAGGTCATAAACACAGGAATGAGACAAAGTCACAATCAGGTCTCTGTTTCACAGGGCTGATGCTACATAATGTAATGGTGAATTCTTACATCTCAAGTTTCAGCAGGAATATTCACGGATTCCTTAACACCACCCTATACCTTGTGTTCCTACAGCTCAAATGTATAAAAAGCAGTGTTCTAAAAGACTTCTTTTCAAGTGTCAACCATCTAAGGAGGTTTTTAAAAACTACCCTAATTTTCAACTAACATTTTCTTCCTAGCCATGCGTTGTAGCATTTCCCTCAGGACATCCCAGCAGCTCCTAGGCAACTTTCTAAGGACTTAAAAATACGCTTGTCACTCAGTGTGGAGAAGCAGCATTCCAAAAGGTAGCGTTTTCCCTATATTTTGGAAATTGCGAACCAGCTCTCTGGTCCAGAGTTTAACAACACTCTTACAGATCTACGTTGAAGGGCTATTTCCATAAGTTATTTTGTGCACGGAAGTCAGAGTTCTTTTCCTATCCAGTACTCTGATGTATTCATTCCCCTTTATTTTACATGCCTGCCTTGCATTTTCTGCCATTCACCTATCCTCTCAAGTTCTAGGTGAGTGATATGATTAATCACATCAAGGAAAGCCCCACTCCTAACACAGAAACATAGCCAACCACAATGGCAGAAACCAAGTATTGATATTTCCCTTTCTTTTCTGTTATTTTTATTACTGGTAAGATTCATACTCAGTAGTTTCTTCTTCCACTTAAAAAAAAATCAAATGTGGCCTACTTTTTCTTTAAATAAATCTCATTTCAAGAAGATTAATAAAGCTACAAGTCATAGTTATTTAATGTATATCAAGATGATGTGCTAAGTGACACAAGCTTGTTATACGGCCTCCCTGGGCTTGGTGGGTCTCTGTACCTCTAGCTTACCCTCCTTTTGCAGGAAGCACTGTATTCTACTGAGGACTGATAAAGTAGCTGAAGAGTTATAACCATAAACCTTTTCAATTCTGAGGCTATTTTAACCTAAACTTTTAATTGAAGAAATGTAAATTGATACAGCCACTATGGAGAACAGTATGGAGGTTCCTTAAAAAACTAAAAATAGAACTACCATATGACCCAGCAATCCCACTACTGGGCATATACCCTGAGAAAACCATAATTCAAAAAGAGTCATGTACCACAATGTTCATTGCAGCTCTATTTACAATAGCCAGGACATGGAAGCAAGCTAAGTGTCCATCAACAGATGAATGGATAAAGAAGATGTGGCAATATATACAATGGAACATTACCCAACCATAGAAAGAAATGAAATTGAGTTATTTGTAGAGAGGTGGACAGACCTAGAGTCTGTCATACTAGACAGACTTCACTCATACCTAGAGTGAAGTAAGTCAGAAAGAGAAAAACAAATCTCATATGCTTACACATATATATGGAATCTAAAAAAAAAAAAAAAATGGTTCTGAAGAACTTAGGGGCAGGACAGGAATAAAGACGCAGATGTAGAGAATGGACTTGACGACACGGGGGCGGGGAAGGGTAAGCTGGGACGAAGTGAGAAAGTGGCATTGACATATATACACTGCCAAATGTAAAACAGATAGTTAGTGGGAAGCATCTGCATAGCACAGGGAGATCAGCTCCGTGCTTTGTGACCACCTACAGGGGTGGGAGGGAGACACAAGAGGGAGGAGATATGGGGACATATGTATATGTATAGCTGATTCACTTTGTTATACAGCGGAAACTAACACACCATTGTAAAGCAATTATATTCCAATAAAGATGTTAAAAACAAAAAAGAAATTAGAGTATATATATATATTTTCACTAGAACAGAATTACACTTTAAAAGGATTTTACTTGGAGGAAAAAATAGGCTTAGAATAATGGCATACATACTAATTCCAAAGGAATCCTTTGGTCATTTTTAAAAGGTACAACCATAATCTTTCAAAGACCATAAATAAAGGATCCTGGCTGCTTTTCAACGTCTAGTGGAATTTTAGACACTATCCATGTAAATTTACAGACACTTCAAGAGATCTAAATTAAACTTCTGAAACTGAAGTCACACCTTTACACACAGGAAAAATCGCTGAAATGCCCCAATGAATAATAATTTGTTTCTAAAACAAGGATTGGAGCTTTATAATAAAAGCAAACTTGTTTCTCAAAGCTGCACCTAAATAATATATGTAAAAACTACATGTATTAGAGCATTCTGATAACAGATTGGAAGGCCACATCCATAATGAAGAAGTCTATGACACTATTTCAAAATAGCTGACTTAGGCTTCAAAGGCCAAACAAATTTCAACTCTTCCATCCAGGATGGGCTTCCATCCATGCCCTCAAGACATTGCCCCTCCTCTGGGTTCACATAACCTTCCTGTTATGGCTTGTAAAATGACTATTCATGCCCTCCTTTTCTTGTCTCATTCCCTTAGACCATAAGCTCTCTAAAAGCAGAGGTCATATATCTTGTTTATTACTCAAGTCTCCAGGGTGATGGTTTTCAATTTCTACTGTGGCGGTTGTGGCAGACTGTATTTTCCGAAGAGAGCTGTGTGTGTGTGTGTGTGTGTGTGTGTGTGTGTGTGTGTGTGTGTGTATCTCCCAGTCCATCATGATATGTGACATTGACACTCCTTCAAAGAGTGTCAATCCTTGACCCCTGAAAGATGTGTCTGTGTCTACTCCTATCCCCCAACCACTCTTAACCTAAGTAGAAATTTGAAATTGTCTCAATCAGTAGAATTCAGCAGGTCATAAAAAGCATAAAAGCTATTAACCTTGATCTCTTGGATTGCTCTCTGAATAAGAGGCCTCCATGCAGGGAAAGGAGACCCTCTCTATAGAACCAATTACCACATGAGTGAACTATGTCAGAAATGGATCCTCCAGCCTCAATCTAGCCTTCAGATAACTGCTGCCCCAGTCAACTCCTTGGTACAATCTCATGACGCCCCTTGCCCCCAGCTGAGCCCTTCACAAATTCCTGATCCAAAGAAACCATGAGAAATAATAAATTATTATTGCTGTTTAAGCTACTAAATTTGGGGGTAATTTGTTACAAAGCAACGGATGACTAATACAGCAGTATAACTCTTTAAAAAATAAAATCTAGGAATCTTTAATATATAAAATAAATTTACTGAATACTACTGGAAACCATATAGCATTTACCAAAGTGCCTTGCAATTAGCATGGGTTATATATTCTTTCCAAACATTAAAGTACATTTCAAGAGATCTGAAAGTATTTCATTTTGTAGTCATTCAAATAACTTACTTTCAGATAGGATGCTGGACCCAGAAAAAATGCTCTTAGGGCTACTGTGTGTCAGAGGAGGAATTATACAGAGAAATATTTTCCTCATTAAAATTGTGGTAAAAGAATAGGAAAGAGAAAAAGAACCCTAAAGGCCTTGGGATATGACCATTAACATCTATTTGTGGCAGAAAGCAAAACTAGAAGCCTTCATGTTTTATTCCTGTCAATAGGAAGTTTCTGAAAGGTGGAAAAGGAGGTTTTTATCCATTAAGTAACCATAAAGGATTTTACAGTTGAAAATCAGTGAATCCCCTCAAATGAATGCCTGTCATTGATACTGAACTGACAGCTAGAGAGGTTTGGCCAAAAGGTTTCTGAGAACAGTGTGCAGTCCTTTTGGTTGTGGTCCCATGTTTATGTGTCTGGGTTATCACTGAGGAGAGAGGGATATTTCCAACAGAAAATGAGAAAGCTTAAATAGAATCTGCTGCTTCTCACTGGGAAGTCGAGTGGGGTTAAACCAATCAATAACACTCCCTTGGCCATGGACCTTTGTAATGGAATTTACTTTAACCCAAAGGTTTTAGATCCCTTCAACAATCTTCAGAAAAAAATATTGCTATAACCTAAGAATTTGGTTGCCTATCTGCCATGACTCAAAGCTCTGTACCTCATTCCACCCTTCCCTCCACCATCTGCCATGTATGTACAGGTCCATTCTACTGCTGCTTGCTAATAAGCTCCATTCTAATAGAGCAGATTAATTCAATCCAGCAAACATTTGTCTAGTTCCTGCCATCTCCACGCACTTGTACTACTTCTTGGGGCACCACAATTATTAAGATAGTCTTTTCCTTTAACAACTCTTTATGGAGAGTGGCCCATATGCTAGCTGCTGCGGGCACAACAGTGGATATGAAGAAGGGCTCCTGATTTTAAGGAATTTATAGCCTAAGAGAGGAGACAAGTGTTTCCACAGAACTCCCCAATTACAAGGCAATAGTGCAGCACCGGAGATACTTACTTGGTGCACTGGGAGTCCTGAGTAGTTTTCCCTGGTCCAACTGGCTAGAGATGAAGGTTGGAAAGAGTCAAGAAAGGTTACCTAGGGGAGAAGGACCAGTAACTAAAACCTATAGTGAAAAGCAGAATTAGAGACACATGTATGAGGTATGGGGGTTGATGAGAGGAGAAGTGAGGAGGAAAATGTCAACAGAAGAGACTACCAATAACACTTGAATTGGGTTTTGTTTGTTTGTTTCTTATTGACATAGAGTTGATTAACAATGTCATGTTAGTTTCAGGCGTACAGCACAGTGATTCAGTTATATATATATACATATATATATATGTTTTTCAGATTCTTTTCCCTTGTAGGTTATTACAAAATAGTGAGTGTACTTTGAATTGGGTTTTAAAGTACAGATAATAGTTCACCAGGCAGAAGGGGCAGAGGAGAGGAAGGGGAGGCTGGAGAAGGCACTGGAGGGTGGGAGGCAGGGAAGCACTGAGACTGAAACCATAGCATGTTTGGCATAGACTGTTCAGAGCACCACAAGGAGTTTACAGCTGATAGGCTCTAACAGATGATTTATTCTGTTTACACATGGACAGATGAGTATAACATGAACAGCCTTTGAGAGCAAAATGTAAAGCCGATTTTCTAGTTTGGACTTCATAGCTTTTTTCTCCCTGAGCACGGACAGTATATACAATTGTTTGATCCTGAACAGTGACATTACTAACGGTCTCCCTTAAAAAAAAAAAAAGAACAATTCTCATTGTTTCAGTAGTATTTTCACTAACCATTCTGGTTCATCTACATTTCCGTACTAGAATCCTTTCTTCTCCTTTACGATGATCTTTGCCACCAACACAGTAGCAAAGCTTTAAAATAAAACTCTGGAGGTGTGCAGTGTGCAGCTGCTGACTACTAAGACAGATTCCATCATGGGAGGAAAAATGTTACTGTCGTAATGAATATAGGAATAAAAACTGTGCAGGTTGAGCAGGATCTGTCTATATAAAGAAGCACTAACATTAGCAGAGCTGTAGCTCGGGTTTTTCCCACCCTTTTCCCTGCAAAAAGGATCGGCAGTTCTATCACAGTGAAAACACAGGTGTCAAGAAAATCCCATTCACAACATCAATGTGACGATGGCATCCATGCTCTCATCTACTACTATTGTGGGGGATATTTGCAAAGACAACACCCATCACGGCTGTCCTTTCCTGTTAATAAAACCCAAGGCAATTTTTTCTTTCTCTTATAACTAATTGGATGACCTTAAAAAAAATCCAGAGCCCAGTTTTATTTTTCCACCTTCTCCAAGACAATCTTTCCAGAAAGGAAAAGAAAAATCTGAGGTAGAGAAGGCCTGTCCAACAGGCTATGTTATCAGGCTGGTTATATCTTCACTGAACCTATTAGTTTTCTTTTCAAGAAGGGGAAAAAACAACAACAAAAGCTCTTCTCTGATTAATGTTTCAGCATTGATTTAATTCTGGTATCCACGAAAAGAAGCACAGTGTGGTGGAGAAAGGACAGCAGACTACAAAGGATACTTCGATTAAGAAACTACGGAATAATTGTGCACAAGTTGCTATACATGCGACTCTCCTTTCTACAAAGCCTCAAAAATCCTTTCAGAATGTTCAAAGGAATTAAAAAACACTAGTGAATCACTTTACATTTCCAGGGTATCTTTAAAGAATGACAAACCTAAAAGATTGAGAGAGTCTAGAATTTTCTACTGCATGCCTGCAATCTATAAATGGGAATAATACTAGTAATCATGAAAGCCATCGTTTATTGAGGACTTACTACGTGCTAGGCACCATGCAACGCACTTTAACACATGTGTTATTTGATTTCATGATTAAACAATCCCATAGGGTAACCACCATTTACAGATGAAAAAATTAAGGTGTAGTAATGTCAAAAATCTGTTAGAAATCATACGGCTAATGAGTGGAAGAGTCAGACCTCAGATTCCTGTGTCTAACTCTGAAGACTATACTGTGACTCCTGCGCCCATTGACAGCCATGCTCAGAACGAGGGTCCCTTCAACTTTTAGCGTCTGAGCCTGCACAGCACAGGTGGAAAGACCCTTCCTCTGCTTTCTGATAGCTCTGGTCAGGAGAGACAAGTCATATGCATGGCTCCACCCAAAGATTTTCAGTTCATGTTTGAAACACATAAGTCATCCCTTCTGTTATGAAATGTAAGTTTAACTCCTTTAAGTTTTATATTAGATCTAAAAATTCATACACCGATCAGTAACTATCTGAAAGCAACGTGTGAGAGATAAACATTACATAACCTGGGGGATAAAGTGGGACATCCATGATTGGAAATCATGGCTGTTTGGTATGTTTGTTAAGTAGACTCCTTCAACTTAGAGCCTCTAGTGATTTTTGACACTTGCTCTACTGTATTGTTCTGTTCTAATCAAGTACTTCGTAAATGCTATTTTTGAATCTCAGTTCATTGATAAGAATATGGAATAGGACAGGAGGTATTTAACATCACCTCATCCATGTGATTAGAGGTAGAACCACACACCCAACCATGATATTTGCCTGATACCTCCTGCATTCAGTTTGCCCTCATCATCTATGTTCATGACTGGAACACTGGCACCTTTTTAATGGCCTTGTAATTAAGTCAATCTATCTTGGGGAGAGTAGATGGAGAACTGGCAGAGGCCATGTGAGTCTGACAGGCTGGGCTCACATCACTGCTCCAGCTCCACTGTGGAACCTTGGGCAGTCATTCCATTGTCCTGACCTTCTGCTTCTGCACCCTTACAATACTGATGACAAGAACACCTCTCAGGATTAAATCAAATAATGAATGCAGCACAGTGGCTGGCACAGAAGTGCTCCAAAATGATTTACGGTTTTTATTACATGACCCTAAGGTTTAATTTCTTCCTCTCCTTAGCTCCATGGTATTTATGTTCCTTAAATTTATAATTATCTGTCGGCATCTTGCCTTTTCAATGGAAAGGAAGCTCATTTAGGGAAGGAGCTGTGCATTATAAATCTCTGATATTATCTATCCAATTCAGTGGGTCCTTATATTTCCTGGTAAACCCCTGAGAATGGTGTATCTAGAAGGAGTGTGTACCCAGCTTAAAAACATTCACATACACACATAACAAATATCAACTCAAAATAGACAATTTCATATTTTCTCTGTATAAAGTACAGAATTTTTTTTCTTTTTCTTTTTTTTTGCGGTACACGGGCCTCTCACTGCTGTGGCCTCTCCCGTTGTGGAGCACAGGCTCCGGACGCGCAGGCTCAGTGGCCATGGCTCACGGGACCAGCAGCTCCGCAGCATGTGGGATCTTCCCGGACCGGGGCACGAACCCGTGTCCCCTGCATCGGCAGGCGGACTCTCAACCACTGCACCACCAGAGAAGCCCAACATTTCTTACCTAGGATTTTAGAAAATAGAATTTGCATCTTGGCAAATAAACTGTGCTTTGACAATTAGATCAGAAATAACAGAATGGTTCTAAACTCTCACCTTGACAATAGGTCAGTGAGCATCTATCTTGATCCTATGTCATGGCACATAAGAAACACAGATCTGTAGTCTCCCACAAAAATGCACAAACACGCACTCTACTGGGTTTAGCAGGAGAAGCCAGCAGCAGCAGGTGAAAGATGTGCAACTTCAGACAGGTTAGTTTAGTCTTCTAAGATTCCTCATCAATACAGGGGAGAGAATACAGTGCTCACCTCAGCCTCGCTGGGAGACTGAGATCATCCCTGTGTAGCACTGGGCACCAGACCTGCCTTATGGCAAGAGATGAATTAACATCATCTCACCATGAGGTCAAGTATAATGTCCTCAAGTGAGCTCCCACCTCTGAATTTCACCTGTTTCCAGTGAGTACATTTTCACTAGCCTCAAAGCATACCATACAGGGAAAAAAAAAAAAAAAAAAGAATCAAGAGCTTAGAAACCCCTACACGAATCGAGGAAATTCAAATGTTGTGACAGACGAGTCATACTGAAAGATGGGTGCAGTACACTTCTCTTGGCTTTTCATACTGATGGGATCTGTCAGAACAAGCAGAATCACTGGTGGTGAGGGCACTAGACTCACAGCAGAACAAGAAATGAGACCCAAATCAGGTTCTCGCTGGACTTCCCTGGGGCCTCACTACAGTCAGTACTTGTGGGTTAAGAGCGGGTTACAAGGTCTCTCACCTTGTAAGAGAGACTATCTTGTTCAAACATTAAAAAAGGGAGTTTTATTTCTCCAGGGAATAAACATCCTCGTGTGGGCTCTCTAGCAGGCTTATTTTTTTATGTTTTTAGGGAGGATTCATTCTCAATGAAGAAGTTAAGAGTAAAATTCCAAGGCACTTATCTGGAGGTACTGATTAGTAACAGGTTGCCTTGAGATATAGGAAAAAATATGTAAACCTTTGAAAAGTTAACTTTTATATTAGAATGTTATATGTTTAATTTGTTGCACATATTAAGACGTTTCTCCACAGAAGTACTCTTGCCAGAGAGAAGAATTACTGCACATGAAGGTTTAGGGGCAGTAGAGTGTGTATGGGTGGAGTGGTCCAGAGTGAACTTGGTGTATGACCAGAAGTAGCGTTTGGTACAAAATTTCTTTTTTTTTTTTTCGGTACGCGGGCCTCTCACTGCTGTGGCCTCTCCCGTTGCGGAGCACAGGCTCCGGACACGCAGGCTCAGCGGCCATGGCTCATAGGCGCAGCTGCTCCGCGGCATGTGGGATCTTCCCGGACCGGGGCACGAACCCGTGTCCCCTGCATCGGCAGGCGGACTCTCAACCACTGCGCCACCAGGGAAGTCCCAAAATTTCTTTTAATAAGTTTTTCATTCTAATGTAACATGTTTGTTAAATTTTAGGTGAAGATTTAGAACGGCTTTCTCCCCAAACTGTCTTGACTTTGATATACTAGTAAGATGGGCCAAATTTGGCCAGTGGATCTTTGTATTGCCTGGTACACCACCGAGAATCCCTGGAGAGAAGGCCTATCCCATTTGAGAATAATCATAAATTGTTTTGTTAATCTTACCAAATGTTTCCATTTTAGACTCCAAGACAAGTCCAACTAGAAGTCCATAAAAGGAGTAAGAAAGTTCCTTTGAAAATCAATGGCAAACTGTCACATTTTCATTGGCATTATCAGCTTTTCTCTGAGGGGGTTACTATCTGGGTGGCCATCCAACAACTACTGTCTTCCTGCCAAGCAATTCATTCATAAGGCCAAGTTTTATAAAAGTATCTATTCGTTGTCAGGGAACACTCTGTAGATTGTCTACTGCTCCCTAATGCCTTCCCTCCCCTAGGTTTCTCCATTGTTAAAAGAACCCTAATTAGACTCATGTAATCAATCTTCAACATGATCCAGTGTAAGATGTCCAACCCCAGTTCCAAGAGTATATGCTCATTAGTCTAAGATAATAAGTGTGTTGACATTCCTCTAAGGACATTTATTGATTCAGGAGAGGGCACATACTCTAAATTGTCATGGTGGTGGGGAGAAGCTGCTCTTTCTACTCTTTCCCAAACAGGGAAGCATGTGGCCTCAGTGGTCACTGGCACTCATCTTGTGGCTGTGAGAATAATCAGATTTAAGAAACTGCCAATGCTGAGAGAGGCAGAGTGATGAAGATGGAAAGAACTTGGGTCCTTGGCAACATCACTCAGTTGCTGCTTGTACCAAGGCTTGAAGCCTACGCTATGTCTGGAAAATAAATTTTGTTACTGAACAAGAAGGTTTGAGTGAGGAAGTCTGTCCATCACTTTCAATCAAAAGGATTCCATTGCTTCTCTGGAAAGAGATTACATATAACTTACAAAGGCTGTATTTAATTTAAGAGAGCCTCACACATATAGAGCAGGGAGGTTACATACAGTGAGGTAGTATTCTACGTCCAATGCCCCAAATGGCCATTTCATTATAATTGGAAAGTATCATCTAAAATCAAATATGCTTTACAGACGTCAAATTTAATGAAGTTATACTCATGTAGAAAATATCATTTTGATAACTAGAAAAGCAATTTGCATTTTTGTATTATTTCTTTATAATAAGCAATGACATTAGATACAACATCTCTTAAATAATTCTACCTTTGACTCTGGGTACCCCAAATATGCATATGTGGCCCTTAAACTATTAAGTATGCTATAAAAAGTCATATTAAAAACAGTTGTTTGAGTTCATCTAGATTGCTGCATACTCTCAAAATTTCACTTAAATATTTGTTAGCAGTTTGGAAATGATCTCAATTTCTTTATTAAGAAGTGGGAACAACAGTAATTTCCATGAATCTCATTAGAATGTGAGAAGCATTAAAAATAAGTAAATATATAACATATATCTTGTTTCTAAAAGACACATTTATCTTCAAATAAAACAAAACCACAAGACCATTTTAAAACTGAACAACATAGAGAGATCTTATTATTTTAAAGGCTATGTCCTGTCCCTTTTTTCTAAACCCAATTTCATGCTGGCCTAAAATTTGAAATAAATTACCAGAGAATAAAATTCCACAATGACCACCAACTAATGCCTTGGAATTCAACCTCCTGTTGTCAGATATAATTTAGACCAAACACAAAACATGTATTAAAGTGATATCTACTGAGAACATAACACTCAGAGCAAGCTAACAATGATGAAATGATCAAGTAGCAGTTTGTAACACCAACTGGACTTCCATAGAACAAGGGAGATTAAATAGCACAGAGAATTAAAAGCCTTGAAATTGTTATTTAATACACTAATGTAATCTGTACCCATGATAATCTCTAGAGGAAACATAAATAACTTTCCTGCTGAAATCAAGGGCAGATCTGGAACTCATAGTTGACAGTCCACCAAGCTTCCAACTTGTCATGTAACATGGCCTTTGCCACACAGTACTGAGATTGTATACTTGCTTGTTGTTCTTGTTGGCTTAACTTCTTAAAATGAGGAACTATCTTTTATCTTTCTATGTATGATAAAGAGTAGAATGTCTGGCACAAAGTATATGTATAATAAATGAATGAAAAGTGAACAAATAGAGAAGCAAGAAGAACTACAATCCTGCAGCCTGTGGAACAAAAACCACATTCACAGAAAGACAGACAAGATGAAAAGGCAGAGGGCTATGTACCAGATGAAGGAACAAGATAAAACCCCAGAAAAACAACTAAATGAAATGGAGATAGGAAAACTTCCAGAAAAATAATTCAGAATAATGATAAGTGAAGATGATCCAGGGCCTCAGAAAAAGACTGGAGGCAAAGATTGAGAAGATGCAAGAAATGTTTTAAAAAGACATAGAAGAATTAAAGAACAAACAAATAGAGATGAACAATACAATACCCGAAATGAAAACTAGAAGGAATCAATAACAGAATAACTGAGGCAGAAGAATGGATAAGTGACCTGGAGGACAAAATGGTGGAATTCACTACTATGTAACAGACTAAAGAAAAAAGAATGAAAAGAAATGAAGACAGCCTAAGAGACCTCTGGGACAACATTAAATGCAACAACATTCACATTATAGGGGTCTCAGAAGGAGAAGAGAGAGAGAAAGGACCAGAGAAAATATCTGAACGATTAGAGTCGAAAACTTCCCTAACATGGGAAAGGAAATAGCCACCCAAGTCCAGGAAGCGCAGCAAGTCCCATATAGGATACACCCGAGGAGAAACACACCAAGACACATAATAATCAAATTGGCAAAAATAAAAGACAAAGAAAAATTATTGAAAGCAGCAAGGGAAAAATGACAAATAACATACAAGGGAACTCCCATAAGGTTAACAGCTGATTTCTCAGCAGAAACTCTACAAGCCAGAAGGAAGTGGCATGATATACTTAAAGTGATGAAAGGGAAGAACCTACAACCAAGATTACTCTACCTGCCAGGGATCTCATTCAGCTTTGACAGAGAAATCAAAAGTTTTACAGACAAGCAAAAGCTAAGAGAATTCAGCACCGCCAAACCAGCTCTACAACAAATGCTAAAGGAACTTCTGTAAGTGGGAAACACAAGGGAAGAAAAGGAACTCCAAAAACAAACCCAAACCAATTAAGAAAAGGGTCATAGGAACATACATATCGATAATTACCTTAAACATGAATGGATTAAATGCTCCAACCAAAAGACACAGGCTTGCTGAATGGATACAAAAACAAGACCCATATATATGGTGTCTGTAAGAGACCCACTTCAGACCTAGGGACACATACAGACTGCAAGTGAGGGGATGGAAAAAGATATTCCATGAAAATGGGAATCAAAAGAAAGTGGGAGTAGCAATACTCATATCAGATAAAATACACTTTAAAATAAAGAACGTTACAAGAGACAAGGAAGGACACTACATAGTGATCAAGGGATCAATCCAAGAAGAAGATATAACAATTATAAATATATGTGCATCCAACATAGGAACACCTCAGTACATAAGGCAATTGCTAACAGCTATAAAAGAGGAAATCAACAGTAACACGATAATAGTGGGAGACTTTAACACCTCACTTACACCAAAGGACAGATCATCCAAAATGAAAATAAATAAGGAAACAGAAACTTTAAATGACACAACAAACCAGATAGATTTAATTGATATTTATAGGACATTCCATCCAAAAACAGCAGATTACACTTTCTTCTCAAGTGCGCACAGAACATTCTCCCAGGCAGATCACATCTTGGGTCACAAATCAAGCCTCAGTAAATTTAAGAAAATTGAAATCATATCAAGCATCGCTTCTGACCACAACGCTATGAGATTAGAAATGACTTACAGGGAAAAAAAACGTAAAAAACACAAACACATGGAGGCTAAACAATACATTACTAAATAACCAATAGATCACTGAAGAAATCAAACAGGAAATCAAAAAATACCTAGAGACAAATAACAATGAAAACACGACGATTCAAAACCTATGGGACGAAGCAAAAGCAGTTCTAAGAGGGAAGTTTATAGCTATAAAAGCCTACCTCAAGAAACAAGAAAAATATCAAGTAAACAATCTAACCTTACACCTAAGGAACTAGAGAAAGAACAAACAAAACCCAAAGTTACCAGAATGAAAGAAACCATAAAGATCAGAGCAGAAATAAGTGAAATAGAAACAAAGAAAACAATAGCAAAGATCAATACAACTAAAAGTTGGTCTTGGAGAAGATAAACAAAATTGATAAACCATTAGCCAGACTCATGGAGAAAAAGAAGGAGAGGACTCAAATCAATAAAATTAGAAATGAAAAAGAAGTTACAACGAACACCGCAGAAATACAAAGCATCCTAAGAGACTACTACAAGCAACTCCATGCCAATAAAATGGACAACTTGGAAGAAATGGACAAATTCTTCGAAAGGTATAACCTTCCAAGACTGAACCAGGAAGAAACAAAAATATGAACAGACCAATCACAAGTAATGAAATTGAAACTGTGATTAAAAATCTTCCAACAAACAAGAGTCCAGGACTAGATGGCTTCACAGGTGAATTCTATCAAACATTTAGAGAATAGCTAACACCCATCCTTCTCACACTCTTCCAAAAAACTGCAGGGGAAGGAACACTCCCAAACTCATTCTATGAGGCCACCATCGCCCTTATGCAAAAATCAGAAAAAGGTACTACAAAAAAAGAAAATTAGAGACCAACATCACTGATGAATATAGGTGCAAAAATCCTCAACAAAATACTAGCAAACAGAATCCAACAACACATTAAAAGCATTATACACCATGATTAAGTTGGATTTATCCCAGGGATGCAAGGATTCTTCAATATACGCAAATCAATCAATGTGATACACCATATTAACAAATTGAAGGAGAAAAATCATATGATCATCTCAATAGATGCAGAAAGAGCTTTGACAAAATTCAACACCCATTTATGATAAAAACTATCCAGAACGTGGGCATAGAGGGAAACTACCTCAACATAATAAAGGCCATATACGACAAACCCACAGCAAACATCATTCTCAATAGTGAAAAACTGAAAGCATTTCATCTGAGATCAGGAATGAGACAAGTATGTCCACTCTCACCCCTATTATTCAACATAGTCTTGGAAGTCCTAGCCATGGCAATCAGAGAAGAAAAAGAAATAAAAGGAATACAAATTGGAAAAGAAGAAGTAAAACTGTCACTGTTTTCAGATGACATGATACTATACATAGAGAATCCTAAAAATGCCACCAGAAAACTACCAGAGCTAATCAATGAATTTGGTAAAGATGCAGGATACAAAATTAATGCACAGAAATCTCTTGCATTCCTATACGCTAATGATGAAAAATCTGAAAGAGAAAATAAGCAAACACTTCCATTTACCACTGCAACAAAAAGAATAAAATACCTAGGAATAAACCTACCAAGGGAGACAAAAGACCTGCATGCAGAAAACTATAAGACACTGGAGAAAGAAATTAAAGATGATAGCAAAAGATGGAGAGATATACCATGTTCTTGGATTGGAAGAATCAATATTGTGAAAATGACTATACTACCCAAAGCAATCTACAGAGTCAATGCAATCCCTATCAAATTACCAATGGCATTTTTTACGGAACTAGAACAGATTATGTTAAAATTTGTATGGAGACACAAAAGACCCTGAATAGCCAAAGCAGTCTTGAGGGAAAAAAGCAGAGCTGGGGGAGTCAGACTCCCTGACTTCAGACTATACTACAAAGCTACAGTAATCAAGACAATATGGTACTGGCACAAAACAGAAACATAGATCAATGGAACAAGATAGAAAGCCCAGAGATAAACCCTCACACCTGTAGTCAACTAATCTATGACAAAGGAGGCAAGGATATACAATGGAGAAAAGACAGTCTCTTCAATAAGTGTTGCTGGGAAAACTGGACAGATTCATGTAAAATAATGAAATTAGAACACTCCCTAACACCATACAGAAAAATAAACTAAAAATGGATTAGAGACCTAAATGTAAGACCGGACACTATAAAACTCTTAGAGGAAAACATAGGAAGAATACTCTTTGACATAAATCACAGCAAGATCTTTTTTGACCCACCTCCTAGAGAAATGGAAATAAAAACAAAAATAAACAAATGGGACCTAGTGAAACTTCAAAGCTTTTGCACAACAAAGGAAAGCAAACAGGACAAAAAGACAACCGTCAGAATGGGAGAAAATATTTGCAAACGATTCAACAGACAAAGGATTAATCTCCAAAATATATAAACAGCTCATGCAACTCAATATTAAAGAAACAAACAACCCAATCCAAAAATGGGCAGAAGACCTAAATAGACATTTCTCCAAAGAAGACATACAGATGGCCAAGAAGCACATGAAAAACTGCTGAACATCACTAATTTTTAGAGAAATGCAAATGAAAGCTACAATGAGGTATCACCTCACACCAGTTAGAATGGGCATCATCAGAGAATCTACAAACAATAAATGCTGTAGAGGGTTTGGAGAAAAGGGAACCCTCTTGCACTGTTAGTGGGAATGTAAACTGATACAGCCACTATGGAGAGCAGTATGGAGGTTCCTTAAAAAACTAAAAATAGAATTACCATATGATCCAGCAATCCCACTACTGGGCATATACCCAGAGAAAACCATAATTAAACATGACACATGCACCCCAATGTTCATTGAAACACTATTTACAATAACCAGGTCATGGAAGCAACCTAAATGCCCATCAACAGACGAATGGATAAAGAAGTTGTGGTACATATATACAATGGAATATTACTCAGCCATAAAAAGGAACGAAATTGAGTCATTTGTTGAGACGTGGATGGATCTAGAGACTGTCATACAGAGTGAAGTAAGTCAGAAAGAGAAAAACAAATATCGTATATTAACGCATGTGTGTGGAACCTAGAAAACTGGTACAGATGAACCGGTTTGCAGGGCAGAAGTTGAGAGAAACAGATGTAGAGAACAAACGTATGGACACCAAGGGGGTAAAACCGTGGTGGGGTGGGGATGGTGGTGTGCTGAATTGGGCGATTGGGATTGACATGTATACATTGATGTGTATAAAATTGATGACTAATAGGAACCTGCAGTATAAAAATCAAAAGAAACAAACAAAAAATGAACATATAAAAATTCAGGATTGTACAGTCACTAAAGGTCTTATCAAGGGTAAGGCTGTTTCTCTTCCTTACCTGTTTCCTACTGTTTGCTTTTTCTAAATGAAATGAACTCTTGGATTTTCAATCTACCTTCCTAGAGTTCATGGGCAACCACAAAAGTGAATATGGTCTGCTTGATGCTTCATAAAGCCTATCAGAAGCTACGTATTTACTCCCAATTAAATATCCCACTGCTGACTATATATCCTACGGCTTTGCTTTAGGCTGGAATTATATCATCCGAACATAGTAACTTCAATCCATGCTGCTCAGAAGTCCTCATTAACAGTTACCTACAATAGATTAATTAAAAATGGGCAATAAATTCATCATTACTTAGGAAATATAGTTTATAGGCAATAATATTTCAAAACATGGGGTCCATGCAGTGGAAGAAGATATAAAAAGACTTGAAAGCAATGGATTATTATTCAAGTCAGCAAGAAGTCTGCCGCAACGTAAGAAACACTTTACAAAATAAGATAATTTGGTGCCCTTTTATTTGAAAACTTTATATTCTAAGATTTCACATATTTTAAAGTTCTCTTTCTCAGATCCAGCACCCATGTCTTTGCTCTCTGGTTATATTCCTCCAATAACTGCTAATTAGTATGTTTTTTGAAGTCACCAAAAGGAACCCTTGTAGAGGTAGGCTAATGAGTGCACCTATTAGTCTATAACAAACTATTAAAATTAAAAAATAGTCTTGTTACCTGTTTCTGTATATACATTTACAAACAAATTGCAGAAATCCCTGTGTTCTTATTGTGCATGGATTTTTGTAGACCAATAAGCACGAGATGCAATTTGCACTAATTCACTGGGGGCAAAGGGAGCATGAAATTATCTTGGCTTGATAATTTAGCATTTTATAGTAACTTGCTCATACTGAGTATTTTTCCCAGTGGTAATAATACTTCCTTGTCATAGGAAGACAATGGAAAACTAACATCATGAAATTTCTCTTCAAATCCCCATTTTATACTACATTTCAAAGATGGTGAAAAAAAAATGAGGACCGCTTGTACCCACATCGCTCATTAAATCTCTCTCTCTCTTCCCGGTATGGAATCATCTCTGTAGTCGTCTTGTCAATTGCCACTCACACATTCACATGGTTTTGATCTCCACTGACTAAGCTAGAGTCACCACCTATGCAGAGAAATTGAGATTTGGGAAGATTTACACTGTACATGAGTTTCCTAATACTCAAACCCTCAGTGAGTCCACAGGGTAGAAATGTTCAGAAGAAAGGGCGATAACTTTAAGACATACAGATTTATTGCCAGCACACATTATCTAAACTTTTAAATATCCTTTTTGTATTTTCTTATCCTTTAGTGCCTTTTATCTAGGCTCCTCTTAGTATCAAAAAACATCCACCAGTTGACTCCCATTGAGTCGCTAGGTATTGTGGAAGGAACACTCAGCCACTTACCAGACTTGGGCTTCAGTTCAGCTCCATTGTACCTTGGCTACCTGACCTGGAGAAAGACACAACCCTGCTTTGTTTATTTAACCAACAAATAATGGCTTTGTCTATTGAGGGTCAACCTTATACTAAGGTCCTAGGTAGGAGTAACATATATTCCCTGCGTGCTTCATAGATTTTTGTGAAGTCATTTTATGTGAAAAATTAAGTGAAAAGAACTTACAAACTATGCATTTTATAAAAATATATTATTGTCTGTTTTTAAGCAAATGCACAGGTAAGCTATCTACTGAACTAAGTATTACATGACATTACCTATGCTTTTTATACCAAGTAATTTAAAATAAAAATGGTAGAAAATTCTATCCCTATGTTTTTAACGGATATTTTACTTAGGTTACTGGCTTCATATATACAAAACTGCAGAATACCTGCTGTGCCCAGAGCCCTATTCTAACAGAAATAACCACACACAGTTGACATCACAGATGACAGGGCAGTGGAATAGCATCTGGTTCAACAGAAGCCAGACTGTAGGCTAACATAGGGACAAGAGGGATAGCTCCCTCTCCCCAGAGCTTGAACTGGAGATTCAGAGAATCGAGTTAGGTGATAGTGGGGAACTGAAGTAAAAAGATGCACAATAAAGGCTACAAACAACACAAGTAACTGACTCATGTTCCTGAAAAAGATTCTGATGCTGAGGAAGTAAGGAGGTAACAATGGAAGCTTGTGCTACAGTAAACTGGGGACAAATGTTGAACTAGCAAACTAGTTCAGTCTCTTTGAAGCCCAAATGTATAGTTTCTCTTTTCCCTGTGAAGTCCAGCGTAGTCCCTGTCGCCTGGATTCCTGTGCAGGATGGCCATAGGGACATGTTTATCACCTTTTTTATTTCCATGTGATTTCTTATGGATAACCCCCTCTCAATTTTTAATCAAAAGACTTAATGTTATTGAAGCCCAAAAGAATCTAATGCAGATGAACCCACAGGATGAGCTTTGAACACTTTTTATTTTACATAATTTAAAGCTGCCTTGTTTCAGGAAAAGCAGCAGTAAGTATAATTACTTTTGGGGGGGAGGTATATATGGCTATTTTAATCTCTGACTTTATTACCTGTTATATTATTTGAGTTATTTGGTAGTCTATTGTATAATATAAATAAAATCTATTTTTGATGTTAGCAGAGTACAAGAGTGACTAGGATAAAAATTAGGTCTGTATATGACATAGTAAAATTTAAATAGAGCAAAAAAAATCATATTATATGTGATGACTCATGACTTTGATATAGATTTAGGAAGCAGCCCAGGAAATTCTGGGTTGGCAAACAAACAAGTTCCTGATCTTTACTCTGCTTTATTTCACCTAAAGATAGGCCCCTTTCTCTAAGTTCCATGTCTCTTAGAAAGTTTAGTCACATCTTATCCTTTCTGGGGTACTTCTCTATCTAAAGAGGTGAAAAGAATTGAACTATTCTTCTTAATCTCTTATAGCCTTTCTCTGTAGGATTGTTTTTATAATCCTAAAATGGGAATCCCTTCGTACACACCCCTGAACACTCACCCCCATCTCTTATTGTCTGTCCTACAGATAACCTTTAAGAGTCCTCGCCTTACTCCAAGAGGAGATGTGGGTTAGCATCACGCAGGGATTAAGATTACATCAGGAAGGGCCTCTGCACTACAAATATGTCACCCTCATCCCTGCCTTCTCTCTGGTCTCTAATACCTAATACTCTACCCTTGGAACTCTCTTATTCCTTTAAATCATTGTACACTCTTCCCTATTGAATATCAAGTGCCAGGAGGAGAAATATACCACACGAAATCACTTGCGGTTATAACGCAGAATGAAATGAGCTGTAGGTACCACTTCCACTGTAAGGGTTGAGAAGAGCTATTTAGGTTCCCAGGCGTGACACTGCCTAGGTAAGGCAAGCCAAGGCTGGAGAACCCTGGGGTGTTGGACATAAGCAAGAGTGCCACGTGGGGGTCAGAAGAAAAGAATATGAAAAAAGCAAGCTTTCCCTCTGTCAGCCCCGCCTTCATCACACAAAGCCTTCGCTCAGCCACAGGAGGATAAAAATAACTTTCTGTTGACTTTTATAATATTAAATCTCAAAAGAATAACCTGGCTTCCTCTTTCTAATACAACCCAATGAAGATAGACATTTAAGAAAATTATTCATTAAAACATGTAGCTGCCCTTTTTTTTTTTTTGGAAACCAAATGATAGATATACTGTCTATAAAACCCTTTGAAACACAGCTCTCCCTTGGTCACATTTTTCTAAATCCCTTTACCGCCTTAATTGATTCCAAGGCAATTTAAACACTAGAAGATATATTTGAGGCAACACACTGGGATTATAAAATATGAATATTTTATGGAAATCAGTCTAGTTTTCCACCAAGTTCATGGAACAGAGACTCTTTGGATAAATGGATATTTTGAATAGCTAGTGGAAAAAGGTTCTGAGGTGATTTTTTTTTTTTTTTTTCCCATCAGCAAGCTGCATGTAGGTCCATGTGAGATGAAGAGTCAGTTACTGAGAACTTGAACCTTAATATGTATAAAGTGACCTTTACCACCACCCACCCCATCAGATTGTCATATTTACTGCTTCCTAGGCATATGTTTCTAAGGTGACTTCAGACCCTCTTCATGGTTTTCTGTTGACTTTAATGGTATTGATTTTTTTCAAAACACAATTCTTCCAGCTATTTTTTTCAAGCATCTCAATGCATAAAGTCAGGTGTTATCTGAAGTCAGGGAGCTTTAATGAAATAATGAGACATGTATTGGTTTGGCTCGGAAGTGATTTGTTTTAGTAATTTCTTTTCCTGATAGAGTATTATGCCTGGCTCATGACCTGCAAGGGACTTAGCAATTCAAATCCAAATAGCTTTGAGTCTTTGCATATTCATGTATGTTTAACATGCATTATCATAGTAGCAAGTACTTTGGACTGAAATAAAAATTTGGAAATTTGTAGGCATACAAACTGTGAATAAAAATACAATCTTAACATAGACTGAACTGAGAAGAGGGAGATTAAACTATTCTAAATGAATTTGGGAAAGCAAAATCCTGTTCATCAGCTAAGTATAATAACTTCTAAAAAACAACCTCTTAAAAACACATGGCTGAGAGTTATAAACACGTAAGAGTAGTTCAAGCTATCACTGGAAAATATCAGAAAGGGAGAGGTTTCTCTTCCTTAGAATATCTTGGTATATAAAAATGTCTTTAACCTAAAATAATAAAATGAAAATAATCTTACAAAGTCGGGCAGAATGACCTGGCAACTATTTCAAAAAGTCAATGGATAATTGCCCTAAGTCTGATTCTCCCATAAAATTATTATAAACCTGGGCACTTCTAAGAGGCTTTTATTCCATTTGAAAGTAAGTAAAACAGTTCCACATACTGAAGGAAGTATAAATTGGTACTTACTTTGGAAGGTAAAAGCCTTAAAAATGTGATAAAATTCTTGTCTCGGCAAGACTTCTAGGGATTTATCCTCAGGAAATAATCACAGATAACCAGAGATTATGCAGTATGAATAATATTCACAATTTTTTTTAGATTAGTAAAAAAAAAAAAAGGAAAAATTCCAAATGTCAACAATAAGACATTATTTAAACCATGGTGCATTCATCACATGGAATTCTATATAGCCTTTAGAATGATGATTCAGAAGAATATTTAATTACATGGAAAGATGTTAATTATATATTTTAAATGAAAAAAATCATTTTATAAAGCAACATATGTCATATAAGCCCATTACATGGAAATGAGTACACACAAAATTATATATAATTTATATATTATATATAATACATAGATAATATATATAATATATATTATATACATGTTATGTATATATATATATATATATATATATATATATATATATATATATATATACATATAAAAAAGGTTGAAAGGATGTACCTCAAAATGTTCACAGCAGTCATCCATAGGTGGTGGTGTCTTACGAGAATTTTTAATTTATTTTTGCTTCTATTTTTAAAAAATTTGCTATAATAAATGTATAACTCTTTTCTAATTACATTCATATTATTTAAAAAATATTAAAAAGTCAGAGAAAAGCTAGAAACTTGGAAGATTTGTTGCAAACTGCATGATTTCTGAAATAAATATTTCAAAGTAAACTATGCTTTATTTCTCCTTTTCTCTGAAACCTAAGCATTTTTGCACTTTCTGATGAACCCCTCCAGAGGGCAATTTGACAATACACAGCTCTCCTGCTGTGGATTATATGATGTTCCAAAACCATGAGTCAACCTCATATTTGGTCACTCATAGCAAGTACTTCATAAGCTCAAATAACTTATGAGCCTTTTGGTAAGTGAAGAACAATGCCAAATAAACTGTATTTCTTACATATTTCAAGTATTAAGGTTTGTAAAGGTTTTGTACAGAAAACAGCTTAAAATTAGACTGTGGCAAAATTTAGAACTACTTATAGGAACTCCCTTCCCCGATTTAATGAATACTTACATGTGCCAATGAAATAAATATATGCTATTTAGGGCTTTTCAAACATGACCTGTTAATAAGTTGGGCATTTCTCAAGGCAATCATATTTCATTTTTAAATTTTTCAATTATTCTTTAGGACAAACTTAGCATTGCTCTAGATATCCTTTGTGGTCAGTCTGTGAAAATCATTTTACAAAAGAGGAGGAAGAACCAACTTTTGTACTCTATTAAATATTTCAACCTCAGGTCATATTTCTGACCATACATTTTAACTCAATCATAGCATCACTAACCAAGTATCTGGAAGAGCCCCCATTTGTCTGAAATGAGGAACTTGAGTGGAAGCCAATAAAAACTTCCTTAGAATCATGGAACCAAGATTCTTCCCTACTCAGTTATCTTGAGTGGCAGTGCTGTATGTAAGCATCTCATTATACATAATCCAAGGAGGGCTGCCAACTGAGAATTTGGGCATGGGCCCTGATCCATGATCTTAGAGAATAACTAGCTCATGACTAGGTAAGGGGCTTGTTTCCACTTTCTCTTTCCTACCAGATTCTGCCTTGGTGTAGCTAACCCCTGACCTCAAAACCCTGCTTTTCAACTAAGTTTAACCATTTGTTTTGGTCAAGTTCTGCCAATCAATGCCCCAAAGTTTCCACCTATTCTACTCTATCCTTACCACCACCCTTGCCTCCTTCCTGCAAGTGATCATTACAGGTTTCTTTGCTTTACGATGTTGAAAATAAATGGTGTCTCTATCGGTGGAATGGCAAACCAACTAAGTCCTCTCTGTCAGGTATGACTGTGACATCAGCAGATGCAGAAAACACTGTTTGGGGAAGCATTTTGAGGCTGAAGGCTTAGTGGAAAGAAAGGCCATGACCAATGAGCAGTGCATGCCACGGGAAGGGAAGAGATGTAGTAGCCTACTGTGTTTGTCCCATCCCAAACTAGTCAGTCTCTCCTTTTGCACCAGAATTTAATATAATTTGCAGACATATTTTTTTAATTAATCTTATTGGAATATAGTTGCTTTACAATGTTGTGTTAGATTCTACTGCACAGCAAAGTGAATCAGCCATACATATACATATATCCCCTCCCTTTTGGATTTCCCTCCCATTTAGGACACCACAGTGCATTAAGCAGTGCTGCCTGTGCTATACAGTACGTTCCCATCAGTTGTCTATTTTATACAAAGTATCAATAGTGTATATGTGTCAATCCCAATCTCCCAATTCCTCCCTCCCTATCCCTTTCCCCCTTGGTATCCATACATTTGTTCTCCATGTCTGCCTCTATTTCTGCTTGGCAAATAAGGTCCTCTATACCATTTTTCTAGATTCCACATATATGCGTTAATATACGATATTTGTTTTTCTCTTTCTGACTTACTTCACTCTGCATGACAGTCTCTAGGTCCATCCACGCCTCTACAAATGACCCAATTTCATTCCGTTTTATGGCTGAGTAATATTCCATTGTATATATGTGCCACATCTTCTTTATCCATTCATCTGTTGATGGACACTTAGCTTGCTTCCATATCCTGGCTATTGTAAATAGAGCTTCAATGAACATTGTGGTACATGACTCTTTTTGAATTATGGTTTTCTCTGGGTATATGCCCAGTAGTGGGATTGCTGGGTCATATGGTAGTTCTATTTGTAGTTTTTTAAGGAACCTCCATACTGCTCTCCATAGTGGCTGTATCAATTTACATTCCCACCAACAGTGTAAGAGGGTTCCCTTTTCTCCACGCCCTCTCCAGCATTTATTGTTTGTAGATTTTTTGATGATGGCCATTCTGACTGGTGTGAGGTGATACCTCATTGTAGTTTAGAGATTAGCATTTCTCTATAATTAGTGACGTTGAGCATCTTTCCATGTGTTTGTTGCCATCTGTATATCTTCTTTGGAAAAATGCCTATTTAGGTCTTCTGCCCATTTTTGGACTGAGTTGCTTATGTTTTTGATATTGAGCTGCATGAATTGCTTGTATATTTTGGAGATTAACCCTTAGTCAGTTGCTTCGTTTTCTCCCATTCTGAGGGTTGTCTTTTCGTCTTGTTTATTGTTTCCTTTGCTGTGCAAAAGCTTTTAAGCTTAATTAGGTCCCATTTGTTTATTTTTGTTTTTATTTCCATTCCTCTAGGAGGTGGGTCAAAAAAGATCTTGCTGCGATTTATGTCAAAGAGTGTTCTGCCTACGTTTTCCTCTAAGAGTTTTATAGTGTCCAGTGTTACATTTAGGTCTCTAATCCATTTTGAGTTTATTTTTGTGTATGGTGTTAGGGAGTGGTCTAATTTCATTTTTCTACATGTAGCTGTGGAGACATATTTTTAATTCAATTACACTGTTGTTTCTCCCTGATTGGCTTTAGGTATTCTAACAATAGCCCTTCCACTCTTTATTTCAAATATATCTTGGCTACATTATGGATTAAATATGGGAAAATATAACTATTATTTATAACATTATTTCTGAGGGAAAATGCATTTGAAATTCCAACTAATTGATTTTCACAAATGAATTCTTGGAACCTAATCCATTCACAGACAGAGGCCTGCACCCACTCCTTTTGTAACTAGCCATAGTTCCAGATAAATATAATTACTCAATCATCCTTGTTGAATGATACTGAGTCAAAGAGAAGTTGGATCCTCCTTTAAAGCAAGGTGACATCCCTGCCGTTCTAGGGAAATTTCTGTATTCCATTTTGTTATTCCAGTTTCTAAGCAGTCTTAAATCAAATCCTGACTTCTACAAAAAGGTACCCAACAGCTCATTCTAAGTTTTCATCCTGTTTTGGAAGATCAAAGCAAAGGAAATAGATCAGAAGTTAATGTAATGTCTGGGGAGAAAGGTAAGTGGCTCTGAGGAATAATTCATCCAGTGAAAGCTGGGTGTTTATTTGCTATGGATAGAAACCAGAACTGGCAGGAGATATGACTGTGGGCAGCCAGGGAAAAAGCCTGGGTGTAAGGGCGTTACAAGCCCATCTTAGTAAGGACAGGGACATTTTTTTTTCTCTTGTTCCCTTTCTTGTTACTGAATTTCCTATTTCTATTTCTTTTCCTCTAGTCTCTCCCCACTTCTTATTTTCTTCCTCCTTGCTAGGTTCTTCTCTTTTTTTCCTCCTTTCTCTTTCCTCTTTTCCTCCATTTTCTTTGGTTCTTTGCCTCTTATCTCTTATTTCTTCCATTTCTTGTCTTTTACAGCCTCCACCCCTGTCCCTCACAGACACTTCCCTCCTGTCTTGTACTCAATCTCATATATGTTTAATGTTCATTAAATGCTGCCAGTTATGGATAAAGACAAGCAAAGCAGAACATTATAAACGCTGATGTAAAACACTGCTATGAGCAAGGTGCATAATCGGAGGCCAAAGAGATCAAAAAGAAAATTCTGACATAAACACACTACTATATTTAAAATAGATAAACAGAACAGTATGGAGATTCCTAAAAAAACTAAAAATAGAACTACCATATGACCCAGCAATCCCACTACTGGGCATATACCCTGAGAAAACCATAATTCAAAAAGAGTCATGTTCCACAATGTTCATTGCAGCACTGTTTACAATAGTCAGGACATGGAAGCAACCTAAGTGTCCATCGACAGATGAATGGATAAAGAAGATGTGGCACATGTATACAATGGAATATTACTCAGCCATAAAAAGAAATGAAATTGAGTTATTTGTAGTGAGGTGGATGGACCTAGAGTCTGTCATACAGAGTGAAGTAAGTCAGAAAGAGAAAAACAAATACCGTATGCTAACACACATATATATGGAATGTAAAAAAAAAAAAGGTTCTGAAGAACTTAGGGGCAGGACAGGAATAAAGATGCAGACATAGAGAATGGACTTGAGGACACGGGGAGGGGGATGGGTGAGCTGTGACAAAGTGAGAGAGTGGCATGGACATATATACACTACCAAATGTAAAATAGATAGCTAGTGGGAAGCAGCCGCATAGAACAGGGAGATCAGCTCGGTGCTTTGTGACCACCTAGAGGGGTGGGATAGGGAGGGTGGGAGGGAGACACAAGAGGGGGGAGATATGGGGATATATGTATATGTATAGCTGATTCACTTTGTTATACAGCAGCAACTAACACAACAATGTAAAGCAATTATACTCCAATGAAGATGTTAAAATAAAATCGATAACCAACAAGAACCTACTGTATAGCACAGGGAACTCTACTCAATTTTCTGTAATAACCTAAATGGGAAAAGAATTTTAAAAAGAATATATGTATATGTGTAACTGAATCACTTATCTGTACACCCGAAACTAACACAGCATTGTAAATCAACTATAGTCCAATATAAAATAAATTTTTTTTTTTTCTTTTTGCGGTACGCGGGCCTCTCACTTTTGTGGCCTCTCCCATTGCGGAGCAAAGGCTCCAGACACGCAGGCTCAGCGGCCATGGCTCACGGGCCCAGCCGCTCCGCGGCATGTGGGATCCTCCCGGACCGGGGCACGAACCCGTGTCCCCTGCATCAGCAGGCGGACTCTCAACCACTGTGCCACCAGGGAAGCCGGAGGTTTAATTTTTTATAAGGGCTCAAGAGATAAGCAAATTAAGTCAAATTTTTGTAACAAGAGGTAGATGATTTACATTTTAATAGAAGATATAAATGCTACTTTTAAGATACATATATGTATTATATACTTATCAAGGCAACTGCTACTGTAGAAATAAGAAAAAGGGCACAGATTTCCATTAGACAGTACTATCAATTTGTATTTCTTGGATATTCTTCAGAAAAGCAGAGAACACTTGAAAAAATTACCCTGCTTCTATGTGTTGGACAGGTTTGCAAACTTTATGGGCTAACTTTGGACAGAGAATGTCTTCATTAATTGTCTAGACCAGAGCTACTCAAAGTGAGGTTCACAGCAATTAACATCGGCACCAGCCAGGAATTTGTTACACATGTTAAGTTCTTGGACCCACCCAGACCTACTGAATCAGAAACACTGTAGGTTTGGGCAGAAATACGTGTTTTAATTCTGAAATTCTGAAGACCACTAAATTTTGAGAACTACTGTGTATTCCCTGACCTTCCCTCCTGCTTTCGTTGAGAAGGTCCCTATGAATTTCACATGATCTTCCAGGGTGACCAGTTTTAATTTGTAATTCTAAATCAGATTGATTCTTTTGTCATTCTGCAAAGATTATGGGGATAATGTCTCTAAATAAAATGTCTCTTTATAAAAATAACCTAACACCAATATATAAAACACATGATACTTAAAGGATGGTTCTACAGTAAATTTATTCCTTTAATTTTGAGTAACAGTAAGAGAAGTGATTTAGTGATTAAAAAAATAACAGTTAAAAATAAATCTCTCTGATAAAGAAAGCTATTGAGAATTTCTCCAGGGATTCTGGTTAAAAATGTTGAAGAAACTATTTTAATACAGATATCTTAGAATCATACAAAAACTTTGATAGCTTGAAAAAACAGCAAAATATTTTGGTAAGTAATATTTTAGAAACATTTAAACATACAGCTTTATTCTTAGATTCCTAGGCCTGGGAAAATTTCCTTTTATATAATGTGGCAAAAATAACAGAACAAAAATATATCAAGATGGCAAATACATAAAAAGTTGACTAGTCACGAAACACTGATGAACGGAAATATTACAGATCTAGACTGAGGTTTTAAAACTGGGGGGGATTAAGAAAACTATCAGAAAATAAATTTTGCTAACTCCAAGTATATATGTTTGCTATGGATAAAACCTATACATATGGGGGTGTGTGTGTAATATATACATATATATATATAAAACACACACACACACATATATATATATGTACAATTTTGTTGTTTCCTTAAGAGAAAAGGCAGATGTCTAGACATCATGTCTGGGTAAAGGTAAAAGTCTTCTCTTACATCACCTCTTAGGCATCCTGATCCCTTCCTTACTCCTCCACTCTCAACTAATCAAGGCCACTTTGTCACCAGCTTCCCTTCTGAGCTGCTTTAATTCTGACCCTGCTGTTTCTTCTGTGAGAACAAAAAGGAAAGGAGTTTCCTCCTTTACCCTCTCCCATTCAACGTGGCAGATTTTAGGAATGTGTGGGAGTTCACAGCGGGCTTAACCAGATAAAAATTGGTTCTTGGAAACTGATTAGTTGTATTGGGGATGAAGAAGCAAAAGCTTGGTTTAGCTGCAAAGATGCTTTGGAAGAGAAGAAATGAGACTATGAAACACAGAGGCACAAGAGAGGTTCTGAAAGGAAGCATTTCTATTTTAGGCTTCATAAATTACGATTTACTTCCTTCCTTCCTTCCATCCATCCATCCATCCATCCATCCTAGTTAATAAATGTTTACTGAGTATCTGTTATATCCCAGACACAGTCTGTTCTCTCATAGGTATTATATTCTAGAAGGAGAAGAATTTAACTTCTGACTGTGAGAGCAGATAACTCAGGGAGGCATCTGATTTGGACTAGAGGAAACATATCCTGAAGAAGTGTCTTTAAGATCTGAATGGTGGCAAGAGGGGCCACTCAAGCAAAGACGGTGCGAGTGTGTGTGTGTGTGTGTGTGTGTGTGTGTGTGTGTGTGTGTGTAAAAGTCAGAAGTGTGTCACAGGCTGAAGGACCAGCACGTGAAGAGGACCAGAGGCAACACGTGAGATATAAAGGGTCATAGTAAAGAGTTTGGACTTTATCATAAGGGCAACCTGAAGCAATTATGACCTTTTGAGTTAATGGTGGGGAGAGAAAGGGTGACACCATTGGTTTGTTTGAAAAATAACACTGGGTGAAATTTAAGAATGCAATTAAGCAGAGTAAGACTAGCAGCTCAGAGACTAGTTAGGGGGCTGTTACTATGTTGCAGGCACGAAATGACAAGTTACTAAGAACAAGGTGAAAGAGAAGGATCCGTAGGGAAAGGCCTAGAGAAGGACCACTTGGCAGAATGGCTCACATTCCCTGTCCCCCATCTGTATCATCTCTAACGCCTCTCAGTGAGAGCATGCTCAGTGATGTCTGAAGAACATGGAAGCAGTATGTCCAGCACTCTTTTGCTTTTAGAAACCCAGGAAAAAGGGCTGGAATGTTTTTATACAAGCATTTTGGATGGATGGGGATGGGATGGGCTTAGTGGTGAAGACAGTAAACATGTGTCAAGCTGTTTTCCCTCCAGACATTACATAGGTTTGAACCTCAGGTCTATCATTTAGATGCTGGGTGACTGCAGGCACTCAGCCTCTCTGGATCTTTGTTTCTTCATATAAAACTGGTGATGATAATTTGCAGCAACATGGATGGACCCGGAGATTATCCTACTAAGTGAAGTAAGTCAGAGAAAGACATATCATATGATATCTCTTATATGCAGAATCTAAAAAAAATGATACAAATGAACTTATTTATAAAACAGAAACACAACGAACTCATGGTTACTGGGGGGAAGGGTGGGGGGGGATGGATTGGGAGTTTGTGATTGACATGTACACACTGCTATATCTAAAACAGATAACCAACAAGGACCTACTGTATAGCATGGGGAACTCTGCTCAATACTCTGTAATAACCTAAATAGGAAAAGAATTTGAAAAAGAACAGATACATGTATATGTATAACTTAATCACTTCGCTGTACATCTGAAACTAACACAGTATTGTTAATCAACTCTGCTCCAATATAAAATAAAATTTTAAATAAATAAAGGGAAGTAAATAAATAAATAAAACAGATGATGATAACAACAATAGCATCTATCTTAGAGTTGTATTGTAAAGACTACCGAGTTCATTCATAAAGTACTTGGAATAGTGCCTGGTCTATAGTAAGCACTTAATATTAGCTATTTTTATTATCTTCACAGAAATTAAGAAAACCAGTACTCAGAAGCTGACTTAGATATCCAAAGTCAGAAATTGAATAGGCCACTAAGGTGAGATTTGAGTCCACATTATCTCCAAAGCTCAGGTTATTTCTGCTGCAGCCATGGGCGTGAAGACATGATGGACTTACACACTAGCAACTTTAAGAGGTGGCTTTGACAGAGTGGCTAAAAATGTGGTGGTATCTTTGGGTAAGACCGTGAGGTCTCTGGGAAAGTTATATAACCTGTCTGAAACTCACTATCCTCATCTATAAGATGAGACAATAACTGTACCTACATCACTGTGAGGTAAAGAAGATAATACATGGAAAAGATTAGAGCACTCTGCATCTAGTTAGTACTGAGTAAATGTTAACCACTACTGACCCCCTGTTCTTCTACCACGTGATGGGGATGGCACGGAGACCAGCAGCAGGCTGCCTAGGTCACTTAGAACCTAGGTCTGTTTCCGCAGAGCATCAGGAGAACGGTCCTTCACCTTTTCCCAGATTGCGGCAGAGATGCTAATGGTTAGAGCCACTGAGATTACGTGGATAAAGAAACTACACTGATTCGGTGGTAGAAGCAGTAGATCCACAGAAACTCACTGTCCCTCTGCATAAGGTGTGGAAGGAAGCCCCAGAGTTCGCCTATAGTCATTGGCTTAACTTCATCTTCATTTTCTTTTACACTATCTAACCTTGATGACTTGTTTATCCTCATGTAAATAGATTCTCCCTCTGATCAAACTCTCCATTCAACAGTTCTTAGTTTTACCTAAATTTTGGGCTTTGAAATACATTCATCAGAGCTAAATTACATTTTACTAAAACGTCTTCAAGAGCTGATCTTTTTCACCTTTTTCAATGTGACACACATTTTTTTTTGGTAGGAAATTTGAATTGGTCATGATCACGGTCCTGCACCAGGTTTTATAACATGGTTCATTTTCCCCCTTGAAATCGTGGACACTATTCATGTGCTTTCTGTCATGGAACTCCTGTGAATTTAGGTAATGTTTTCTTTGTTTTTCTTCTCCTGAAGAAAAAAAAATTTTTCAAAGCATTTCAAGACTGGTCTGAAGAGAAGAGACAAACTACTTAAAAGATCTTCCAAGCATACCGGACATATTTTCATATTTGTTAACTCTACTTTAATGGACTTAATGGATATCCATCCATTTTGATGAGGAAAGTCTTTCCTTTCATGTCACAAAATGTTTACCACAGGAATATTTATTTGCGGGCATGACTGCATTTACTAGAGCACCTTGTTCAGAATAGGTGTTCAGTAAATATTTGTCGGTGATTATAATTACAATGCATGACAACAGTGACCTTTTTATAGCTCCTCTTGAGGATTATATTTCAAAGGTAACCATTAACCCACATTGACAATCTGAAGGCATACTCAAACTAGCCAGTGCAAGAAAGAGTTCTTAATTAGTTATTTTAAGAAAGCCACATTTTTGGCCATCTTGTTTTACTTTCTTTACCTTGACAACTTAACCACAGACGTTACTTTTCAGGAGCTAGGCTACATTTCTTTAGATTCTCTATTAGATGGTAAATAGTCTGCAAAATTCATATGAGGTATTCATTCTTATCTTTTTAATTTTGTAATGTTTCAGGGTAGTGAATACTATTTTCATAAGCTACAAAATATATGAGGTGAACACATTTGTTCCCAAGAAAACAAGAAAGCTGGCCAATGTAATATGACTACAAATATTTTACCAATTTTTTTGTTGTTGTTTTGTTTTTAATTGAAGTATAGTTGATTACAGTGTTGTGTTTCAGGTGTACAGAAAAACGATTCAGTTATACACACACACACACACACACACACACACACACACACACATATATTCTTTTTCAGATTGTTTTCCTTTATAGGTTATTACAAAATATTGAATACAGTTCCCACCAGCTCTTTACTTCCATGCAATAATTGTAACTTTTTGAAAGAAGGCAAAGTCTTTAATTCAGAGAGAAGACTGCAGATATTTAAGTTACTGAACACAGTATCTCAATAACTTATGCTTAAATGGAAAAGCACTGGGAAAGTTATTCTTCTAACTCACATGAAAGTCAGGAAGTAGAGGCTTGTGTTTCTGATAAAGAAAAAGCTTTACGTTGAAAGTAATTTTTGTTTTTTACCCTAGCCATTCTCTTCTCTCCCAGATATCAAGAAATACAATTACCTATTTTTTTCAAAGACAAAGCGTGCAGACTTAAAATGTATCTTGCAGGCTCTCTGGAGTAATTACTTGAATATTTTGTTCCCATTAATTTAATAATTTGCAGGATATTAATAAAGAAAAATTACTTCAGAACTGATGTAGTCATGCCCCAGAAACCTATTTACTCCCATATTTCGTAATCTTCGGAAATATGTGTCTGGAGAGATTTAAGGAGTCATAGGAATGCCAGACCCATGATATCCAGACCCACGATATCCAGACTATCCAGACCCATGGTGATAAACCAATAACTGTTTTATCTAATAAATGCTGTCACTTGAAAAATATGCCAGTTGACTTGACAACTGAAATGAGGTCAGTAGTTGCGTTTAGACTTTTACCGGTTCTCCCAACTAATTTAAAGTGTGAATGGTAAAATAAATTGAGAATTTACAGACTATTACCCTTCAGATAAGGATCTTAGTCCTGTGATAGAAACACATAATCATATGTCTATTCAACTGCCTCAGGTCGCATGTTCCTAGGCAATCCCAGTGACTTAGGTGCAAGCTGCAACTATCAAGTGCAGGTGGGCAATTCCTGACGTGAGACACAAGATGAGAGGAACCAGCAGCTTTCACAGGTTACTGGGTACCTCATCAAAACCAGGACCTGGCAAACAGCATTACCTCCCTTTCTTCTCTAAAACCTAAAGGATGAAAGCACTCTCTTCCAAGGATTGTTGACCTCTTGTCGAATACAGAAATATACGCAAGTTTAATCATTATCATTATTATTGTAACAAAACTAACATTCATGGACCTAAGTGCTTTGCATGCCTAATTCATTTAGTCCTCACCATAGTCTACTGCTATCATTATTTCCATTTTATATATGAGAAAACTAGTTTAGGGAATTTAAGTAACTTGCTCCTGATTACTCACCAAGCTGACAATTATGAGAGCTAGAATTGGAACCTAGGTTATCTGATTCTAGAGCCTGCACTTTTAATTGATACTTAACTAAATAAGTTTAGTGTTAATTATGGTGAGGGAAAAACAGCTTCTTGTCTCAATCTTAATAACCTAAACATTTTTCCACAATAGAGAGATAAAAAGGTAATTATAACTGTTATAAACATATCACATCACAATAATATTTTATTTGGTAATAGAATGCTGACAAAAGACTCTCCATATAGATATATTCAGGAAAGTGTAATGTGCCTGTGCTTTCTTACATAAAAATGCACCTGTCGGGGCTTCCCTGGTGGCGCAGTGGTTGAGAGTTCGCCTGCCGACGCAAGGGACACGGGTTCGTGCCCCGGTCCGGGAAGATCCCATATGCCGCGGAGTGGCTAGGCCCGTGAGCCATGGCCACTGCACCTGCGCGTCCGGAGCCTGTGCTCCGTAACGGGAGAGGCCACAACAGTGAGAGGCCCGCATACTGCAAAAAAAAAAAAAAAAAATGCACCTGTCATGAGGCATTATTGCCTCAATAACCCTATGCGATGTGGTTTAATGTATAAAAGTCCAGGATTTGGTGCTGGACAGACCTGAATTTGAGTTTCATCTCTGTTAATTAATATCTGTGTGATAATGGGAGAGGCCTTTTGTTTGTTTTGTTGTTAACTTCACTCAGCATCCATTTTGCCATAAGTAATATAAAAATAGTGTCTATTATCTAGAGTTTTGTGGGATTAAATGAGATAATGTATAAAAAGTGCTTATGTCAGCGTCTAGCACATAGGAATTGTTCAATAAATATTTTTTAAAAATAATATTAAAATAGCAATAATAATATCCAGTCGTTAGGAACAGTGTAAGGAAAAAGCAAGCTTAGTGTATGCGAGCCTTTGGAAGTAAGAAGATGTCCCTTAAGAAAATTCTGCCTAATGTGGTCCAAGATTCAAGTGCACACCACTGCATCTAATGTGCTTTTGAGAAATAAAATAATACTTGACCTGAGCTTTCAAATAGCTCATCTAAAAAAGTGGGTTTTCTTTCTGTAAGCCCTTAGAAGATACAGTTTTTAAAATATTACGTTCCATTGATTTGGATGATGTATATATAAGACTTAACATACTTCCTGACACACAGTTAGTCCTTAGAAAATGTTGGAAGGTGGGTGGGTTATAGTAGAGGTTGTCAATTCTTTTGTTATTATTGTTACCTTGTTCTGTCTGTATATTCTTTGCTGTCCTGAGCACTACAATAAGAACCACTCTATTGCTGAGGAAATAAGTCCTTGGACCACGGCAGACAGTTTTGTTACATTTTTCACATTCTAGAGACCAGAATCATGTCAAGCTAAAGAAAGAAGCACTTTCCAGATTTACACAAAGGTGAGAAAAAGAGTGACTGACCGTACTTATTCAGGTCGACTCTCTCAGGGTGAGAGATGCGTGTTTTTGTTTTTTTGTTTTTTTTTGTTTTTTTTTTTAACATTGACACCAAAGCTGCTTTCAGTAACACAGAAAAGCATAGCTGTCACTGGCCTCAGGACTGACAAGCAAAGCCGAAATTCTCTTTCCAGCTGAGTTCATCTCCAGATAAAGAATTAACTCAAATGAGAGCTCAAAGGTGGTGATTGTAACCAATATGGCAGCCACACAGAGCTACTGAGAGCTTGAAATGAGACTAGTCCAATTGAGATGTGCTGTAAGTACAAAACATATACTGAATTGCAAAGCCTTGGTATAAAAAAACAGAATTTAATGTGATGGGAGATTTCCTAAGACTCTTCATACTGTGGTTTACTAGCTTTTATACTGCATATTTTTAATTATGATATGATTAAGTTCCACAGAGCCCCCAAAGAGAAGTAATTTCACTAACTTCTCTAGATAACAGTAAGTACAGTTAATAGTTAGTGTATGCTTTCTATGTGCCAGGCACTATGCAAAGCATGTTTCATCCATTATCTCATTTAATCTCACTCTATAAAAAGTTACACTATTAACTCCATTTTAGAGATGAGCTAACTGAGCCTCAGAGGATTTAAGTAACTTGCTTCTGATTATACAGCTGAAATCTGCCAATGTTGAGGTATGTCTGACTCAAAGACTACCTAATACTAACTTATGTCCACAGCCTCTCAATGAATCATTTATCAATAAGCACTGAACTGTACCATATGTACAAAAAAATTAAACAAAAAAAAATTTTCTTAAATCCCTCTAAGTCTTTGTGGGATAAAAGGACGTCTTCTTCCAGATTAAAAGTTCTTCGAAGCATTTGACCTATCTGCTTCCCAGAAAATGCAGTCAAGTTGCAGACAAGGTGAAGTGTTTTTTTCTGTTATTGAATAAAACAACTCGGGTCAAATTGTACCTGCAGGTACTTAGAATCCAATTATACTTGATTTATTGTTAAATCACTTATGTCAGTATCTGAACCTGTTAGAAAAAAGTTTCACTCCCAACTATTTACAGATAGAATGGTGAGTTATAAAATACATTTTGCCTTTTATTTTATTTCTGAAGCTATTTACTTTTGTTTGCTAGACAGGCGACCTATTTACTTTTGTTTGCTCGACAGGCAACTCTCCGTTTTTACATGGCAAAATATGCAAAGCCATGATTATTTGAATACTTATTTCATTTTATGAGAGAGTAGTGATTAGGGAGACAGTCAACACATTTTAGTAGGCAGATGCCTGGAAGATAAATCTCACAGTGATACTTGAACTCTATCCTCATTTCAAGGTTTCTAAAAGATGGATATTGCCTGATAACTAAGAGTAAAGAATCCTCTTTCTGTTCACCAGTTTTATGTGTCTAAAATAGTGGCATTACATGGATGGCAGTCCATGGAATCGGATGGAAGGAAAAACACCAACAGCACTACAAATCCATCAATAGCATAAAGCAGGCCAGAAAGTGTTAACTAGGTCAAACAATTATGTTCTCGGTTCCTTTCTTCTGGGGATATATAAAATAGTTGACATACGTCATTGCATTTTTCTGTATGCACTTTCCCCGGAGCAGTGGAGCTCGGTAGTGATTCCCATTCAGCAAGCGATAAATGGAAGCAGAAATGAGTGCACCGACTTGGCCCAAGTCCTCTAACCAGTTGGTAATAGCCACTCAAAATCTCCTTCAAGGGAACAAGTGGGAGACCAAGTGAATGTTGAGCTGCCTAGAAAGTTTTCAAGGAAGAAAATGCACAATTCACAGGAATTTGGTAGAAATCAATTTTGAGACTGTGTATTTTATCAAAATTGTCATGGATTTCCATGGTACACGCTTATAAAAAGAAATAGCAAGGACCAGATTTTAGTTAGCAAGCAGTCCTGCATGAAGTGTTATTACAGAAGTTATTTAACTGTCATGGAACATGTCCTGACTTAGACAAAATGAAAGCAAGTCAAAAGTGTAGGACTTCTGTCATTAAAGCAAATAGAAGAAATTTAAGCTCAGAGTCTAACCAATTTGTCAAGATGGACTCAAATTTAAAATATGTCAACTTAAGCACAGAAGAACTTTCATGAAATAGTCAAGAATTCCAGCTTATTTAAACATAATATTCCCAGGCTTTCCCTTCATCCAAAGATTTTTATAAGAAAACTTTTAATAAAAGTCAACTTTATATCCTCTCATTTGGTGCCAATTATTCTCCTTCAGTGGAATTTTCCTCTGGTTTCCCTACTCCGCCCAACTTTGTAACTTCACACCGGACTCCATCTTGCCTTTATCTGATCCTCTTTGGTATTTTCATAGCATGAATGGTCCTTACCATATACTACTTTTAATTTTTAGTTATTCTTACATAATCTTAAAGACTCACCTATATTGTAAAAGTTGTGATACAATGACTCTAGCCAATACCAACTGGGTTCTTACCACCAAATTGACACTATGCTGAATGTTTTACATATACAATCTCATTTAATCCTTACAATATGCTGCTGAGATAGGCATATTTATCAGTACCATCTTACATATCCGGAAAAGTAAGAAACTTGTCTAAATTCTTATGGCATCCTGTTTAGAAAGTTAGAAAAAGGATTGACTGCCAGGCTAAGAAACAAAAATGTCCATATTTTTATCCAACAGATATCTACTGAATGCCTACTGGGCCCAGAGTCTGAATAAGAGGCTGAGGAAACATAAGTAAGTACAGTGTAATTACTCTCTCCAAAGTGCTCCCAAGGTAAGGGAGAATACAGCTAGGCAAACATACAATTGCAAATATTGGCTCAAACAAGCCCTAATATAAAGCATGTATGAGGCGTCACAGCACAGAGTAGAAAGGGATTATCTTAGAGAAGGATTTGCACAGGCTGTATGTTTGGGCTGGCTTGTGGAATGATTAGGCAAGATGAGAAGAATGGCAGGTACAAAGGCCCATGACAGGGGAGAGCCTGGAACAGGTGTGCTGGAGCAATGGCGGAGTCGGGTCATGAAAACTGTGGCATAAGCAGAAACCAACTGCATTCTGTAGGATTAAGGCGACACTGATGGATTGTTAAGCAACAGGGGACTGCTAATGAGAAGCATGGTGACAGGAGTGGCAACCATCGGAACGGAAGCCAGGTTACCCTTGACTTCTCTCTCTAGGAGCTTTGCATCATGCATCCTCTATCCCTGAAGTCTCGCCTGTCCTGGCTTCCTCGTTACTCTGGTTTTTTCTCGCTTCCTTCTTATGTTTTTGTTGTTTTTGCTTTCAGCCACTTTAATGTGTCACCAGTTTATCCTGTTTAGAATTTGTTACGCTCATTTAATGTCATTTACACACACTGAGGGCCGAGGTTGTCTGTTACCGAACCCAGGTCTGGCTGCTCGCCGCTCAAAAGCCAATTCTCGAGAGACAAGTGTTGGTAGAAAAGGAAAGGTGGCTTTATTTTGGAGGCCAGCAACTAGGGGGCAGGGCGGATGCCTGTCCAAAGGCCAACTGCCCCCCTGACAATCAGGGGGCAAGAGCTTTTATAGACAGAGGGAAGGGGCTACATGCAAACACAATACAGTCAGCTCTGACAGTCATCTTGAAATTGGTCATCGGTGGTCTGACCAGCGTCATCTCCATTGTTTTAGGTACAGTTAATCTTCAGTTCCAGGGTCGGTTTGTTTCCATTTCATTGAGGCCAATTCTCGGAATTGTGGCAGCTTATGTCATGGCTACAGCCTGGTCATCATGTAGTTAACTTCTTCCACCTGGTGGCGGTTTCAGTATCCATAAAACAGCTCACAGGTTATGGATCAGAATATTATCTGTAGCCCTTAAGGAGGAACTAAAGGTCCTTGACTATGCTTAATGACTAAACTATTATTATTTGGCCTCCTTTGAGTGTTTTTCTCTGTTCCTGCATTTTCTCACTTCTCTGATTAAACTTATTCTTTGGCTAAATTTTTTCCACAGACAAAAGGCAAGCTGAGGACACGGCGGGGGGCGGGGAGAAGGACCATATAGGGTCCTGCTCCATTTCAGCTAGAAGAGTGAAATGAACAAAGATGAATAAGACGTAGCCCCTGCCTTTCTAATAAAAATTGGGGGTCACTCTCTTATTTTAAAAGCAGATATTCATGAATCATTTACATTTTTCCTCTCTTGAATACTAAATTATTTTTACATACATATGATTCTCAATTGGCTTTTCAGATATTTGTAGCAGGTGGGTCATAATAGGAGAGAGAGTGCTTATAAAAATTAAACATTATGCATATATATACGCATCATATACATAAAAAAATCCATCAGTAGTTGGGTATACAGTTGGTGCTCAGAAAAAAAAGTAAGTTAAATATGAATCTAAAGTCGTTTGGCTAGTAAAATTTCAACCCCATTGACACCCCCGGAGGAGGAAGAAATTATCCTCTTGGAGGCAAAGGGACCTTTCCACACCTAGTAAATTACATCCCATGGCCACACACCTAACAGCTGAACCTGACCATGGAGATCACCAGCTCCTTCCACCTGGGGCTGCAGATAGCGTGTGGGAAGATTTCTCAGCTGTCAGATAAAGTCAGGAGTACATTTTATGCACCCAGCTCAAAAGACGTTTGACCACCCACTCATTTTGTATAATTTCCCAAGCCTGATACAGAATAAAAAAAGCCATGTCATGAGTTGGTGAATGCTGCTCAAAGTTTTCTATAAAAGATCTCAAAAAGGAATTTTGAAATGTATTAATATTTGATAGTGTCTTGAATTCTAAGGCATCATTTTGGCGTTGCAATTCATTTTTGCCCAACTATGAGAGAGAATGAAATCTTCCCTATGTGATATAAGAACTCTTTAAAGTAATAAAACCACATATTTTTTAGCTTTAAGAATATACACACAGTTTTCACTTGATTCATCATAAACTACTTCTCTAGTTGTTCTTTTTTCCTCCATCAAAGTATCATTTTTATACATTAGCTTTCAGACTCTCCGTACATACTTTACCCAAACGGGCATTTGAATAAGGTTCCTAAGGATAATCTGTCTTGGATTTTCCTGTGTGGGTTTAAAATGAGACAAACTTCAATGTTCATTGGAAACACAGACAAGCTATTACTAACCCATCCCTCTTTTAGGCAGATAGTAAGTGTCCTCTGAATGCTACTGGTTAGTATTTTCATTGATTCTCTTGTGACTGACAGATTGACATCATCTATTCCTGATACGGAGGGAAAACCCAATTATAGCAATTTGGGGGAAAACCAAATTAAGTGTGATATAAACAGTTTACAAAGCCCTGAAGATACAGATCAGATGAGAGTTATGCAAATAGGACCTACTCATCTCTACATATTATTTTATCACTGCTCCCTCTTGACTGAAATGCTCATCTTCATCAAATTGTATAGCTTCCTCTCAAATCTCTGTACTTAACTATTCTAATATTTAATTCCTTATAATATTACATATGTATGCAAAACTTCTAGGACAGTGGAAATAGCAGTGAAATTGACCCACGATTGAATATGATCTCTGCCATTTACAGACTGTGTGGTCTTGGGCAAATGGCTTAGATAATCCAAGCTGTGTTTTCCCACAGGGTTGCTGTAAGGATTAAATGGGATAAATAGTACATAGTCTGAGTTCAAAATATAGAACTCAATAAATGGGCCCTCCTACCAATAACATTCCAAATTAGTGATCAAGATGCCCCACCCTCCCATAAAGATACTGTGGTCACGTATTTCCTTTCTTAAAGTCTCCTTATTCATTTATAACCTTTAAAATGAACTTGTTTAAAGCACAGTTTATTGGAACGACAAATGGCGCCTGTTACCTCTGCTTATGTGCCCCATGTATACCCAGGACAATCAACTGCTTCTCACAGGACCAGTCATGTTTTACAAAACACTACAAGTATGAATCTGCTGGCAGATCACCAATGACCACTTATTCTTTTGTCTCTCATTAAGAAATCTAAAGTTAAATTACTCAATTTTCCCATTAAAAAAGCTCTTTTATTTACACAGTATTTTGAAAGAACATATCAGAATGTTAAGAGATGAGTACTCATTTCTCCTAATTAATTTAGATGGTAGTAGGCAATTTCATTACAAACTGTTCTATATTGTGATGTAGTTTGAAAACCATATCCCATGCAAGTGAATATTTGCTTGTCCAATTTTTCTGGTAATTAAAATTATTTTAGAAAAATGGCTTGAAAAGAAACAAACTCAAGGTCAAAAACGTGAGACCAATGAGGACATAGAGTCTGAATTACAGAACTTGATGATGGGCTGCCAGCTGCTCTCACAATAACTTAAATGGTCATCCCTGATTCAGACAATGTAAGGTTTACAAAAATGCAGCAAAGTCCACAAATTCAGTCCCTATGAGAAAAGCAGATGGGAGCTCAGAAATACAATCCCACCTTTTATGACTTGGTTTTTTCTGGGGGAATGCTCACTCTTTTTACGATAAATGTTCACAGTTTTCTTTTCAGTTGTCACTTGGTGATCAAGCTCACCATGCAGTATATACCAAGCTGGAAACTAAGGGAGTTAACTTTAGTATTGTTAATTCAAACAGTTTGCAAAAGAGTTGATCTGCTGTGTATTTAATCATCCGCATGATTGTTATTGTACTGCATGGTAATTAGGTGTGAATGATAAGTGATTCATGTAAATGAGCATATTGCAACTATTGCCAATATAGAAAATTTTTGTAAGGCCTTACAATTTATAAATTGGGTTCCCAAACATGACCTCATTTAATTATTTTTACCTTTCTTTTTTTTCCATGACAACTCCAGCATTTCAAGGGTCAGTTGGAGGGAAAGCAGAGAGAATATGGTCAGAGAAAAGAGGGATTCTGAGATTCTCAGGGTCCCTGAGGAAAGCAGTGTGGTTTTAATAAACATTGAGGGAGGCTTGAGAGTTACACTAACCTGGGTTAAAGTCCTGGCTCTACCATGTCTTTGCTCTGTGACCTTGCACAACATTCTCAAATTTTCTGAATCAGAGTCTTCTCATCTGTTAAGAGGAGGGTGAGGGCCAGCCTGCCCTAGTCAGAAAAGACTAGGCCTCATTACACTTCTTGCTTGTGCCCCTTACGAGCTGCTACAAGGATTGAATGTATGCAATAGTCCTAAATCAGAATCAAGAAGAATTTGTTTCCCTTCCTTTTTTTTTTTTTTTTTTTTTTTGCGGTACACAGGCCTCTCACTGTTGTGGCCTCTCCCATTGTGGAGCACAGGCTCCGGACGCGCAGGCTCAGCGGCCATGGCTCATGGGCCCAGCCACTCCATGGCATGTGGGATCTTCCCAGACCGGGGCACGAACCCGTGTCCCCTGCATCGGCAGGCGGACTCTCAACCACTGCGCCACCAGGGAAGCCCGTTTCCCTTCCTTTTTATCTCAATATTTAACCTATTGGAAAAAGAATACTCCTTTCTCAAGGTCCAGGAAATTCTTCTGATTGTTCCTGGTTCATGTCCCTGAGAAATCAGGATACAAACAAGCAGTACATGGAGGTCTTGTCTTTCCTAACTTAGAGCACGCTGGCCCTTGCACTCTGTAGTGAGATTCACCCACCAAAATAAAAGTGAAAAATGAGATGGAAATAGACTCCAGATAGGAAGGAAGAGCGGGGAAGAGAGAGATGGAGCTGTGTTGCGGTGTCAGAATCTTTACTCATCCAGGATGGGGACCAGACATGTTGAAGCCAGAATCCAGTAAGCTCTCCTCTCTCTTATAGGACCAGTCTGACATAGAATCTAATGTCTTGGCCCCTTCTCCCAAACATTACTTAAATTTAGACTTTGCCCAAGACTCCACAAATTAAGATTTAATCTAGATCATCAGTTATGGGGAAGAATGTTCTATATCACTCAAAAACAATTCCCCACATGCATACCCCCCCACAATCACCAAACACACACACACACATTGCAACTTATTAGGAACTATGCTTGCCGCTAAATATCCTTCTGTATCAATGTGGAATAATGATATCAGCCCATGTCTCAAACTTGTGACATAACTAAAATGAAATAATAAAACATTGTAATTACCAACTGCTAAAGAAATGCTGCTGGATAATATCTCCCATAAATTACACTTCACCATATGGCCCTGAGATTAGTCACATACTGAACAACTTGGCAACATGTCCCATCAAAGAATGTATTTTTAGAGTGGGAACAAAACTGTGTACTCCATTATTTGGGGGCTGCTAACAGTCTACTAGTGAAGGTTAATTCACCAGATATAAGTCCATAAATAAATTAAGGTATATATTTATACACACCCACACACAAATATCCATCCCAACTTTTCCTATTTATGTTTACATATCTCTCCACATAGTTACAATTCCAATATGGTCCTTCAGACCAGTTCAGAACCAGCTGTTTCCATTGTTCTCCCTCCCCACCCCCTCTGTCTTTTGGCATGAAATTTTATACCTCATCTCAGAGTGAAAGTTAATCAAATTGACAACCTCCATAAAATGACCATGTCTACCCACTAGGTCATCCTAGCAGTGACTTGGCTGCCTCCCAACTCTGGGGCTCTTTGTCATAGCTTGATCTTCCTACGTAGACACAGCCCTGCCATAACCAGTAACTCCAACACTCTTGTAAAATAATGTTTAGTGAGAGTTTTGTAGTTTTCACTTCATAGCCATTTTCCCACTTCTCCACCACAGATGCTGATGAGTGAGCATATTCCAAGAGAGATAAGGGAATAGGTACAGCTAGGTTCTTAATAAAAGAGACCTAAAGGTTATCAGGAAGAAGGCCAACAGGCACCTTGCACCCTCTAAGTCCTCCTCTCTACGGTAAGTTAATTTTTCAAGGGAACCTCTGTTTCTGGTGGGATCCAAGTGTTTGCATGTGGGCATATGCTCATCCTCTTCGTGTCTAATAAGAAGAACAAAAGCAGGGCCATACAGGTGGCAAAATAAACTGATAAAGCAAATCTGATGGCTGAACATAAATTATGCAACACTAATGATTTCTGAGAACTTTGGTGAAGCAGCCATTCACCATGATTCACGGAGGTCTGAAGTCTAGGTCCTCAAATCCCAAACTCCTACACCTTTCCCAAAGTGAGCCAGGGAATACTTCCTTACCTGTTATGCACAAATATCAAGCAATCACCAATGTCCCTCTAGACGCAATTCAATAACAGGCAGCCATCTTCAGCTGAAGTATTTAAGGAAGGCTTCACAGAGGAGGTGCCTTTGAAGTGGACCTTGAGAGATGGTTAACATCTGAAAAGGTGCTGCATATGCTCGCCATCTCCCTTTTCTGCACCAATATTGACTTTCTTTCAAATTCACACTCTGCTTCTTCCTGTCTGAGGTCTTCCACACAGGCTGGAAACAGCCTTCCTCTGTCTTCACTAACTTATTCCCCAAGGAAGCCTTCTGTGACTCCAACTCCAAATTCGGTTACCCTCCTATCACTGCAACTCGCACTTGGCCTTCACAGCACTAACCATGGTTTGTAATTTTGCAGTCATATGAGTGACTTTCTAAAATTAAGAACTGACTCCCTTTCTGGACTACCAGTTCCATGAGGAGGGAACCTGGTCTCATTTGTTCAATATAGATCCATAGAGCTAGATACTCAATGCATACATAAGAGGCACTTGGCCTTGGTGGGCCAGGGGGCTAAGTGGCTGACATGAGCAAAAGTATACACACAGAAACACTGAAGGTGGAACAGGAATCAGTTACACTTTATAGCTAAAAGATAAAGATGGAGGGGGAGCAGTGAGAAATAAGCCAGGTAGGGTAGTTTGGGGCCATGCCACTGAGTGTGAAATCGTAATACGCATCCTTCCATGAAATCTTGCTAAGTCTCACCAGTTAGAACGCATCACTTTCTCCAAGTACTTTCTGCTTTCGCTGTGCAATGACTTATGTTTACCTCATACCGCATTCAATTGTGTGAGGACGGAAAAACTTATTCATGTTGATATCCCCACAGCCCGATGCAGAATGGTCAGAGTAAGCTCTTTAGAAAAATGTGTATTGAATTGACTTTGTTCAGTAGGACAGGAAGATATCTGAGCACGTAAAAGCTGTGTTCCAAGTGGTACTGGGGGAAAATGAAGTCAATGGAGTTTAGAGAAGAGATTAGCATTGGGAAGAAATCAGGGCTGCTCACTAAGCTATTGTCTCTCAGCTCTAAACCCATTCTCTGTCCTCTGTTTTCCGATGCTGACCCCATAATTCAGCAAACTACTTTTCTCCTTTGTCAGCCAGAAGTCTATTAGGATCTGCCTGGGAGAACCTAGTGGGAAGCTGGGAGGCAGGAGGAGGGAGAGGGAGCTTGCTCCTTCCCACTTGCCCGCCCTTTCTGATTGCACTACCCCTGCAATGGTACTTCGGCCTGGCCTGCAGCTATTGGTTCCTTTTATGGCTTTTTTCAACCCTCCCAGAAGCAGACTCAGCATACCCCCAGCACCAGCAGCCGCCAGTGATATCCCCACCTCAGAGGTTCCAGATATTCAAAGAAGCTCAATGGCACTGTCTCCTCAAATGTCTGGGTCCCACTCTGCAAGGCCCGTTCTCTCTCCAAGCTTCCGAGTTCTAAATGCCCACCTCTTCCCTTGAATTTACCCAGCCCTAAATGTGTAACTGTTTCTTGCAGTTATTATCTCTGTGTTAATTCCTTGTTCACTTTCCAGCGCTCCCCTTAAGCTGTTCAAACAATTCCTATATTAAATCTTCTCTGTCGAAATAACTTGTATGATCCGGTTTTCTGACCAGACACTAATAAAGTACTGATGGTTAAAAGACTAGTTAGGAGGCTAATACAATAGTTCAGGGACAAGGTAATAAGCCCCCAATACAGCAGATGAGAGTAAGAATGAAAATAAATTAACAATAATATCAGCTAATTCTTAACAAGCACTAGGCCCTTGTGCTTTGTATGAAATGTGTTATTTAATCATTACATTTCTATGAGGTAGGTAGCAACAATAGGCTCATCTACATTTAAGAATATTGAAGCATAAAGAAGTTAAGTCACTTGCACAAGCTCACGAGAAAATAAATGGTGAGACAGTGATGGAGACCTGCTTCAATCTATGCACAAAGTCAGTGCTTTCAGCACTTTGGTACATAATTCTTACTCAGTCTACCTGCCACGACAATTACTCACCAAAATAACAGGCAATCTGTAAAAGGTAATGTAACAAAACTGAAAAATGGTAACAGAGTACAAGGGAAAAAAATCATGTTGATGAAGGGGATGCAGAAAGGTTCCATGGATAAGTTAGCACATAAATACTTAATATACCCTCGGTACTTGAATTCCCACTTGTTAATTGTTTTCATTTCCTTATTTGTATTTTGAATTATTTTCCTTTGATTTAAAAGGGAAATCAATGAAAAGGTGCAGATAGATAAAATCTACATTTGTATTCACTGAATGCCTGAATGCCTACATTCTGACAATGAAAAACCTAGTGAAACAAAATAAGATAAAATAGACTTTCTCACTGAATCTCTTCTTCCCTGGGGGCTGTATTGATATGCTATTAAGACACAGAATATTAAAGTTCTTAAAAATTATGTAGAGTACCTCAAAAGTATAGCACAGCTTTATAAAAGATGGGCAAAAATAATCATATATAACCTACTTCAGTCTCTGGTGTTTTATCTCCACAGGTCTCTACGTATTTACATAAAAGGTAAGTAAACCTAGAGACCAGAAGCTCCAAATTAAACATGAACTTGAGGAAAATGTCAGATGCTTGTGAATTATTTCAGCCCCAGTCTACTGAAAAAGGATGTCACAAATTTCACATTGCCTTCCCAACTTTTGACCACCATTATCAGAAATATGGGAGAGTCAGTGAAAGAGTGGTTAGTAGCACATGCTCTGGAGTAGACCATCTTGGGGTCAAATCCTGGCGCCACTACTTCTGCATTACCTTAGGTAAGTTACTTAACCTCCACAATCCTCAGCCTCTTCTTCTACAAAATGAGGATAATAATACAGCCCCATACTGAAAAGCTGAGCACAATATCCGGAATGTGGCAAGTGCTCAACGAATGTTAACTCTCATTTTACGTGAAAAACACGAGTTATAAATGGATCGTGTGTGTGTGTGTGTCTGTGTGTGTGTGTGTATGCACACATACATAACACATTTATATATGTATATTAGTTATGCATTATACTAATAAGGTGTATAATTATATTAACAATGTATATTAATACATTATCATTGTTACTAGCAACTATCAAATCCTTATAGGAACTGAAAGTTTGTTTATATTTGCCCATTTTACAGAGGAGGCAACTGATACTCAGAATTAAGGAGAAACCATCTGCTTCCCACTTTCACACTTCTGAGATGTGAAAGGCAGCTGAGGAGAGTGAAGGCAGATGAACCCAGGACTGGGAGACAGAAGACTCCATGACCCCAATAAGTCCCCTTGACCTTTCTAAGTCAGAGCTTCTTCATCTAGAAAATGGAGATGCCGTCAACTTCCTTAGGAGACTTTGGAGGGATTCAATCAAATAACATAACATTTGGCAATGTTTGTGAATGAACTTTGCAGAATGCTCTGTAAGCTCCTTTCATAGTTTATGCTAATCTTGTCTTCAGTGGCATCAGCTGGTCATGAATCCTGTCTCCCCAGAGAAGAAAGATGAGGCTGATCCTTCTTCACCAGACATTACATGCAGAGGGTGAAGCACAAACTTCTTTCCTGGACCACTGAATTCACGAATGCAGAACTGGACATGTACTTTGGAGTGAGGGAAAACCTATTAGCGACTCTCAAAAAATGCTTTCAGAAGGGGTATTTGACATCACTCCAGCTCACACCCTGCATTCACGTAACACCCACGAGAGCTCCAGGTCTTGTACAGGGGAGCACCCAAGACCATCACGGGTAAAAGCCTGGCTCTGTATGGAGAGTGGGGGAGGGGGAATATGCATTGTAGTTTCAAATAAGTAATTAGCAAGCCCAAATCTCACTCTTAGATTCTGAGAATACGCAACTTGCCATTATCTTTTGGTTAAAGTTTGTTAAAACACCTAAAATACAAGTGAACTATAAAAATATGCCAAAAAATGGGTACAAATGGCATATTCTCCCTGCAGTGTACCCTTTGAGCCTGTGCAGTGTGGTGCAGTGGAACAACTTTGACTTTGACCCAGGCTGAACTTGGTTTCTATCTAGGTTCTGTCACTCACTGTGTGGCCTTAAGTAAATCATGAAACCATCCTTGCTTTAGTGTTGTCATCAGCAAATAAGGATCAGGAGGTCTCCATTCCAGAGCTGCTGAGATAATTCATTGCCATAAGGTAGAGAGAACGCTTAGTGCAGTGCCTATTCGTCTCCACTCAGCACGGCTTCCAAGAAGTGATGGTCTGTGTAGCATCCATGTGCAAGGAGGCTTCACGTTCTTCTGTGGTGTCTGATAGACTTATTCTGATCTCTAATGCTCTCTATATCGGGAACGTGATATTAATTCCCAATGTTCATGTTTAGCAAGTCAAATTCTCTATGAAAAAAAATTATATTTTTATCCAGAAAACCATGACACAGCGCAGAATGTTATAACTCACACAGAGTCAAACCAGTTACCATCAGCTCTTCCAAAAGCTGAAGTAGGGAAAAGAAGTCGTATTTTAGTGTGTACATGGATGTGAGGAAGATGCTGAAATCAGCATGGCCTTCTGAGGGCACTGAACATTCAGTGAACAGAACATTCTGCTCTCACTGCCCTCGAAGACAAGTGGAAGGTTTCCACGAGGTGAATAGGTCTAGAAAGGTTTTTTTTTTTTTTTAAGTTTAGCTTTATTTCTGGTAAAATTTATTGATGTGTTTATCTATTTACCTGTGTAGGGGTCCTTTCTAAATTAGCTGTTTAACTAGTATATCTGCTAGCCACTCCCAACAGCTCTTCAGCGTAGGAAGCCAAGGTAATGGAAAGCTAATAAGCAAAAGTATGAAATGATGTGCCTGTTGAAAGCATTTCTGAAAATGTAAAAAGGAGTATAAGAGGCTTATCCCATAAAGTTACAATTTGATTTCCAAAAGGAAATTTTGGGGAACTGAGAGAAAGTTGCTCTGTGCTATGCAATTCTACTATTGAGAGCAAGGGTTGTACAGCAAGGGTTGTAGCTATTGCCCTGAATAGAAGGGCTGCCTCTCCAGGGATGAGTCTTCTGTAGAATGCAAGCTCTGTCCTATGTCTCACTAAGTCTTCGGTCCTTAGACAAAAGCTCTGGCAAATGGAGAATGTCCAATTGCCAACCAACCAATGGAGCAAAGCTTCTGAATGCACAAATGACTAAGTCTTTTTTCATTTTTCTACCAGCACAGCAATGAAGACGTCCCATTGCTTCCCTCTAGTCCTTGTGTTGAAGCGCTGACTCCACCGCTTCTATCTCCTACAAATAACGTGAATTAGGAAATGACTTAAACTTTCTGGTCCTCCATTTCTTCATCTGAGACAGATTTCAAGTGTCTCTGCATCTTATCATAAAGCCCAATCCCTGGTATATTAGTGAAATAGGTTTTACATCATCTTTTGCTATTCAACTTAATTATGACCTCAGTCATTAATATGTTTTCCCTTACACTTAGGCCCATGTCATGTTTTCAAAAACTTGATTTTTTAGTATTATGTCATAATGTGATATTTATTATGTAAGTGTTTCCTGTTGCTTTGGATTCCTCTTTTCTAACTTATTATTTACATACTTACATTGATTTATTTTTATTGGTACATTATTTTTATAACATTTTTCCTCTGACGAAAATTCTGATTTAGACCACTGAAACCCAATCACTGTTTAGGGTATTTTAAGATATTTTGGATTTAGTTTTTATTTTAAAATTGGCAAATAGTTTGTGATATCTTGAATAGAAATTAAATTACTAATAATTTTTTTTTTTTTTTTTTTTTTTTTGCGGTACGCAGGCCTCTCGCTGTTGTGGCCTCTCCCGTTGCGGAGCACAGGCTCCGGACGCCCAGGCTCAGCGGCCATGGCTCACGGACCCAGCCGCTCTGCCACATGTGGGATCTTCCCCGACTGGGGCATGAACCCGTGTCCCCTGCATCGGCAGGCGGACTCTCAACCACTGCGCCACCAGGGAAGCCCACTAATAATGTTTTATTTGATGTTTCCAGTAGAAAATGCAATAACAACAGAAACAAAATTTTAAATTTATAATCTTATCCAGGAAATAAAAATGTATTTATACATTTAATATTTCTGGTAAAAAACAAATAGGATCTGTCGTGCCCAGTAAGCTGAAAATTGTTATACAAATTTGCAGCATAGCCTTCTGGGCTAGCCACAATTGCTAATCATTGAGTTAAAGAGTGAAAGAGACTGATCATTTTTCCAACCAGCAGAGACCTGGGGCATTTCTTGCCAATAAGGCATGGGTTTTGGAGGATGTTACTGACAGCCCACCCAGGAGGGCTGTCTTATACTGAAGAAGCTTGTTTGATTACCCTACATGGTGACCCGTGTTGGTCACTGATTGCTGTGGAGCTTGGTGGTGAACATATAACTATCCCCAAATGTTGAGATTTAAATAACATGAAAGTGTCAGGCAGACTATATTTTATTATTCATATTTGAAGGAATTTAAAGAAAATATTGCAGGGAAAACCTAAAACTCGGGAAGGGCTTGAGAGAGGAGGACAAGAGAGGAAATACCTTACCAAAATTCTAAAATGGGGCAGAAAATTGTATTTTGCTTCTATCTTACCTCTCTTTCCCATATAGAACACAGCTCTCTTTTGGTATATGCTTAATTCCCCCATATTTGCAAACATACTACTCCTAACCAGGTTTCAAGACCCAGTTTAAATGGCATCCCTTCTCTGAAGCCTACTTTATTCCCTTATTTCCCTAAGAGTTAATTTCTCTATCCTGGGAAGGTCCAAAAACACTTCTTCTGAAAGCAGCTTTGTCAAGCACAGGCTGAGTGACCTTGGGTGAAACACTTAACCTGTCTAGGTTTCAGTTTCCCTTTCTATAAAAGGGGGCTAATAATAGTACCTACTTTATAGACTTATTATGGGGATTAAATGAGGTCATATTTATGGAAGATTCTAAACAATCAGCTGCTGCTTGGAAGACAGCCTGTCCATTGTGGGTGCTATTATTGAGTATTTGTTAAAGAAATTAAAAAAATATACTTCTAATGTTACTCATCCCTGTCTTTATCCTCTCTTCTGGCCTGGAAGCTTTTTCCAGATAAGGACAATGTGCTCAAACCTCCATATTTAGCCAACTCTACCTGTTTTTTAGTAGCAGTTATAAATACCTGTTGGGTAAAGAAATGGTCTCTGGGTTTTACTTGCAATTAATCATTAACAAACAAAGATTGGCCTGAAATAACCCATAGGGAGATATTCTCCCTAAATATGATTCTTTTTCATATTTTGACCAATTCTTAGGTCTCATCTATACCATCAGTGCTTGGTACACACAGTAGGCACTTAATAAACATGTGAAGTGAATAAAATACAGTGAGTAAATAGCCCTTTATCTCAAAATATTAAAATGGCTTTAACATTTTACCTGAAATAATGCTCAGTTTCTACATCATCATATTTAATATAAATGTTTATCAAGCAGATGTCATTTAAAATTTAAACAGACGTTTTTAAACATCTTTAGAAGACTGTTTACCATACGGCCCTGTTTTCCTTAATTTACCAGTTAATCGACAGCTGCCAATTATACCCCCCACCAGTGCTCAGCACTGTGCTAGTGGCAGGATGTATTTCAAAAGCAGGAGACATATCCACAAGGAACATACAGACTAGACTGAGTAAAGACATGGCTGCGGTTTCAAAGTGTGATCAACAATGTGAATGAAATTGCTTGTGAGAGGTCAGAGCACAGAGAACTGAACTAATTGGGGGACATGTCTCAGAACAGGCCGATGGATGGGAAGGATTCATACAGATGACATGTGGGAAGAGAAAGCAAGGGACCCACTCATCTTCCTACATCCTCTCTCATGGTGCCTTATACATACTCATTACACTGGGCTGAATTTAACTCTTCTGATTGGCAAAACCACTGCCCAGGAAGTCAAACCTGCACTGTCCAAAGGGAGTGGGGAGGGTCTCAGGAGACAGGAACAATTAGAACAGGGCTTCTTAGAGAAAAGTGGCCTCACCCTAGCCATCCAGTTCTCATGTCAGCAGACCTTCCAGCCAACTTGCCTTGTGTTGGCCGCTACCCTTCCCCTGGCTCTCCTGACCCCACCATGACCTACTCCCAATCCTCTGGTCTTTTTCAGTTACATTAGTATGAATTTCTGCTGTTCCACTGGACTTAAATATTAGTTTCCAAATAAAATATGCACTAATTCACTGGATATTTTAAGGTGGCTCACTCAAGCCTTTAAGTTTTAAAACTAATTTTCCTTAGAGGGTTTTGTGTATTTCTTTCCCCCCTCATTCAGAAATAATTAGGTAAGTTATATTAAACAGATCTAAAAAAAAGGCATCTTTCTTTTAAACTTTTTCCCTATAATTCCCCAAACATTTCATTACTATTTCATCTCTCCGGAGCCTAGCTAGAAACTTGGCCTCCTTTGCCTCCCAAACATACTGAGTTATTAAAAATACCCTTCAGCCAAAATTAAGGAAGGGTCAGTGAAATGAACTCAACGTGGAGCTTAAGCAAAAGCACAGTGATTTCTTTGACTTAGAGTAGGAAATGAATGGTGATGATTTTGGATGTCCAGTTTCTTTCGCTAATCTGTTGCTAGACTCAGTCATACATGAATGTCTCTCCTTGTCAGATTTCCTAATATCTCTCCAAAATGCTGTCACCAGAACATGAGCTTTAGATGGAATAATAAGAGTTTATCTCATTCAAAAAAAAAAAAAGTCTACATTCCACAGAAAGATACGGCACTTTCAGTTGGTATTAAGAGGAAAGTAACATTAGAACCTTAGCACTCCCAAGGTTTATACAGTAAAAGACAGGCAGACACACTATTTTCAGGCTGCTGTTAATTGAGCCTTATTTGGATTGGAACCCTCTGAAAAGAATCAACACATCAGGAACGGGTATGCTAACAGGGAGGAGAACTGCTGGATATAATTCTGGGGAAAGCAGCCCTGCTGCTTGCCTTCCAGATAACACAGAGGTGCAGTGTCTAATTTACCGTGGAACAAAAAGAATATTGTTTTGAAAAAGAAGGTATTTCTACTGCTGGTGTCCACAGACACTGTTACGGCTTCTTACCTCTGAGGAGACCTGGGTTTAACTGTGGTTTTTAAATCTAACTTTCTAAATTTATATTTGTTGCAAAAGTAAACCATACTCAAGAGTAAAGCAAAATTCATCAGTAAGGCTATACTTCTGCTATGAGAAACAAGAAGGGTGTATTACATTTAAATAAGAACTCAGTAGCTTGGCAAGAATTTCTTTATCAAGAAAGAGAGAGCAAATCATTAAGTACAGTAATCCATTGACATTCATGAGGAGATATGTCCCAAGACTTTCATAAACCCCAAATTTATGATACCACTATAATATACTATTACCCCACAAGAAGCAGTCATGAATAACTCACAAGGATTACTGCGTATGGCACAGAGATCAAAGAAAAGAAAAGCTGTGCAGATACGCAGTTGCCCTTATTGGGTGTGCTGCAGCCAGCCTCACTCACCAATACACAATTTAAATTTAAGTCTCACATAGAGAATGGACTTGAGGACACAGGGAGGAGGGGGAAGCTGAGGCAAAGTGAAAGTAGCACCAACATATATACACAACCAAATGTAAGATAGTTAGCTGGTGGGAAGCAGCTGCATAGCACAGGGAGATCAGCTCGGTGCTTTGTGATGACCTAGAGGGGTGGGATAGGGAGGGTGGGAGGGAGACGCAAGAAGGAGGGGATATGGGGACATATGTATGCATATGGCTGATTCACTTTGGTGTACAGCAGAAACTAACACAGTTTTATGAAGCAATTATACTCCAATAAAGATTTATTTAAAAAAATAAATTGAACAGAAAAAATATACACCAAATTTAAGTCTCAGCAAAATGGTAACTTGCCACAGACCATGATTCTTTATGGTCATCTTCAAGTAGACAAAATTATAACATTTAATTCATGTATTCTATTCCTAAGAAGGGAATCTAGGCAACTCTGGTGTAGGTTCATCAACTTTTGAGGAAAAGCAATTTCCTCTCAAGATTTGGCACCCTTTACACCCCCTTGCCTATAACTCCAGATGGTAGGTATAGGTGGTAGAAATGTTAGGTTGAGCAGAATGATAATACCTAAAAAGGAATGAATAGTACCAGGAAACATATGACTCATGGTATTCTCATTTTCTTTAAGTTCTTTTGTACATTTGCACCAAGGTTTTCCACAAAATTCATTCTTGACTTTAACTGCAACTTCAGTGTAAGAGTCCTTTACTGAGTTCCTATTATTGCAAAGCACGTATATCATACGGTTTAGGAGGTACAAAAGTAGCATACAAGGCCCCTTGAGAGGCCCGAAACACCCACATGCACAAAGAACAATGCACTTCAAAAATAAAACTATGGGATTTACAGCCAAGCTAGGGCTACAGCCGTATGTTACAGAGTGCCTACAAAGTCTCTACTTTAAAGAATTGGCAAGGATAGACAGTGGTCAAATTCTCAAGCAATAAATCCAGCAAAGGCAGAAAGACATGTATGTTCACCGGGCCTTAAGAGGTCATTAAGAAGACCATCTTTTTGGAGCAAAGGACTCATTTAAAGACAGGAGTGAAAGTTATAGATGGAGTAATTGTCATATTGCTTTACTTACTACAATTTAAGCAAAAAACCTGGTGTTCCACCCTACTGAAATACCTGGAAAATACTTACAAAGAGCAACATGAACAAATTTATGTCATCATAAAAATGTCTGTATAAAGATCACAGCAATTATACATGCAACCATTTGTTGCATGCCTACTATATGCCAGACATTGTCCTAGCACAGATGCTCCCCTCTATTATTCTCTATCTTGTTTAATGGCGCCCTCTCCCCCAATCACACAAACTGTAGATGCTGAAGTTTTCCAATAATTCTTTTACTCTCACTCACACATGAAATACTTTAACAATTTTTAATTCTACCTCCATGAGAGTCTCTCACCTCTCCAATGTTTGTCAGCTCAGAACCAAACATTTCACATTTGGATTCCTGCATTATCCCCCAGACTCCAGGCTCACTATCTTCAAATAAAACCCAATCCTCCTCTTCCCTCCATAGAAGGAGAGTAGTATGGTAGCCCTGATAGCAAGAGCTAACATCTATTCATATGTAAAAGGTATACTATGTTCAGTGATCACTAGATAGAGCTGTTTCATTTAATGCACTCAGTAACTGTTGAAAAAGAAGGAAACTATGGTACAGAGAGATTGAACAATTCCCACCAGGTTCATGTAATTAGTAACTGGTGGGGTTAGAACTTTAAATTAGATCTAACTCAAAACCTAAATCTTTTAAGATCCTGAATCTAGTTACACTATTTAAGATCATGAATCTAGTCACAATATTTAATTCACAATTACTTTTCTTTGCCTATAAAATAAGGCACATTTAAAAAAATACTGACACTGGGACTCTGGGATCAGATTATGTGGGTTCAAATTTCAACTCCACCATTTACCAGCTGTGTGACCTCAGGCATGATAATTAATATCTCTAAGCCTCAATTTATCATTTATAAAATAGGATAATATTACTTTCCGCATTACTGTAAGAATTAAAGAAAATAATGCATATAAAATGTTTACAGCATCTGACATGCATTAAGTGCTTAATTAAGAATGGATGAAGGGAGGAGCTTCAAGATGGCAGAGGAGTAAGACGCGGAGATCACCTTCCTCCCCACAAACACATCAGAAATACATCTACATGTGGAACAACTCCTACAGAACACCTACTGAACGCTGGCAGAAGACCTCAGACCTCCCAAAAGGCAAGAAACCCCCCACGTACCTGGGTAGGGCAAAAGAAAAAAGAATAAACAGAGACAAAAGAAAAGGGACGGGACCTAAACCAGTGGGAGGGAGCTGTGAAGGAGGAAAGGTTTCCACACACTAGGAAGCCCCTTCACGGGCAGAGACTGCCGGTGGCGGAGGGGGAAGCTTTGGAGCCACGGAGGAGAGCACAGCAACAGGGGTGCGGAAGGCAAAGCGGAGAGATTCCCGCACAGAGGGTCAGGGCCGACCAGCACTCACCAGGCCGAGAGGCTTGTCTGCTCCCCCGCCGGGGGGGGGGGGGCAGGGCTGGGAGCTGAGGCTCGGGCTTCGGTTGGATCCCAGGGAGAGGACTGGGGTTGGCAGCGTGAACACAGCCCGAAGAGGGCTAGTGCGCCACAGCTAGCCGGGAGGGAGTCCGCGAAAAAGTCTGGAGCTGCTGAAGAGGCAACAGACTTTTTCTTGCCTCTTTGTTTCCTGGTGCGCAAGGAGAGGGGATTAAGAGTGCTGCTTAAAGGAGCTCTAGAGATGGGGCGTGAGCCGCGGCTATCAGCAAGGACCCCAGAGACGGGCATGAGATGCTAAGGCTGCTGCTGCCGCCACCAAGAAGCCTGTGTGCAAGCACAGGTCACTATCCACACCTCCCCTCCCGGGAGGCTGTGCAGCCCACCACTGCCAGGGTCCCGGGATCCAGGGACAACTTCCCCGGGAGAACACATGGCACGCCTCAGGCTGGTGCAACATCAAGCCACCCTCTGCCGCTGCAGGCTCACCCCACATCCGTACCCCTCCCTTCCCCCGGCCTGAGTGAGCCAGAGTCCCCGAATCAGCGGCTCCTTTAACCCCATCCTGTCTGGGCGGGAAGAGACGCCCTCAGGCGACCTACACACAGAGGCGGGGCCAAATTCAAAGCTGAACCCCGGGAGCTGTGTGAACAAAGAAGAGGAAGGGAAATCTCTCCCAGCACCCTCAGGAGCAGCGGATTAAATCTCCACGATCAACGTGATGTACCCTGCATCTGTGGAATACATGAATAGACAACAAATCATCCCAAATTGAGGAGGTGGACTTTGGGAGCAACTATATATATATATATATATATTTCCCTTTTTCTGTTTTTGTGTGTATGTGTATGCTTCTGTGTGTGATTTTGTCTGTATAGCATTGCTTTTACCATTTGTCCTAGGGTTCTGTCTGTACATTTTTTTTTTTTTTTTTTTAGTATAGCTTTTATCACTTGTTATCATTGATGGACTTGTTTTTTGGTTTGGTTGCTCTCTTTCGTTCTTTTTTAAAATTACTTAAAAATTTTTTTTAATAATTATTTTTTATTTTAATAACGCTTTTTACTTTATTTTATTTTATCTTCTTATTTCTTTCTATTTTTTCTCCCTTTTATTCTGAGCCGTGTGGATGACAGGCTCTTGGTGCTCCAGCCAGGCGTCAGGGCTGTGCCTCTGAGATGGGAGAGCCAAGTTCAGGACACTGGTCCACAAGAGACCTCCCAGCTCCACGTAATATCAAACGGTGAAAATCTCCCAGAGATCTCCATCTCAACGCCCAGACCCAGCTCCACTCAACAACTAGCAAGCTCCAGTGCTGGACACCCTATGCCAAACAACTAGCAAGACAGGAACACAACCCCACCCATTAGCAGAGAGGCTGCCTAAAATCATAATAAGGTCACAGACACCCCAAAACACACCACCAGACATGGACCTGCCCACCAGAAAGACAAGATCCAGCCTCATCCACCAGAACACAGGCACTAGTCCCCTCCACCAGGAAGCCTACAAAACCCACTGAACCAACCTTAGCCACTGGGGGCAGACACCAAAACAACAGGAACTATGAACCTGCAGCCTGAGAAAAGGAGACCCCAAACACAGTAAGTTAAGCAAAATGAGAAGAGAGAGAAACACACAGCAGATGAAGAAGCAAGGTAAAAACACACGAGACCTAACAAATGAAGAGGAAATAGTCTCTAAAAAAGACTAGTCTTATAAAAAGATTATTAAAAGTTTTATAAAATACTTATAAAAAGAATAGTCTCTGAAAAAGGATTCAGAATAATGATAGTAAAGATGATCCAAAATCTTGGAAATAGAATGGAGAAAATACAAGAAACGTTTAACAAGGACCGAGAAGAACTAAAGAGCAAACGAACAGTGATGAACAACACAATAAATGAAATTAAAAATTCTCTAGAAGGAATCAATAGCAGAATAACTGAGGCAGAAGAACGGATAAGTGACCTGGAAGATAAGATAGTGGAAATAACTACCGCAGAGCAGAATAAAGAAAAAAGAATGAAAAGAATTGAGGACAGTCTCAGAGACCTCTGGGAAAAAATTAAACGCACCAACATTTGAATTATAGGGGTCCCAGAAGAAGAAGAGAAAAAGAAAGGGACTGAGAAAATATTTGAAGAGATTATAGTTGAAAACTTCCCTAATGTAGGAAAGGAAATAGTTAATCAAGTTTCAACATTGTGAAAATGACTATACTACCCAAAGCAATCTACAGATTCAATGCAATCCCTATCAAACTACCACTGGCATTTTTTTTACAGAACTGGAACAAAAAATTTCACAATCTGTATGGAAACACAAAAGACCCCGAATAGCCAAAGCAATATTGAGAAAGAAAAACGGAGCTGGAGGAATCAGGCTCCCTGACTTCAGATAATACTACAAAGCTACAGTAATCAAGACAGTATGGTACTGGCACAAAAAAAGAAATATGGATCAATGGAACAGGATAGAAAGCCCAGAGATAATCCCATGCACATATGGTCACCTTATCTTTGATAAAGGGGGCAAGAATATACAGTGGAGAAAAGACAGCCTCTTCAATAAGTGGTGCTGGGATAACTGGACAGCTACATGTAAAAGAATGAAATTAGAACACCCCCTAATACTGTACACAAAAATAAACTCAAAATGGATTAAAGACCTAAATGTAAGGCCAGACACTATCAAACTCTTAGAGGAAAACATAGGCAGAACACTTTATGACGTAAATCACAGCAAGATCCTTTTTGACCCACTTCCTAGAACAAAAACAAATGGGACCTAGTGAAACTTAAAAGCTTTTGCACAGCAAAGGAAACCATAAACAAGACAAAAAGACAACCCTCAGAATGGGAGAAAATATTTGCAAACGAAGCTACTGACAAAGGATTACTCTCCAAAATATGCAAGCAGCTCATGCAGGTCAATATCAAAAAAACAAACAACCCAATCCAAAAATGGGCGGAAGACCTAAATAGACATTTCTCCAAAGAAGATATACAGATTGCCAACAAACACATGAAAGAATGCTCAACATCATTAATCATTAGGGAAATGCAAATCAAAACTACAATGAGGTATCACCTCATACAGGTAAGAATGGCCATCATCAAAAAATCTACAAACAATAAATGCTGGAGAGGGTGTGGAGAAAAGGGAACCCTCTTGCATTGTTGGTGGGAATGTAAATTGATACAACCACTATGGAGAACAGTATGGAGGTTCCTTAAAAAACTAAAAATAGAACTACTGTATGACCCAGCAATCCCACTACTAGGCATATACCCTGAGAAAACCATAATTCAAAAAGAGTCATGTACCACAATGTTCATTGAAGCTCTATTTACAATAGCCAGGACATGGAAGCAATCTAAGTGTCCATCAATAGATGAATGGATAAAGAAGATGTGGCACATATATACAACGGAATATTACTCAGATATAAAAAGAAACGAAATTGAGTTATTCGTAGTGAGGTGGATGGACCTAGAGTCTGTCATACAAAGTGAAGTAAGTCAGAAAGAGAAAAACAAATACCATATGCTAACACATATATATGGAATCTAAAAAACAAAACAAAAAACTTGTCACGAAGAACCTAGGGGCAAGACGGGAATAAAGATGCCGACCTACTAGAGAATGGACTTGAGGATACGGGGAGGGGGAAGCGTAAGCTTGGACAAAGTGAGAGAGTGGCATGTACATGTATACACTACCAAATGTAAAATACATAGCTAGTGGGAAGCAGCTGCATGGCACAGGGAGATCAGCTCACGCTTTGTGATCACCTAGAGGCGTGGGATAGGGAGGGTCAGAGGGAGAGAGACGCAAGAGGGAAAAGATATGGGGATATATGTATATGTATAACTGATTCACTTTGTTATAAAGCAGAAACTAACACACCATTGTAAAGCAATTATACTCCAATAAAGATGTTAAAAAAAAAGGCAATAGATTTTTCAATTTATGCTCAAAAAAAAAAAAAAGAATCGATGAAGGAATGAATGAATAGGTAGATTGATAAGTGGATGAATGGATTTAAGTACATCTCTTTAAATAAATATATCACTCACAGGTAAGGATACCTTCATTATCCTTAACTTTTAGGGTTAAAAACTGCATTTTTTTCCCAGGGAAAGCCAAAAAGAACATGCTTTTTAATAAAGAGAAAATAATGAGATGCATGTGCATTATCATAATTATTACCAAAATTATCAACTATGACAACATTTATAAAAACTTATAAACTCCCAAGGGCATTTACATTCCCCAAATGCCTGACACTCTCTCCTGCAACACGCATGAGTAAGATACTGAGGTTAAAAAAGAGACATATAACACAGTGTTGCTTTAAACCTACATAACCAACGTAGGTATATTTGTAGCTTGACTGGTGTATAAGTAGATTGTGAAGAAACTTGTGATGAACAAATGATCTGCCATTTGTGTTGTCCAAGGCATAGAAACGCACATGGGTCACCTATGTGCTACCCACTTTCCTCTGCTTTCTCCCCAGCCCTCCCCAAATCCCCAGTATGAATTTTTACAAGCTAATAAATTTCTTTTATAAGGTATCGTCAAAGTTTCCTCTCAATACTAGTTAGAGTGAGCAGGAAGACCGTAATATGAAAATCCCAAAATTTATATGTTTTATTGGGGTGGGGGTGAGGGAGGGGATGAAAGGGGATAAATCATTTGCAAAGGGTTGATAACAGATGGTATTTTAGCAGTTAGAGAAAGCAGTGTTCTTATTACACCTCAGATAGTGAAGCTTTTGTGAGACTCTGCTATTCAATTGGACACCTACAAGTTCACCTTTCAGAAGTGGTATATTCTCCAACTTCAAAGGACAAATTGATTCCCAGAGTTTAGTATCCCCCAGGACATTTAATTTCCCCAAATGCCTGTCCTCCGAACAGACACTTATTCTCCCTAACAGAAATCTGCTAATTTCACAGCTTGAAGGGCAGGAGAAAAGGATTCACTGAATCCGAAAATAATGCTGTTGCCAGGGGAGGTGAACTGTTGCTCTTCTCTGCTTTTGGCCTAAATGATTTGTATTTATTCCTCCCTTTTTGCAGCGTCCTGTAGAATCCAGTGATGTGAACACTTGGTAGCTCAGAGGAGAAGCCTCCTTAAAAGGACTGGACCAACCCCTTCACTGCTCATTCTTTGATATTTATCCAAGAGATCCAAAATGAAAAAGGACAGAAGGTCCGAGGGTGAGGTTAAAAGGGAAACAGACTAAGAAAAATAGGAAAAAGCAGAGTTGACAATGTGACTAGATGTCTAATCAAAGGGGAAAGGTGGGCAGGGGGAGGGATAAATTAGGAGTTTGGGATTAACATGTACACACTACTATGTATAAAACAGATAATCAACAAGGACCTACTGTAGAGCACAAGGAACTCTACTCAATATTCTGTAATAACCTATATGGGAAAAGAACCTGAAAAAGAATGGATATATGTGTATGTATAAGTGAATCACTTTGCTGTACGCCTGAAACTAACACAACATTGTAAATCAACTATACTCCAATATAAAATAAAAATTAAATTAAAAAAATTTTAAAAAACACAAATAATGAAAACAAAACAAAAAAAAGAACTAATAGCAAATATGCAACAAGCCAAGATACTCGGACAGCAGGGGGTGGGCCCTTCATGCTCACAGCTGTAACCCTAGTATTTAGCACAATGCTTAGCACACTGCAATGCTCAAATCTCATTAGAGGGATACATGAAAATAGGAAAAGTGATGTCAATAACTGAGTAGATAAAAAGGGGTTGGGTGAAAATCTTGATTAAAGGCTCAAAGGACTTCTAACTCACAGTAGAAAATCAAAGAATACAGAATATAGGCGAGAGGTGTGTGTTGTGTGTGTTTACAAATGTTGGTATATACAAGGTGCATCAGCATACACAGCTGTGCCTAGAAAGGGAAATATTTCCATATGTGTTTGCATATCTGCAGACAAGATCAGTTGGAAAGAACCAATACATTTTTAAAGTAGCATTTTGAGCTGGTGGCTAATGCAGAGAAACCAAATCCCATCCCGCTTAGAATATTGAGTCTAACTTCACAAATGAACATGACTTAACATTGAACAGGATTCACAGGTATATTGCACTCTTAACCCCTTAAAGCAGCACCGAGGTGAACAGTTCTGTGAAACAAATGACCATGTAAAAAATATGTCCTTTCTTTATTTAAATAGCAAGTCTAAATCACTTGTCCTAAAAGAAAAAACCACACCAAAAAAACCAAACCAAAACAAAAACTAGAAAAGCGAGTGAGCCTCGACTATTCTGTGAGCTGCAATGAAGCAGACAGCAAGTGGGATGAGGTTTGAGCAAATGAAGGTTTGGTGTTACGCAGGACGGGACCGTGGTGCTTCCTCTAATCCATGGAAGATGCCCATGGCCAAGCCCAGAGTAAAGCCAGCTAGAATTTAGGACTGTTACCCCAAGCTTGACATATAAACAGTTTAAGGGTCAGAGTATCGAGAACGCCTTGGAGCAATGCTAGCTCGGGTTTTAGACTGTGTTCATTTTTCATTCTGTTTCAATATTGAAGATAATTTAAAACCAAATTTAATAACTGCCAAGTTGCAGCTTTGATCTTTTTCAGGCTCCCTCCAGAAGAAGAGATTGACTTTAACAACATCAATCAGAGACTCCAGAGAAAATAAAAGTTTTCGGGCTTAAAACTGAGAGATGTACTCAAAAGATGTTAAATGACAGATTTAGAAACACTTAAAGGCAATCAAGAAACGTCCCAAAGACCTCAGCTATATAATAATCAGGGTAGTACAGGGCAGGGCAGGGGCTAGGGTCTAAATTAGGTTCTATACTGAAATCTAAGCACATCTGAACATTTTTAGAATACTGATGATATCAGCCACCAAGAATCTATTTGCATAAATACTCTAATGACCATCTGTTTTAGCTATTAACATCCATTCATCCTTTGTAAAAGAACACTCTTTCTTTTAAGGGAGCCCACTGCTGCTTCTCAAGTTTTGTGGTTTTGGTGGGTTTGTTTCAGAGGCTTCAGTCAATCAGGGAAGCCCTTCTCCGTGGTTATAGTGAGTGGTTCAATATGGGCACATGACCAAATTCGGGCAACAAGATTCCGAACAGAATCTGAATTTGGTTTACCTTTGGAGAGAAAAGCTCTCTCTTTTCTGCTGCACTTACATGGTAGACTACGGTGACATCTACAATTACTATTATCATGCCACGGTGAGAAGACGAACGAGTAAAGGAAAGCCAAGCAGTGTCCAGAGAAAAAGAAAAACCACTTTCTTTTTATCATTTTTGAGCCTCTAGACTAAGTCATGTCTGAAGCCCACTTATCCTTGAACTTAACAGATAAGAAAACCAATACAAACTTCTGGCTTAGGTCAATGCGGTTGGATTTCCTTTCACCTATCTCCAACAGAGTCCTAGCTGATGAAGGAATCTTCATATAAAAGTGCCCGGGACATTAACTTTTAATAAAAGTATTTCAGCTTTTGGAAAAGAGCAGTCATTTTGATGACTGTTACTCAGACTGGTCTTCTGAGTTGAGCCCTATGGAGAAATAAGTCTACAAGAAAAACCAGAAAGGGCTCACTTCACTACAGACTGCATTTTTATTATGTATATTTCTTTTAAGGACTATTGACTATTTAAAGTAAAAATAATAACCATGCATAGTATAGCTTATAGCACATATTGAAGAAGACTATATAAAAACTAGAGTACAAAGGGTAGGTGGAAGAATATGGAATGTGACTCTTTTAAGGTTTTAGATTCTTCATGTATTAGCATAGCACTTTGAAGGTAGACTCTGAGAAGTTAGAGATACATATAATTTCTAGAAGAATCACTAAAAGTAACACAAAGAGTTAAAGCGAAAAACTGGACACAACCCAAATGTAGATCAAGAAAAGAATGAATACACAGAAGGTATAGTCACAAAATGGACTACTACTCAGAAATAAAAAGAACTGCTCATACACACAACTGCATAGGGGAATCCCAGAAACACTTTGTTGCATGAAAGAAGCCAGACTCAAAAGAATATGATTCGGGCTTCCCTGGTGGCGCGGTGGTTGAGAGTCCGCCTGCCGATGCAGGGGACACGGGTTCGAGCCCCGGTCCGGGAAGATCCCACATGCCGCGGAGCGGCTGGGCCCGTGAGCCATGGCCGCTGAGCCTGCGTGTCCGGAGCCTGTGCTCCACAACGGGAGAGGCCACAACGGTGAGAGGCCCGCGTATCACAAAAAAAAAAAAAAAAAAAGAATATGATTCCCCGTACATGAAGTTCTAGAGTAGGCAAAACTAGTGTATGTCTGTAGAATTGGAAAGTGGTTGCCTGGGTTGGGGTGATGGACTCTATAAAGAGCACGAGGGAACTCTCTGGGATGATGGAAATACTCTGTATCTTGTTTTGCGTGATGGTGACTTAGGCACAGAAAATTATCAAAACTCATTCATCTGAAGACTTTTAACATTTCAATATTTTATTGTATATACATTTTACCTCAATAAAAATGTTTTTAAGAAGTTTCCATGAGACTTCAGATGCCCAAGACTGTATTATTTTGGGAATAATGCACAAGGATGGAATGGAATGGCTTTGGCACAATGGAAGACTCCAAAAACTACAGCACAGCCTAGACACTTGGCGGACTTCACTACAGGGGCCTTCCCCAGTACTCCAGGGCTGAGAGGTAGGAGATCGCCTAGAGCCTGAGCCTGAACAGCACAGGGAGACAGGACAGAGACTGGGAACCGTGGGATGCGTCCTGTTCATAGCATCCACATCAACACCGGTGAACCAGTGCCTGCATCAGTATAGTCAAGAGCACCAGCAATACTGACTGCCTGGCACAGAGCAGTGGCTTCAGCAGCAGGCGCTGTGGATGGACGGCTGTGCCAGCCGCAGAGATGAAGGTGGCCCCGTCACGAGCTTCCACAGTGAGATACACCTTCACTGTCTGGTGCTGGCTGAGAGAACTTAGGGACTTGTTCAGGAGCACATTGGAGGTGCTCCCGAACCTGTGACCTTCCAGAAATAAGTCAGAGAGACTCAGAAGGGACAAAAAATTCATTAGTAGCTGGTGAAGATGAGAGCTTAAGAAATGTCATTCGTAGACCGATCAGATGACCTCATTTTCATTCCTAGGTTGGGATGGCCTAAAGAGACACAGGTGGTTCGATCCTAAATTATTGGTTTTTAAAAATTCAAATAGATTAACTTTCTTTCCTTTAGTCAGGCAGAAGTAAAGCTCTAATTCTACTGCATCCTGAAGTGTACAAATGTTTGAAAGAAACATACATTTTAGAGCTGAACGGACTTCTGCATATTGTGATGAAGAAGATCAGATTAAATAAAAATCTTAACCTGGCTTTCTCTTTCACTACTACAAAGGTTTTCAAACTTTAGCGTGTGTAGAATCACTGGAAGACTTGAGAAAACACACATTTTAGGCCCCAATGCCACGGTTTCTTTCAGTACCCTTTGAGTGGGGCCCGGGAATTTTCATTTCTAGCAAGTTCCCAGGGAGTGCTCATACTGCTGGTCCAGAGACTACATTTTGCGAACACCTCTAAATTCTCAGCTTGAGGATGGGTATCAGAAATGGGAAAGCAAACATTTTTTGAGTAATGAAAAGAAAGGTGATAAATGATCTTGCTTCTTGCTATGTTCTGAGTACAGGATTACATACTTACATACCTTAACTCTAACAACAGCCCTGCATGAATTGTATGTTCACTTTACAGATGACAAAACTGTAACTCACGAAGGTTAAACAACTTGCACAAAGTCATGTATCTAGTAAGTGACCAAGTTTGAAACAAATTCTGCCTTGTTCCAGAGTCTATATTCTTTCCACTAGTTCACAAAGAAAGGAGAATTGGTCAATAGTGCTCCACAACAGGAAGCAGTAGCCAAGAAAATCTAGAAAAGATGAAGTGGTTTTCTCAAAAGTTTTAAAACCCCACACAAATCACAACAGCTCCTTTAGAAGAGACAGAATGGTATAATCGAGGCAGAACAGAATTCAAAAGAGGGGAAAAGTAGGGCTTCCCTGGTGGCGCAGTGGTTGAGAGTCCGCCTGCTGATGCAGGGGACACGGGTTCGTGCCCCGGTCCGGGAAGATCCCACATGCCGCGGAGTGGCTGGGCCCGTGAGCCATGGCCGCTGGGCCTGCGCGTCCGGAGCCTGTGCTCCGCAACGGGAGAGGCCACAACAGTGAGAGGCCTGCGTACCGCCAAAAAAAAAAAAAAAAAAGAGGGGAAAAGTTAAAAGGTATCTTGTTTACTATTAAAGCTGCTCTGTCTGGTATTTACCCCCGGGATGGTTTTAGAAACCTGTATTTTTCACATCCATATAAATCTCCCTTTGGCCAGCCAGGGTGCCAAGGCTAACACAATAGCAACAGCTGGATGATGCTGAGATTAACTATGGAAGTTATTTATCAATCTTCAGTCTGAGAGAAAGTATTTAGCTCTCTGCTTTGTATACTTTCAGAGACAACAGTGAACACCTGAGCCCACCACAGCGGTTCTCTTTAGTCACGTGACTTCTGAAGCTGAGCAACAGCGGCAGCAATAGAATCTTACCATCTGGGTGAGACATGACCACACCAGTATCTATATCTCCCCAAAGCAGATAACCAAGCCCTCACTATATATTTATTTCAAATCACTTGACAACAGCAAATTATCAAAACAACCCACGATTAGAGTGGTTTTAAAAGGTGTCAAATTCAAAGACTTAATCTGAAAAAGAGTGCCACCCACAATGAAAATATGAACATCACATAAATCCTCAGGTGCACGAGACAATCACAACTTCCCTTCAAAGCTGTAGAGTGAATTGTACAATCTCACAATCACCTAGACTCCTGCCTCCCAAATGTGAGCTGTCTGCATAAACATTTTCTTGGAGTACCTGGTAAAGAAAGATACATATTCATGAAATCTACCCTCAGAGATTAGGATCCAGAAAGTTTTCAGTGATGCCAAGGAACTGTGTGTTTCCCAAGTATCCTAGGTGGTTGTGATGTCCACAGGGTTAAAGATAATAGATCTAGTGCAAGCTCCTAATATGGACAAGGAGCTGTTCTTAAGGGTATTAAAGGAAAGAGAAGTGGTCTCTGTGTTCTGTCATAGACCTGGAAATGATAGCATTTGAAGGGTATAGTTCACTGGTGCATGGGCAGTGGTTCATTGGCAACATCATCACTCAAGATTCATTGGGAAGCATCAACAGTGACTGGCTGACGTGGCAGCAAGTAACAATACTAACAGGAGTGATAGCGATAAGAAAAACAATAGCAGAAGTCATGGTAACAGCCAGCGGTGCCCAGTGGGAGAGGTGACACTAAGCAGAAAACCAGGGATGCCTAGCAACATGGGCAGACACTAGGAAGGAGAAGCATGGCAGTAGGGGGGGCTGCTCATGGATGTATTAAGAGACGTTCCACAGGTAGCTTTGAACTGGGTGAGTGTACTATAATCTTTTTAATCTCTTTAAAGTTAGTTGTCTAGTAGAAATTTTTCTTGTTCACACTCATGATATTTTTGATAATCGTTTTTCTAACTTTTCCACTCTAGAGATTTTGTTATTGTTAAAAATGTGAATTTATTTTATGCACAAAATATTGTATTAATCAATGTATAATTTTATACATCATATATAATCATGCATACATCATAAGAATATAGAAATACGCCATAAATCAGTGCCTAACTAAAAAATCTACTTTTAAATAAAACTAGAAGCATTTAAATCAATAAGCATACAAGACTGACAGAATAACTACATAGATATTTTAGTTCCTCTTTCATTCCTTCTGCCAGAAATTACTACTACTAAGCAGCATTATTATTTCTAAACATCTTTCGGCTTCTGAAACTCATCATTATTCTAGTGTACAAGTGTGCACTGAGATGCATAAGCAGTTAAATATTTTGTGGTCCAATATCCTCATAATCAAAGATAAGACAATAATAGAATTTCATTTCTTACTCACTTGAAATGTCCTTGAACTATCATAATTATCAACAACCTTGAAATATGAAAAATTTGATGACTCTGGAACCATGAAGCTACTGAAGATTCAATCCCTTTAAAATTGCATTGAGAACGAATCTGTTCTTCACACCATACTTTAAAGGAGCAGAATTAAGAGAAATATTAACAATTAATCCAAGTGTATAAAATCAGACTAGTTTCTTGACCTTTTACTGCAGCACTTAATTTTGGAGAGCACATTGTTCAGCAATACATTTATTTCCTTTTTCAGTGCACAATATTTGAAATTTAAAATCCCCACCAAAAAATAGCATTTTGGCTTCTCAGGATCACTCTCGGAGAACATACTCATCTAAATACAAGAAAGCCTAAGAAAGAAAAAAAAAAATAAAACATCCTCTAGAAATGTAATTGGGGTGATACTATGATTGAAATGAAAGAGAACAGATGAAGAATAACAAACCAACACATGCTATTTTCATTATCGATGGGTACAAAATACATAGGTTCCAGAATTCTAACTTATGATGTGCTGCATTTCTTTTATAAGTTAGAATTACTGTTTTTTTTTTTTTTTTTTTTTTTTTTTTGCGGTACGCGGGCCTCTCACTGTTGGGGCCTCTCTCGTTGCGGAGCACAGGCTCCGAACGCACAGGCTCAGCAGCCATGGCTCACGGGCCCAGCCGCTCTGTGGCATGTGGGATCTTCCCAGACCGGGGCACGAACCCGCGTCTCCTGCATCAGCAGGCGGACTCTCAACCACTGCGCCACCAGGGAAGGCCCCAGAATTACTGTATTTTTAAACTTAACATTATATATATCATCTAGTCCAACTTCCTCTTGCTATAGGAATAAAGAACACATCTTAAAAAGTGACAATATAATTTTTAAAGTTCTTAACAGTAATTATAAAAATAAAAGGTGAACAAATGAGAAAACATAATAAAACCTCTTAGTTTAATAACTGAGGAGGAGCATGGTTTAATTATATCTGTATCTCAACCTGGCCCAGGCTTTTAAAATGACCCTGTTCTCCCCCTTTCAAATCTTGGTTCAAATGACTGCAGACAAGCGTTCCCTGCCCATCCTCTGGAAGGCAGTAGTGCCATCCAGAATGCTCCCTTTATAGACTTATCACTATCTGCAGTTATTCTGTTTATTTCTTGTTTGTTTGCTTCTTAACCTTAATCATCTCCTTCCCTCTTTTCACCCTACTAGAATTTAAGCTCTGTGTGAGCAGATCCCTCATCTGATTTGTCCACAGCTCTGTCCCATCATTGGGCCCCAGCATGAGTTCAAGCAGTGGACACTTAACCAAAAGCATGATGGGAACTTTGGTGAGAAATTACTGACAGCCATGGCTCCTGCCACCAGATGTATGCACACCTATGGGTATTTTATCAAATTATTTCAGGGAATTCACAGGTTCTCTGAAGCCAAATCAAGGACCTCATGTTGAGGCCATGATGGTGGACCTTAGTAGACACTTGACAGATAAATGAAAGAAAGAAAGAATGAATGAATGAAGGGTTCCCGGCATTATAAAAGCTGTGTAAAGCTACATAAATATGCACATTAGGGCTTCTATTATATCAAAGTAATCATTTCTCTTGATTAACAGATTGGAAATGTCTGTCTTAGTCTTTCCAGGGAGAAGGATCGCCACCTCTTTATTCAGACTTGAGCCTTCTCTATAACATTCTGCAAAAAGTAGTTATTCTGATGACTAATGACCAAATAGAAGTGATCATGTAATTTCCGAGAAGGAAAGTTGTAAAAAGGACAAAGGATCAGTTCTTTATTCACACCAGATAGGCTACTTAGGGTCTACTTTGTGGGAAAGCAAAGAAATTGAAGGAGGAAGGGGAGAAGGAAACAAGAGGGGGTGATCACCTGAAGAATTCATACCGCCTCATTTTATTGAAACACATCATTGATCTCGGCTTCAATGTCACCTTCTGGGAGTTCTTCCCTGACCATTGTCTCTAAAACAGTCACCACCAACACCACTCCCTGTGCTGCCACGCTCCATCTCCACCTTCATTTTTTTCCCAACTAGTATTACTTCCTGAAATTGTATTATGCACTTTTTTTTTTTCCTTACTTACTTTTCCTCCCTGAAAATACAAGCTCCACTGGGGCAACTTCGTTTCATGCACTACTGTATCACAGGGCCTAGATATGTACCAGACTCACAGAAGGGGTTCAGTAAATTTTTGATCAAAAAACGAATGAATATGGGTAGGATTGGTCCCAGGGCCACCTATTTGCAATGCCAATCCCTTCTTTTCCCTATGATACTTCATATACTGCAGCCACTGCAGTGGAAGAGCTCATTTCATTTATCTTGATGAAAAGCATAATGTTTTGAGCCTCCGTCTGTATCTTACCCAGCTGAAGCATGCTGTCTTAGCTCTCAGAAGCAAATCTACAAATAAGCCAAAGAGTGAAAATATAGTGAAAAGGGAAAAAACCACAGAGGGGATTAGAGGAAATTCAGGTTAGTGTGTGTAAGATTTTCCAAAGAGGAAAAAAAAAAAAAGGGAGCAAAAAGTAAAAGTTATAAAAGGGGAAAAAGTAGAAAATGGAAAAGAGACAGGGATGATTCATAATTGGAGATGTTGTGAGGGGAGGTCATACATAACTGTTCATGCTGTGTTCATTTTCTCTGCCAACAAATATATATTTTTGTGAATTTTAAAGAAGTCCTTTGAAAGATTCCTTGCTGGTCCCTGCCAGCCCCATCAGCTGAAAGCCCCTCTGCATCAGCCCTTTGTCTCAGGTCCTCTGACATTTCCAATGGGTTGGAGTCCTCATCCTGTCTCCTAGAATACACCACTACCTGCTTTGTCTGCTGTTTCTGTTTCCTGATGGTTCCCGCTAGCTTCGAATTCCAGGAGAAGGGCTTCAGAACTCTCCACGTCTGTGCATCACTGGGCCTCAGCGCTGTCACCCCTGTCTATGTGCACTGCTACTGGTGATTGCCCCACCACGCCAATCAATGCACTCCCGCTCTCTCTCACTGTGTTCACGACCAACTACAGTTTCATCCCCCTCTTTCCTTCTCAGTTCCTCCATTTTTGCAGCTTACTGGTCTCACTCACTGCAGGGCAGAATCAAGCCATCACGTGTAACCCGCACATTAACTTGTCTTGTTTGAAATAAAATATACCACTTAACGGATCGTGCCGCCTCTGCCTATGGGTGATGTCTTCTTAAAGAAAAGGTGTCTCATCCAAGGTCCTGAACAGAATACGCAAACCAAAGCCATGGAATTAGTATTAATGAGGGCTGAGGAAAGTTTAACTTCATTTTGCACTAAAAAGGAATAGAAACAGAAGAGAGAGTTGTGAAGCTAGGAAGACCTACTATACAAATTCTGCTGCTTTCTGTTCTAAAAGACCTTTTTTTTTTTTCTTTGAGAATACATGGAAACTATTTCTTGAAAGAGCACATCATTCAACTAGAAGCCCATTGTTCATTGTAATGGAAACTTAGTAAAGGTTTAATAAAGAAAGATTTTTAAAAATCCACAACACCGGAGCCTCACACAAAACACAATATAATACATTATTTTGCCTGTCTCAGCTATACAACTGTAAGGCTACAAAAAAATACCAAAAGGATCTTTTGAAAATATCATCTTCTATAAACATGTTCCTGTGGCATGAACTCTGGAAACATAATAAGCCTCTAGTTATTTATAAAATTGTTGGGACAGAAATGAGATACTGATTTGCACTTTTACTCCCAAGTTGATAATGAGAACATCCGTCTTTAGAAAATGCGTAAGTATTATACTCGGATTTTTTTTGTAGGAAGTGTCTTCAAACACATCTCAATAATAAAAACTACAAAGTATTGATAGTACATCAGAAAGAATTATTTTAAAATACATTTGCAAAACGCAATAAACTCATTTCAATAATTTGCAAGACAGTGTTATATAGAGGCAAGTCAAACCTGAGTTTTAGCCCTGGCTGCACCAGGTGCCAGTTTTGTGTTCTTGGGCTGTGTTCAACCTCTTTGAGCCTCAGTTTCCTAGTACATAAAATGGTCCTAATAATAATGTCTTCACAATGTCGTTGTTGGGAGAATTAACCAATCTGGGGCCTGACATGCAATAAATACTAGTTCCCCTTTCCTTTATGAGCCATATAAAAGTTTTTGTTTTAAGGTATTTCTTACTTTATAACAAATAATGTAAATTCATATACTTTTCACTGGATTTCACTTTGTAGCTCTTGATTTAATATGAGCAATTTGAAAAATTCTCCTTGTTTCATGCTACCTGGTGTAGAAAATTTATAAATATTTTATTTCCAAATCATTTGTATTATAGTCCAGCATGACAGTCAAGTCTCTTTCTTCATGCCTTGGCATTTTTATATCTATGTATATAAGTCTAGCAGATACAATTCTGTTTAGAGAGGCACTGTGTTTATAAACTCGTTGTTTAGAATCAAGAATTAATTTCCCTGTTGAAACGACTGCATAAAACCAGACTCAGGGGCAGTGTGCAAATATTTACTGAACCTATACTTCAGTTGATATTAAAAATGACATTGGGTTTTGACCTAACCCAACATCTGGGCTGGGGTCTTGAGTGGATGGTACAAGGGTAGCTTGTCATAGAGTGTGGCGAGTTATATCAACTTAACAGGTTAGACATAGGTCCAATTAAAAAGTAGTTGGATTATTCTTGGCATAATCGTATCCTTGCTTATGGACACCATCTAGACCTTCCAAGGGTCCCGTGTACTTAGGCCTAAGGTAAGCCCCGTGAGTTCACCACCTTTCAACTGAGGTACCCACCATCTAGTCCCACCATCCTAAATGCTCAATGGTCTCAAATTACCAGTCTCTAATTTACCCCCTCACATGCTCACCGCCTCATTGCCATTGATCTCAGTCAAAGCTTAGGAGAGCCCCAGACTGATTCATAAACATGCAAAAATATAAAGGCCCGATAGTTGTAGGACCCTTAAAAACCTTTTGCTGCTTTCAAAACTATAAACCTCCTCACCAAAAGTAATTATCTAGTTGGTACAAGTGCAGGCAATGTAACAAAGGGGAAGCAATTCTTTCCTTATTGGGAAAAGTTCTATTTCCATGGAGCTAGTAGGCTATTTTCATCTCAAAGCAGGTAAGCCCTGTCTAGTAATCTGTCTCCCCAAAGGTAGTTTTTCTTCTTATAGTTCCTATGTTTTCTCTGATTCTTCACCTTTTAAAGCTCTCTGTTTTTGTTGGCTTGTTTGTTTGTTTATATGTTAACAATAGCTTCCAAAATGGCAGCGGTGATGGTTCCAGCAGTGGGAGCTTTTGGTTTGTTCTTTTTGGGGGACTGGGAGATGGAAAGTGGGGGACAGAAGAGACTGTTTATAATATTGGTTATTTGTAACTAAGAGATTTAGTTTTTTCTCCTTGCTAAGAAGGAAGGTGCGTCTGTCCTTGTCATTCAGCCCAAGAGAAAATAAAGGTAGAAGTTCTTGGGTTTAAAAGTTTAGTCGTCAAAATGGGTACCAGGGGGTTTACCTTTTTGTATTATTTGTAAAACAAATGTAGTTCACATACACAAAATCTGAATGGAATCAAATGAAACTTACGAAATGTGGAAGCTGTCTCCATTGGGAAATGTTTGCTAGAAGAATATAAACTAGTTTTTAATGTGGAGTTTCAAATACATTTTGCTTTTTAAAAATTCTGTATTATTTAAATGGTCTCCAATTGAACAAACTGTAAATTCACAGTGGCAGCATTTAAGGAGACAGTTAATGTCATTTGCCTTCAGTTTGGCCCCAGCTTGTTCTCCCTTGTGGATTCTTTCTTCTCTCCTTGGTCCTTAAATGTTGGAGATTTTTAGAGCCCAATAATCTGCCTAATTCTCCTGCCACAAACTCCCTAAGCACTTTTTACTATTCCTGTAGAGTCAGTTCCCGCGATATGCTGGTAATCTCCACATCTACATACACAACCCAGCTATCTCCTGAGTTGCAGGCACGTATGCGAAGAGCCTTCTGGATGCGTCTCTCAGAACCTCAGATTCAACCAGCACAAAATCCTGCCTTCCTCATTAAGTCATGTGCTGGTTATATTTTCTACTTTGCTGAATTTAACCACCATCTTTCCCACGGTTATGGAACTAGAAACCTAAGAATCATCCCTCCTATTTTTCTCACCTTCTACTCCATGATCAAAACATGTCAGGTTTGCAGCCTGTCATGTCACTTCAGTTTTGGGGAGCCTCTGGTTCAAAGTGTTGGCATTACATCACCGTGCACTCTGTTTAAAACTATTCGGAAGAGTAGTTCTCAAGTAGCTGCTCATTAGAACCACTGGAGGAGATTTTAAAAAATACTAATACCTGGGCACCATTCTGAGAAATTAATTAGTCTGAGGTGGGTTCAGTCATGGAAAGTGCTTAGAAAGTTTCACATAATTCTAATGAGTGGCCAGTGTTGAAATCCACTGCTTTAGAAACTACCCCCTCCTCTCAGGATAAAGCCCAAATTCTGTTGTCTGATTACTAAGACCCCCTCACAATCTGGTCCACACCAATTTCTGCAGCAGCATCTCTTGTCACTGCCCTCCTGCTCCCATCATGGGCGCCTTAAATGACAGAATATCAGACAATTTAAACTATTTTTGTACTTGAGGCTTTTCCTCTCTCGCTTTAGTGCCTTTGCATATGCTGTTTCCTCTGTCTGCAGTATTCCTTTATTTCCTTACCCGGATCATCTTTACATGCCTTTTCCTTAACTCTAAGAAGCCTTGCCTGTCACATCCCAACCAACCCAAGGTAGATCAGATGCCCTCTTCTATAGCCTTACGAGTCTCATTGTTTTGGGGCATTTGTTCCTCTGGGTTGTGTTACAAAGTTTCCTTCTCTGCCTCAGTTTCTGTACCTTTAATTCTGTCTCGCAAAGCTCCTGACGCAGCAGCTTCTTTACATGTGCTCATCAAGCACTGTGTGAATATCTATAAGAACATATAAAATTGAATTATATTTTTAAATTGCTTTCCATTTAGAAATAAAGGTATTTGTATCACGTCAACATTTCAAATCCATTAGAGTATTTTCACCAATTTTCAAACTCAAACTCACTAGCCTTAAGCTCATTCCCTTTGCATTCAATTCACCATACTGCAAGGAAACATTACTCAATGCTATTCAAAGATGTTTTCCAAAAGCAAAATTAGAAATCCATTATTTTCTGTTGAAATGATTTTTTTAATAGAAAAAATGTATTAACAGAAATGGGGTTTACCAATATATGGGGGCAGAAAGGTAATTTTCAGAGTCTGGCTTTTGTCTTTAACTCAAAACTGTCTATGAAATTCAAATTATAAACTTTAAGAAATAAGAGCTGGGGAAAATGATGATAGACAATAAAGGCAACTTACTAATGTAGGAATAAAACACAGGACTTTATCTTGACCAGTGTAGCCTTCTGATGAACAAGGATGCCATGTCCAATACTTCATTCACCCTTTATACTCCAAGGTAACCTCAACTTCCAGGATGCTGTCTATAGAATTTAATTTCAAATTTACTTTCAGAAAGTCTAAGTCATGCAATGACTTGACAATGGCATTTGGGTGTCCAATAATGGCAAGTGATAAAGCCACAGCACCAGTAACAGAACAAGAGCCGCCACCATTCTGCTGAAAGCCTCGAGGGGCAGGTACTGTGGAAGGCAGTGTAGGGAGTATTCCTAACTCTCACAGCTGGTCATGGCAGAGACAGCTATCTTCCACCAAAAGTTTTAGCTCCCCTATCTACAGCAGTGGGGTGCCCTGCCCAGGCCCCTCTGCAGTCAGGTGCAGCGGTGTGACTGGAATGAAGTGCAAGCCTTCCAAGATCGGCACATAATAACCTTTCATTCAATATTTCTCCTTTTTTTTTTTAACTGTCAGGCATCAGAAATAGATTTTTGACCTTTTAAGGTGTGTGCTTAAGATGGCAACAGCCACTGTGTGGAGAAGATCTGTCCTGTCATCTGTTCAAATACTCGATACTCTTGCATGAATGAGAGAAATCAACTTCTATAGGGTTTAGCACTGACGCTTTGGGATCTCTTTCCTATTGTAGACAGCATTACTCTAACTATTAAGCGGTAAAATGCCGTATTCTAATTTTAAGGCTGGGGAAACTGAGGTTCAGAGAGAAAGACTAGGAGACACAATGTTTCAAATACAATCAGAATGATTATTACTTTCTTCTCTTAATTTTCACCTCAGGGTAATATTTTTAGTGTGTATTAATCAAACTTCAATGGGAAACAAAATCAAAGTCAGAATGTATACCAGCAGACATGAAAGTTAAAAGGTAGTATTATATCCATTAACAAGTTCTCAGAAGTCCACAGGATATAGAAAAGGTGAGAGCAGCGCAAGTTCTCAAGGATGACGAGGGTGATGAATACTTTGAGGTAGTCGTTTCAAAGCAAATTTGTAGTTAAAAGTAGCAAATACATTCACTTCAGTGTAAACAATCGGAAAACAAAATTTACGTGACCAGGAAGGTAGAAGGATAAATTTTCACCAACCATCTAATATAAGGAGGACATTGATTTGCTATTTTATTTAAAACTCACCACACACTTAGGAAGAGACATTTCCTATTAACACCCTCCTCGCAGAGGCTGGGAGAGTGGCACGTGTTCATAGCTTTGGGAAAGGGAGAAGCTGGGATTGAACACAGCTCTGACATGTTCACATGCCTCATCCTGTCTACTTTGGGAAACCATTACTCAAATCTGGGGCTCAAGCACCTGAAGGGTTAGGTAGAAAGTATAAATACACGAATCAGACCAGATAGAGAACGGTAATGTACAAAGGTTCACATGACTCATCTGACCAGGGGCCCCCAGATCCTCTCCTCCAGCCAGATATTATCATGCAGAAGTACAGGTTCTGGGTTGCCATACTATCTAAGTTTTAGAAGTCAGAAACCTACATTTTATTTTTTTTTTGGTATGCGGGCCTCTCACTGTTGTGGCCTCTCCCGTTGTGGAGCACAGGCTCCGGACGCGCAGGCTCAGTGGCCATGGCTCACGGGCCCAGCCGCTCCGCGGCATGTGGGATCCTCCCGGACCGGGGCACGAACCCGCGTCCCCTGCATCGGCAGGCGGACTCTCAACCACTGCGCCATCAGGGAAGCCCAGAAACTTACATTTTTATGGGAGATGTCCCAATGTTTCAATGCTGACAACTAGTTACATTTTACTGGGCTGGCCCCAAGCACATCTTTGGGCTGGACCAGGTCTAACAGCTGTTAGTTTGCAGCTTCTGATGTTAACGGTCATTCATACCAGCAGCAAGAAATATAGCTTTTCAAACTCTAAATGTGAACCTTAAGGCTTGGTAAGACTCCAAACCCAATGAAATGGAGTCAAAGGCACTTTTTGATGCGTCAAAAAAAAAAAAAGTAAATTCAACTTTATGCCTGTTGATGGAAAAAGTGAGTAGTTGTGTACTTCCTGCCTGCCTATCACAGTACAGGCTAATTATGATGAGTACCTGCAGTTTAAACTAAGGTGAACCTGGGATTCAAATACAAATCATAACAGTATTACAGGGTTGCACCCACAGCGGAACCAGGGCTTCTGGTTTACTTTCACATGGATCCTGTTTAGCCTAAGCCGTTTTCATTAGAAGGGAGCAGAATCCCTATGGAAACACTAGAAACAATTCCATCTAATTAAAATACGAACAACCCACACAGAGGCTGGGTTGGGTCCTCTGAGACTGCCAAGACTGAGTGGATTTCCTGACGCCTGCGATTCCAGATGTGCACCCAGCGGGGAAAGAGGGTGGAGAGCCCCATAACACAAGCAGGCACTCATCTGTCCTGTTCACTTCTCATTCTCCATTTCTATTCAATTTTACTCTAGGGGCATTCACTCACAACCCCTTAAAGTGGAGAAGAGCCTCTGGCTAACCCAGGCCACTTTGAATAAGTCTACAGAATAACAAGTGAAATCAATATTTGAACTTTCCTAATCATATTAGACCACAGATTTTTAAATCTCTTAAAAATATTCTGTGAGAGTAAAAGCTATCTAGATCTGAAAAGCCTATTTAATGTTAACTGCCGCTGGCAAAGCTCAGTACGTAGACGGTACATCCTACATCCATAATATTACTAATATAAGCATATCTCACTTTACAGGATAGAAACTGTCCACGAAGTTGGTTAAAAAGAGATTTTCTATAAGCAAACCCAATTTCCCCTTTGGACTTTGCTACACAATTTGAGCTCTGTATCCATGGGGGCGGGGGGAAGAAGTCAAACACATGGAACTAAATACTTGTGGCAAGGAAAAAATTTAGATAATGGCCAGGCTCAAAAGGATTGCAAAAAAGTTGTATTTCTTCTTGAAAGAGAAAAAATAAGTAATTAACTAACTTTTCCACTCCTCCCACCATCTACGGTTAAATATAGCCTTTCTTCCTACCATAGATGTTTCTTAAGTGTAGAGATCCCCTTGATGACAACTTAATGGGTATATAGGAGACCTAAGCCCTCAGCTCAGTCCCATCAGGAACCACCTTGGTGATCTTGAATGAATTTAGTGCCTCTAGGCTTTCATTTTTCATTGACAAAATGAAAAGGTTAAGAAGGAGGGTCTCTAAAATCTTTTAAAAGCCAACAATTCTCATTTCTAAGAAGGTACTAGAACTCACTCTTCTTCTTCTGCCCGAATATTTTGTAATGTTCACTAGAATTATTGGAATATTATGTTTTGCTGCTACTTGTAACTTCCTAGTCTCGATTCCTTGACGTTTTTTTCCCTCAGAAAGACGATTCCTGATTTTCTCAAAGTTCCATGACCAGGAGGGAGTGGAGAGCTCTGGATACCAACAGGGTGAGCAACGAAGTGCACTTGCTGCAGATCGCTAGGAAGCTCACAGTCACAGAAAGACCATCTGGAACTGGTTTTTCTGAGCGAGGAAAACACAGGACAATGAAGGCAGAAGAAAGACGGAAACACTGAGTGCATGAATCTCGGAGATCTATCCATGGTTTTCCAAATTGTTGGGGATTCCGGGAATCACTCACTTCCTGATCCAGACTCCAAATCCCTCCAATTAATGTTATGAACTTGATTTTAGTGAATGGTTTGTAAATTCTATAAACCTGATTCACTTTAAAGACAGTATACATCTTAACTATAGAAAGGTACTTGAAGACATAAAATATCTAAAAACTAAATACTTTAGATGAACCTCTACCAAATTACTCTCAGAGATTCCAAGATGAATAATCAGAGCCTTGTTATCATGAAGATAATCTGTACTTTACCAATTAGTATGCTAATTTCCCCATTGAATAGGTTGCTAATCAATATTTTAGCCATCCCTAAATATTTCTATCATGAACTTTGTCCATTTAATGCAAAGCAAAGTCTGAGTACACCTTACAGATCAAGGTATAATGATGTATCAATACTATAAAACTAGTCTCCCACTCTATAATTGTAAATTATCAATAAGCATGAATGCCCAGGGGATAATTAAAAAACCTTGATAACTTAGCCTGAGCTGCTCTGAGCAGATGTAGTTAATGTAACAGACAATCACAATACTGACCTCCTTCACCTCAAGCTGTGGGCAGCCTCTATGATTTTCTATGTGCCAAAGTGACACGTTAGAAAGCCCTGATCCAAACTATGCATTAAAATGTTGGATCTAACTTTAAATTGTGCATCATCTTCATAAAGTAGCATTTGATTCCCTACATTGGAAAACAGCTTAGTATATGAAACGATCCAAAGGAAATAAATTATTAAGGATTCAGATATATATGACAGATGTATATTGCAGAAATATTTAACAGTGAAAATTGGAAGTAACCTAACATTTAAAAACATGGAGTAAAATTGTATTCTTATTGGATAGCTATTAGCTATGTGTGTGCGTGTGTGTGTGCGTGTATGTGTATAACATTTTCTTTATCCATCCATGAACAGACATGTAGGTTGTTTTTATGTCTTGGCTATTGCAAATAGTGCATGCACCAGATATTTAATGATCCTTGTTCTTTGGTCTGTCAGTGTTTGTTTCAATCAGTCCCACACGCGGCCACCAGACAAATCTTCCTAAAGCACAATCTGATATGTCACTCTGCTCACCAGCCTTTTAAAGGCTCCCCACTGCCTATTAAATGAAATTCAAGCTTCTCAGCGTGATAGTGGGCCCCTCAGGGCGCAACCTGTATTTCCACACGTATTTGCCACTAGTCACCCACCACTGCACTCCAGCACACGGTTACCTAAGTTTGGTCACCATAGCAGCAGCAGCAGCGTCACCTGGGAACTTGTTAGAAATGAAAATTCTCTGTCCACACCAAGCTACTGAGCCAGAAACTCTGGGAGTCAGACTCAGGGAGCTGATGCATTCTGAAGTTGGAGAGCCACTGCTCTAACCAAACTGTAGTTCCTTAAATATATCCAATACTTCCCCAAATTAATACTTTTCCTAGTGTTGTTCTCTTACCTGGATGTGCAATTTCTTCCTTATCTCCAGGTGAGTAAAAACCCAACAAACCTTTCAGGTCAAAACCCAGTATCAACTCAACTGTCCCCTCGCTGGTTTCCTCAACCAGAAATGACCACTTTATTCTTTGAACTGTCATTGCCTGTATCCTTCTTCGAGCATTTACTGCAGTTTCTTTTGATATATGGTTATCCGCATATTTCTCATCTCCTCTGCTAGAGCGTAGGCAACATGAATTCTGTCAAATTTCTACAAGATACAGGGCCACAGAGTCACAAAGAAGGTACTCCACATGTGTCTGTCCAAAAAAAAAAAGTAACTATTGATCAGCATTTAAGATCACTGAACTTAGTAAATAAAAATATGGGACTCCCAGTCAAATTTGAATTTCATATAAACAAATAATTTTTTTATAACTAGGTCCAAATATTCCATGGGACAAATTTGTATACTTATATGGAAAAATTATTTGTTATCTGAAATTGAAATTTAACTGAGCATGCAGTATTTTATCTGACAATCTTATCACTATTGTTCATATTTACTTTGTCTTGATTCAGGTTTACCTTCTTGCTAGTCATTCTCTAGGAAGTATAACCAAGAATCTTTCTAATAAAAAAACCTTATAAACCCAAATAAATGTTTTCCTTTAAAAAATCACTTTGGGGCTTCCCTGGTGGCGCAGTGGTTGAGAGTCCGCCTGCCGATGCAGGGAACACGGGTTCGTGTCCCGGTCCGGGAAGATCCCACATGCCGCAGAGCGGCTGGTCCCGTAAGCCATGGCCGCTGAGCATGTGCGTCCAGAGCCTGTGCTCCGCAACGGGAAACGCCACAATAGTGAGAGGCCCGCAAACCGCAAAAAAAAAAAAAAAAAAAAAAATCACTTTCGAAACACTTGTACTTATTCACTGATATTGATGTTGCTCAAAATATGTTTGAATTACTTTTTAAATTGTATGCAAAACTCTCCTATTGGTTACATGAGAAAATCAGCCTCATTATCTGAAACCTGTGTGTTCAAAAAATACACCAAGTGTATTACTATTTTTATAGCTTACTTGATTTTTCAGCATTGACATCCAATATCATTTACTCTTTTTGAAGGTCAAATTTATCTTGAAAGGCTTACTACTCGCTACCACTGAAAATAATTTCAAAATATACTTAGGGCTTAAAATGGCAATTCCCTTACAAACACAAAACTATTCATGAAAGTCCACTGGATTAAATATATAAGCTTCCAAGATGTTAATACAAAGATGTTATTCAAAGAAATGTGTCGAGTCTGGTTCTCTTTACTTTTTTAAAAACTCACATTTCCTTATAATCACTCCTTCCTCAAGATTCCAGACTTCACCTATGCCACATCCCCATGCCACCAAACATTAATTCCCTTTGAAGCAAAATCCAAATGCCATGGGTTCTTCTCTAAGACCTCCATAGATAAGCAAAATAAAAGCCAAACCAAGTAACAGTTACTCTGTTTGCCACAGAATACCATACATACATATGTGATATCAGTACGTGTTTTTTAGCTTCATATCACATTTTATTTCCATGAGTATGCATATTATTATTTACATATTTATTTATATCTCTTCTTTGAGATCGGAATACTATGAAAATAGGAACTTCTTTACCTTCTGAAACAGACTTATATAGGACATGGTATATAATAAATGAAGTCAGAGAAGGCATTTATAATCAACATTTTAGCAATTTGTTTTCTACCCCACTGTAGTTAAAATCCCTGGAGCATATCCAATCAACTTATCGGATCCAACTTTCAAATATATTTAACGGAGGATTTACTTATGCTCCTGAGATACTCCAGGTTCAAAGCTATTTGGCATTTTGTTTTTCACCTTTCCCAGTCTCACAGATGGACAGAGAGGGGGCAAAAGAGGGATGGCATAAGTTACTGATAATACTCTCCTTTCTTCAGAAACAAAATGAATCAACATGACATGTGGTAGAGGTTACAGGAAAATAACTTGAAGCTTTCTGGAATTTGGAATTGAGAAATTGATTTTCAGAGGAAATTTCCATATCAATGTTTAGCTCTTTGAGGCTGTTGTTTCAGTTCACTGATCCAAATAATAATACATTAGGGGCTAACATATCCTTTGAGAATAATCCCAAAGAGATGTGACACTGAAAGAGGATTTTAACAGGTAATACCTTAATCATTCCAGCAACCCCTATATCTTTTCTTTCAACTCCACAAGAGGGTTTTCATAGGTTGGTACCCTTCTCATTCTACCAGCACTGGATTTATTCTTTCATGAATCAGCAGGAAGTTAAAACCCTCAATTCCTATATCAATTAGCTATACTTATGAAATAACCACCAATCTATTTTTTCATATACTATATATATATATACACATAGTAGCTTTGAATAAGAAAAAATCCACTTGAATTGCATGAGCATATACAGATAGCAAGATTTTATTCCTTTTTTCTATGATAAAAGCAGTTCCAAAAGCACCACTCTCCCAAGGTTTTTAACCGGATGGTACACACAGTCATGAAGGGTTAATTAGAGCAAGAGTTGACCAACTGGGACAGCCAAAAATATCTACCACCGAGGCAGAAAGAGTTATAATTAAAGAGAGCAAATCCAGCCAGGCAGGTACAACTCAGAATCCAGAAAAATTTGAACAGGCAAGTTACGGGTATCAGGGATATCACAACGAAAGAGAGGTTCTGAACAGCAATTCAAATTTTAGACCGAGCCAATGAAGATTAAGGAAGGCAGCCAGTTTAGCATCAGTGAAGTCTGTTAAATAATGGAAGACACCAAACAATGTAAGGCCAATCCTATAAAGATCTGGCTTCTGGGCATGCATTTTAGATACAGTAGACTAGGCAGAAAAAAATGACTAAAAGTGGAATACAAGAAGGAGACGGTCTCAGGAAAAAGAAATAACCTCTGATACCAACACTAGATCAGTAACAAGATTAAAACCCAAAATGTGGGCCTTTTGCTGTGTCAAATTCTCCTTTTTTAATCCAAGAACTTCATGTGCAAACTGGGGATAAAATGGAAATAGTTAAGGGAAATGGTGAAATTCAAAAGCAGAGAAATAAACAGAGCAACAGATTACTAACAAACATCAACAGCCCTGCCAGAGAACTCAACCAAGCTCTCAATAAATAATATTTGGTAAAGATGTCTGATGGTGTCACGCATTAGTCAAGAACTTGCAAATTGGTGGTCTTCAGGTCACAGATGTGTTTTGTTTGGTGTTTTTGCCCACACATTATTTTTTTTAAATAGAATTAGCCTATAGCATAAAGAATTCAGGATATTTCTCAATAACAAAGGAATCTGTTTTCTTTTCAAAAAACAAAAAAACGAAATTCTGATAACACTGGCTTCGAATTTCCATGGGCCAACACTTTGTTGGGCAGCTGACCTCCTAAACAGGGGATCAGTTTTACAACAGTCCCACCTTCACTCATGTATTTCCCCTGCCAAGTCTCATAGACATTTAAGTTTGCAACCCTTGCTTCAAAGGATAGTGAGACTTCAAAGAAGCTTTAGGGGCTAGTGTACTTCATATACACCATCAAGGAGCATATTCCTGAAACATTCTCTGCACTGGATCAAAAACAAGAGGAAACAAAACTTGATCTTCGCCCAGAGTAAGTGAGATAAGCCTAGACCAGATTGGCCGTAGACACGTGCCTAGGAATATTTCTTGGTTGTGTAAATGTTGGCTTTGTTTCAACAGTGATATTGTTTATAACTGAAAGTGTTGAAAGTTTATTCATTATCTTAAATTTCAGCTCTTGGGATCCCTTTTGGAAAAGAAAAGATGGTGGAAAAATAGGATGTGTATTTTTTTTCTTGCAATTATTTCACAACACTCCAAATTTGGAGAAATGCAGATATTTGATTCCAGGCTCCAGGAATATCTCAGAATCTGGCAGTGTAGCAAGCCAAAATCTTCCAGATTTAATTTACCAAAACTTAAAAAAAAAGTCTTGATTTTTCTCTGTGAAATCTGATGACCCATTGAAAACAATACTAAAGCTTTGGATAAAGAGGCAGCATATTAAAATAATGCCCTGCTGAGCGATTTCAAACTGCTCTGCGTTTGTATTTAATAGTATCCTCCTTTGGGAGTCCAAGAGAAAAATACTTTATCTCTTGTCTTCAAAGAGACTTGGGAAATACTCCAATCCCTTGAAAATTTGCTGAGGAACATTTGCCACTTCTTGTTTATATATGCCAGTTTAAGTTATGACATATTTTGTAAGCTGCTGAGTTTTAAAGAAAGAACAGCACAGTTCTTATCGAATAAGAAACAGACACAAAGTGTTCTTGTCTTATATACTATGGCAGTTGCTGGAATTCACTTTCTAAGTATCCTCCCTTAGAAAAGAAATCAAATTAGTTTTCTGTTGGCTAAGTCTCACCTAAACCATTTTTAGGGTTCATATAATTTCTCAGTGACCAAAAATTATCAGTACTTATACAGATAGATATAATCATATCACATTGATTTTGGACTTGGTATTTGCTCTTAATCCCCGTGAGCAGAGTTGAGTTCTGATGGCTCAACCCTGGAGAGGAACACTCCCTGCAGAGGTGGACATTTCAGCAGAAAATTAGAGCAATCTGCATCTCACACATGCATTTTTTCAGGGAATGCTTTCAAAGCCACTACATTTTCCCAGTCAGTAACCCTACTGTGGAAACACATCATATATATGTACATACCTATCCAGAATACCATATATTCCCTAGAGAAACTATCAAAATTATCAGTACAACTCAAAGGAACAAGAAGAATTTTTTTAAATTGTGGTACAGAATGAAGAAAACATCTAGGAGAGAAAAATATGCACACTGACACATCTTCAAAAGGGATAAAATGGTAATTTGGGTACAATGGAACACTTCATAAAAATGTTTATTGATTTAATATCTAAGCATCAGGACACAAAATAAAAATAGCAATGTAATAAATGCTTTCTATTCCATGGGATACCTTTTTTTCTTTTTTGGCCGCGTTGGGTCTTCGTTGCTGCGTGCAGCCTTTCTCTAGTTGTGGCGAGCGGGGGCTACTCTTCATTACAGTGCACGGGCTCTAGGCATACAGGCTTCAGTAGTTGCAGCACGTGGGCTCAGTAGTTGTGGCGCACGGGCTTAGTTGCTCCGTGGCATGTGGGATCTTCCTGAACCAGGGATCGAAACTGTGTTCCCTGCATTGGCAGGTGGATTCTTAACCACTGCGCCACCAGGGAAGTCCGAGGGATACCTTTTTTAAATAGTGGTTTTTGTTTGGTTTAGTTTGGCTCATAAGCGTAAGGATGTACAGGTGTGCTATGTGCAGCAAGTAAGAGCACAGTCACGGGAGACAGACGCACCCACGTGTGGATCCTGGCTCTGCCACTTTCTAATTCACATCTCAGCTCCTACATATATAAAATAAGGATAACACCACCCCCACAGAGTTACTGTCAAAGCGAAATGGAAAAAGATAATGTATGTAAATCACCTAGCACAGTCCTCAGCACGTGGTCAGGATACAGTAAATGATAATAATCACAGCTGTTATGAACATGTGCTTCAAGAAAAAATATATCTTTGAGATGTATCTGCTAAATGGTTATTCTTGACAAGAAATGGCATGCACACAACTTCAGTCCCATTAAAGCTTCAAGTACTGACGACTGCACACACGTGACTGTGGTTTATGTGTCTATGTACGTATATGTATATATAGAAATATACTAACATACAGACACACACTATATTGTAGGTTTTACAGTTTGCATAAAATATATATACCTCAAAAAGTAAGCCAGACCTATAAGCACTGGGGGGAAAGAAACTATGGCCCTAAAAACTATAAAATATGTAATCAGCCAAGAAGCTCTGAAATTAGTAAAATCAGAATCAAGAAAGAATATTTAGAAAGTAAAACCGTTGTTAAATGTGAGGTTCAGGTCAAGCAATAGGAATCTGACCAACACCAAAGAGACTAACCTGCTCTTGGGGTGTGAGAAGCATTTCATGGAGAGAAATAAGATCACAAGTTCCTATGTTCGGCGAGTTCCTATGCAGAGTAATGTACCAAGTGCTGGCATTTGCCAAGTAGATAGACGTTTTCATAATAATCATCACAGTAATAGTAATAACAACAAAATATATTTGCTGAGCACTTACTCTATGCCAGGGATGGTCCTGACAGCTCTGATGAGAGAACAGAGCATCCTCTGACTGTGGCCACATCAGTCACTAAGCAGGAGCCCTGGCCTCGTCCTTTGCTGGCTCAGCAGTGGCAGGGCCCTCCACCCTCCCCGGGGAGGAAGCAAACTGCAGGTCAGAAGGTGGAGGCCAGAGTGATAACAGAGCAAGGCCAGCCTACTGCTGGGCTGAAGTTAAGCAATAACTGGATAGGCCTTAAAATAAATAAAGAAAAGGTAGAGATTGAAGCCTTAAGTCACCAGGTACTGACATTTGTCCTCTTCTCTCTTTCTTCTGAAAACCTCTTAAAAAAGCCTGAACTACAGGGGCTTCCCTGGTGGCGCAGTGGTTGAGAGTCCGCCTGCCGATGCAGGGGACACGGGTTCATGCCCCAGTCCGGGAGGATCCCACATGCTGCGGAGCGGCTGGGCCCATGAGCCATGGCCGCTGAGCCTGCGCGTCCGGAACCTGTGCTCCACAATGGGAGAGACCACAACAGTGAGAGGCCCGCGTACCGCAAAAGAAAAAAAAAAAAAAAAAAAAAACCCGAACTACAAAAGCCATACATCATTTGTGTAGGATATTCTTTCTTCTTAAAATGTCTAAGTCACAGGCTTTGAATCTGGTAACGAAAGATGTAAGAAGGTGAGAAGTAGCTATTTCACTACAGTCTCTGGACTTTTGACTGTCTCGCTATATTTCTAAATTACTGAAAAGAACCTTCCCTGCAGAGATAGAGGCATTCTTATGCTTTATCCAGGGGAATATACCATTTTGGAGTCGTGTCCCCAGAAGCCTTACACAAAAATGGTGTATCAGGAAATGGACCTGATTAGCTCCCACCTGTGCTTCATGGTCACAGCTCAGCCTCCCCTGCTGATTCATTTGTTTCTCCTTCACTGGTCCCACCTTCCTCCTGTCCTACAAACCCGAGTATATCGTAGGCCCAGGTTTCAGCCTTACTTTAGGATTTCACCGTAAAGCCTGTAGTAGACCTGTATTATATTTACCTGTCTAGCATCCTAACTCCTCTCTTGTGGCAAAAGAAACTTGATTTTCTATAAATTTATCCTTATCCTTAACCTCTTTTCAGGTTTTAAGTGTATTTTGGAGGATATTACATTACCTCTGATTCTAGGGATGGGCCTGGTTAATCAGAATCACAACAATTGGTTCCAAGGATGATGGCATGTTCCAACTTTTTCCAGGCAGAGTAAATTCAGGTACTTACTCAAGACTTGGTGGAAAAAAAGGAGCTCTCTGTCTGCAAAGGAGGCTAAGCTGGGAGAATGTGCTATAAAATTAGAGAGCCCACCTGAAAAAACACTACCATAGAACAAGCAGAGTTGAAACATAGAGATCCCTAACCATGTAAACATATTGTTCCAGCCATGCCTAAAGCCAGCCCCGTCTCTGGATTATTATGTTACATGAGCCCACAAATTCAATTTTTAGGTCAATATCTGATGGTTTTTTGTCACTGCCAACCCAAAGTATTCTGGTTAATAAAGTCCAGTTTCAATTCAACAAATACATACTGAGATACACATATGCCAAGTGTTTTGCTAAGTGCTGCAGATCTCCGACTCAAGTGATTCTGACTTTTACCTGTGCGTGACATTCTCGCTAATCTGTAGCACCAGCTCTGCTAATTTTGAAATTTACTGACACATCTCTAGTTGCCTAGAAGCAAAGTGTCCCACTGACTCTGCAAACCCAGACCACATAACACAAAACTAACCACCTTCTCTGAAAAACAGAACTCTCCTCTGGATTTCATTATTTCACTTAGTGGATTCCATCATTTTTCAAGGTTCAGTGCCTGGAAGTTTTGCTTGGGACTATCTTAGCACCTATATCCAATCACTTATCTTGTCCTGTTTTAATTCTTCAGAATTTGTCCTTCATTTACTTCTTGAATCTTTATTTATACTTGGGCTACTGTACCACCTGACTGCTTTTTCTCCCTCATGTTCCATCCTACACATAGTTTTCAAATTAATCTTTGTAAATATTGATTCTTTAATGTCAAAATCCTGCTCTGAAAGCTTCAGTAGCTTCCCAATTAGTCTAACATCTCAGCCTGGGCTGAAGGCTCTCCACAATCTCCATCGCTCCCAATAACAAAACACCTTCACCAAACTCATCCATCTTTTGCTCCTAAAAGAAATCGAATCCTTTTTCTTGGTTCACCTTCCTGGATTGGAAACACTCCTTTCCACTTATGTAAGTTCCACGTTTCCTTCAATTTCCAGTCCAAATTCCCCATCCTTTATGAAGTAGTCTCCAAACACCATTGCTCTCTCCACTAAACCTTCCTGAAGTCTTATTATGACACTTATTATTGTATTGTTATTTTTACATGTCTTTTGTATATCCTACCTACCCCCACTATTTCAGGACACGGGACCATGTCTACACATTGCCTAGTAGTACCTTCTACTCATACTGGAACACACAACAGAGTTTAAACATATTTCATGATTTGGGGATTAAAAAAATTCTCAGGATTTATTCATGCATTCCTTTGTTGAGTGTCACATTATGTACCCAGAACAGCGTGCTAAGCAAAAAGTAGGCAGTGTCCCTACTGGTATTTAATAAAAGCAACAACTTGAAGTAAGCATACAAATAAACAAAAACTCTGTGAAAAGTTTTTGGTCTTTGGTGGGCGCATGGGAAGATCATATATCTTCCCTCAGGAAGTATAAAATCAAAGTGATTTGTTTCAGCTTTCATCCAACTTCAGATACTCAGGTAAAGTTTCTCTTCATTTGCAAGTACAAGTATGACCAGAGTGACATTTTTTTCTGAAATCACTGGGAAAAATTTGTAAGTAATGTGGACTCCATATATTGCACTAAAGGGCTCTCAGTTTGTAACTTGAACACGTTATATGTCTTCTCCAGGCCATTATTCCCTTATCTGCAAAATGAATAATGATTGCCTATTCAACATCCATTTCTCCCTTTCTTCCTCTCAAAAGGAACCCCAGTTTTATTCAGTTGACCATCCCACACCACATGACTCAGGGAAGGGAGTAATTCCCAGCTCCAAAGGTGGCCAGGATCCTTCTACACCACTCATGGTAATTCCACATCTCTGGCATGTGGCCCAACCAAGAAATGAGAGTACCTTTGCTGGGAAGCACCTGGGAAAGGGTAACTTCCTCCTGAAAAAGAAGCCTAAGAAAGTAATGGTCTCACAGCTTCCTCTGAACACTGGGGACTTGGCCATTGGCAGCCATCTTACTGACAGTCTGAACAGGAAACCAACACTTGGTGGAAACCAAATCCGAATCAGAGAACTTCAGGGACACCGTCATACCACACCTGCAGTATAGCCCACCTCAGAAGTTTTTATGTGAGATTATATATGTTCTGTTTAAGCCAATTTGAGACGGTCTGAAGCATGCTTTTCTGTTACCTACAGCCAAAAGCATCCTGACTGATACCTGAGAGATCCTGGACTATGTAGACACTTGCGGTTCTAAACTTGTGTGTTTTTGAATGGTTACTTTTTCTCTTTTGGGATAAAGATAAAAGCCATGAAACCAATTGCTTAAACCTAGAAATTAATATACTTGCTTTCCAAGTGAAGTGAATGAATGAATTTCTCTTTCCTAGCCAAAAAATATGTGAAGAGTGAATTCCACTAATTATTTCTATTTTAAAATTCTGCCTGTTTATATACATTATTATCATTGCTTATACGTGGCACTCAATGCTGATTTAATTGAATGGAAACCATTAAGACGTGGTGAAAGGTCATTACATTATTTTAAAAAACTTTTACCATGTTCTTATTTTAAAATCGTCACTTATAACTGTGGTTGTGAAAACAAAAATTACCCTAACTTCAACTAAATACATGGATGTTATTATTTGGGGAATTCTGTCCTGAATTACATTTATCTCAGTCCATCAAAAGGAACAGAATCCAAATGTCTGCCATATTATTCATCTGAGCCAAAGAATCTGCCATTGATCTACATTTCCACTGCTTCCTCTCCCTCAGGGAATACAAATTTGGTTTCAGTGAGAAGTTCAGCTTTTTATCCAAGTCACATCTTTAATGACACTTTCAGTCTAAAGAAATAAATGATGACTTAGTTGTTTTTTATCTTTATAAAATACCTAAAATCATTATGAATACAAATTAACTTATCCCAGAGCAGTCAGGTACTTTAGCTCAATTAACTATAAATCTACATTCCCTAAGGAAAAGCACTGAAGTAATTCATTTTGCATTGCGTAGCTTGTTGCTGCTATGTGTGGTGCTGTTATTGGTTTACTAATTTATGATTACAAAATCAATTCCTTAGATTGGCTTATTTCTTCTTACTGAATTGCCTGATGAAAAAGTTGAAGAGAGTGGCCAATTTGGTGCTCCACAGGAAGATCTGGATCACACTGAGATTATTTAGTGTATAGTTCAACAATTCTCCTTATCGCTAGTAATTAATACAAATTCTGATTTTTTTGCATAATACCTTGAAAATATATATATACTGGGATACCATTATGACTGAGACATATAAAGTAAAGTGTTTTATAGGTGTGCTTTAAAAAATAGCTAACCTAGGAAAAGTATGTTAAAATATAATACTCATGAACTAGCAACGGAACTTACTGAAAGTCAGAAGAAACTCTTGGAAAAATTAGTCTCTGCTTCAACCACAGAATTTCTTTGAATGATATGTTCAAATCTAAATAGTAAGATCTTGAATGTGGTACGCATAATACACAGGTCTGATCTTAACATTGCTTTCATTTGCAACTGCCGCTCAGTTGAAACATTAAAAGTTTATGAGAATGAACTGTCAGATTGATCCATAATGATCATAGTTTGTGCTGCCCTTTCAACAACATGACAAAACTTTTCCTCCAAGTTGTTTGATTTGCAACACAGAAACGATATGCAACTCTTGATATCAGAGACTCCTGAGAAGAAAAATAACTTCAAATCTTTTGATGCAGAATAATATGAAATCTTAAGTCCCCTTGACAATATACATTTTGCATTTACAAAGATTAAAGGGAGGTGAAGCACTGAAGTCTTCCCACTCTGATGGGGATGTCTGTGTTCTGTGCCACCTCCACACCCCTATGACGATAATGAGTGGAAGCAATCGTTTTGAACGCTTCAAAGCGAACATGAAGTACCATACAGCCGACAAAAGTCCTCTCCTTCTCTGACCAACCTCGACTTCTCTGAGACTCACTGATTGGGTTCAGAAAGTAGAATTTGCACATAATTGGCTTGGAGAGGAATGAAATATGTAACATCCAACCCAGAGGTTAACTAAAATTCTTTGATCTCAATATCAGACTGGATACCCTGGTGGTAAAAAGAGAGGTCTATTGGGGAAAACACGATGAGTTCTTTATCCCATCGCAAATTAAGCTCGGGGAAGGGAAATGCGATAATCTGATAATCTAACCAGCCTTGCCAAACGGCTCCACCTGAATTTCATCAGCATACAAGATTTACAAGGAATAAAACTGCTCATGATCTATAGTCTTCTAGCCACTGGGAATATTTAGCGAAATGGTTCTTCCTTTTCACAAAATGGTGGTCTGAAAAGGTTAATTAACTTCTTAAATGATGGACTTGCCCCTTTTTTTAACCATCAGCAATACGGTGCTGTACTTTATACAAACCTAAATGAGGGAAATACTTTTAATGATTTCTAGACTTTCTCTGCTTTGACATATTAATGTTGACGCCTGTAAGTTCTCTTTAGAAACCTAAAAGCAGCAGTGTTTTCCAAGTGAAATTCACCAAACCGACCTGTATGGGGGGACAGAAAAATGCTTGCCAGTGATTTTAACCATGAGGGGGCCTCACGGCACATGATCACATGATCACCACACATGGCTCATCTCTTGCCAGATCCCCTTCACTTGATCAGGCCCATTCTCCTCCTCTGTCTTCTGCTGTTTCCAATCCAACCGATAACAGCTGCCAGTTTTGAGCTTCTACTTTATTCTAGATCTTACACCGGGAGCTTCAATATGCTTTCTCTTTCGCTCTCAAGATAACATTACAGTGCCTTCATAATTTCCATTTAAAGGATAAAGAACCTGCAATTCATAAATGCTCACCATAAAGTAGCTAAGTGGTCAGACTAGGTTTGATCCCAAATTCCATGTTTCTCCGACTACACTACACTGCCAAGAAATGTTGAAGTTTATCGAACAAATGGCCACGTAAAGAGCTGAAAGGAGAGTAAACTAAACTCTCGTTACTTCATGGAAAAAAAGAAACTTCCTGGAACTTCCTGAGAGTTAGGATTTTTCTTTTGTTTTATCAGCACTGTAATCATTTGAGAAGTGCTTGTGTTCAAACAGATATAGAGTTGATCTGTTTCTAGAGAATTTACTATATTTTACAAAACATTTTTCTGTTAACGTGACATTTTACTCTCTATTTAAAAGAAGCATAATTTTTATGTGTGTATTTAAAAAGCAACACTGTGCATTTAACAGGCATTTATCTATGCATTGGTGTGTATTTAGAGTAAAAACAGTACCTAAAATCAATCATATTTATTCAATACACCAAAAGTATTAGCATCCGAAGGCTTGCAATTCCTAGTCTGGAAGATGACAAACACTATACACAGAGCATTCAGGTTCTAAGCTTTCCTTTCTTTTCTGCTTCTCTCATCTGTGGGACTCAGTGTACCAATATATGGCCTGCTCTGACACAGCTGGAGTTTTCCTCAAAAGTGAAACACATACACACACACACACACACACATATACACTCACACCCCTCTACACTATCAACACATTTATATGTAATATTACAATTATATGCTATTGGCTGAGTCTTCATTTATTAAGAGCAGCAGGAAACTATGACTACAACAGTGTCTCATGTTTATAACCCATACCTAGAAGTCGAGAAAACGCTCAGCATCTGGTAACTGAATAGCTCAAAATCTGGGAAAAACACTTGCATTTGTGAACCACAGCACCTCCAAACACATTGAGTAGAGCTATTTCAAGTATTTAAAAGCCAGAGGTTGATTCCGAACAGAATTATATGTGCACATTTTCTGAAGGATACTCATGAAGTCCTATGTTCTCTGTTCCCAAGTAGTGAGTTCCTAAGAAATCTATGGGGTACACAACTTTTAGCGTAAGAAAATGGTAACGTTCTCATTTTTTTTTCTCTGTCCCTAAAGATTTTTTAACATAAGTTGGACTCTACTTAATTACTAATCAATCACCCCTAATAGGAGAGTCCTTAATGACCTGGATTAAAAGTTTTAGATTTAAAACGTGCAAATATAAAGGAATGTGGCACAGTTTGGCTGGGGGCTTGGAAGATGCAATTAGCTGGTCCATCCAAATGGAAACGAATTATACACATCCTTCCAAGTGGTATTCTTTTGTAGGTCAACTTATAGCCACAAAAAGATCATAGCTGATCAAACACTTTTAGGAGGATGAACATCTAACAGAGAAAAAGCAATCCGAAACTTCCTGCCAAGTTTTGGCTTGATTGTGCCAGGGCAAAGACACAACCTGCAGACGGCCTTGCCAAGTTATGAAACAGATGCCTGGTCTGCCTCGGAGGGAAACATAACATAACTCTACACTGACACATAAGAAGCAAGTGATACAAAGTTGCCCCCACTCCCAAATTACTACAAACAATTCTATGCAACAAATATTGATCAGTTGTCCACCTTGTACTAAAAGGTGGGACACATGGGTTCAGGTGTATCCATGAAGCAGTATAAAAAAAAGCCATCCCTTATTTAAGACATACTGGGGAGTTGTTCAATTAGTATAAAGTTTCAGTGATGCAAGGTTCTATGGGTCTGCTATACAACATCATGCTTACGGTTAACAAGACCGTACCAGGTATGCACTTAAAAATCTGGTAAGAGAGTAGATCTCATGTATGTTCTTATCACACACACAAAAGAAGGGACACAAGCTGCTTTTTTGACAGTGATAGCTATGTCTAGTGTCTTGACTATCGCTTTTTCAATAGTGATAGCTACGTCTACTATCTTGACTCTATTTTATTTTACAAATACGCCCAAACTCATCAGATTCTGCATATTAAACGTGCAGTTTTTCTGTATCAAGGCACCTCAATAAAGCCCTTAAGCAACAAGGATGGACCTTGAGAGTATTATGCTAAGTGAAATAAATCAGACTGAGGAAGACAAATACCATATGATTTCACTTACATGTGGAATCTAAAAAATAAAACAAATAAAACGAAATAAAACTCATAGATACAGAGAACAGATTGGTGGTTACCAGAGGGGAAGGGGGTTGGGGGGTGGGCAAAATGGTGAAAGGGAGCAACTGTCGGGTGACAGACAGTAACTAGACTTATTGTGGTGATCACTTTGTAGCATACAGAAATGTCAAATTATAATGTTGTGCAACTGAAACTTATATAATGTTATACACCAATTTTACCTCAATAAAAAATAAAGCTGCTAAAAATTATAATAGGATAAAAGAGAGACATATTGCTACAATGAGTATTTCAGGAAAAGTGAAATCTGTCTAGAGGGAGAGATGGGAGGGCATAGGCAATAATGTAAAAAGGGAGCATAGCACCTCGGCTTTCTCATCTATAAAATGGGCACAATGACAATACTTTCCCCACAGGCGTGTGGTGGGGGCTGGAAGGGATAGGGCATCTAGAGAGCTGAGCACACACTTTGCACTTCTTCCCCTCTTCTTACAGCTGCTACCGCAATATAGTGAGTATAGGGCCTTGAATGACCTGACAGAGGACATGTGTTTCCCATCCTTTCACTATTCACCCTCATGATTCTACTTTATCTCAGAAGGAGTTTTGCAGAGTCACTTGTCACAAATGGAAAGGCAGAGTGCTTTTCTAAGCTGAGAAATGCACAAACTTCCAGAGAGAAGGAAAGGTATGTTCCTGACTACCTTGTGAAAGCAATTCCCGCACACCTCCTTGACCTCTGTAGTAAACAGGGAGACACCGTGCATTCAGAGAGGAAACAGCTGACAAGTCATCCATCGCAGCCCAAGACTGCTTTAAGGGATTCACTGGTCTCCATGAAAGGCCTCTCTGCCTTTCCACGGCAGGTCACTCGATCACACCCAAGCACCCTTCACGCTCTCCATTGTTCTCAGGCACTCACTCACTCTTAATTCTTTCAAATGCCATGAACTGATATTTAATTGCTTGATATCACTGCTAAATATTAGGTTTTCCCAGTATTGCTCATCTGTGGTCTTTTTCATAAACCAAGCATTCATTTTATCTCTCTTGCTACAATCAAGACAGGTTTAGATGTCTGCCCACTGCCACGGTTGCACGTGGCCTTCCATCAGAATGCTGAGCAGGGCAGAGCAGGGGAGTCGAACCAGTACAGCCCCGCAATGAGAGGGGACAAACCTCATCTCTGCCATTTACTACCTGTGAGACTCAAGGATGTCAGTCAACCTTTCAGGGTCTCCGTTTTCTTTTCTGAAAAACCAAACACCCCAGATGTTTAAGAATTGAACAAATATGAAGATATTCTAAATTATGAAGCACTGTCCGCCATAAAGTATCACTTACTCTTTTAAATCCACCTAAGTACAATGTGACGTTTCAGAGTCTGTAATTATAAATGTCTCGCCTAGAATACAAAGATGATAAATATTCCTGGTGCCTGGCATGTATGCTTCCCTATTTTAAGGGTATTGGTTATATTCACTGGTCGATGTAAACCCTGGAACAACACTTCACACATAGTAGATGCTCAACTGTTACTGTTGAATGAATAAATTAATATTATTCTTTGTTAAAGATAGCAATTTATAATATGCTGCTACATGACTATTATAATAAACATTCACATATTCTCATTTATTCTGTCTTCTTCAATAACAAAAACTGAATTGTTCTGCAAATAAAAATGTAAAATCTGAGTCTACACTTTATCAGAACCCAAGGCACCACTCAGAAATACGGCTGAATAAAAAACATCAATTAAATTATAATTTACCTTACACAGCCAAGTCATTAGGAAAAACGATCATAAACAACAAATGAGAAATGACAGCTTCCAGGTTTATATTTTCAATACATTTTTGAAAAACATAATTCAATTTGGTTTTAAAAAGAATTTTGTTTTGAAAAAGGAAGATAAGAGACATAGGAGAGAAGAGAAGGTCATCAGAGCAGAAACAGAGGCCATAAATGGAAGACATGAGATGTGCAAGACAGGATCTATGTGAGGTCCCAGTTGTCCATTCATTCCCGTATTCATTCATTCAACAAACTTAGCAGCTGAGTATGATGGGGTTGCATTGTGCTAGGGCCAGAGGATTTGGGAGCAAACAAGTTAAACAAGGTTCTGTCTGCCGGGTATTAACTTCCATTAAAAAGGCAAACAAGTTTTACTGTGTATATTCAATTGTCAAGGATATACAGTTCAGGGGATATTTATTTAAACCTAACATCTCACTAAAAATAATATTGACTTTTTTTTGTCCCTTGAATATTTCCTTCTTCTCACAGACATTTGAAGAAGACCAAGAAATATGTTTTCCCCATGTAATTCCTTAATCTGCTTTTTTTTTTTTTTCCGGATTTAACATAGGCATCTAAGTTCCAGATGCACAATTAACTCCTTTTTCTTCTCGCATTTTAGAGTTCCATATGAGGGGTAAGGGAGGGGCAATTAGTCCAATAAACATAGTCATAAAAACTGTCAGTATATCTGAATCATTTCACCAATGCCCTGAAAACAAATTGTTCTCTAAAGCAAACTTGACACATGGGAATAAACACAGTCCTTTTCTCTTCCTGACCAACTCCACTCTCATTCACAAGTCCGGCAGGGCATGTGGGAACCCTATCATTCACTGCTCCATCCTGCTGCTGTATCACTTACTTACCCCTAACTTTTCACCCTTCCCTTCTCATAATGATGTCTTCTTGGTCTCAAGTCTAGAGCCACAAATGCGTGGTCATGAACTGAATCCAGACAATCGAAACATTGCTTTTGACTCCCGAGGTTAAAAACTTCCCATCGCATTAACAGACATTATTTAAAAACTGGGCGATATCATATAAATGTCCCAAAGTCTAGGTTCTCTTGAAAGCTGGGAAGATTTGGCTATAAGGCATCAATGAAGCTTCTGAAACCTCGTATAAGCAGCAGTGAGCAAGTGTTCCCCAAATCACCAGCCCCCAACTCTCCTACTGATGACTGACCCTGAGGCCAAGGTACCAGTTATCATTTTATCGTCATACTTGTACTGCTGGTTTTCCTTTCCCAATGTCTCTCAGAAAAGTTGAAAATAACATATTAACTAAGTCAGATTATTTATTTTTAAAGTGCCAGGAGTTAGTAAACTTTTTCTGCAAAGGGCTGAATAGAAAAATACCCTAGGCTTTACCAGTCATACTGTCTGCATTACAGCTACTCAATTTGCAATTGCAGTGGAGCATGAAAGCAGTCACAGGCAACAGGAGAACCAACGGGCCTGTGTTCCAATAAAGCTCTATTTACAAGAACAGGCAGCTGGCTGAATCTGAGTCATGGTTTGTTTCATGCTGTCTGTCTGGATGCTCTATGCACGTGACCTCTGCCCTATCCTTTTTAGCTTTATTGTCTACCACACAAAACTTTCTTTCAGTTTCACTTTGGACTCCTTTTGTTAATGTTGACATTCATTTCAAAACAGCCATTAAAAGATACTGTCAAATATGTACATTCATTTTCTGTGCCAGAGGAAGTCAGCCCATCCTGGGGAGCACACAAGGGTAGATATCAAGATTAGTGGAATAGCAGGTACATCGCTATGCATTTGCTGTTCCCTTCCTCAGCATCTTTCATGCGTCCCTCTAGCCTGATAAAAAAAATAAATAATGCACTCTGACACCTATTTCCTGTCTGAGCTGCATTTGTCCTCCACTGCCTCACTCATGAATTATTTGCTCCAGTCATTCTGGACTGCTTGACATTTTCTAAGTATAACTCTTACTTTCTGCTTTCCATTGCTTTGATCAAGCTTCCTACTGCCTAGGATGGAAGGAGATTAGTTTAACGGGAATCGAATTCTACACAAATCTCAAGAACTTACTGAAATCATATATTTCCCCATAAGCCCTTCCTGAATTTCATCAGTTATATTTAAGGTTCTCAAGCCTTAGTGTTCCTTAAGCACGACTACAGCACTTATTTTTAGGCTATATCATAAGAAATTGCCATTTTTTAGGCCAAAAATGGCTGGATATTGGAAACCTAACATATTCTTCTTAATGCTATATAAATAAACAGGTCCACTCCACTCCTTGAAGGCAGGGGTTGAGTCTCGTTCATCTCCTGACTCACCAGGTATCTAACACAATGCCTTGCTGAGAGAAGAGGAACCAATACTGTTGAATTGACCTGCTGAATTTTAAAAACGTCAGCATTCACGGAGTAATGAAGATGATGTGCACACCTCCAAATCCCTTTTAACTACTATTACAACGAGAGTCTTAATTCCTGACCTAGAGGACTTAAATTTCTAAAATTAGTACCTGGGGGAGAAAAGAGGGCAGATTTGTAGTTGAAAGAGGCATTGGCACTTTCTTAGCTGCTGACATTCTGCTGTATTCACTGGGTAACAGGGGCCCAGATGCTGTTATATGATTAAGTCAATTTCAACCAGAAATATTGGGAAAAGCCTGTGGCCCCAGGAAGCTTCTGGTATTCAGAGTATAAAATTCTAATGGGAAGCCCGTGTGAAATGTGTGATGGTTTATTGCCTTATACCCTTAAGTTCTTTTCGATGAGAGAGCAAAAGAGAAATCTGTTGGCAGTCCAGTGCTTGCCACATTCCTGTTCTAAGCAAAGGGAAGCTAGGGAGACAGGGAAAGCTGAAGGTCTGTGGATGGGGCAGTAAAATTCTAATCATCTCTTGGCATTTTGCTTGCCTGACTTGGCCGGGGAGGGAAGTCTACAGTCTGAATTGGTGTCCAAAGGCTCAGGAATGTGTCCCAGTGCTCACAAAGGAATCTGCTTCCACTGTGAAGTGCGCAGTTAAAAAGATACAATCTCAGTTGTAGGAAAGAAATGATAAGGTAATCTCAAGCAGCCTCGATGAGCTCTCAGACATTTTTTCCGATAAGTGGTTATAAAACAGCTACATAATAGAAAAATCATGTCCAGTCAAATATCAATTTCTTTTAAAAGAAGGGTAACATCATCTTTTATCTTCAGAAGGTTTTCATGACAAATGTGCTAAAATGTGAAGTCATTTTTTTTCAGTAAGTGAAATATATGTAAGTTTCAAACTTATGAAAGAATAAAGGAACCTTACAGTGTTTCAACCCCAGAAAGGTCCTTTAGGACATCCTGAGGTAAAGAGAAATTAAAAGGGTCCCTTTGGTTCTTTGAAACAGAGACCCCACAGCAAGGGGGATGGGCAGATGGACGGAGGGAGAGAGAGAGAGAGAGAGAGAGAGAGAGAGAAAGAAGGAGAGAAAACCTCTCTGAGTAATCTGTAAATAAATATGATCTATTTTGCACATTCCACTAGACAGGGGGGTGAACTCAGGAATGATATTAAAATTTCAGTCTACCTGCAACAAACTATTATCTTGGATTCACCTTGGCAATATAAATGGTGAAGAAGGAATGGAATATTCCTAGATCAAATTCAAGTGCTTTGTTTTCTTCATTTCAGTCTGACACATAAAACATGGAAAGTTTCATTAAATTACTAACAAGCCTTGATTAGCCCCATAAGTATTATCTGTTATATAAAGTACCTATGGTACATTTTAGAAATATTTAGTTCGCTCTTTCCTGTGAAATTTTTATCAACTCTGTTAGTGTGTCCTCAAATAAGAAAAAAGTTACTTGAATACTGGCCCAAGAAAGATGTGACTGCTTAAAAAAAGAGAAAAAATTCAAAAAGTACGTTTGTTTGGGAACAACTATGCATACCCTGATCGTCTTTGTTCTCAGAATAATTTATTTACCAAAGCAATACAAAGAAAACCTTTAGAAATTTATCAGGAAGATGGGAGAGGGTAACATAAGAATTCAAACAGTCTCCTCCAAGTACAATCTCTGTTCCCATCCCTACTTCCCTAGGAGCATATCTATTGATATCTACCACTTAGTTAGCATTTCCAAGTCCATTCAAATATTAGTGTCAGGCTCAGATTTCTTCTTGTTCACAAATGTATCAGAAGACACCCCGCCAAATGCTCGCAGGCATGATGGGGATCAAAACTGCCCATGCCACAATTATAGCACATCAGGAGAGATCTGACTAATTAAGGGCTTCACAAGCAATAAATCAAAGACAGGAAATAGCTTATAAACAGAGGAGCACATAACTTCCACAGGTCCCTGCACAGGCAATGAGTCCAGGGAGGAGGAAGTACATGGCATAGTGGGTAAGTGCCTGCAGGGACCAAGAAGCAGGTCAGTAAGTGCAATGGAAGGAAAAGTCATCCAAAGCCCTGGCCAGGGCAGGAAACTTCTGCTTGCTACTCTGGCTTCATTTATAGGTTCCAGGGACTGATCTTTCTCCTCAGATCCTCAGGGCAGTGGTGAGACTCTGTGCTATCCCTTAGCAGTTCCCTTAAAGCGTGCCTGCTTGTAAATGGGTCCTTTATTAAACTCTCCTCAAATGTCCCTGCTTAAGTCTGCTGTTTGTTTCCTGGGGAGTCCGTTACTGACACATCAGCCAAGTGAAGAACGAAAGGATCAGCACAGACACACCGCAGAAGGGATCCTACAACCCATCACCAGAAACCTCCCTTCTGACTGACCTCTGCCAATTCACTGGCATTTCCAAGTCCATCTCAGTGTATTAGCATCATGCCTGTATTTCTTATTCAACAAGTATGTTATTGAAGATGTAATCGAATACTCACAGAAAACCAGTAGATGATATGAGGTCTACAGTATGCATGTCTGCACTGTGCTTCTAGCCCCCAATCTACATTTTTTTTTAAAAAAAGGAAAATGAAATCACATTAGTCTAGTCTTTCTTAGTAAATCTGCAGTGACTCTTGGGATCATCTCCAACTTGCATTAAGGTCCACTATCTGTTTTCATGAATTGATTCCATATTATTGCTCATGATTGGTATCAAACTACCAATCTAATTCATCTACAAATCAGGGAAGTGAGATTCTTTTTAAAAATCATCACCCTGGGCCAATTATAATCTCTTATATTCCACTCCATTTCTTCAAGCTCTACAAAGTAACCAGAAATCGATATAATACTGCCTTTATCACCCTGCTATATAATTAACTTATCTTGTGGTTGTTTTACCCCTTAGACTGTGAGTCCTTGAGGGCAGGGAGGATGCCTTATTCATCTTGACATCCCTGGCACCTAGCAAAACGTCAGCATGTTATAACCGTTTGCCGAATTGAATTTAAAGCACCAACGTGGTGTTTGTCAATTTCCTCATATCCTTGGGCTTCAGTTTCCTCTCACTAGGGTTAGATCCTGTGCAATCTAATATTTACCTCCTCTGAGAGAGAAACTTTCATGTGTTGAGGGAAGACAAGTACAGTGTGACTTGCTTCTGGGATGGCCTTCTGGTAGGACCATCCCTTCACCTTACATCTTCTTTTTCTCAACATAGTTATAAAGCTTTTCTTCTCTTTTGCATTTTCAGCCTTTGACACATTTCCTCCAGGCTTCTGACACCTGCACTGAGTTATCTGGCTCTTCTCCCAACACCACGTCCTTGTTCCTCTGTGAACTCATTAGAGGACTCTTCATCCAGTCATTTATACACAGGGCCACTTCCCCTTCCCTTCCCCATCACAATCCACAGCTATTATTCTACTTGAATTTCAGTTCGGAGAGCTTCCAACTTATTCAGCAGTCTTTTCGTTTCAGGCCAAACTGCTGTATTATCCACTGATTTTTCTTTTCTTTTCTTTCTTTCATTTCTGGCACAGAGGGCAAAAAACTATTCTCCACTGGCAATGATATGGATCGGGGATCCAGGGTTTTGAGTACAGCTCATGTAAATAATGCTGTTTAGAAAATCGACTTTGGACTATTGAAAAGTTGGTTTTTAAGGGCATTTTCATGAGCTCAGACATAATCTCCTCAAGTTTGAGAAGTGCATGGGGTTGGGAGAAGGAATAATTATCTTCTCTGCATCTGAAGTTCTACATGTTGTCAGATTGGGCTCTGATGTCTAAAAAGAAAGCATCTAGCAGAAAGAGTTAAGTGATAACAATTGCAATTTAAAACATCTGCTATGTGAATTGTGACATTCGCTGTCACTTTATAGGTTTGGGTTTGCAAGGTTACTCTGTAAAGCTGTTTATTCCGGCCTCATGAGACACTACACTGGGTTCCTGGAAGGAGAATGGAATTCTGGTCCCAATTTTGCCACTATTCACTGATCTAAAGCAGGAAACTTTATCTCCCTAGGGTTCAGTTACCTCCTCTTAAAATTATGTGAGCTGTAGTAAATGTTTGCTAACACCTTCCCCAGCTCTGACATTCAGTGATTCCCTGAAAGAAGCCAGTAGCTAAGGTGGTACTTTTTGTGACTAGAGTAACGAGATACTTCCACAGGTGCCTGTACCATGGCCATCGTCCAAGGGGAGGGCCTTTTATATTATTTATTTATTTTTAAAGTATTCAGCCTATGAATGAAGAATATGGTTCTGGCATCAGGCAGATTTGGGTTCAGATTCTGACTGTGTCATTTACTAGCTTGGTGAACTTGGGCTACACATGCCTGAACCTCTGTTTCTTTCTCCTTTGTTTAAATTTATTTTATTCAAGTATAGTTGATTTATAACGTTAATTTCTGCTGTACAGCAAAGTGATTCAGTTATACATACACACACACACACACACACACACACACACAGACATTCATTTTCATATTCTTTTCCATTATAGTTTATCATAGGATTTTGAATATAGTTCCCTGTGCTATACAGTAGGAACTTATTGTTTATCCACTCTATATATAATAGTTTGCATCCGCTAACCCCAAACTCCCAATCCATCCCTCCCCTACCTCGCCTCACCCTTGGCAACCACCAGTCTGTTCTTTATGTTTGTGAGTCTGTTTCTGTTTCGTAGATAAGTTCATTTGTGTTATGTTTTAGATTCCACATATAAGTGATATCATATGGTATTTGTCTTTCTTTTTCTGACTTACTTCACTTAGTATGATAGTCTCTAGGGCCATCCATGCGGCTGCATGAACCTCTGTTTCTTCTTCTGTAAAATTGGGATCCAAATAATACCTACCCTGTGAGATTGTTGTGAAGGTCAAAAGAAAAAACACATGTAAAGCACCCAGCTCAGTGAGTGCCATGTGGTAAATTCTCAATAGATGTAGCAATATTAACATAACTGTAAAAGTAAGAATGACTACAGATGGAACTACTATAGAAGGATTACTAAGAATCTCTGATGGGCCAGACATAGAAAAGACGTAGACTCTTATTTTCTTATTCTTTTAGAAGAGATCCACCCCAAAGCTAGCCTAATTCTGGTTCAGAATCTTCTCCTTAGATCCTTAAGAGGTCAGTACTTTTATCGTCCCAACCTCTTAGTCCTTTAAGCAGGGAGTTTCCTTCAACTTACTAGCCGGGCCGCTCTGGCCTTTTCCATCCAGGTTATACAAAGAAATTCTCTCCTGAAGTTCCTGATGGTACTTCTTTTGATATTTATCTGGATCCCACATCATTTTATATTACGTAGAGGCACCTCTTAAATTAAATACATACTGAACGTTTGTGTGAAAACATTTTCTTACACACTGAAGAGGACACAGAGACACAGCTGGCCTTAGCAGCTATGTGGATGTGTTAAAGGTGAGTAAAATAAGACATATTTAAAGTGCATAATGCGATGAGGCTACAAAGCCTACTGTATTAGGAGGGGGCATCTGAGATGACTTGAAGAATCAGTAACATTTTATCAGGCAAAATTGATAGGGGAGGGCTGCTTGAGAAGGCAAAAACAAAAATATAGCTAGAAGAAAGCATTGCCATGGTTGTGAGTCAGTAGTAGTTCAGTGTGGGTGCACTGGACTCATTAGAGTAGAAAACTGAGAACCAATAAATGTTCTTAAGCATTGGAGGATATGACCTGAGATGGACAGAAGTGATATATTTGTTCAGCAGGGTATACTGAGCCCCTATCATATGCCATACAAGTGAGGGTCTTTAATATATAAATGACAGTGTGTGTGATAGCATCTGAAATAATACCTGCTCAGATGGGAGACTCAGGGCCACGTGGGTGGTGAGTCTCAGAAACATTCTTTAGCTTCCTTAGGTCTTCAGTTTCTAATAGCCAACATTTATTGAAAGTTTCTCTATATGCCCGGAATTATGTTACATGCTTTTCAAGAATAACTAGATTATCATACTAGTCTTATGAGGCAGGTACTATTATCCCACTTGACAGCCAGAGAACTGAGGTTCTAACTGAGGTTCCTAACTGAGGTTCCTAACTGAGGTTCTAACTGAGGTTCCTAACTGAGGTTCCTAAATGGTAAATTTTAGCTCAAGATTTTATACCAGAAAATCACATAAACAGAAGTCAAACCCAAGTTGGTCTCATTCTGGAATTCTACTCTCAGCCACTATGTTACGTCCCCTCTCTTAACCACTTTTCACCCCATGAAAACACCAAGACCCCTTAATTATAGAGAAGTAGGAAAAGGATGTGAGAATCTCACTCTCAGCTTCTCATTTCTCCACCGCAGACCTGTCCAGCTTTCATGCACCCGTGTCAAGGCATCACCCTCACCCACACTCTCAACACAGAGGAAGGTGTAAAGATAGTTTTAAAGTTGGAAATATTTTCACACATTATCCAAATGTGCAAAAAACCTAAATGCCTAATGCGTCTATTTAGTTGTTTGGCAAAGTGTGCTTTTGATAACCTCCTTACCCAGGCTGTTCTATAAAAGGAATATCTGGGAAGCACCGATTTGAACTTTTATATATACTTGTTAGTGTGCTATTTAAGGTCGGAAGGTGTTAAAATTGGTCCCCTGCTATTTATTTTTATATTTTCTTGAAAAAAATCTCTCATGAAATCTGGCTTATTTCTATATTATTTTTATATGTTCCAATATTTCTATTATTTACTTCTAGTTTCTGGGTTACAGATTCTATTTAAGAACTGGTTTCTTCTGGCAAGGTTAGAGAGGGTGTGAGCTGAGATTTTAGCTAAGAACACACATTCTATTTTAATGTATTTTCACAGAGCAGCTGGCCAAACTCCAATTTGCTAGTATGTTTATCATATTTTCTAAAACCAAGGAGTTATTTTCCAGAGACATTTTTTCCATTATTATAACCCCATATCCTTTCTCGTTAATTTTTCTTTCCTTATCTTAAGGTTGTTATATTCTTGATGATATTACCATTTAACTTTGGGGTACATGTACCAAATGAGGAAAACATTTAAAAATTATGTTATAATATAAACAAATGATGTGTCTAATTATAAATGTATTTAAACCTGAGGACCATATTCCAGAATTTTCACAGCAGCTCTTTATATTTTAAATGTGAAATCCCTATGTTAAAACTATGTGTGAAAAACAGTTTTTTAATATTTATAATGGCTTTATTCATAACCACCCAAAACTGAAAAAAGCTCAAATGTCAATCAACAGGTGAATGGATGAACAAAACGGTGGTATATCCATCCATACAATAGAATATTACTCAGCAATGAAAAGGAACAACTACTGATACAATATAGATTAATCTCGGGTGCATTATGTTAAATAAAAGAAGCTAAACTTAAAAGACTACATTCTATGTGATTCCTTGAAAAACATTTTTAAGTAGCAATGAAATTGTCTATGGTGATTTGACAACTCCAGCAATGAAACCTGGGTACTCTAACATTTTATGATTCTGTTATTCTATTACTACTTGTAGGTGAATCAATGCTTTCCAGACTATAGTGGGAAAAAAAAAAAAAAAATCATGTTCCTAACTAAAGCAGCCTGAGTCGGAAGATGAGCTAAAATAATTCTTACACTGGAGTGTTAGATGAATACCCATAATGTTTTAAAAAAGAAAAAATATAATTATCTATCTTATGGTTTAACAATGATCAATTCCAATGAGATCTTACTTTCTCCACATGGAAAATACTTAAGAATATGTGCAGATAACACTGTAGATATCGGTAAGTGAAATAAATCTGGAATTCAATTTCTAGCAATAATATTATCTAAAGCTACATCTAACCAACTACTTGAAAACTCGTTAGGGATGGGGCCCTGAAACATTAAAGTCAACAGCTGGATATTATTTCACTTTTTTGTGAATTTATAATAAGAAAAATAACTACCGCATGTCAGAAGTGCTTGCAAACTCAGAACAAGAACTTTCTCTCTTCGTAGATAGAGAGGTGCTGGGGCAACCATCTTCTTTTTATCAAAATACTCTCTTGTATTTAGTCTTTCAAATATTTCAAAAATCTTAAGACTTCAATGCGCATGTGTCTCCTGTCTTTAGGGAAAGCCTGCTTTGCTCATGTCTGCTAGCCAAGACTGTCTATCTCACCTCCTGGGACATGTATTAAGGATTCTTGCAGGGATTGGGCTCCATTATCTCCCAAAGCACCAAATTCAGTTTCAGTGTTCCAGCATTCAGGGACCATTAAAACATTTAGTCTTGCCTAACTGACAGGCCCCATCAGTTATGTAAATATGCCCTGGGCCCGTGGAAGTAGAGCACTATGACATCCACGGCAACCCTCTGGGTGTTCCCCCAGTAAGTGCCCTTGGAGCCTCACGCTTTCATGCAACACGCATTTCCGAGAAACTCTTTTATGCAAATAGCCACCCCATTCCCTGAGGATACTGAAACATAAATATGGGGATCAGAAGATCGTTTGGTAAAAATGAACTAATGTCATCAGTAAAAGAAAGTCGGATTCATTCCTACCTTCTAGGAGTGAATTGCCCATAAGGATGCATATATTCAAAGCTTGTTGTCTAGAGTCTGGGAGACCATAAAATGTTATCTAAACAGGACACTCTTGAAAGTAAAGACAGCATTATTAATAGGTATGCCAGAACAACAGGCCTGAACTGGAACAACCAAACCAGGCAAACTAGGAGGTATGGTCACCCTGACTAAAATTTTCCAAGTTCATCTTCACATTGGGAATAGCCTCTTGACCAGAAGAACTCTGCTGGGATAAGGACTTTCCAAACACTTTCTGATTGTCATGCTGTTTTATGTAGGTTAATTAATTCAAATAGGTTATACTAGAATCCTACAGAACTCAAAAGAAGCTGTTTTTTAAGATAGTTTAACAACTATACTATGGTCCAAATTTGTGTTCAGAATGTAAACTACTTCCCTCATTTCAAAGTATATTGAGAGTTGGAAGAAATATCACACAACAGATGCCAAAGACTGACAACAAAGTTAACTGATGCCATTGGAAATAACTAACATTTCTATACTATGTGTAATAATAATACACAGTAGTCCCCCCTTATCTGTGAGGGATATGTTCTAAGATCTCCAGTGGATGCCTAAAACCTTGGACAGTACTGAAACATACGTACTATGTTTTATTCTATACACACTTATGATAAAGTTTTATTTATAAATTAGGCACAGTAAGAAAATATCAAAATTGCCAGCATCACTACTCTTGCCTTTCGAGGTCATTATTAAGTAAAATAAGGGTTACATGAACACAAGCACTGAGATACCTCAACAATCGATCTGATAACCTAGACAGCTACTGAGTAAGTCACTAATGGATGAGTAGTGTGTGCAGTGTGCCTACACTGGACAAAGGGATGACTCACGTCTTCGGCAGGTAGGCTCTAGATTTCAGCATGCTACTTAGGCATGCAATTTAAAATTTATAGCGTCTGCTTCCAGGTCAGCTGAGGGGTGGACACTGGGGAGGAGGTGCACCAGCCCCGAGTGACAGGAGGAGCCCCGACGACATTGAACAGCCCTGGGGTTGAGTAGAGGTGAGAAACAGGCTCAGGGAGATTTCGGCTGTGCTGGGTTCCACAACCATCAAGTGACTGAGGTATCACTTCATCCGGTTCTTCTGACTTTAAACCCTTCTGTTCTCTCAAGTGTCGGGTACCTGTCACAGTTCCCCAACTAGGGATCGAACTCATGCCCCCTGCAGTGGGAGTGCAGACTCTTAACCACTGGATTGCCAGAGAATTCCCCAGAATCTGCCTTTTACCAAGTCTCCTCCTGCCAACCAGCTGTGTGGCTAACAGGGTCCTGGTGTTCTGGCCAGGTGTCAGGCCTGAGCCACTGAGGTGGGAGAGCCGAGTTCAGGACATTGGACCACCAGAGACCTCTGGGCCGCACGTAACAGCAAATGGTGAAAGCTCTCCCAGAGATCTCCATCTCAATGCAAAGACCCAGCTCCACTCAAAGACCACGAAGCTACAGTGCTGGACACCCAATGTCAAATAACTAGCAAGACAGGAACATAACCCCACCCATTAGCAGAGAGGCTGCCTAAAATCATAATAAGTTCACAGACACCCCAAAACACACCACCAGACGTGGTCCTGCCCACCAAAAAGACAAGATCCAGCCTCATTCACCAGAACACAGGCACAAGTCCCCTCCACCAGGATGCCTACACAACCCACTGAATCAACCTTACACACTGCAGGCAGACACCAAAAACAATGGGAAGTACGAACCTGCAGCCTGCAAAAAGGAGAGCCAAACACAGTAAGCTAAGAAAAATGAGAAAACAGAGAAACACACAGCAAATGAAGGAGCAAGGCAAAAACTCATCAGACCAAACAAATGAAGAGGAAATGGGCAGTCTACCTGAAAAAGAATTCACAGTAATGATGGTAAAGATGATCCAAAATCTTGGAAATAGAATGGAGAAAATATAAGAAACGTTTAACAAAGACCTAGAAGAACTAAAGGGCAAACAAACAGTGATGAACAACACAATAAATGAAATTAAAAATTCTCTAGAAGGAATCAATAGCAGAATAACTGAGGCAGAAGAAAGGATAAGTGACCTGGAAGATAAAATAGTGGAAATAACTACTGCAGAGCAGAATAAAGAAAAAAGAATGAAAAGAATTGAGGACAGTCTCAGAGACCTCTGGGGAAACATTAAATGCACCAATATTCAAATTATAGGGGTCCCAGAAGAAGAAGAGAAAAAGAAAGGGACTGAGAAAATATTTGAAGGGGTTATAATTGAAAATTTCCCTAATATGGGGAAGGAAATAGTCAATCAAGTCCAGGAAGTGCAGAGAGGCCCATACAGGATAAATCCAACAGAAGCAGCCAAGACACATATTAATCAAATTATCAAAAATTAAATACAAAGAAAAAACATTAAAAGCAGCAAGGGAAAAGCAACAAATAACATACAAGGGAATCTCCATAAGGTTAACAGCTGATCTTTCAGCAGAAACTCTGCAAGACAGAGGGGAGTGGCAGGACATATTTAAAGTGATGAAAGAGAAAAACCTACACCCAAGATTAATCTACCCAGCAAGGATCTCATTCAGATTCAACAGAGAAATTAAAACATTTACAGACAAGCAAAAGCTAACAGAATTCAGCTCCACCAAACTGCTTTACAACAAATGCTAAAGGAACTTCTCTAGGTAGGAAACACAAGACAAGGAAAAGACCTACAATAACAAACCCAGAACAATTGAGAAAATGGTAATAGGAACATACATATCGATAACTAGCTTAAATGTAACTGGATAAAATGCTCCAACAAAAAGACATAGACTGGCTGAATGGATACAAAAACAAGACCCATATATATGCTGTCTACAAGAGACACACTTCATACGTAGGTACACATGCAGACTTAAAGTGAGGGGGTGGAAAAAAATATTCCATGCAAATGGAAATCAAAAGAAAGCTGGAGAAGCGATTCTCATATCAGACAAAATAGACTTTTATAAGGGACGAGGAAGGACATGAGAATCAAGGGATCAATCCAAGAAGAAGGTATAACAATTGTAAATATTTATGCACCCAACATAGGAGCACCTCAATACATAAGGCTAATGCTAACAGCCATAAAAGGGGAAATCGACAGTAACACAATCATAGTAGGGGACTTTACCACCCCACTTTCACCAGTGGACAGATCATCCAAAATGAAAATAAATAAGGAAACACAAGCTTTAAATGATACATTAAATAAGATAGATTTAATTGATATTTATAGGACATTCCCCCCAAAAACAACAGAATACACTTTCTTCTCAAGTGATCAAGGAACATTCTCAAGGATAGACCATATCTTGGGTCACAAGTCAAGCCTTGGTAAATTTAAGAAAACTGAAATCATATCAAGTATCTTTTCTGACCCCAATGCTATGAGACTAGATATCAATTACAGGAAAAAATCTGTAAAAAATATAAACACATGGAGACTAAATAATACACTACTAAATAACCAACAGATCACTGGAGAAATCAAAGAGGAAATCAAAAAATACCTACAAACAAATGACAATGAAAACACGATGACCCAAAACCTACGGGATACACCAAAAAGCAGTTCTAAGAGCGAAGTTTATAGCAATATAGTTCTACCTCAAGAAACAAGAAACATCTCAAATAAACAACATAATCTTACACTTAAAGCAATTAGAGAAAGAAGAACAAAAAACCCCCAAAGTTAGCAGAAGGAAAGAAGTCATAAAGATCAGATCAGAAATAAATGAAAAAGAAATGAAAGAAACAATAGCAAAGATCAATAGAACTAAAAGCTGGTTCCTTGAGAAGATAAACAAAATGTATAAACCATTAGCCACATTCATCAACAAAAAAAGGAAGAAAACTCAGATCAATAGAATTAGAAATGAAAAAGGGGAACTAACAACTGTCACTGCAGAAATATAAAGAACCATGAGAGATTACTACAAGCAACTATATGGCAATAAAATGGACAACCTAGAAGAAATGGACACATTCTTAGAAAGCACAACCTTCCGAGATTGAACCAGGAAGAAACAGAAAATATAAAGAGACCAATCACAAGCACTGAAATGGAAACTGTGATTAAAAATCTTCCAACAAACAAAAGCCCAGGACTAGATGGCTTCACAGGTGAATCCTATCAAACATTTAGAGAAGAGCTAACACCCATCCTTCTCAAACTCTTCCAAAATATAGCAGAGGAAGAAACACCCCCAAACTCATTCTACAAGGCCACCATCACCCTGATATCAAAACCAGACAAAGATGTCACAAAAAAAGAAAACTACAGGCCAATATCACTAATGAAGATACATGCAAAAATCCAATGCAAAATACTAGCAAGCAGAATCCAACAGCACATTAAAGGGATCATACACCATCATCAAGTGAGGTTTATCCTAGGAAGGCAAGGATTCTTCAATATGCACAAATCAATTAATAGGATACACCATATTAACAAATGAAGGAGAAAAACCATATGATCATCTCAATAGATGCAGAGGAAGCTTTCGACAAAATTCAACACCAACGTATGATAAAAACCCTCCAGAAAGTAGGCACATAGGGAACTTACCTCAACATAATAAAAGCCGTATATGGCAAACCCACAGCCAACATCATCCTCAATGGTGAAAAACTGAAACCATTTTCACTAAGATCAGGAACAAGACAAGGTTGCCTACTCTCACCACTATTATTCAACATAGTTTCGGAAGTTTTAGCCACAGCAATCAGAGAAGAAAAAGATATAAAAGGAATACAAATTGGAAAAGAAGAAGGAAAACTGTCACTGTTTGCAGATGACATGATAGTATACATAGAGAATCCTAAAGATGCTATCAGAAAACTATTACAGCCAATCAATGAATTTGGTAAAGTAGCAGGATACAAAATTAATGCATAGAAATCTCTGGCATTCCTATACACTAATGATTAAAAATCTGAAAGAGAAGTTAAGTAAACACTCCCATTTACCACTGCAACAAAAAGAATAAAATACCTAGGAATAAACCTACCTAAGGAGACAATAGACTTGTATGCAGAAAACTATAAGATACTGATGAAAGAAATTAAAGATGATACAAACAGATGGAGAGATATACCATGTTCTTAGATTGGAAGAATCAACATTGTGAAAATGACTATTTTCACAATGACTACCCAAAGCAATCTACAGATTCAGTGCAATCCCGATCAAACTAGCAATGGCATTTTTCACAGAATTAAAACAAAAAACTTCACAATTTGTATGGAAACACAAAAGATCCTGAATAGCCAAAGAAACCTTTAGAAAGAAAAACGGAGCTAGAGGAATCAGGCTCCTGGACTTCAGACTATACTACAAAGCTACAGTAATCAAGCCAGTATGGTACTGGCACAAAAACAGAAATATAGATCAATGGAAAAGGATAGAAAGCCCACAGATAAACCCATGAACCTATGGTCACCTTGTTTTTGATAACTTAGGCAAGAATATACAATGGAGAAAAGACAGCCTCTTTAATAAGTGGTGCTGGGAAAAATGGACAGCTACATGTAAAAGAATCAAATTAGAACACTCCTTAACACCATACACAAAAATACACTCAAAATGGATTAAAGACCTAAATGTAAGGCCAGACACTATAAAACTCTTAGAGAAAAACATAGGCAGAACACTCTATAACATGAATCCATGAATCACAGCAAGGTCCTTTTTGACCCACCTCCTAGAGAAATGGAAATAAAAACAAAAATAAACAAATGCCAAATGCGACCTAATGAAACTTAAAAGGTTTTGCACAACAAAGGAAACCATAAACAAGATGAAAAGACAACCCTCAGAATGGGAGAAAATATTTGCAAATGAAGCAACTGACAAAGGATTAATCTCCAAAATTTACAAGTAGCTTATGCAGCTCAATATCAAAAAAACAAACAACCCAATCCAAAAATGGTCAGAAGACCTAAATAGACATTTCTCCAAAGAAGATATACAGATTGCCAACAAACACATGAAAAGATGCTCAACACTAATCATTAGAGAACTGCAAATCAAAACTACAATGAGGTATCACCTCACACTGGTCAGAATGGCCATCATCAAAAAATCTACAAACGATAAATGCTGGAGAGTGTGTTGAGAAAAGGGAACCCTCTTGCACTGTTGGTGGGAATGTAAATTGATACAGCCACTACGGAGAACAGTATGGAGGTTCCTAAAAAAAACTAAAAATAGGACTACCAGACGACCCAGCAATCCCACTACTGGTCATATACCCTGAGAAAACCATAATTCAAAAAGAGTCGTGTACCACAGTGTTCACTGCGGCTCTATTTACAATAGACAGGACATGGAAGCAACCTAAGTGTCCAACAGATGAATGGATAAAGAAGATGTGGCACATATATACTATGGAATATTACTCAGCCAGAAAAGGAAATGAAATTGAGTTATTTGCAGTGAGGTGGCTGGACCTGCAGACTGTCATACAGAGTGAAGTAAGTCCGAAAGAGAAAACAAATACCATATGCTAACACATATATATGGAATCTAAAAAAAAAAAAAAAAAGGGCTTCCCTGGTGGCGCAGTGGTTGGGAGTCCGCCTGCCGATGCAGGGGACGCGGGTTCGTGCCCTGGTCCGGGAAGATCCTACATGCCACGGAGTGGCTGGGCCCGTGAGCCATGGCTGCTGTGCCTGCGCGTCCGGAGCCTGTGCTCCACAATGGGAGAGGCCACAACAGTGAGAGGCCCGCGTACAGAAAAAAAAAAAAAAAAAAAAAGGTTCTGAAGAACCTAGAGACAGGACAGGAATAAAGATGCAGATGTAGAGAATGGACTTGAGGTCATGGGGAGGGGGAAGGGTAAGCTGGGACGAAGTTAGAGAGTGAAATGGACATACATACACTACCAAATGTAAAATAAGTAGCTAGTGGGAAGCAGCCGCATAGCACAGGGAGATCAGCTTGGTGCTTTGTGACCACCTAGAGGGGTGGGATAGAGAGGGAGACACAAGAGAGAGGGGATTTGGGGATACATGTATACATATAGCTGATTCACTTTGTTATACAGCAGCAACTAACACAACCTTGTAAAGCAATTACACTCCAATAAAGATGTTAAAAAAATTAAAATTTACAGATTGCTTCTTTCTGGAATTTTCCATTTAATAATTTTCAGACTGCAGTTGACCATGGGTAACTGAAACCACAGATAAGGGGGAAGTACTTTAATGATATTTGAATTATCGGTGTAACAGGTTATAATTGCCTAGAATTTAAAAGTTATCACATTTATTGATTAACTTGGTCCTTTCATGCCTGTGAGGTAGCCAGCTAGGAATTATGCTTATTGTACAGATGAAGAATGTGAGACTAATGGGTCAAATGTGCTATGCAACGTCATACTATGGGTTTAGAACCAACTGCTCTTATTCGTAGAGCAGTGGTTCTCAAGGTATATCAGTACCATCTAGCATCTTGTTAGAAATCCAAATTCTTGTTCCAAAGTGCCACCAGAAACTCTGGGAGTGGGGCAAGCAATCTGTGTTTTAACAAGCCCTCTAGGTGATTCTGATGTGCTCAAAATCGAGAACCCCTGACCTAGGGAATAATGAACATCTGCAAATACCCTCTACCTCCCAGATGTTAGAAATGTAATTTTTTTTCAGCTTTAACCCCTTCTGATGGAAATTTTTCTAATTTGTTTTACATGCTTTCCTATTTTTGTAGAGATAGATTACATACATAAGTTAATCAATTTTCAGCATGTTGATGATATATAGTTATTTTAAAAATCTATCTCCTCATTTTCGTGTCTCCTTGTCACTTATTTTTGTTTTTTCTGATATCCTTTGAAGAAAATAGAAAACTATGCTTCTGGAATTTTATTTTAAAGTCATCGTAAGACTTTGAAAGAAACTTTGCAAAGGAATGTCTTCAGCAGTGGGGCTTCATGGTATCTATCTCTGGGGAGTTAAGTGAAGAAAACTAAAAGAATTTCTATGAAATGCAGATGGTAATTTATGAGATAATATTTAGAATGGCAATAATTAGTATTTTCCAAAAATATAAGTTGGTTTTATATTGAAAGATGCAAACTGATTTAGGACATACTGCGCAGAAGTAACTTATCATAACCGAGCTCTGTAAATATTTAGTGAGATAAAATTTGCCATTCTGGACAAAGAGGAATAGAATAGTTAAACACCTAGTCTTAAAACTGAGAAACAAAGAAGAAAATATTTGCCTTTCCAGCTCCCCAGTAAGTAAGACAAAGGCAAAGTCATTTCAAACAGAACTTAGCTGGTGGTTTGGAGCCTCTGCTTCTTTGATTAAGCAGTTTGTGTTGGTACAGGAGACAACCCTGGCTTCCTGCATGGAATACGGTCTCAGGAAGAATACATAGCTCGCACTCATCAGATCACAGGGAAAGGACTGGTTTGAATTTCCAGATCCAGGTCATATTCAATACAAAATCAAAATTAATTCTAGTGATCTTCTTTCAAGCTACTTAAGAATGGCATATATTCTTAGTTATGTAAAATGTGTCTATTCATAGCCCATGAAACATGATAAAAGAATTTGTCCAATGTATCTGGTCATCAATTTTGGCAAAGAACGTAAGTTGATTTTCTGTGGGTTTTTTTTTTTTTTTTTGGAGATAGGCTTCTAATTTTTTCCTTTTCCATTCAGAAATGAAACTTTTGGCTGACTTGAATGTTTTCTGGCTGAGACTCATTGAGGGAAAAAAATGACAAAAAAAAGGGCTGTAGACTTTTATTGATCAACTACTATTTAAAAGGACATTTTCTCTCTGCTGCCTGTTACTGCTTTACTTCCCTTTTGCTAAAAGAAAATTATTTTATCTTCCTGTGCTATCCTTGTACTTAATGTGGAGAGTAAAAGTGACAAATTAAAACTATATATTCATAGAGCAGAGATGAATCATGCTTGGTAAGAAAAACTAAAAGTTCAAGTTCAACCCAGGAAACAAAGCTAAGATTGCTTCTTATTTTTATATTTTTGCGTTGCGTTGGAATGTATTAGTAGCAATATTTGTTCTAAGACATTTTACAGGAGAGAGAGAGAGAGAGAGAGAGAGAGAGAGAGAGAGAGAGAGAGAGAGAGAGAGAGAGAGAGAGAGGGAAAACTCTTTACTGATAGTTTCTTCAATTAGCTCTCCAAGAAGGAAATTGCCTCTCACTGTCGTGGCCTCTCCCATTGCGGAGCACAGGCTCCGGACGCGCAGGCTCAGCGGCCATGGCTTATGGGCCCAGCCGCTCTGCGGCATGTGGGATCCTCCCGGACCGGGGCACGAACCCGTGTCCCCTGCATCGGCAGGCAGACTCTCAACCACTGCACCACCAGGGAAGCCCTAACATTATATTTTTGAAAGGGTTGAATTTTCCTTACAAAGAAGAAGCAAACATCTAATGCCTTTCAGTGCAATTGGGGTAGAAAAGAATAATCATCCCAAACTGGAAAAGGGATTCATCCGTTAAAGAGAAACAGAAGGTATTACTCTGAGAAAGTCTGGTGGGTATCACAGTAGGGAAGTGGGTTGTACTATCATATAAAACCTTGAAGGATAGGAGAATATTTGATAACCATTGATGAATTCAGACAGACTGACCTAAGCCCACGGCTTTGAGAAGTTAAGTAGCTGTCCCAAGTCGCACAGCTGGGCAAAAATGCTCCATGGCCAGATTCGGCACTAAATAGACCCCTAACTTGAAATGACCCATGTGGGTTTGGAAAATATGCATCTCAGTTCTGACTCTGATGAACTTAAAGAAACCTTTCCCCAAACTTTCAGGATGGTGTTATTTTTCCAGACTCTTGAGAAGAGGATGAATCAGATTTATATGATTCATAAGAAGAAAGAAACAAGATATCTGAGTGTCATGAGGCAAATTTATCACTGCTACCCATAGAGAACACTGGAAGAAATGGTACACCTTGTAGAATTTGGTACTAACATCAAGGGGATATTTCATTGGGATGCAAAATCACTCTCCCTTTAATAGTATAATAGTATTTCTCAAACTTCCCTCATTTATCTCAGTCACCTATTATGGCTATTGCTCACATGAATTATCTGAGTTCCTCATTTACATTGATACTTTAAGCATACACATTGAGTTAAAGAATTGCATTCATCCCCTTCTTGCTTAGTAATGTGATGTTGCTTATTTTAATGAAAATAATCCTTTTCAAGTATTAAAGAATGCCATCTGGTTCTGATAATCAAGAATTTGGTGAACACATCCATGTTTACTCTAGACTTACAAGTTTTAATAACATTCTATCTGGAATACATTTCCCATACTGGGATACTAACTACTTTTATCACACCCTAATACTGAATCCCTTCTAGTCTTTTGATTGTCTTAGAGGTTACTTAGAATGATCTCATATTACATATTTGAATGTAGAAATAAATTCCAAATTATAGTCATGGACACAGGATTATATGTGTAAAATGGGATGTTCTCATCAAGACTCTTTGGTTGTAGGAAACAGAAACTCACTCAAGGCAGATTAGGTAGACAGGAGTTTACTAGGTGGACATAACAATGTCAAGCACGGTCACAGAAAAACTGAAGGAGAATGTCAGATACCAAGGTCACTCCTGCCAGCTCTCTCACTCAGTTCTGCTTCTATAATCTCCATTGCATTCCCATCCCAACCTCACCCTTCACTTTCTAGTGCATACGTGTCTTGTTTACGTGCAGCGTGGTCCCCTACACAGACCATTCTGCATATAACATTCTAATTTGGGGGTTCATCACTGACTGGCTTAAGTCTTTGTGTGTTCAAGTCCTTAAGAGAAATAACCTGACTGACCTCTGTCCAATGAATAGATTAGCTCACTTCTGATTAGGGCTTCACCCCAATCAATTAATCGTGGTGAAGAATGGGTCTCCTGATAAGGGGGCTGCCACTGCCAGGAACCACGGGAGAGGCTGATCCTCTAGAAGGGGCTGTGGACTCTAGCAGGCAAAGAAACATGTTTAGTACAGGTCAGGACAAGAATTTGCACTTGATTTTAATCAGTTCTTGAATAATGCCCGATATTCCAGAAACTGTGCCATCACATCTGTTTGGTCCTTTTGTCAAGAATTATTATTCTGTTTCATTGCAGTCTTTTCTCTCAAAGGGCAATAAGATAATAAATATTGTCACTGTTGATTCTGTAGATTTTCACACGACAATTGGTATGGAAGAACAATGATCTGGGTGTGAAGTGTGAAATGCTTACTGTAATATTACAGAGTCTGAAAAAATTAAGCATAAAACATACATACACACAAACACACACACACTCCATACATTTTTTTCTAAGTACATACCATTTAGCATCCCCTTTTGCGTTAAAGTATATGTCAAACAGGAGCATGCCATACCTGGTAAACAGCTGTTTCTTAAGTAACCAACTCCAACTCCTTATCAAAATTAAAAACAGCACAACCAATCCTGCTAAATTACTCATACCTGCAATTATTAATGTGTCTGTCATTAAAAGGCCATATGTTAGGTTTTGCCAACAAACCAGCACAGAGGTTCGGCTTAAGTACATTGTCACAGATAAATCAGTCTGTTCTACTTTTAGAGTCCTGGATACAGCTCTGCTGGAGCTCACAGATTTAGTTTGTACACACACATGCCCTCAGAAATTGCTCCCCTCCCTGCATAAGTCTCCACTGTGAACCTCTTTTATTACCTTTAGTTTACCAAGTGAGAAGCAGTCAGTCAAAATCACTTGACAATGCGTCAGTCTGTGGAATCATGTAGAACTATAAAGGTATGAGTGTTTACTGTTTTCAAGAATAGAGGCAGTAAAAATGAGACTGGTAGACTGTGACCTTGCCAAAAAAACCCATAAATCCTCAGGCTGTTAACCAGGATAAAATGCAGTGTTTTTATCTGGGGTTTTGTCAGATTCTCTAATAAATGCTATTATATGACAAGGAAAATATATATTTATACTGTGATGTAAAACTCAGCTTGAGAGCCAGTTAAGGGCAATCGGATCAGTTACTAATTCCCCAGGAAACATCAAATCCAAAAACCTGTAGAGAAAAAGAAAATCTCAGACCTCACCAAATAGCTCCAGAATGATCTGAGCTCATTAGAAGGTCCAGTTCAAGATGAGGCTTTTCAGTTTGTGTGTGTGTGTGTGTGTGTGTGTGTGTGTGTGTGTGTGCGCAAGCGTGTGCGCACACATGTATGGTCAGCTCATGTTCAAGGGCAGAGCTTAACAAAAATGGATGGTTCCAATGAAAGGCAGTTTCCATACACCACTGAATACAACTGAAAGAAATCCAGGTTCAAGTAGCAAAGGAATGACCATGTGTTTGTGGTGGGGAAGAAATATGCTTCGAAGAGACTAGAAGTTAGGCTTCCACAGGGACAGATAAGAAACACAAACACACAGTTTAACAACTCACTCTGACATGGCAATAAAGACTGAACATTCACGAGTCCCAAAGGTGGGCACTTCTTTGACTTGATCTGTTTCAATGCTCTAAGTATTTGGTTCCAGCACTCGTGTTACCTTCCCTTTTGCCACTAATGTTTATGTTATTTTTTTTTTATTAGGAAATTATACAACTTTAATAAGAAAGCAACTGAGGATTGTTCTCTGAAAATTAACTTCAGCAAATTTTAGCACAAAATATGTTTGCTGTAATCAGGACGCAGCAGACCCAGCCTAGAGACTTTTTACCTCCTGGAACGAATAAAGGACTCCTTCTCCCTTTTCACTCCCAAGAAGAAGGGCTAAGGCAGACCTTACCCAGATGGCCAGGACCTGCATAGGTAAATTCCAGGCTTCATAGCTAATGGTTACCAGGCTACTCAGGGCAGCTGAAACTCTGGTGAAACTCTTCCAAACTGGGAAGCCCTCCGTGAGTACATTTCAGAAGGGCTTTCTCCTTTAAAGAGACTATTTAAATCTTTAGCATGAACCAGACACTTTTCTCACATGATTTTATTAATTCTCACAAGAACCTAAAAGGTCAATATTATATCTTAAGATGTTTTAAAAAATTATATCAGCAATATGTTTTTCATAAAAATAAAAACAGTGAAGAAAACTATGAAGTGAAAAGTAAATACTACCCCTATTCACAAATAAGCTGGAGCTCTCATCAAAATTCCCAAAGGTAATCACTATTACCAGTTCTTTGGATATCTCCCAGAAATCTTCTATGCATGTGTCTTTGTGTGCATTTTTTTATACTCTTCTGAAACATTTCATTTCACACTATATCCTGGACATCTCCTCATATCTAATTTATTCACATTCCCCATATCAAACTCATTTTCCCATATCTAATTTCCCACTTCTAATTCATTTGCATTCTCTTTCATAGCTATATAATGTTCCACAGGATAGACATTAATCTAATTTATACTACCTTTCTCAATATTAGTGTCTAGTTTTTTACTTTTACTAATAATGACTCAGAATATCTGTGTACTTGTGTGAATATAATATTTATAATTGATATTTCTTGGTTAAAATTAGGGACAGCTTAAATTTTTATAGACATCATTAAATTTCTGAAGCAAAGGTTTTCGCTTCATTTTATTCTGTGGGAAAATAGGCTCAGAGAAGTTAAGATACATTGCAGAGGTCACAAAATCTGGTGAGCAAAGTTGCAGAGCAAGGATTTGAAATCTGGTTTATATGGCTCCAAGTTTCACCATTTTCACCCTTGTCACCTGACTTCCTAAAACCTTAAAGGTCTAATAAAGAGTCTAATATGTAGTTCTTAAATTGCTAGAAGGAATAGAGTCAGTTTGGTAGAGCACGAACAATGAAAAATTTACCCAGGATGAGACAAACTATTGATCATTTCTTCCTTACCAGGAAAATGATATTCCAAGAATATTTAAATATACTATCATTCATTCATTTATAAAATAATAATTGAGCACCTCTTCTCTGGAAAGCATAGTATTACACCGAGACCCATTATGAACAAGATTGACAGGTTTTCTAAATTTTAGTGGAAACCCAAGACATTAACCAAATCATATTAAAATTAATGTAAAATTCTAATTGACAAGTACAATCGTATCAGTGATAGATGAGCTTATAACAGGATTTCATGTAGGCAAGGGCTCAGAATAGAATTCTTCCAGGTAATGTCAACTATGTTGAAATCTATAGGACAGCTGGGTGTAACTAGAGGTATGATGGGGAAGAACAAATCTGACTCCGTACTGGATCTGTTTCTTTTAATTTAAACTTTGTATTCTACTGCTTTTGCTACAAGTATTCTTTGCTTTTGCTACAAGCTTTATCACTAAAGGGATGTTGCCTATAGCTTAAAGTTTATATGATGACCCATCTCTGGGAACCCTGCCTCCCAAGCCTGAGAGTTAAGCTAAAATACCTTTGTTTAGCTCACAGGAAACATCCTGACCAGGCCCACCTGTGAATGGCTGCAGGAAGGAAGAAATTAACACATCCCCTCTGGGGTCTGGTCAGAGCCAGGAAATATTTGCAACAACTTATCACCTTTTTCACTTTACCTCCTCACCTCCTCCTCTTTGTTCTAGAAAAGAAACTAGCATTCAAATCCTGGGCAAGATGGTTCTTTGGGACACTAGTCCACCATCTTCTTGGTCTGCTGGCTTTCCGAATAAAGTCACTACCCCTTGCCCCAAGAACTCATCTCTCAATTTATTGGTCTGTCATGTGGCGAGCAGTATGAGCTTGGAATCAATAACAGGAAGAAGGAAGGAAAACACATTCCTTTTCAGGCAGAGGAAGTGTATTTGATTGACATAAACCACAGCAAGATCTTTTTTGACCCACCTACTAGAGTAACGGAAATAAACACAAAAATAAACAAATGGGACTTAATTAAACTTTAAAGCTTTTGCACAGCAAAGGAAACCATAAACAACACAAAAAGACAACCCTCAGAATGGGAGAAAATATGTGCAAATGAAATGACAAATGATTAATCTCCAAAATATACAAACAGTTCATGGAGCTCAATATCAAAAAAATAAACAATCCAGTTAAAAAGTGGGTGGAAGACCTAAATAGACATTTCACCAAGGAAGACATACAGAGGGCCAAAAGGCACATGAAAAGATGCTTAACATCACTAATTATTAGAGAAATGTAAATCAAAACTACAATGAGGTATCACCTCATGCCAGTCAGAATGGCCATTATCAAAAAATCTAGAAACGATAAATGCTGGAAAGGGTGTGTCGAAAAGGGAACCCTCCTGCACTGTTGGTGGGAATGTAAATCAATACAACAATGGAAAAAACTATGGAGGTTCCTTACAAAACTAAAAATAGAGCTACCAGATGACCCAGTAATCCCACTACTGGGCATATACCCTGAGAAAACCATCATTCAATAAGGGTCATGCACCACAATGTTCACTGCAGCACTATTTACAATAGCTAGGACATGGAACCAACCTAAATGTCCATCAACAGATGAATGGATAGAGAAGATGTGGCACATATATACAATGGAATATTACTCAGCCATAAAAAGAAACAAAATCGAGTTATTTGTAGTGAGGTGGATGGACCTAGAGTCTGTCATTACAGAGTGAAGTAAGTCAGAAAGAGAAAAACAAATACCGCATGCTAACGCATATATACGGAATCTAAAAAAAAAAAAAAATGGTACTGATGAACCTAGTTGCAGGGCAGGAATAAAGAGGCAGACATAGAGAATGGACTTGAGGACACGGGGAGGGGGAAGGGTAAACTGGGACGAAGTGAGAGAGTGGCATGGACATATATACACTACCAAATGTAAAATAGATAGCTAGTGGGAAGCAGCCGCATAGCGCAGGGAAATCAGCTTAGTGCTTTGTGACCACCTAGAGGGGTGGGATAGGGAGGGTGGGAGGGAGGCTCAAGAGGGAGGGGATATGGGGACATGTGTATGCATATGCCTGATTCACTTTGTTGTGCAACAGAAATTAACACAGTATTGTGAAGCAATTATACTCCAATAAAGATCTATTAAAAAAAAAAAAAGCTACTGTGGGAGGAAACACTGCAAGTTCCAAAAGTGAACCAAGGCCAATGAGGTCCTAAGAGAGGAATGGAGAAAACGTAAGCAGGCCCTGTAGGGCCTTATTAATCTAGGGAAGGAATGTTATCATTAGTAAAAGAGAAAGCATCAAAAGGTTTTAAGGAAGGTGTAAATCACAATGGCAGCGGACTGGAAAATGATTATTTAGCTCCCAGAAGCAAAGCTCATCAGTATATGAAATACACATGCCATTGAAGGCAACTTCCCCAAGAAGAAACTCCACGTGTCTAATAACCACACCTGATGTACATGTACTTTCTCTCTCCATCTCTCCCTTAAAAAGCAGTTTACTTAAATTACATTGTAAAATCTGAAGTTGCAATGAAAATTATCACCATCATCATCAGGGGACAGCAATACACATGCAGAGTTAAATCAGAGAGCTTTCCAAATCAACTGAGCAGCAAATGCTGACATCAATTTAAAATTAACCAACTGCATAAGCAGTACAAGTAGCCACTTGGGGAAGCACTTTTTTTTTTTTTTTTTGCGGTACACGGGCCTCTCACTGTTGTGGCCTCTCCCGTTGTGGAGCACAGGCTCCAGACGCGCAGGCTCAGCGGCCATGGCTTATGGGCCCAGCCGCTCCGTGGCATGTGGGATCTTCCCGGACCGGGGCACGAACCCGTGTCCCCTGCATCGGCAGGTGGACTCTCAACCACTGCGCCACCAGGGAAGCCCGGGAAGCACATTTTACGAAGGATCCACTTAGGGCAAGAGTGTGGCACCTGCTTCAGAAAAGAGACCCTGTCACTAACCCCATCACCTCAGCCTCTCTAAGCATTCTAAGCATTAAGGCTCCACTGCAAAGTCAAGTTTCCAACAGCCAGACACAATAACATAGCTTCTTGCCCAAGCATGTCTATCTCAGACCTTTAAACATTCTGAAAGAATAATCCAGACATAAACTGTGTGCACAAAAATCTGGAATGCTAGCCTCTGTGCCTAAGAATGAAAGTGTGATCTCAACATGTGGTACTATGGGGCCCCCAACCCAAATACTCAAAGTCTAGGTCATGCTGGGTACCACATGGATGCTCCCCTGTAAATCTCCCCATCCCACTCCAACAATTCCTTGAAGAATACGATCCAGTGATGGACAATGCTCATAAGGGTTCAGAATTGTCCTAAAGTAGAAGAGCCGAGAAATGTAGAGATGTCCGTGAGATAGGTAAGTTTCCAGGGTCCTTGGAGTCCTATGACGCATTCTTTGACACAGCTCTCAAGACCCTTCATCCAGTCGCAGCTGTGCTGACAACCACATCCGTACCAGTTTTTTCTTACTCCCTCATCCCTGTCATACCTTATCGTCCGGTTACATGGATTACCTAATCCAAATGACACTATGCCACACCTCTTGGTTCATACTGCTTTCTCCAAATAAAACGCCCTTTCTCGTTGCAGAACTCTGACTCATCTTTTAAAGCCAAACTCTAATGTATAGTCAGGGAGCAATTCAACGTTTTTGAGAACCAGCTATAAACCAGGCATTTGGGATATAAAGATGAATAAACCACAATTCTTGTCTCCAGGAAGGTCATAATTATACATCTTTACATTCCCAGTGACTATGAAATTGTCTTTAATAAATAAGGTTAAACAAAGTAACTTGGATATATCTAGACAAAAATAATAAACTCAGTGTACTACCACCCAAAAAGAGAGCAAGAACCTGACGTCCTAGTGTGTACCATGCTGTATAAACACAGAATATACATAGTATCCTCAAGGCCTTATGATGTCCTGACCCCTATGGAAGAAAATATAGAATTTATTCATTCATTTATTTATCCACTGTTTACTCACTATCTGTGATGTGCAAGATATTATAGTAGGAACTACAAGCCATACTGATGATTGCCAAGTCTGTATGTCAAAGAACTTAAAGTCAATCAAGTCCTGTGAGAGTTCAAATGACAGAGGGTTCCTCTAAACACTGGAGATATCATATCATCTACCCTTCTACCTTATTACCATTAAGGAATTGGATACTGAATGCCTAGTGATAAATACTGACCAAGTGTTCATCCAGTGGTCCCTGGGCTCATCCAGTTGTTACTGGAACACCTTGTTGGGTACCTCATTTGTTTTTTTTTTGGAATTTTATTTATTTTTTTATACAGCAGGTTCTTATTAGTTATCCATTTTATACATATTAGTGTATATATGTTGTTGGGCACCTCTTGAAATAGTCCATTTCAAATGCAGACAGCTACACAAGTTAGTAATATCTTTCTTTCACTGAACCAAAATATATTTTCCTGAAACTTCTATTTGTCAGTCCTCTGTCTTCCTCTGGTAACTTTCAGAGTTACTTCATTTCCTCTTTCACATCTATTATTTGAAAATATTAAATAACTGACCTTCTTCTTAAGCTTTCTTCTATCTATCCTTTATTTCTGTTGAGTTATTTCTGGATCTGTGTCCTTATTCAAGATATGAACTAACCTTCTCAGCTTCTAATATCCTCAATTTTATTAGTCATCAAGCGTCTCTGTGAATTTATTAATATATTGAACACCAGACTAAAGTTTCCACCAAGTTGGCATTAATTAATGACATTGTTTATAGTTAATGCTTCAGTCAAAGATCTACCTAAAAAGATTATCACTCAGCTCACAACCCTCTCCCCACTGATGAGAGCATAGATAACTCAGATGCACATATTCCTAAAATCCAGATGCACAGTGTCTACAGCATTCCAGTCATCTATCAGTAAAGTAACTCATTCCAAAAAAAAGTGATGGCTGATTGCATGATATGATCATAGTGAACCTACTCTGACTCTTAGCGATCAACTTTTCCTTTTCTAAAAATCGATCTTGTAAAAAATTCTTCCCCATATGCCAGAACCAATTTCAGTTACTTATATGGAGTTGAAGGAATCTAAATTTGTCTGACTCTTTTTCTTAGAAATTGAAACAAGACCAAGTTCTGTGCTCTAGCAACTCTCCTGTATTCCATGAATTCTACACAATGAACCTAGAACTTTTCTAAACCATCTAGTTTTTTAAATGATAATTACATTTAAGAAAGTATCAGCCTACAGATTGATTCACTTAGAAAGCAATCCCTAACCTATAGAAGAATATATACACATTATATTTATAAATATTAGTAATAACATGTATAATTGAATAAAACATGAAATGAACCCAGTTTTCTACTTTAGCAACAACAAATATCCTAAACAAATGATTTAAGAGGAAAAATATGCTAAGCATGCTCATCTTTGCTTTGAAGAAGTGAAAAAAAGCAAATCAACAAACATATCTGGGTGCCTAGCAGAACTTTCTTATGATAAAACTATATTTAATAAAATTAATTAAAAATTTAGTGTGTATCCTCTTTCATACGCATTGCAAATCAAAGTTCTCTCTTCCTATTCTTATTGCCAACACTGATTTTACAGTTTTGGTGGGGATGAGGGGATAGGGGCATGGCTAAAACTGCCAAATCGTTTTCATAGACTGTTTCCAAGTTGGATGATTCCACTGGACCAGATTCTGCCATCCTCGACCCTTTCTATAATTTCAGCAGTACGTGGGCCTATTCTCGGAATAAGCATGATGGTGGAGATAAGGCTTGCGTTTTATTTAAGAGGCTGCATCCTTCTAAGTACCCTGTAATACAGTCTATGAATGTGTAGGAAGCCCTATAGGTGGAAAACTTTTAAAAAGCAAATTTGTTCTTACGTATGTAACTAACCTTCTCAGTCACATCAAAATATAAAATATTGTACCACCTGGGAATTTTCTTAAGCACAAATGCAAATTAGTTTGATGTCTGAAAATACTACCTGATAAATCTCTGAGCAATAAATATCCACTGCTAGGCAATGACAACTTCTTATTAAAGCCAAGTGGATGGGTACAGGCTGAAGAGATCCTGAGGAACACACTGCCACGGAAGAGTCTACCTGGCACTCAGGCTCTACAATGAAGTGGTCACACCTTTCCCTGACTCCTTAGTAATTCTAATGGTAATGCTTATGATACTTGAATTAAGAGATAGAAGGACCTGAAATACAGAACGTCCCACTGAAAATGTTAACTCTTCCCAAATATGCCCAAACCTGACACATTTAGAAACAGGTCTAGGTGGAGGCAAAGGCAGACCTTTGCAAAACTGCAAAATGCAGTTTATCTTCTGTCTTCCAACAGTATCTCTTTTGCTATTTAGCCCTTCCCCAATCTCTCTCTATGTGTGGGATCTAGCCTACGTGTCCTCATGCTTCCTTCTTTTTATCCAAAGATACCCTTTGTAGGATAGGCAGGGAGAGGAGAATTATCAGAACTTGCTCCCGATCAAAATACTCTTTTCCTCAGGGTCACTCATTTCAGCAATATGTGCAAAGGAAAATAATTAACTGTATTTAATTTTCAGTTTGGCATGAGTGACTCCTCCAATTTATCCTTCAGTAGAATATCTGCACTACGTCTGTGAACCAACATACTTTTATCCATCAATTCTATTTCTAAGGATTTGTCATTAGAAACCAGTTAGATGTGTAATATGAAACTACGATGTCTTTCTCAAAGCATTGTTTTTATAATAACAACAAATTAAAGAACGGAGAGAGCCCAAAAGAACAATGATAAAGAATTAGTAAATTATGTTAAATCCTATTTGCCATTAAAATTATCTTTTAGAAATGTATATCTTAACATGGTATATATTTATGACATAATGAGTAAAAAGATGAGTTTATGCATGGTAAGATCCCATATAAAAAAAATGTATACACGTATAGTACAGATATTCACCTGTGGATGTGTATAAAAATGTACCAGGCATGGTGCTAAGCATTTGGTAAACAAGAACACATATGGCTTCTACCCACATAAAGCATACAGTATGGTGTCAAAGATTGACATTAACCGATGTCAAAAGACAAAAACTTCTGTCCTCATGGGGCTTATACTTCATTCTTAATTGTATCTTTATGTCTGGCACATATTACTTGTGATATAAAAATAATACTTTTCAACTGTTCAATAACTGCAAAATGTTCTATATTTTCCCAGATTACTTGAAACACAATTAAATGGCAGACTTTAGAAAATTTAACAGTGGTATCTATGGATGGGAATTCCATAAATCTCACTGTCCTGGCCTCTTCTCATGAAATTCTCATACTTGTGATGGCCACTACAACATGAGAAGTATAAACCGCACCTGGATTATAATTCTTATCTTTAGAATTTATAATTCTTATCTTCACGAAGCCATTCAACTTCCTTCTGTGAATTTCTCAGTGGTATTTCTAAATCCATTCTATAAACTCCGGACAAAAGTTATTTACGAAACAAACAGACTAGGCAAGATTTCTCAACCTCATTAAAGAAACGAACCAAGGAAGTTTTACTAAAGAAAGGGTCAGAACATCTATGAAAAGGTCAGAGCAGAAATCAGGTAAACATTTCTGACCACAGGCATAATTAGAAAATCCTCAGGTAGTTAATGCCAGTGTTTGGACCAATTAAACCACCAAGATAAAGGGAGACAACATTGATTAATGTCCCACTTGGAAATCATATTTTATTTTAGTTCTGCTGAAGAAGAGAAGCCAAAAGACAACTTTGCTCAAAACACCTTTACTGTGAAGTAACTCTGGTCTTAGGACAGACAAAGTCAAGGTGGGAGTGAACTGTTCCTCTGTTTCCCCCATACAGTCCAATTTTTCCATAGGAAAATATGGAAGTAAGATATAAGGGGAAGAAAACCTACATTTTAGATCACTTCTCTTTTATAGTGTTCTGACTCTGATGCTTAGCCTTTGTTTAGACATTGCTAGTTGGACTAGATAATCACCTTCCATTCACTGTTGTTAGTTTATCAAAAGAGATTTGTTTACTGCTTATTATTTGCCAGTGTGGGAAGATGGGCTCAACTTTCAAGTTAACTAATGCAGAAAACATAGGGTAGGAAAACATGGCACATTTTCATCCATCTTCTTTTCTTTTTTGAATATACCCTATGACTTGCTGAAATCATCATGGCGGCTGAAGTTGTAAACCAAAGAACCACGTAGAAACGCTGGCCTGTAAGCACATTTACACACCTTATAAAATTTACCATGAACCGGGTGAATGGTTAATATTGCTATTTTATATACATCAGGAGAAGAGCAGTCCTTGTTTCTTCGAAACATTATTTAGTAGAGAACTAGGTAGTCAGTTACACTAAATATATCCTACATTTTTTACAAAATATGAGAAGTTAAGAGAAAATTATATTTGGCAAAAATATATTGATTTTAGTTTACTACTAAAGCAAGTGTATCATCTAACTCAGAAAATCTATTTATATTAAAATACATTTTCTCTCATCATTGGAGAAAGGTACTAAACTTAATAACCAAGTGGAGACTGAAACACACTGAAACTAAGCACCTCATTTACAAATATACTCTAAGACTAAATTTCCACATACTGAAGTCTCACTACAGAAAACACTTCCTATTTCTTTCTACCCTTTCCAGCTTGCCTCTATCTTCTCTCCTCTATTTTAATTTATTGTGAATTTTAGTACATATCATTCCCTCTTCCCAAATTGAAATTACTCTTATATATTTGAATTTGGACCAATTTTAACAATCTTGTATTCAATGTACATTATTTCCACCTCTCCAAAATTAAACATTTTTACACAAACATAGATACTTAGAATAGATATGACTGAACAACAGTTTCTACCTCCACATGAAAGTTAGCCATTCTATTAGTCAAACACACCAGACCATGAATAAACTGCTGTTGCTCTAGCTAATACATGTTTACCTACAGCTCCATAGCTCCATAGCTCTTGGTATATGGTAACTGCCACTCCTAATGTTTGTGTGCTGTGCCATGGTTTTCTGCATTTTTTTAAACTTTGTGATTCTCTGTTAGATTTTCCAAACAGCCTTTTAACTGGCCTCTTTGTCTCTGTTTCTTCTCTTGGCTAACTCTTAAAAACACATCCTTCACTATTACATTAGCTTCTTATTGTTGCGTAACAAATTGACATAGGATTAGTGGTTTAAAACCACACCCATTTATGATCTCACAGTTTCTGCAGGTCAGAAATCCTCTGTGGATTTGGCTAGGTTCTCTGTTCCAGGTCTCACAAGACCAAAATCAAGGTGGTGGCCAGGCTGGAGTCTTGCCTGGAGAACCTCTGATGAAGAATCTGTTTCCAAGCTCTTGCAGGCTATTGGCAGAATTCAGTTCCTTTTTTTTTTCAATTGGACTGATGGCTCCATTTCAGCCAAAGGTCTCGCTCAGCTCTTTTAGGTATCCACATTCCTTTTTTGTGTCCTCCCCTCCATCTTCAAATCAACAACAGCACATTGAATCCTTTTTGCATTTCAATTCTCTCTGACCTCTTCTTCTGCCAGGGGCTGGTGAAAGTTTCTGCTCTAAAGGACTTCTTTGATTAGATCAGGCATGAAATCTTGGGGGTGTTCCTAGAAATTGTGCCTACTACAAAGTTCCAACAAAAATTTCATCACATACAGAAAACCCTGGGTGTCCACACATGCATTCTACCTCCTGTCCTTCTCTCCCTCCTTACTTGCATGGAGCCCCTACCGTACTCCTACAGCATCCACTGTGTACCTCAATCAAAGCATTCATCCCGCTGTAGTACACTGTCCGTTTGCTTGTCATTCTAGAAGACTTCATAACTATGTAACTCCAGTATTTAAGCCAGTGCCAAGCAACATAAAGATGATCATCTGATAAATGCACGCGGAACAATTTGTATGTGCCTTTAAATTCAAAGAAGAAATACTTTATGTTCAATGTAAATATAGTACTGAAGTGTATTTACTTCTAAGTGTTTATAAATGAGCAATCTGTATCACAGATAAAATTCTCAGCTCACCATACTATTCATTTAATCCGAATTTTATATCATTAAAAATAATTTGAAAAAAACTTTTGAAAATTTATTAAGCATACATTGCTACTGTGATAACTGCTTTATCTCATTTAATCAAAACAATTTCATTTTACAGATGAGAAAACTGAGACTTCAGAGCTGCCTGAATTCAAACATCTACAAAGTAGTAAAGCCATGGTTGCTGAGCCCCTATGTTATTTCCCTTCCTTCCTTCCTTCCTCCCTCCCTCCCTCCCTCTTTTTCTTCCATAGTTATATTTATTGAACACTTATTATGTGCCAGGAATTGTGCTAACATTTTCATTAAATAGACTTGACTCCCAAAATACTGTTAGAAATAATATCTTTATCATATGTATTTACAGTACTTTCTGCACACGCACACCCAAAATTAAACCATTACTTCATTAAATTAAATAATAATATTATTCCTGATTTATGTTTAATATGTACTTAAAATCATCCATTACTAATCTTGCTTTTATGTGACTGCTGCATATTTGCAAAGACATGTGAACTATAACGAAAATACACTTTATAATATGCTAGTCATTAGCAACTTTGTGTGGGAAAAACCGATGAGAAAATTTAAACAAGGAAATTCCATCTTGCCCAACTGTGATCTCATCATGGCTAGGGACATTGTATGAACCACAGATGGTGAGAATTAAGAAGCCACACATGTTCCTTAGGGACTTCAACTTTACCAAAGCAAGGATCTGCGCTTTAGAGCAGTTTGTTGGTTATAAAACAATGTCATATTCAAATATATGATATCTTACTGCTCAGGGCCTCCACTGCAACATTCAAAGCCATCCCATCGTGGTTACAGCAGATATTGTATTAACGTGGCTAGGAAATATATGCCTTCCTAAATTCACACATTTACCAATATAAATCAGCATCATAGTTCATTTACAAAACAAAATATATAAACATGAGTTACTGCCATTCTTAAAATGGTCCTTGGAAAGTACAACTGCTAAAGCTATCATGAATTATGAGATTTTAATCACTTACAAGACCTGACATTTACAGGAAGGAGGGTTTTGAAAGAAATGAGGAATTTATCATCCTCATAAAGAAACTCCAAAGTAATACCTGGTAATCATTTTACAGAAAGAAATCCAAATGTTAAACGAATTAGATTTGCCATTTTTTCTTGCTATAACTTTGCCATTCATAATCAGGTCTGAATTCAAAGGACTGCAAAGGAATGTTCACAAGGGGCAAAGAGAGAAGCAATTTATGTAAATAATAAATCATGTTTATAATGGTCATTTGTGTGAGCCCAGAGCTAAGGCCAGAAACAGAAGTACCAATGTGGAGCACAGGAAAATTATTCCTAACTCATAAAAAGACTGTTTGTAGTTATAGGAATTTTAGTTAAGTAAATATAAATAGGAAAAATGTGTTACATTCTCAAAATAGATACTGAATTCTAGTACATAAAAATTCCAATAATCCAACATCCTCATTATGTTCTTTTGCAGTCACCTTCAGCTCTCCCATTTTTAATCATCCAGTTGCATATTTATTATTTAAAAAGAGAGGGTGATAAGATTTTGCTTCCTTTCTCAGGCATTTTTTTTTACACAAAATATTATGTGAAGAAGCATACAATTTTATTTTGTAGGTACTTGGTTATCATGCAGATAAATATTCACCTGGTTGCCACGTCACACTCAAGCTTTCTGCTATCATCATGTAGTTTTACTTTTTATTACTGGATTAAATTTTCAACATACCTCATGAGTCTACTGGTCATCCCGACAATGCAAAGCAAGCCTCAGGAGTTAACCTGAAAAGTGAGTCTCAGCTTCATTAGGGAATGAACGCTTGACATGTTTCAAGTCCCTCCAAAGAGAAAAATTGATTAAGATGTTGTAAAGATATGCAAATGTTCATATGTGTACAAAAATGTACCATTCTCTTCTCTTCTATAAACCCGGGGAATATTTCCAGGTCTAATTTTTTTCTGCCTTTAAAAGAAGGCATTGCATCTGTGATTCAGTAACAGATTGTATAATAGAGAACGAACACAAATGTACACATACATTCACACACAACCCTACACAGTCAAATCAAATCTCCTCAGTGAATGTTGAATTTTAACGATCACCACTACCTATTCAATTTGCCTATCTACCCAGGACATCATTTTCTTTCTTTATGTTTAATGAAAAAAACCCTAAAATGATTTGAATTTATTTTTTTTTGTCTTGTAAGATAGAAAACAACAATGATTTAATTCTCATGTCTACAGGTTGTGAGCCTTGAAGCGTTCTGGAGGACAAGAGGGAATTTATATTACAGTAATCTGATATTCAGCAAAAAGACATTTTTACTACCAAATACATGTTTTTTAAAACCTCCTGAAAAATAACGTTGAAATATACACACACATACTTGAATATATTTATTTTTTACCCTTTTAGAATTCATACTTTTCCATTCAAACCTCAGCTCACACACCTCATCCACAAAGCTTTCTATGATATTCTCGAGTAGTCAGTCCCTTCAGAGTTTTGAAAATAATGACTGCAACAATGCTCACAGGAAGAGCTACAGAGTGCCAGACACTCTTCTAAGCACTTTACGTGTTAATTCATGAAATCCTCACACTCAGTTCCTGAAGGTATTATATCCATTTAATTTTTACAGAGGAGGAAACCTAGGCAAAGAGAACTTAATTAAGTTGCTTAAAGTCACAGAGCTGGCAAGTGGAGGAGTTATTGCTCAAATCTAGGCAGCCTGGCCTCAGAGTCCAAATGCTTAATCATTAGACCATGGTACCTCTCTTGATTTGCTGTTTATAAAATGGGAACAATAGTATGTCTCCATGGTATTGCTCGCTAAATTAAGTCAGATCATTCAGGAAACGACCCTAGTACCATGCCCAGTACATAGCAGTACTGAATGCTGTTGTTACCAAGTACAATTATTTTTAGCTAAGCCTCTGTCCCCTCCTACATTGTGAATCCCTTGAGGATGAGGTCTGCATTCATTCATTTGTTCACTCATTCATCCCACAACTAGTCACTGATCAAGTACTGTGAGCAAAGCTATGCCAAGCCCTGTAGGCACTCATCTCCCAAGTCCCAGTACAGTTAGACCCAGACTGACATACTTCCTCCTCAGGGCTTTGGCATTTAACTGTGCCCTCTGTCTGGAAATCACTTCTCCATATAATTTCAAGGCTTGTTTCCTCACTATATTCTCTCTCCTCCACTGTTATGCCTTTAGTGGCCTCTTCCTTAAATACCCTAAACAAAGTAGTGCTGTCTAGGACTCTGTATTTTCTTATTCTGCTTTATATTTTCTACTTATCACTGTCATACATACTAGACTGTAAGCTCCGTATAGACAGGGATTGCCAATTCTATATCCACAAGCTGGAATAGTAGGTCGGTAAATATCTGTTATATTGGTGAAAGAAGGAAAAGGAAGAAGAGAGGGAAAGAGAGAGGGAGGGAGGGAGGAAAAAGAGAGGGGCCAGGAGAATTTTAAGCAATGAATGCTTTATAAAGAAGAATATGTTTTCCATCCCATCTTGTCCAAATTACCTCTCACCATGAATAAAAGAATGTTGGTATTCATCCCCTCCCTCTCTCCCCCATCCCTCCTGCAGAAATTCCTGAGAGCTCCTTAAAGGCATTCCTCAGCTTTTCTTCTTGTCCTCCCTACAAACCTATGTCTCGCACCATTTGAATTCCAACACCTGCTCTTTCTCCTCCTAAGAAAAAGATGTGTATGACCTCCAGGGAGACCAGCTTTCCTTTTCATTTGCCACAATGCTGAAGAGTTATAATTTCACAGCATCATCAGTGATAGTTGAAATGATTTGTAATTTATCATCCAACTACCACAGACTAATTCATGATTAAAGAAAAAGCTCTTATTTTTCAATTGTCAAAAATATGCATTTCTGGATTCCTTCTTCAAACATGACATCATTAATTAGCAGGAAATGTGCTTTGAACTTCTTTTCTAATAAGAGTAATGAATTTACACTAAACTTTTCCTTCCTGGTACCATTCTAATCATTTATAGTAGTTTTGACTGGCATTAGACTATTCACAATTATTTTGGTTTTCACCAGAACATGCCTTCCCTGATCCTTTTGAGGTTGGATGTGGCCTTGTGACTTGCTTTGGCCAATGAGAGGAGTTGTAGAAGTGACATTTGTCACTTAAAGGCAGAAGATTTCAAAGCAAGTTGTGACTTTTCATTGCCCTTTCTGTGGTGACTCAGAGCTACGTGCCAAGAAGGAGTCTCCATCAGTGTGGGTTTCCATGTGATGAGCTGGGCAGGGTGGGCACGGGGGACATGCAAAGTAACTGAAAAATAAACCTTGGCTCAATTAATTCACTGACATTTGAGAGGTGTGTTTTTTTTTTTTTTTTTTTTCCTGCAGCAATACCTGGTTCATCCTGCCTGATATATTAGAAGAGTAGAATCTGTGTCTACACAAAGTGGAAGTTAACTCATACTGCTGACCTCATTCCATCAGTACCATAGACTAGGTATTTCAGTCATGATACTGGAATATCATGGAACAAATATCATGGGAGGAACAAATCTGTACATATTCTGCAATCATGGTAGAACATTTTTTTTCATATGCTCCTTTGTCCATCTTGAGGCTTTTTTATGAGGGTACTAAGGAATTTATGTCACATATTTTGTATCTTTAAAAAAGCTTTTGGGGGGGATAAGGCCAACATCACATTCTTTCAACACCAGAAACAATTCTAGATGTTTTAGTTCCTCTAAAAAATTCTTTGAACATAGCTGTAAAAATGTTACCTACAATATCATTATAGTAAAAGGTATAAATACTATGTTTCTTTTTTTGTTGTTGATATTGTACAATAATAAAGAATCTGACTCTGAATGAGAGTCCTAGGCCCTTCAGACCACTCTTCTGTCTCTACATAGTAGGGATGTATCTTCAAAATGCTGGAAAAATCCCCTCCAACAATGGATGAATAAAACAACTTCCTATTCTGTGACTTGTTCTTGAGTTTCTTCAAATGTTCTCTTTCCCCTCATATTTCTCCCCATCTTCTCCCTTTTTCTCTCTCCTTCTCTCTCTCTCTCTCTCTCTCTCTCTCACACACACACACACATTCACAAAATCCTTTAATCAAAACTACAGGTTCAGTTTAAGCCTTTTAAAAAAATAAGCTGTTATCTTCATAGACATAATATTTTTAAAGAATCCTGCAGTAATTTCAACCTAATTACAACAATGACTTCACCAGCTATGGCTGTTTAATATATTGCAAATTCTTCTAACATTTTCTCAGACAGTGAGCAATTCTAAATGAGTAGTTACTCCATATGAGATACTTCAGTTGTCTTTTGCAAAATCTTATGACTATAAAGACACGTATAACTATTAATTTATTATTGAAAGAAAATTGTGCATGATGTATTAAAAAGGGCTGGGGAAGAGGTTTTCAAACACTACACTATAAAGATAATAGGATTTGAAAAAGTCAGGACCCACTTCTGCTGTCCTCAAGAAATTAAGTCCAGGAAAATTAATAGGTATGACTAGTCACTTCAACTGCTTTCAAGTTCAATGAAAATTGCACCTGAATATATCCAGAGAGAATCTGAGGAAAGTGGGAATTGTTCTTAGAGAACACTTCAGTCATTTTTGAAAACAGAGTCAGAATGAAATAGCACGCATCCAAAATTTTGAATACTATTTTTTTTTTGCTTCCACGCCTCATTAATGTTGATCTGCTCTCTGTGATAATTAACCAGCTCCGAGAAAGAGGCAAAATTCATCAAGAATAATATTCCAAGAAAACAAAACATAAATAAAAGATTAAACCAATGCTACTTTTTCAAATACTAGGAACAGTTCTAATTACTAGTCAATTGTGTTAATAACTGTTACAACAAGAACATACATTGGGCAATAAACACTGCCTTTGTGGCTAGAATGAGAAACTCCTTTCATGGGCAAACAGTTTATGTACTCGTATAGTCCTTTACTTTTACCAGGTGGAAACTGTAATGCTTCAGCTGAAGTCATGATGTTTTATTCCAAACACTTATATGTTCACTGGATTCAGCCCGGGCAGCTGCATAAATGCCTGGGGACACAGATTGCAACGTAAGCTAGATGAGGCTGGCAATTCAGCTATGAGTGTGAGGTCAATGCATATCTGCACACTTTCAAACCAGTAAAGGGATACGTTTCTGCACCCTTTGCAGGAGAAGAGAAAAACATTTCAGACAGAAAATAGCTTTCGTCAGTTTGCCAACACTTTCTGTTTCTCTTTCTTTCTGTTTCTATCTTTCTGTTTCTCTTACACATAAACACAGAAACCTGAAAGTGAATATATCATGGATGTCTTAAGAAAAACCAAATTTTTCTATTGCTGGAGGGGTTTCGGGTTGATTTCCAGACCCCTTTTCTAAATCTGCCTCAGCACACACACACCTGGTGAACTCTGCAATGATTATAAGTTACCAAATGCTTTCAGGAGAAAAATGAATGGATGAGGGCATGAAGGGGAAAGTACATAATTTAATGTCAAATATTAACACATAAGCCCTTTCTCATTTTCTACATGATAGTCCTATTCCCTTTGAGGCAAGTAGTGAGAAGAATATAAAACCCTAGGAGTGGGCTTCCCTGGTGGCGCAGTGGTTGAGGGTCTGCCTGCCAATGCAGGGGACACGGGTTCGTGCCCCGGTCCGGGAAGATCCCACATGCCGCGGAGCGGCTAGGCCCGTGAGCCATGGCCTCTGAGCCTGCACGTCCGGAGCCTGTGCTCTGCAACGGCAGAGGCCACAACAGTGAGAGGCCCGCGTATCGCAAAAAAACAAACAAAAAATCCCTAGGAGTATGTCTCAGAATGTCAAAATACCAACACATGTCAAAGACATCACTGGTAGAGCGTGTCCAAGTTGTGGTAGCAAAAATCCCACTGCCCCAGCCCCAGGCTCTGCCTTGATTTTCCTGCCTACCCTCCTCTGTACTCTGAATCTGATCTATTCCCTTCCAGTACCTTCCCAAATCAAAACTCCACTAAGCCCTTGGCCTTCTGAAGTCCCTTCTCATTATTTGAGGAAATAAGTGGTTTCTCTCTCATTTCCAAACTCCACAGCCTTTTCCTTGCCCTTAACATTGCAGATAGGAGTCTGCCCATCTGTTTAAGAAATATACATGCCTACTTGACAACACGTAACAATGGGTCTGTGTTTGCTTGATCCTGAGTCCAGGTTTACTAAGAAAAAATTATAAATGTATGTAGTACAAGACCCCGGAACCTTCTTTCATTAGTAATTACACTGTTTCCTCCCTCAACTTCCCTAAACCTAATAATTTGACCGTCTCTGAATTACCACAGAGCTTGTAACTAGTGTCACATGTTTTGCACTAATTAAACAACATCTCATATTATTTGTTCATTATCTACATATACAAGAACTCCATATACACACACTCTACAGTTAGCTTATTTTTCTACCAGCAAAGTCCTGATGCCAAAGATTATATCTTCTACTTCTTTGCTGAAGGAAATGATAATATACATTTAAATTCTTGTTTATCTAGATAATTGAAACTTTGTGAAGTAGAAAAAACAAAGAAAATCGAGTTTTGTTCTAATGGGACTTAAAATTTGTTCACCCAGCCCTCAGTTCTTGCTGCATGAAAGGCACTGAATTGATGAGACCACCATGAATAAGAAACAGCCCCTTTTGAAAGATTACCTTTGATGGTGGGTGAGGGGAGGTCACAGATAAGATGCCTATACTGTAACTATCATGCAAGGCAGGAATGGTAAATTGAACAGAAGAGAGAAATTACTTCGGACTGGGGTTTGGGGTGGTAGGAATATAAGACAGTATACTGAAAATAAGCAAGTAATAGAATTAGGGAGTACCCATAAATTCTGTAAGAATTCCAGAAAGGAGGAAAATGTTGTGAAGCTGCCACTGGCTTCAACTCATCTGAGATCTGCCTGCAAGCTAAATCTAAAGGAATATTTGGCCCATCACATGGAGAGGAAATGCAGGTAGTATTTTGGGAGAAGACAAAGTCATATACCTTCCAGAGAAGAATCTGGTGCCTTGGTGGAGTTGGGTGCATTCCAGGAAATCTCTGGGATGGGTCTGTGAACACCAAGTCTGCACTCTTGAGAGGATAAGAAAATACAGACACAAACTAGGTAACCAGGAATGCTATCTGCTGAGACATGTCCTGAGGGTCAGAGCCCAGGCAGGAAGTGGTGCTGGGGAAGGAGCGGGACATCCTTTCTTTCATTCCATCCACCCAGGTGAGTAATTAGAGATGTGGTGAACAAGAGCTGCCCTAGGCACCCATGCATCCTCCTTTTAAGGGAAAAAGAAGCAAACACTAACATAGGGAAGGAGGGTAATAGCTGAGAGCTAATCAGGATAATTCCTTTCCTTTTGAGACAACTAGTGGCCTAGAGAATATTATAAAGCCTGGAAATAGATATTCATGACCTGGAATATAATCTCTTCTCTCCAGTCACCGTGCCCTGGCCAATTCCTACACTCTGCTTGCGGGCTTCAGACTCTCTAGCAACTGAAATCAGAAATGGTTTAACTTACCAAGAAGAGAAAATAGTATAGAAACTTCTTCATAAGATGCACTCAGAAATATTCAGTAAGAAATATGACTCTAAAATTACAAATCATATTTTTTTCAAAAAATTAACTAACTTGATTCAAGGTTTCCAATGAGAAAAGTGAAATTTCACATATCCAGGACAAAATGCATAGATATGGGCTGTATTCATCGTATGAACTCATACACTATCACTTGTTTTCTGTTTCCATTATTTTAGAAAAACTAATCACTTCTCCCTGTTCCAACGAGTAAAAGTTCTGCCCAAAAGTTGCAACTGAAGTTGAGTTTCAGTTTTAGAAAAAGTTGCTGTCAATTTAAGAGACTGTTTTCTGAGTCGAAAAAAAAGTGATCTGGGGAAAGGTCAGTCCATCTTTCTGACTGTATCCCAAGAAAAACTAGACACGAACACTAGCTCTGTGTGGGTCTCTGTTCTCCACAGTAGCGTGGCTGCCAGTCCTGTGTAGCTCAATGAGCTATCTTTTGGGAGTATATTTTTGGCATTAAGATTGGTCTTTGGTTCTAAACGTTACTGGAACGAATTGAAAACACTTTTATGGCTCCATCTTTGGTAATGGGTACATTCCTGACAAGCTAGTAACCCATCAGAAATGATGGTATTTTTTTTTAAGATTTTTTTTTGATGTGGACCATTTTTAAAGTCTTTATTGAATTTGTTACAATATTTCTTCTGCTTAATGTTTTGGTTTTTATGGCACTGAGCCATGTGGGATCTTAGCTTCCTGACCAGAGATTGAACCTGCACCCCCTGCACTAGAAGGTGAAGTCTTAACCACTGGACTGCCAGGGAAGTCCCCAGAAATAATGGTATGTTTAAAAACAGAATTATAAAGTCTGCGTGTGAGCTACATTCACTGGACCAAATACAATCAAAGTCAGAATATAGAACATGGAGAAACTAAAATACGACTATGTCCCCAGCTGCTTTCTGAAGTTTAAAACAGGTTAAATGAAAATTATCAATGTAATTCCATTTCGGGCAGACAATTTAACCTGCCAACAACAAATGCTTATCAGTCCCCTACTTGAGGTTTATACACTGGGGTGAGTGCTCTGGAAGATATAGAAATGCTATAGAATTAAAATTGAATGGGTAAGAAAAAGATGTAAAAAATTAACCATCATACAATACAGAATGTGAAAAGTCATATGAAATGGGGGAAAAGTGTTATGGAAGCATAGGTGAGAATGAAAATTCTGGTTGCTACAACAGGGAAAGGCTTAATAGTGGAGATAACACGTGAGCTAGGCTTTAAAGTAGCTAGGATTTCAGGGTGGGCACGGGGACAGGTACTGTAGGATGGCAATGATGGAAGCAAATTCATCAGCACTGGCAAGTACAGACCCTGCTCAGAAATGGCAAGTAGTGTCTCGTTTGGAACACTGGGTCAGACAGTACATGTGCTAATAACCTTAGCTATGAATGACCCACTGCCAATCCCCTCAGGCCCAGGGAGGATGGACTCAAAGCTGCACAGCCTCATGAAACCAAACTGAAGGACAGTCAGGCACATTCACATCTGGGCATGCCTCAAGGACAACCGACTCCCTTACAGGTGTTGGCACATAAATATTTTAAAGGTTCCCTTGGGTCTTATGAAGAGACCCCCAGGTGAAGCCAGAAAGGAATCTCCAGTCTTGATTCACTTGGCGACTCATTCAGTTCCTCTGGTGCGCAGTGTTTTCCCCTGTAAAGTGGAAGTCACTCTAATACGTGTCTAGCCTACCTGCAGCGGGGTAGCTATGAGGCTAAAGAGACTGAGCACACAATGAGTATGTGGAAAATGGCCTGACCAAGAGTTTCGGACAAATATACTATCAAACTCAGAAAAATATTATCAAGCATCAAAATCCTTTCCTGAAGGATGGGAAAGGAAATTTGGGAGTACAAGAATGCACACACACACACACACACACACACACACATCCAGAACTGCTCAAATAATCTGAACAAGCTGTTCCAACAGAAAAAAAAAATCAGCAAAGAACAGGTCACTTTTTATCTTCCTATCGTTCTCAGGAAATGCCAAAAAAAGCAAAAATAAAAGATCCAACAACAGTTTTTTCATGTGCTAGGCCAGCTGCTACTACCTTAACAGGACACTGTTGTTTAAATAACAGTAATAGAATCCAGAGACCCATCAGAAATAATACAACACTTTACGAAGAGGGGGAAACTAATCTCATTCATCTGAAATGAAATACCTACTTCTCCAGACAAAGCCCCAACAGATGGAGAAGAAGTAAATAGTTTTTCATAACAAAACCCTCCCAATACACCTCTTCTTTCCTGTTTCTTATTTCAGAGAGCAAAAGAAAATGAAGTATATAGAATGTCACTTATCTCATCCAAGGCAAAAATTCATTCATCCATCCATATGACCAGCTTTAATGAACAGTTACTATGTATCAGGAAAGATGCTGGGCAAAGAAATATGGAAACATATTTATTGCTGTTGAGGAGGTAAGACCAGCAGGAATAAAATCCACCAACATTCCTTTTGTGAGCATAAGGAAAAATTATTTCAAGAAAGTACTGCCTTACAGATTGCGAACACGGAGGCCCACAGAGTTTAAGTGATTTGTCCAAGTATATAAAACCAGCTGTTGGTGGAGCCAGGATTCAAACCCAGGTCTTCTGACCTAAAACCTTTCCCCAGTACTGTGTGAGAATGTGCAGAAAAGGCTTTTCTTTAGCATCACCACACAACAGGTGAGCCCTTTCTATTTGCATGCAAAATTCCACTTGGGTACCCTATTTCCTCTTGCCTTGTAGTCAGAAAACAGTCTGTGTAGGACTGTATCGTAAATTGTCATGGGCCTAGTGACATAGCATCAAACTACATATAACAAGAACTACTACAAATACCAGGAGAGATGGAAACACAATAGTAGAAGGAATATTTGCTTCCCTCTCTCAGCCCATGACAGATACAGTCAATAAAACATAGGTAGTATTTTCAACTTATTCATAATTTTCAGAATAAATGAAAATAACATAAGATATCATTTCCCCCATCATGAAAATGGCACAGGTTTTTAAAAAGGGACAAAACTCAATGTTTGCATTTTATAACAGAATTTTAAATGTGCAAATCCTTCAATGAAACAATTCCACTTCTGGGAAAGCATTAAGAGGTTATCATTTAGACAATCCCAAAAACTTTGAGTCACTGTTCTCTCTATATGCAATGCTCTCTATATCCAATTACTTGCCAAGTCTTGTCAATTCTATTTCCAAAATGTCTCTCACATCTATTTCTCACCCCATCATCACTGTGGAACATCATTTTTTTTTTTCTTTTGCGGTACGCGGGCCTCTCACTGTTGTGGCCTCTCCCATTGCAGAGCACAGGCTCCGGACGCGCAGGCTCAGCGGCCATGGCTCATGGGCCCAGCCGCTCCGTGGCATGTGGGATCTTCCCGGACCGGGGCACGAACCCGTGTCCCCTGCATTGGCAGGCGGACTCTCAACCACTGCACCACCAGGGAAGCCCCCGGAACATCATTTTTTTTCTCATATGACTATTAGCCTCCTTACTGGTCTCTTCAATTCCTAGTTCTCCCCACTAAAATGTATTCTACATAGTCATCTAGATATATCTTCAAAAGGACAGTTCCAACAGAATCACTGTGATGTTCAAAAATATTCAGTGGTTTTCCATTGCCTTTCAAATTAAGAACAAACCCCTTCTAGCTTTCAAAGCATGAAGAAACTTCATATGGCCCCATCATTACCTTCCACTTATTTCCCTGACAAAATGGGGAGAATGCAATTCTCAAACCTCAAGTTCTCTTGTTTCAAGGATTATACAACACTGTCATAATCTTTGTGAAGAATTTCTTCTTTAAATCCCCATAGCACTACTATCCTTGTATCTCTTTTAAATCATATTATGTTCTAGCTTAAATTATTTGCAAACTTGATATACACTTCTACTAAATTATGCATTCTTGAAAAGAGCCTATGCCTTATTTTTTCTCTGTATCTGTCCTCTGTGGGGTTTCTTTGAGGCAGAGCCTGAGACAGGATTCTTGCAAGATACTTATTTTTTTTTTTTGCGGTACGCGGGCCTCTCACTGTTGTGGCCTCTCCCGTTGCGGAGCACAGGCTCCGGACGCGCAGGCTCAGCGGCCATGGCTCACGGGCCCAGCTGCTCTGCGGCATGTGGGATCTTCCCGGACCGGGGCACGAACCCATATCCCCTGCATCGGCAGGCGGACTCTCAACCACTGCGCCACCAGGGAAGCCCCGCAAGATACTTATTGAAGCAGTGCTCTCAGGGGAAAGTAGGAGAGTGAGGAAAGCAGGATGAACAGTGGAAAAAGAAGAAGCGAGGCAAAGATGTACTTGCAAGAGAAGTCTAGCTTCAGTCTGATCCCATGAGAGCTCTGAAAGAGAATGTACCACAGAGAATTGTCCCATCTGAAGTGAGAAAGCTGGACTCATATACTGCATCACTCACTGGTCATGGGCCACCTGTGGAGGGTGGCATAACTTCCCAGGCATCTCTGGGCTAGGGAAACTCCCCCAAGCCGCAGGCAATAATTTGGAGATATAGGTGTGAACCTTTAACAACCAACATCCACCGCAGCTGGGGAACAGGTGCACCCACCCAGTAAAGGAGGTCTGGAGAGTATACTATATCACCTGCTCAGAATCCCTTATAACATCTCTAATAGCTAAGAGCCAAGAGTAGATGCTCAGTAAATGTCTCTTGAAAAGAACTACCAGCATGAAGAGATGACTTTATACTCCTACTGAAAGTACATTACTATATTCTTACAAATTGCAACTTGTTTACTTTATTGTCTTCGTTCCGGCTGTTGTAACAATGTATCATAGGCTGGGTGGCTTATAAACAACAGAAATTTATTTCTCACAGTCTGGATGTTGCAAGTCTGAGATCAGGATGCCAAGCATGGTTGATTTCTGGTGAGAGCCTCCTTCTTGGCTGCAAACGGCTTATTTCTTATTGTATCGTTGCATGGCAGAAAGAGGGGGAGCTAGCTCTCTGGCCTCTTCTTATAAGGGCACTAATCTCACTCACGAGGGCTCCATCTTCATGACATAACTACTCACAAAAGCCCCACCACCAAATACCATCACATTAGGGATTAGGGATTAGAGATTAGATTTCAACATGTGAATTGGCTGGTGGTGGGGGACAAAAACATTCAGTCCACAACACTTACGCTCCCGCAGGTATACAAAGAAGCAAACAGAAAGAAAAGTATATAGAATTGTTATATTGCATTTCCCTAATATAAATGTTTGGACTCACTAGCAAGTCTGAGCTAATATATTCAATTATGAATTAATTCACGCTCATGAAAAACTGAACAGTTTTCAACTCTTAGAGATTTAAGATGAAGATCAGTAAAAACATTGAGGATAATTTCTGAGAAAAGTGATCATTTTTATTCTTAAGGACAGAATGTCTACTACTGACCCATCAAGCCACTGCCTATGGTGATGAATATTTGCAGAAGGAGCCAAATCTTTCCCTACAAACCCCAAGAGAGCCTCTTAGCTGTAGTCAATCATCTTCCAAGTTGAGGTCCCCTTTGGATCAATGAGTAATAAATAAACAATACTTCTGTAGGCAGCATATTAAACTCATCAGTTGCATTGTATTTCTGCCTTCAACTGTATGGTGTTTAAATCAATGTTTGGGGTAAAATCAGTATGGTTTCATTTTAAGAGCTCTAATAAAAAATGGCTAAAATAAAATGCACACACTATGGAAACTCTCACCATGCAATTTATGCTTGCAATAATTCATCAAGTGCATTTTGAATGCCAGAAATATGCAAATCATTCTACTAGGAGACACTGGGAGTATGTAGGTGAATAAGACTTGTTTCTGCTCTCAAGATGGTTACAATCTAGCAAGGGAGATAATAAATGTACTGATATTGAAAAGGAAGGATATAATTAACTTATTAAAATGCATCAACCCCCTGCTCAAAATCCTTATTTCTCCATCACCTTCACTGTGAAATACAAATTCCTTAGCATTCAAAATCCTTCAAGATCACACCCCTGCTCATCTATTTATTGATTTTATTTTCTCAATAAATTATTTACTGAGCACCACACTTGGGCTAAGTACCAGGTTACTGGTAGACAAGATACACACCAGCTTTGCGTTTGTCATCTTTGTAAGTCTCGCTCTTCCCTTTCATACACATTACACTCTAATCACACGCACATGCCTAACCATTCCCAGAATTGGCCACTGAATTTTCAACCTCTGTGATTTCGGCAAGTGGTTCCTCCCCGCTTGGTATATATCTTTTTCCATATTTTCTCAGTAAATCTTCCAATCCTTCAAATTTTAGTCCACATGCCACCATTTTAAGCTGTATCTCCTGATATCTACTCTTCAGAAGTGGCCCTTCTCTCCTTTGTACATCTGTAGCGTTCACTGTAGCCTTTCTCTTACTTGACATTGTGGGGCAGCAAAATCTGTCACCCCAAACTGTGTCTCTTTGGTATGAGGATTAATTTAGGCTGATTCGTTTTGAGAAACAGAAGACACAGGAAGTCTTTCTTTTTATCTCCTTCATAGCTGCCTAAAGAATTTAGATAAAGGGTCTGTTCCTGACATTGAGCTACCACCAGAGGTATCACAAAGAATACTGGCCAGGTTTGTGGAGGAAAACTCAGCAAGGCCTAGATCAGAGTCTACTCGGTCTCCCATTGTCTCAAACATTCATTTGCTAAACATGTGCTTTTCCATCTCCATGTGAACTGTCTTCCTCCCCTCTGCAGTCCCAAACCCTACCCCCAACATCCTCTTTTGTCTTTGGTTGAAGATGGTATTTAAGGAGAGGACTTTGGCAAGTTATTCTCTTCTTCTAGGTCTCTCCCATGTAGATGTGCTAATAAACTTTTGTTTGATTTTTCCTGTTGATCTGTCTCATGTTAGTTAATTCTTAAACCACCTAGGAGAACCTAAAAGAATAGAGGAAAATTTCTTCCTCCTCAACAACTTACATGATTCAATAAGCAATACTTACTGTATCAGAGAGAGTCCTAAGAGGAACCAACTCTCTTGCATTAGAATCATTTTGAGGAACATTTATTTATTAACAGAGGTGTCGGCAGGATGGAGAAGAGACACAAAGATTAACACGTAACCCAGGAACAACAGCAGAGGCGCTTTCACCATAACTATTCCAAAGAGTCAAAAGGAAGGAACGATCACCCTTATCTAGGAGGAGAAAGTCAGCAGAGGAGGGTACCTTTAGAGGAGCAGTGACATTCAGTAGAGGAACACTGCCAACCCCAGGAGCTTCACAGGGAGAAGGAATGATTTAACCTCACTTTCCTCTCACTCTCATCCACTGCTGGGGTGCAACAGACTGAATCCCACCAAAACCGTGAGGACCGGGGAGCCTCTGTAGTCATCCACGCAGGTCATTGCGCCAGGGCAGATGAAGTGGTGGGTAAGGGTAGAGAACAGAGCTGCTGGGGCAAAGGAAAGAAATCTGCCACACTTACACATTTGCCTCCTTTTCCAAACTCTGAATTCTTCAAAGTTAAAGTCTGAGTCTGAATTTGCAATATAACCCTGGTATTTAAGACAGCATCTGGAACATAAATGCTTATTAAGCACTTTCTTAATGGATGTTGCATTACAAAAGCAGTGCTAAGGGATACCAGTATTCAGAAGAGCACAAGGTTATACGTGACTGAGGGCAGTGAGCATAGGAACGCAAGTACCACTCCTTGCTGTTACCTATATTGAAGATCCTAACTGTTGGGTGTATTAATTCAGCAAAACTAGGCTGATAACCTCACTTCCTGACTTTTTCAGAATTGATGATATGTACGGCCATTTGGTTAGTTGGTTCATATGGAAAATAGTTTCATGTGTAATTCACCCATTTGCAATTTTAACCCAGAAAAATATAAAAGAAAAGATGTTTTGACAATTTGATTTCCATCATCCTTTTGCACCTCTGCTTCTGCACAACTGTTCTTTATCAAAGATGATGCTATTCCTTAACTCCTTCTCCAGGGCAAAGAACTTGAATTGCATTTCCAGAAGCGCTCATGGAATAATTCTTCTTTTTCGGTGGTAATTTACTAGAGAAAGATCATGGATTAATGAAATCTACGGATGACTCTAAATCCTGCTTAAGGGTTTCATCACCCTCTTCTATCAAACCTTTACATGAAACTAACTGTTAACAAAATTGACTGACTGAGGTCTCACTAACTTTAAACCTGAGTATTCCTGTCAAAGAGCTGGTGTAGGAAATGGCCAAAAAACAGACAACATAGGAAAAATTAAAGATCTAAATCACCTATAAACTGGATAATCAGTAGCTGAACTCCTGAGCCAGGTGTATGTTACGGAGTCCTCTTCCATCAGTGCTTTAATGCAATTTTTACAGCTGTTTTGTCAGTTGTACAGAAAAATCACTGCTCTGGTAACAGAGCACTGTTTTTGAGATAGAATATGCTCCTACTTGTGTTTTGAACATTTTAAATTAATTTATACCCATTTATGAGAAAACAGCTCTTAAGTCTTTAGATCTAAGACTGTGAATTTGACTGCATATTTATTATATTTGAATGGAAGAGTTTGCCTTTTTACATGATGCAGCCCAAATATCACCCCTTAAACCACCGGCCCTAATCAAACATGTGCAGCTCCCCCAGGCTGTAGACTTGAAAGCCCTCCTCCTACTGCACGAGGTCTACTGTCATGCAGAGAAGAAAGAAAGGGGGGAAGATAAGAGGATACCAGTTGAGATGAAGAAAGCCAGGAGACTCATCTGTACACAAATGATGCATGATGCCACCATCCCCATTATCTGGACTATCTTGCCCAAAGCCACAGCCACAGACTTGCAAACTTTTCTTCTTTGATGTCCAGGGAAACATGTGTTTCACAAACAAAATCATCTAAATTTGAAATGAAGGCAAGGGTGCTAAAAGCTCGTCTTTGTCCTCCACCTTCACGACAGCTTTGAGAAAACTCTAGGAAGCATCTTGGGCTTCATCAAAACCAGTTTAAAATCCAATGTTTGTCCAAAAGGATGCTATAGCACTTTCACCTCCTAAACCTACTACTCGAGTTGCTCCTGTTTCACTCATTTTCTCCTGTCAAAGAGCCCATTATTTCATTTCCATCAAAAAGTACATCGGGGGTAAACAGCCTCTTAATAACGTGTCCTGAGTATACACACTGAGTATATTTCTTCATAGCTGTATCTCAGTCCTGTAGATTCACTACAACCTCATAATAAACACAACTCCCCAAAACATACCACCAGATATTTTATCTCCTTTTTGAAACTCTCCTTTCTTGCCTTCCTGAAATCTACTCATCTATGCCTCACTCTCATACAGTTATCACTATTCATTCAACAGGTATTTATAATGATATTTTAGGAGTAAGTAACCTCACTAGGTACTATAGAAATCAAAGCTCTATCAGAGACATGCTTTGCCCTCAAAGAGTTTACCATCTAACTGAGGAAACGATATGTATAAATAATCCAGTTATAAGCAGAATGTAAGTACCAAAATCAAGACACAGGTCAAGTACTTTGAGACCAAATGGAGATATGATCTCCATTTATATCACACTTATTATGAAATGCAAATTTATTCCGGTACAATTCATGTATTAGGAAACAATTTAAGCATAAATCAAAGTTCGCACTTTCATCTACACAATTTCATCTATAGAATATTGCACGCTGTTGAACTGAGCTGTGTAAGAATACAACAAATACACACATTCAAACACCTCAAATATTTACTAGCGACTTCAGTGTGTTATGAATCATACCTGTCGACACCTACAGTTAAAATTTTCTGTCCAGTTTCAGATACTCTTCCTTCTCTCCTTCTGCAATAACTCACAAGCTGCAATCCTTCTGACACTGACTTCCACTAGTAAACTTCAGGTCTTTTGCAAGGTAAAGTACCGTGTTTATTATAGTATTTATGTATTTCTTAACCAATTAACATGTGTAATAGCGTGCTACCATTTTTCCTAGGTCCCTGTCTTCCTTGTATGTGTCACTGACAAAGTGTTTGAGTGTTGTGTCTCTAACTCCATTTTTCCCACAAGGCCTGTGGTTGTTTTTGTGAAATTTGCATAATGTGGTGATTTTTAGAAATGCATATGTCGTGTAATCGCAAGATTGACTGTATATGTGCATATTATTTGAAAAAGTGTATAAAACTTAAGTATATTTTATATAAGCCTTCACACACATACGTGTCTTTCTCTCCTGTCCACCCCACCCCCCCGCCCCGCCACATATCAGTTTTCAATATGACTGACACAACTAACTCCCTTTTGGGATTAAGAATGATTCTTAACCTCCTGCAAAGACAACGGTGCTAAATACCAATCTTATCCTATCACAGGCCAATTTATATTCTTTCCTTCTTCACAATGATAATAGCAAGGATTGTCCCTTTTCTTCCCTTACCCTTAATCTTTAGGTAAGACAGTGGAAAATTCTGAGTTAATAAGACCCCAGCATGTTTTGAGTTGGAATCTTGCTGCAACCCAAGCAGAAAATGTCTCCACCTAATCCAGACCTCTAACGTAAAATCATCACAAAAACGGCATTTCTCCTCGCGACTCGTATCCCCAGCTCCTATCACAGTGCTGACACAATTTAAGTACTTAATAACTATTAGCTGAAAGTTAATTTAGTCGAATAACTATTTCTGATTGTTCTGTTGCTGTCACCACATTTAATTCAAGTGAAAACCTTAAGACCTGCGACACTTTCCTAAAAGATACAAAAGAAATTATATATCCAAACTTCCACGGTCTAAAGTTAACATAGATGCCAATCTTAAGATGACCTTTTTTGGACCCTAATTTATCCTTCAGATTACTCTGATTTTACCCCCTATTTAGGAATCATTGACTAATAAAAAGAAAATAAAACACATTGCCTAGTCTTGTTTTTAAAGAGTGTAAACAAAGAGAGCTCAAAATAACCAATCTTGTTTCTGAAGTTGTCAGAATGTGACACTTGTTACTATAAGAACAGAGCCAGTAATTATTCATCTTAAATTTGTTTGATTAATTTAAACAGCAAAAGAATTGGAAAATTGAAAACTGACATCTGAAATGAATTAAGGAGGCAATTCAAATGCAAGTAACACTAATCTGCCTCAGGGATGAATGGGTCCAATTCAAAGATACTTAATTACAGCATGAAGATAACTAAAAGAAGCATCAATTGATGAATAAGATGTCCTTATCAGCAGCTAATGAGCCCAGGAATCAAATTTGGATCCATCTGAATTGAGGTTGTTTTTTTTTTAATATAGTACCTCGTTTCTTAAATAAGTTTCCATCAATTTCTAAATCCTAAGCTGAAGGCTCTGGGTTTCCTGAATGGGCAAACATACATGGAGCTGGTTTTGACACACATTCCATGCAACTACTGAAATATGACACTTAATTCAAGCACAAACACCTTTTTCCATTTGATGTAACCCAGAGAGGCAGACAGTCCTAGCACTTTTGAAATTCTTTCCTACCCCCCCAAAAAATCATGAGTAAAATGAAAGACTGGAGGTTTCATAATATTCAACAGAGGACCAAAACTTCCAGAAAATTTAGACACAGAAACTTGATTATATTTTTTTAAGTGTTCAATCCTGATAAGCATTTTTAATCTTTTACTGTGTGCCCCCAAACGCATAATAATTTATAGAGTTTGAGATAATTTCTTAAATACAATCTCACATATTACCAAAGGATAAAAAAGTATTACTTTTATAGTGGGAAAAAGTCATAATAATATACTTAAGAAGTATAGAAAAATAATTTGAAAGTAATGGATTTGAACTGAGAGTAAAGGTCATATATGAAACTAATAAGGATGAGTAGAAAGCAATCAGCTTTCATTCTGAACAATTTACAGCAGGGCTCCTGACCAGCCCTGGGAGCAGCCTGAGCGATGCTTCAGGGTGTTGCTTCCTTTAGGAACACTTGTCATTTTATGCCCTCCTTCCCACCTGTTCTAGCCTAGACCCACAAATATGCAGATTGGCTGATGGGAGTTACGGGTTGAGCAGGGGTTGTGGGTAAATGGATAGAACAGGGTGAAGTTAATGCACACTTTAAGAATCATAACCTCTTTCTGCTTGGCATGAGATCTCTGGTGACCAACCACAAGAGGAGCTGCATTTGGAGATGAGAATAAAATAGACGTTTGATTTTGGAAGTTCGCTTTTTACCCAAAGGCAGAGTTCCCCTAATTTTTAAACATCGAATTTACAAACCAACATTTCAGACTTAGAAGACTGACAGCTCCTGCCACTGCCATATCTGAGAGTTAACATATATGAAGTTAACAGTGGGGACAATCAATGGTTTCAAAGCATAGCAAGATAAGACGCAAATACAGTAACACTTCATTTAAAACCAAGGCAAAATAAAATAAAACCAAGGCAAAATTCTTAGTAACTTGTCACGATCTGGCCCCTTCCTAGTTCTTCTTCACCTTCAATCTCTTTCTAATATAAAATCAGTGTCAGTGGTTCTTAAACCAGTGGTTCTTGAACTTTATCATATATAACAATCACTGAGATGCAATGCTTATTTAAAAAGCCAAGCTCTCTCTTTTTTTTGTGGTACGCAGGCCTCTCTCCGTGTGGCCTCTCCCGTTGCGGAGCACAGGCTCCGGACGCGCAGGCTCAGCGGCCATGGCTCGCGGGCCCAGCCCCTCCGCGGCATGGGGGATCTTCCCGGACCGGGGCACGAAACCGCGTCCCCTGCATTGGCAGGCGGACTCTCAACCACTGCGCCAGCAGGGGAGCCCAAGCCAAGCTCTCTTGACCCTACCCTTGTATTCTGATCAGAGGGTGTAGAGGGAGACCCCAAAATGTATACATTTAAGCAGTACTTACAGGTGATTCGGAGGCAGGTGGTTCCTGAGTCACAGATAAAATGTGTATCTTTTTATCATACGCATCATTACGCATAATGTGTCTATGCGTAAGGCACATTCCCCAAATTCCATGCTCTCTGATGCTCATGACTTCCTTCTCCACCATTGCTTCATTCAACTAATCATTACTCAGCACTAGTCTAGGCTAACTCCTATTCATCTTCAAAACCTAATTCAAGCATGAAGTTCCCTGGTAATAATTTCATAGTCCTTACCAACTAAATGACAGCTAAATTAGATGTTCTTTTCCTCACTAAGAACCCTGCATTTAGCTTTATTCTGATATTTAAATAGCTATATTACAATGATTGGTACACTTGTCTGTTTCCTCCACTAAACTATGGACCTGGTACAAAGCAGATGTTTTCAACAAATACTTCTAAATAAATGAGACTCAGCGGGCGAATGAATGAACTGACTTCAAAAGTGGACTTCCAGGTGTGAAGGGCTTGTCTAAGTGATGCTATCGGGGCTTTACCTCCCCAAATCCTCCTGTTCCCAAGCAATCACTTTTCACAGGAAAAGGACATTAGAATTTTTTTACTTCACTTTATCATATTGACTGATAACCCATTAAATTAGAAGTTAATTTGGGTTAATTGCCTTTAAGATGGAAATCTCTCTACAAGGTAAAATATTTATCAGGCTCTTTACTGCAATATAGAAGGTTCTAATCAGACTGCCTTCCCCCTCAGGCTCACTCTCCTAACTGCCCTGCAACATTTCTAATTTTTTTGGTAGGTCATTAAGTCTTGCGAATATTTTAGGATGAATTTTTAAATAAAAGCCTAGATGATGTTTTTTTCTGTCAAGGTTTCTTATTCCAAAATAGTCACATGCATGAATCAAAACTTTTCACAAGAGTCCTAGAATTTCAAGTTTGTATAGAGACCCATCTCAACCCATTCTATTTAATAAAAAAGAAAAATGGAGTGCAGAGAGGTGAGGGGCATTTCCAAAGGTCACGCAGTCCTCCCTCCTTCATTAAATATTTCGTATTCTACTTCAAAATGGTAAATAAAACTAATGATTTGGAAACACATTCTTTACTTTTGGAAGAAAACAGTTCTGTCCTATATTATCCATATGGAAACAGTGGACATTCATACACCGAGTGGTTTTTAAAATGAAGCACAATGGTTTGATAGTACATTTTACCCTTGAACAACACTGGGGTTAGGGGTGCTGACTCTCCACACAGTTGAAAATTTGATAACTTATAGTCAGCCCTCAGAATCCATGGTTTCCTCTGTATCTGCAGATTCAACCAACTGTGGATCCTGTAATACCGTAGTATTGACTATTGAAAAAAAACTCTGCATGTAAGTGGACTCACACAGTTCAAACCCGTGTTGTTCAAGGGTCAACTGTATTTAAATGTAGAATTAGGAGGAAATGGAAAGTTTTTCAGGGTATGTGAATGGCTCTAGTCCATGGAATTGGTCATCAGTTATGTAAAGAAATTCAGAAACTTAACACCTGATGCTACAGATTCAGTAGAATTTTAATAGCATCAAAAATACTGACCCTAGGAGGGTCCTCTTCAATATTAGGTACAAATTCATCTCTTACTCACCATTCATTCTATGGCTCTAAAGTAGATCTAAGATTTCAGTGAGAAGGCTGGAGTACTCACTATGCCTTTGGGATATAATGGACCCTGCCTAAGATTGAATGGAGGCACTGTGTTCTTATTCCTTGGATTCCAATAGTGGAATTCCACTATTCCAGATTCCAATATTGGATTCCAAGGGCTCTGCTACTTGCATGACTTGGTCAAATTACTTTATCCCTCTAAGCCTGAGTTTTACTGACTATAAAATGGGGATAATAATTGTGCTCAGCATACAGGGTTCCTATCAGGATTAAATGAGATAATGGATTTAAAAGCATTATATAGCATATGGCCACAAGTAAGCCTCAGTCTCAGTAAATTATCCTTATTTTTATCATCATCATTCCCACTATTATCAATCTCACAGTTAGAGACAAGATGGAAACAAATACGGAATAAAATTAAATCTAACTTTGTCTGGTTATGTTTTGAGTGCTTACTATGAGCCAGACACCACTCTACTGATTCACATCATTTATTCTTCACAACAAACCTATGAGGTGGTACTGTGATCTAGATGTTTGTGTCCCTCTAAAATTCACACGTTGAAATCCTAAAATCTAAAGTTGATGGTACTAAGAGGAGGGGCCTTTGGGAAGTAATTAGGTCATGTGGGTACAAACCTCACGAATGGGATTAATGCCTTTTAAAAGCGACCCCACAGAGATCTCCAGCTCCTTCCGCCATGGAAGGACACAGCAGGAGGATGCTGGCTGAGAATTGGGCAAAGGCCTCTTACCAGAGAAGGCAACCATGTTGGTGCCTGGATCGAGGCCTTCCCAGCCTCCAGAACTGGGAGAAATAAATTTCTGCTGTTTATAAGCTACTCATCTGTGGTATTTTGTTATAGCAGCCCAAAGGACTAAGCCTTTGTATTATTTCACTAATCTTACAGAAACAGAGGCTCAAAGAAGTTATGTAACTTATCCAGGGTCACGCAGGTGGTGAGTAGAAAAGATGAGCTTCAGATAAGAGCCATCTTAGCACTACCAGGTTAAACTATTTCTCAGAAAACAGTGCTGAATGTGGTTCACCCAATTTAATTTCTTTTAATACATTTAGCTTAAGGACTACTAACATTTTCTTTCAATAATTTGGGTAATCAAAGACTCAATGAGTCCAAATGGGTAAATGAATCCTAAGAGAAGTATATCCAAGTACACCACTTTGGCCTATTATTTTCCAGCCCCTACCCCATTGGTATTAGACAAGGCATTTTAACAAGGAGACGAGCTGAAGACTGAAAGGGCAGGAAGTTAGCTTGACAACTTGAGTATAATAATTATAACCATCACTCATTACTGTCCACCCATAACGTGTCTGGCATCACAACAGATACATTACATCCTTTGTTTCATTTCTTCGTCTCACATTCACACAACAACAACATGGGAAAGATTTTCACCCCCAGTTTACACAGAAACAAAGGTCCAAAAGGTTTAAATAACATGTCCTAGACTCCACTGCCCCATCAGTGGAAAAGCTCAGGTTCAAACCAAGCTCCGTGATTCTGCAGAGCCACATAATATAAAGCTTACCCCCTGTATTAAATGGAAGTATTAATGCCCAAAGGAAAGGGAGGACAAAAGAAGAGAAGAAAACTCCTGGGTATTCCCATATTTGTCCAGCGTTTCATGCAACGGCATAACCTAGTACATCCAATTATTGAGGTTCCATTTTTTAGAATATCTTCCTGTCATTCACTATTGCCTTTTCTCTCACTGGACCCATGAACCAGCTATTCACATTTATTCTGTATTTTATTTGCATTCTGACTCCCATTAGCGTCCACCTGCCTTGCTAATCTCTTTCTATTGTACCATTTGCTCACAGGCATTTATTCTTGTCTAGATTTTTCTCCTAATGCTGCTTCATTCATTTGCCCAGTTTACCCAATTACAGACCTCAATGAAAGTAACTGTTATGGTCCATCATCTGTAGACTGGCTTCAGGTATTCAAGTATTGCATTTTCTGTTCTCTTATTTTCTTATTCAGTTCTTAATTTTACTTAACTTGGCTGACAAGTAACTGATCAATTGGTTGTAAAGTTATTAATAAAAGAAAATTTAAATAAAAACACAAAAGATGAAGATAGACTGTAGATATGACCTGAATACAACATGGTGGTTTATGAGCTCAAGTGTTTAGTGACTTATATACACACAGGCTCGCACATATAACCAACTGTTTTGATTACACATTTCTCATATCTGTGTGTGATAGGTCACTGAACAAAAAAAATCAGAAGATTTGGGTTAAAATCCTGATTCTGCCTATTGTTATTTGTGTAGCCTTAGGTAAGTCATTCTACAATTTTGATCCTCAGTTTCCTCATCTATATAATGGGCTCAATAAGCCACCCTTACAAAGCTGTGTGGATAATGTGAGCTAATAAATAATAAGCAGCGCAAAGCATAGTGTCCAACACAGAGGCTCTCGATATATATCCATTTAGTGTTAATATATTGGTCTCATTCTCCTTTTAATTCCAATTCTATATACATCCTTAATATTTTAATTCCAGACATGCAGAAAAACTATCTGGTTTAGGCTATGTCCTCAAATGGGGCCTTGTATATAATAGGCATTCAATAAATGTTTGTTGAATGAATAAACAAACAACTATGACCCAAGAGTTTATTATGCAAACTCTGCATTTACTGTTTATAAATATAGGTTATAGAGTCTTAATACTAAAACAAAGTAGGGGTGAGCTCCATGGGCAACATGGAACAAGTTACATTCTCCACCATCCCATTTACTGGTAGGAATCTGTTAGCACCTTAAGGCAAAATGGATAAAATATCTATATTTCTGCCTACAAATACTGTTTCTTTAATTCAGTTCCATCTTTCTTACCTATATACCATTTTTTGTCTGTAATAAGAACACAGATTTTTCTTTGATTAATAGAAGTCAAAAAACTTGGGATCTTCAAATACAAGGTGTTATTTTGACTGTAAAAAGACTGAAAAAAACCCCACCTAGTTTCATCACAAGAAAAAAACCTGACACTATTGTGTGGCGATGGATACACAATTGACCCTTGAAAAACACAATAGTTAGGGGTGCCAGTTAGGGGTGCCCTCTCTACAACCCAGCACAGTGGAAAATCCACATATAACTTTTGATTCCCCTAAAATTTAACTACTAATAGCCTACTGTTGACTAGAAGCCATACTTATAACATAAACAGATTAACACATATTTTGTATATGTATATCTACATATATTTTATAAATTCATGACATAGCCAACTTTATCGAAATTTTTTTGATATGTCTTGGCTATGTGGTTCATCAGTGAGTTTTTTCAAATTGTCAAAAATCTCAGAAAAATTCCCCATGTATTTATTTTTAAAAATCTGTGTGTAAGTGGACCTCTGTAGTTCAAACCCATGTTGTTCAAGGGTCAACTGTAAATGGAACTTATAATCATTTCACTATATATACATATATCAAATCATACTGTTGTATACCTAAAACTAATACAATGTTATATGTCAGTTATATCTCAATTAAAAACAAAGTCTACCACCAAGCAATTCTAATATGCAGCCAACAATGTGCATTAACAATGTGTCAGTAGAATATTGTCTAGAATTTAGGGCTAAGAGTAATGCTATTCATATCACTATGGTACCAACATACAGTTTGAAAGTATCCGGGAGCATCTTACATAATGGCCCTGGTAGTAATGCAAAATATCCTATCCTTTTACCCACTACTCCTAAATCCATCCCAAACATGTATTCTGAGGACCTCTTTATGTACCTTTAAATGCAGTGGTCTTTGCTTTTTTTACACAGAACACTGCCGTGTTATACTGCTTCCACATTTTAATTGTCATTTTCTTTGAGAACATCTAAAAGTTGGCCAGAGGGGCTTCCCTGGTGGCGCATGTCCCCGATGCAGGGGACATGGGTTTGTGCCCCGGTCCGGGAAGATCCCACATGCTGCGGAGCGGCTGGGCCCGTGAGCCATGGCCGCTGAGCCTGCGTGTCCGGAGCCTGTGCTCCGCAACGGGAGAGGCCACAACAGTGAGAGGCCCGTGTACCGCAAAAAAAAAAAAAAAAAAAGTTGGCCAGAGTTTTAACTGTTAGAAATCTATTTAATTTTATATCAACCAGCAGAAAAAAAATATAATTTTTTCAAAATTTTTATTTTGCATCAAACATTGTTCAGGCCTTATTGAGGTATAAAGAAAAAGTATAGGACATAGTCCCTGCCCTGAAATGACTTGATCTGGGAAGAGAAAACTGGAATAAACTAACATTTTATATAAAACAGCTAGAAAATAAGTAAGTGCTACCTGGGTGGTATTCATGAAAAATACAAAATAAGAGAGAAAGAGTGATTAATATGGACAATTATAATAATGACAACTAATGTTTATTGAGCACTTACTATGGCCTGGCACTATTCTAAGTGCTTCACGAATATTAACTTATTCAAGGCTCTTAACAACCCTAGGAGCTGTTATTTTCTCCATTTTACTACTTAGGACACTGAGACAATAGAGATAAGAGAACTTGATCGGGATCATAGAGCAAGTGGGCAGTGTAGCCTAGATTCAAATCAGTGCCCTTGTGACATAGTCAGAGATGGGTCTACCGTAGAGGAAGACTGGAACTGAGTCTTGCGGGAAAAACTAAGATTTCCCATATTTGTTTGGATAAGCATGAAGCACCAGGGTACAATCAAGAGACTGTCCCTTCAGCTCTGCCACACGCGGCTGTCTAACCTTGGTCAAGGTGCCCCCCTCAAGCTGCAGTTCTGACATCTACAAAACGCTGGTCCATGATCCTAAGACCACTTTCAGTTTCAAAGTTCTCTGGGTACAGTGTAAATGAACAGAAGAAAGATGGGAGGACGTACCACAAAGGCAGACATGATGAGCAGAGGTATGGAATGCAGTGTCTGTATTTGATTGCCTTGGGTTTTCTACGGGATCTGACCCAGACTCATCCTATGGGATCTTTTCATATCTGTATACTTGGGTTAGGATATCGACCACAGTTCACCTTCTAAGATGCCAAGCCTGGCCTGACCAGGAACACCCAGTCTACCACAAGTTCCAGGTATTAAATAAATTTTCATTTAAAAATGTGACTGTGTTTCAAGTTATTTTCAAAAGGACCATCTTCTCATGATTTTATTCCTCAATTTGTTCCAACTGTCTTGAAAAAATAAAGAGTAAACAGGCAGGAAAAAATATTTGAATATATATTTGATCTAAACAATCATATAAGACAGCTATTGAAGGAATTATTTTGGCTGGTTTTATTAATGTAAAAAAACTGTGAAATAAAAACTTTCCAAACTTGGGGTGTGGAGTTGTTTGTCAAGATGAAAAAGGACATGAAAAGGTTTCTGATCTTCTAAAGCTACTCATGTGTGTTTTTCTTCTTAGAATCCCTGTCATTAAAAAATAGCCCACAGCTAGATAAGGTTAGTTATAATTAAAAGACCCTTCATAGAGACAAGACTGAGGGCCACCAGTACTGAATAAACACAGCTGGCTCAGTTAGCCCTGCATTTCCTCTTCAGTGTTTATCATAGGGTGGGAGAAAATGGCATTAAGTCTTTAGAGCCTCAGACTAAATCAACTCAGAAAATTCTATACTCCTAATTTCCCATTCACATTGTACTAAACTTGGGAGCCACAGAAGACAAGCAAGAAGAGCACTGCATCAGTAAGGACCATGAAACAAATGAAAGCTTAATTACATCATCTCCTTTTTTACCAGCAGAATAACTTTTGTTTCATAGGTCAAATGTATTCAAGAAGCCAAAATAAGATCTAACTAACTTCCGGTAGTTTTCACCATTCTAGTGGCTCTCAAACACTTTAAAAGAAATCGTATTTTCACAGAAAGGAGAAAATTCCCATTGTTCACTCTAAACGCTATACACAACTAGGATATTTAGACACCATAGCCTTGTTATCTGAGAAGCAGTAAAGGTCTATATAACTGTAAAAAGGAATTCACAAGATGGATAATTTATGTGGTGAAAACTAGGCCAACACTTAGACCCTTTGAGATATGACAATAAATTATTCTACTTTCTATCTAAATAATTTAAACTTGTTTTGCCCAAGCTATTCACTTAGTAGCCAAACGCAGTGAAGCATACTCAAGTCTTCAGGTGTTATGACAAACCTCAGACTACACTGAAGTTCTTGAGCAAAGATACTATAAAATTTCAATGTCTGAGGGAAACCAACCTAAGAAGGAAATGTCAACTTGCAAATAATTCTAGTCTATTTTTATGAATTCTTAAAGTTTCAACATTGTTCTTTTGGTACTATAATTATATTTTCTTCCAGTTATTCTATTCTCAAGGAAAGAATGGCCAAGATTTTAAAATTAAATGGAACTTATTTAATCCATTGCCCTTATTTAGATGTGGATCCTATTTTAGTCTTCATTTTTCTGGGATAAAGGCCCGGGAACGCAACTGCAAGATTTAAGGTAGCTGTATATTTTGTTTGTTTGTTTGTTTATTTTGCTGTTTTGGGTCTTTGTTGCTGCGCGTGGGCTTTCTCTGGTTGTGGCGAGCGGGCGCTACTCTCTGTTGCAGTGTGTAGGCTTCTCATTGCGGTGGCTTCTCTTGTTGCAGAGCGTGGGATCTAGGCACGCAGGCTTCAGTAGTTGTGGCTCGCAGGCTCTAGAGCACAGGCTTAGTAGTTGTGGCGCACAGGCTTAGTTGCTCTGTGGCATGTGGGATCTTCCCGGACAAGGGACTGAACCCATGTCCCCTGAATTGGCAGGTGGATTCTTAACCACTGTGCCACCAGAGAAGTCCCAGATCCTATTTTAAAAGTTCCTTTTACATATTTCCAGTAAAAAGGGGGGCTTTCCTTGATAGAACTTTTGCAATTAACTTCAAAAATATTGATTTGGCAGGGGGGGCTTCCCTGGTGGTACAGTGGTTAAGAATCCGCCTGCCAATGCAGGGGACAGGAGTTCAAGCCCTGGTCCAGGAAGATCCCACGTGCCCATGGAGCAACTAAGACTGTGAGCCACAACTACTGAGCCTGCACTCTACAGCCTGAGAGCCACAGCTACCGAAGCCTGTGTGCCACAACTACCGAAACCCGCATGCCTAGAGCCTGTGCTCCACAACAAGAAAAGCCACCACAACGAGAATCCCACACACGAAACAAAGAGCAGCCCCTGCTCACTGCAACTAGAGAAAGCCCATGGGCAACAACAAAGACCCAATGCAGCCAAATAAATAAATAAAATACTGATTTTTCAAATGAACTTATGATTCACACTAAACTCATCATATATAACAATATTTTTTCAAGGCAATTCTGATTAAATAACTAGGAAAATATCAATTTGGATTTCTAGTATAATAAACATGGCTCTCTAAATCAGAATCTTCCTTGTCTCCTCCTGGAATGCATCTAAAAGCAACAAGGACAATGAAAAATGAATGTCCTGTAAGACTCATTTTTAGCAAAAGTAGGAAACCGGTATAATCTGAAGACTTTAAAATTTGTGTAAAGACTGCAATCAGGAAAGGGTGCCATGGAAGAAAGTGAAAACAAGCACAGAGAGACTGCAGTGGCAAGTGGGTCTAGGACCAAGAGATCTCAGAAAGTGATAATGCTTTCTGAAGGTGAGGCACATACCCCGAGATGCAGAAATAAGGCTGATTAATGGAAACAATTATTCATAGAAGTAGAAGAGGTAAGGATATACACACAAAATCACACAGAGGGGGCACATTTGTAGAAAACAGTCTCCATATATAATATAAGAGAACCTCTATGTTATGAAATTAGAAAGATGGAAAAAATATCCTGGACTCTTCCCCCACCCTACTCTCCCAATCCTCCCCCACCCCCAACTCCTGTTCCATCCTGATACATGGGCTGCCCAAAGCAGAAACACAAGACCTCAGAAGTGATGTGGTAAGACACAAGGAGAAGACGAAATGTGATCTGGCAGAATTCATGAAAGAATTATAAGGATAAAGCAAAGCTATCCTAGAAAGGAAGAAATAATTAGAAGGAGCCAAAGAGAAAACAGAAATTGTAGAAGACACACTAAGGGAAATAGAGGACTAAATTCGGGAGGAAAATAAAGAAAATGAAACAGAAAAAAAAAAGGAATTAGGAAGGATAAGAGACAAAATTATATACATAAAAGACAGACAAAGAAGATCTTATATAGGTATAATTTCCTTCTTCCTGAAAGCAAACCACTAAAATACAAGTAGGTAAGAATAGAACTCAAGGAAAAAAATGTTGAAATAAGAAAAAGTCTTGATTTACATATAAAAATAGTTCTCACTGAGACATATTCTTAATGTTATTCAAATTTAAAGGTACAAAAAGAATTATTCAGGCTACCAAGCAAAATATGCATATGTAATTTTACAAAAGTGACACAAAGAAATAGAAAATGAAAACACATGATGTTCCGCAAAAGATGGAAGGTAAGTTACCTAACAGCTACCATCAGAAAAAAGGACTAGGCCAAAATTTTTCACAGATTTCTAAAAAATCTTCAAAGAATAAACAACTGAAGTCTATTTAGTGTTTGAGAGCACAGAGAAAGAAGGAAGTCTTCCAAATCATTTTCGTGAAGTTCACATAACATTGTTCATACTTACACACACGGAACTAGAGCCCAATCTCACTTAAGACAATCTACACAAAAATCCTAATATATATATATATATATTAGGAAACAGAATTCAGCAGCATTAAAATATCAAGAATTATTCAATATTAGGAAATTAATAATATAATCATATAAATGGAAAATAATATGATCATTTTACAAGCTACTGAAAGGTATCTAATAAAATTCAACAGTCTTTCTTGATAAAAAACAAACAAAAAAACCAAACACAAAACACTTGATAGGACACAACATAGGACTACATGCATAGTCACCTAACAAAATTTTCTTTATGCTTAATGAGAAAATTCTCAGTAAAGGCAAGCAACTGGGGAACAATACAATTATACAAAAGAACATAATTTGAATCATGAAGATTAGAGAGGAGGAGGTAAAAACTATTCACATTTGTAAAGGTTTTGATCAGTACCCAGAAAATACTTTAAAACAAAACAACAAATGCAAATGGCTTCTATGAATAAGGTGCTCAATCTTACTTGTGCTAAGTGAAATACAAATTACATCTACTTTGAAGGTAGCATTTTTCATCTACTACACAAAAATCCAATAGTTTGATTAACACCCTCTTTTGGCAAGCCTGGAGGGGAGAAGGGACACCCATTCACTGCTGATGACAGTGTAAACTGGCCAAATCTCTAAGGCAGGCAATACTTAGCAAATTATAAATTATATATTTTTTGCTCAGCAATTCCACTTCCAGGAATTTTATTCAACAGATACACTCAAAAAGTGCAAATAATGTATGTACGTTGTTATAATTATTACAGTATTCCTTATATAGTAAAAGATAAAACCAACCATCCTGCCAATCAGTAGAATTGTATGCAGGCATAAATAAGAATGAGATATGCCTTTGAGAGAAGAAAGCAGTACATGTATCTTATATGTGTCCATTTCTGTGATAGGGATAGGTAGACAGTGTAGGTTTATATTGTTTGAATATACTGTTAAAAAAAAAACAAAACTGAAGGGTAGAAAAAGAATTACTGGTGAGGAAGCAGGTAGAGAACGAGGTAGATGGATTGGAAATGAGTGAACTGATGACTATACTGAGAGAAACAATTTTACCTCTATCTACCTTTTTGTAGGTTTTTTTTTTTAAATTTTGGTATTCCATGAACATATTACCCTTTAAAAAAAGCATTCTTAAGTAAGACATTAAAATTCACATACTCTTTGATCAAATAATTCTATTTTTAGGAATTAATTCTAAGGAAATGATTTAAATGCGCACAATGATATAAGCGTAAGAAGTACTCATTGCAGAGTAGCTTGTAATTGTGAGTATGAGAGAGAAAAACAGATAAAAAGAGAAATAATTCAAATGCCCAACAGTATAAAATTACTTAAATAAATGCCATTATATTTACACTACAGAATATTATGCAATAATTGTGGTGTAAAATAATATTTAAAGACTTGGGAAGATGTTCACCATATATTTATGGTTATGTTCAGGTAATTAAACATGGAGACCATTGGACTGGGTGGCTCTAATGCCTTGGCAGCCTACATAAACAAAAACGAAATCTAAGGCAGAGTCAATGCACTGGAATCTGAGAAAACAAAACTTAAGACCGCCAATCATAAAAAGCCAACCAGACTTTCCCAAATAAGGCAACAGCTTAAGCTTTAGCCAATCAAACAATTCCTTTGCTTTGCTTCCGTGCCTTCTATAAAAAGCTTTCCCCCAGCTCCCGCGGGCACAACTGCTCCTAACCACTTTTGTTTTGGTGCTGTCCAAATTGAATAGATGTTTGCTCAAATAAAATCTTGTACATTTTAATTGCTTCAGTTTACCCTTTAACAGTTCCAAATCATCATGAACAGTATAATCCCATTTTTTACAGAGTGTACATATATACTTATACATACGCAGGATGAGACTCAAAAGTTATAGACTAAAATAGTTAATAATGGCTTCTTCTGGCTCATAGGATTAAGATAGATTTTAATTCTCATCCTTTTGCTAACATATATTCTAAAACGAACATATATTTCTCTTATAAATTAAAAATTTTACAATCAATCATCAAGGTAAAATAAACATCAATCCATGTCAGTTTAAATGCGGTAATGTACAATATATTTCGTCTTGCTGTTACTTTATGAATAGAATGACAGAATGTAAGTAAAGTCAGGCTACAAAATGAAAATATTGGCCTGAACTTGAAGATAATTATCTTATTACAGACTTAATATTCACCACACACTCTTATAAATGCTTCCTTTAAACTGTCTTATTTAACTCTCACAATATTCCATTGAGGTTGATGTTGTTATTGTCCCATTTGACAGAAGAGAAAAAGCCTTGAGAGGTTAAGTAACTTTTTCAAGGTCATGCTGTTTGTACAATGACAGAGCCAGGACTCAATGTTTGCAGATGTAGCTATTCTCCTGTATATTCTCTATACAGCTACTCTGTATGGACAGTGTCCATACTGATAAAACAAGCAGGATATTTGTCAAATCCCCACTTGATGATGTGGTGTCATCATTATCCGAATCAATTTTAGGATTTTGTAAAATTGATTGTAAAGTCAGCAATCTGAATGCTAAAAGCAAGGGACTGGCAGTCTCTAGACACTGAGGGATCCATTGGCCTCTCTCCTGCACCTCCTGGCAGAGAGTTGCCAGAGCTGCATTTCTGTATCTGAAGAGTGGCAAACCTAATAACATCAGTCTCTTGACCTCGGTGAGGTAAGCAGCAAACAACACTTCTTCACTGTGAACTTTCAAAAAAGACTGGCCACAGAGTTGCACAAATTACAATTAAGAACTCTATGGAATTAGCTAAGTGATACTGCCTAATTAGATTAGATTTAAAGGAGTAAAATATAAAAATAAAAACACAACCTGATGAATTTTTTTGATCTAGGTAATCATCTTAAAATAAAAACAGGAAACTCCCTCATTAGTTTCACCCCAGTCACTACTAAATGGCATGACATGTAAGGCAATTACGAGTTGTACAGGTTAACTTCCCACTTGCTCATTTTTGTCTAAATTACCATGGCTACAGCAGGATAAAGATATATAAACTTCAGAAATGTTTAATAAGAAAATACGGTGATTCTTATTAGTGTATGAATTTACTAAATATTTTACTTAAAGGAGAAAAAAGAAACAAAAGTCACAAAATTCAGATAAAATTTCTCAAATCTGGTGAGACCAAACTGTTCAATAATAACAGTTAAGATATAACATTGTCTATGAGCAGTGGTCCATCAAGAAAAGGTTTTGGAGAAAGACTATAGATAAATCACTTTTACCTTATGAATGTTAAATTTTAAAAAATGGAATTTTGATGGAAAGAATCCAAAGCACCATGAAACAGGCTTGTTCACAAATACTATTGGTCTTTGGAAATAAAGGTGTCATAAGAGATGGATATCTGAGGGGAGATTGAGGTACATGCTGTGTGTGCCTGGACTAGAGGACATGATTGAGACAAAAATATATGGTACAGGAATGACAAAGAGATTTAACTTGGGATCCAGTACCAATCTATTGGCCATGCCTGTCTAGAGAGATGGGCTGAAGAGACAAGGAGACTGAACCTGGCTCAGAGAGGATTGCTATGATTGATTAGCTATGTCTGCCAAGGACAAGGAATAAACACACTGTGAAAGCCAAGCTATGAGTCTGGTATCCCTACACTAGTAAATTACGTAGACAAGGAAAACACAGCTAGAATTAGTATCAGAACAGTAAAGAGAGACTAAAACATATTTTTCAGATTAAGAACGTGTGTGTATATTTATACATCTGTAAAAGGCTTGTTGTTAGATTAATATATAGATATGGGCAAATGGGGAAACAAGACTTTGGAATGTCAGTGTCCCTGGCTTACCTTTTTTTTTTTTTTTAAACATCTTTATTGGAGTATAATTGCTTTACAATGGTATGTTAGTTTCTGCTTTACAACAAAGTGAATCAGTCCCTGGCTTTTCTTGATACGTCCAGGCTTCAAGATCTTGAGTCATCTCAGCTTTACCTCTCTTGATTGAAGTTTACTCACTTATAAAACACAAATAATAACACGACCTATCTCAAAGGTTCTCACAGGATCAAATGTAATCATGCACAATAAATGGTAGCTATTATATAATGCAAAATGGCGCCAGATACTCAGAACTCGTGCCTAACAGGAAGAAGAATGCTTAAGGTGAGCTCCATGGGGACTTGAGGGGTGAGATCCAGAGTACTAGCTAATTTGTAAGCCTTGGAACTCCAAAGTTTAATATAGAACAGCTTATTCAGGAAAAGCAAAATGATTCATTCCACTCAGTAATGAATTCCTTTATGCACAGTCTCTGCTTTCCCACAGCCCAACATTAACCGCACACTGTGCTAGAGCTTGCAGGTTTTGTGTGGCATCATCATTACTTATGAAGCAGGATAATTGTTGTTGTTGTTGTTTTATTTTTTAATAATACTTTGAATATTTCTACCAAAAAAGTTCATTACACAACTAGCAACAATTTAAGGGTGAAAAAAGACCAGAGCAAAGGTTATTCATCTTTTCTCATTACCAGATTATATCTTATAAAGTAGTTTACAAATGTCACTCTTCTTGATCAATACAAAATACCTCCACAATCAGCAGAACTGTTGCTCTTCTACTTTTTTATAATTCTATAGGCATTTGGCTTATGTTCAACCCTCTATTCCCAGAGCTTCCCATTTCCAGGAGGAAGGATAAGATAAAGCCAAGAATAAAGGGCATCTGGCTAAGAATAAATTTAGTGCTCCCTTGAGGGCTGCTGAAAATCAAGCACAGTGATGTCCCCTGCACTTCAAAATTGCTGCACATGCTGACTTTGCACCTCGCAGACTCTAGACCTGGTGGTCTTGCTGGATGTTGCATGCAAATCTGTTCTTTGATGTGTTTGTGGAAATCCTGGCTAAGACCCACTGCCTGTCTAGTCCTGTTATCTGCTAGAAGCCACTGGGTAACTGAATGCACACACTTCTAGCCAAGCTGGGTCCAATGAATCACTCTCTCCCCTATGACATGCTATCAGTTATAAACATTGGTAACAGGAAGCCCCAAACTATGGTGAGAGGGCTTGCATCTGTCTTGCTGGCCACAAAGAGACCTGGCCTAAATGTCTAACAGAGACCCATTGCTAAAGGACTATGAATGGAGTGAAATGGTCACCACTACAGCTGTTCTGAAACAGAGAAACTTGTTGGCCCTTGGAGATTTTGAAATGAAATCCTTACAACCAACTAAATTTATTCTCAGGCATATTTTACATTTCTTGATAGAGCTAAAGTCAGTGTGAAATATCAAGAAAGTACTTTGATTTTAAAAGAAACAATTGCATAGCAGAATTCTCATTCTTTATCACAGAGTTTTTAATACCAAAAAAGCATGACCTGAAACACCATTAGTTTGAAAGAGAAGAACTTTTTTTTGTAGCCAGCTTAAAGGATTTGTGTTCTATACAAGAGATATGTTATATTCTGTTGGTGTCTGCATAATTAAAATAATGCTTTGGGGAAAAAAAAAAAGATGACTGTGTACAGTCATGGGAATTAGAAGCCTCACAACAAAATGGGATTTCACAAAGGGTATTGTTCCAACTATGGATAAGGCTACATAAAAATCGTTTTTCAGCAAAAATTTAAATTTTATTATTTAGTAGACAGACAAAACTGTTGCAATCCAATCTTTATATATATGTACGATACCTCCAAGAGGCAATATCATGCAGGGGTCAAGTACACAGACTCCCTCGTCATGTAGACCTGTGCTAAACTCCTTTTTACGAACCTTTAACAGATACACAGTGGTGAGCAAGTTAACCTAAGCCTCAATTTCCTCACTTGTAAAATAGGTATAATAGAACCTCCCTCTTTTAGGGCTGCTGTGAAGGTTAAATTAGATAATATATATGTCTGCTGAGAACAGAATGCCTGGTACAAGATAAGCATTATTAAGTGCAGTCCTATTTTTATATTCTAAGAACAGCTTTTTGTCCCTCACCTAAAATAAAAAAACTCCCTAGAAACTATTATTACAAAATTTCCTTTAAAAATATTCTATGCAATAATCACAGTTTTATTTGCAAAGTGTTCTTTCTAGAAACAGAACAGGAAGACTTTGTTGTTGTTTTTTGCAATGAATTGGGATGAGACTTATTTCTCTCAGCATCCCTGTCTTCTCCTCAGTATAGTCTGTACTGTGTCCCCTGATCCAAAGTAATAAATGCCATCATTGATAAGAATCATACTTTAAATAACATAAAAATGTTATAAACGTTTAAATGAGAATTTATATACAAAATAATACAGGAGATGTGTCAAAGAAATCAGAGTTCCAGAGAGTTCATTTTTACTCGTTTTCGAGTACTTCCATAAAGTAATCTGCCTTAAATTAAGAACTCCTAAAACAATCTTCCTTAAATTCTGAGAAAAAGGCAGACTAAAACCTTCGCCTTCCCCCAATCTCTATTTAAATATGGGAATGAGCTATTTACAACAAGAATAGAAGTAAAGTTTGTCTGGGAGCACTGTCGCTGCCAGAGAAAGACCCCTAATGAGAAATGGCGGATTTTGCTGTGGCAGCTGTGTCTATGTACAGACCTACTTATTCTGAAATCATGCAGACTCATCTTAATAGGGGTCTAAGCACAATGAGCAGATAGGGGGAAATTCACACATTTTACTTGGGTTCCTGTTTACTAAAAAAGCACACCCAGTCATTAGGTTTAACTAGATTGAAATTACATGCTAGACTATCATACTGAAATTTCCATATATGTTAACTGGGTTTCTTTGTCTACTAAATATGATGTATATCTTATATATCAGCTGTCTTTAAAGTTCAAAGATGGGGATCTCTGGGATACTAGTATATGGGAAAAGTATATTCAAAGGGAGGGAGGCAGAGAGCAAAGGTAAACCAAGTCTACTTAACTATTTTTGCCTTGAGGCCAGCCCTGAGGTTAGAAGTAAAAAGGAATCAGACAACAGGCACAAGTGACAGAATCAACCAAGTTGCCCTTACATGTACAGAGAATAAACCTCCACAGGGTGATCTGAAGAATTCTGACAGAATCCACCCCTCTCATAAATGTCCCCTCAGAGCGAGTCTGTGAGTGGCATTGAAAATTCCTGCAGTATTTGTTCCTATGCGTTAAATCTTCGAAAGTCCTCACTCAAATGCCATGGGGCAGCAGGAAGATTATAACACATTAAGACCTTGTCAATTATTATTATCTTCATTTGAAGTAAATTAAAAGAACAGATATATGGCCAGCTCCAGAGTTCTGAGGGATGAGACAAAATGGTAGAAGAAGAAGAACATTTACAAAAGGCTGCCTACATGCCAGGCCATTTACATGAAATGATTTCATAGCAGGGACTGTTAGTATTAAGTAAGGACTATTATTACCCTCATTTCACAAATAAATAAACAGATGCTCAGAAAAGTTAAGTAATCTACTCAAGATCACATAGCTAATAATGGGCAGAGCAAGGATCTGAATTTGGGGCAAACTCAAGAGAATGAGTTTTTACTACTATCCTAGCATTCGGATAAGCACATTTAGAGGTAGGAGAGGGCCCAAGAAAATTCCAGTGTGGAAGAACATTTTCCAAAGAGTAAAGACCAAAAGGGACATCCAGACCACTACTGGGCACCATGTGTCTGTGGGATTAGAGCACTGAAGGATAAGCAAGTCAGTCTACTATAGTTTGTAACTCCTAGGGAAGGAAGCAGATTCAAGAAGAAAGACCAGTCTATTATCTCACAGTTGGCACGTTGAGTAAAATCAAAAGTAAGACTTTCAACCTTTCACTAGTTCTGTGATTCAGACTATTAATCCTCCCCAACAGTCATATTCTGTCATATCTAAAAGTACAAGAAAGTATGAAAAAGATTATTTAGGTGAATATTTTGAATGGATATAGCTGAGAATGAACTATCATATATAAACCCCATTGTTCTATAACCTTACCTAAATCATAACTTTTATCTTCATTTAAATTTTATTTGGCTATTATATATTCCAGTATATTATATATATATTAAATTTGGCCATTATACATTCTCTACTCAAAAAACTTCTTTTTAAGAGAGCAAAATATTGGATGTAGGATAGGTCATCTTCTTGGCTAGTCTTGAAACAGATATTGAATACAACTAGTACATATTTTGTAGAGTCCAAAGAATTTACTTTTTAACATATTTTTTGATAATAGTAACCTCACTCTTAGAATTCACAGTAAAATTCTAAACACCAATTTACATATTCATAACCCCTAGGTGACTGAAATTTGACACTTTTAAACGCAAGTCATTGGTAGCTCATGTAGCTACAGTAAAGCTTCTCTGAGTGTTTTATAGAAATATCAAGATACATTTGCTCATACGTAATAAAAAATACATTTCAACAATATAAAAATGGAGAGGCCATCAGTGACTTTCATTTGACTGCATCAGGCTCTCTTAGTCAGTCTAGTGTACTAACACTGTATATCAAAATGTTATACGCAAAAAAAAAAAAAAAAACAAGCAATCCAATTAAAAACTGGGCAGAGGATCTGAATAGACATTTTTCACAGAGGACATACAGATGGCCAACAGGCACATGAAAAGATGTTCAACATCACTAATTACTAGGGAAATGCAAATCAAAACCAATATGAGATATTACCTTATAACAGTTAGAACGGCTATTATCACAAAGACAAGAAATAGCAAGTGTTAGAAAGGATGTGGAGAAAAGGGAACCCTCATACACTGTTGGTGGGAATGCAAATTGGTGTGGCCATTATGGAAAACAGTATGAAGATTCCTCAGAAAATTAGGAATAGAACTACCATATGATCCAGCAATCCCACTTCTGGGTATTTATCCAAGGAAAATAAAAACACTGATTCAAAAAGATATATGCACCCCTAAGTTCATTGCAGCATAACTTACAATAGCCAAGATATGGAAATAAATGTCCATTGATGGATGAATAGATATAGAAGATGCAGTATGTATATGTGTATATATATATATATATAAATATGCACATATATATGAATATATATGCATATATACATGTATATATACACACACAATGGAATATTGGCCATAAAAAAGAATGAAATCTCATCATCTGTGACAACATGGATGAATGTGCAGGGTATTATGCTAAGTGAAATAAGGCAGCAGGAAAAAGACATCCTATGATTTTACTCATATGTGGAACATTAAAAAACAAAACAAATAAACAAACAAAACAAAAACTCATAGATACAGAGAGCACATTGGTGGTTACCAGAGGGGAAGAGGGTTGAGGGGTAGACAAAAGGGGTTAAGGGGTTCAACCGTATGGTGATGGATGGTAACTAGACTTTTGGGGGGTGATTACTTTGTGTAATACAGATGGTGAATTAAAATGTTGTACACCTGCAACTTACGTAATAAAAAAAAAGTTATATTGCTTGGTAGAAGGTATGTGTGTAAGGCATTTCTTTTCTATATATCAGATCATAAACAACTACATTAAAAGCTGTCTACCTTATAGAAGAATATCATATCTATTACCCTTTCATTTTTTCTTCAATTAATTCTCACTCTACCAAATTTATATTTTATAAAGAATACTGATACATAGATATGCATGAAGACACAAATTCCTCCACAGCATAATCACATTGAAAACAGAAGGAGTAAGGATTAAAAATATTTGTATTTAATACCAAATATGTATTTTTTACTGTATCTATTATGTGAGGCATATTATAGATTTATGATCTGTCAATTGCATTGTTTCTCCTTTAAATAGAAATATTTCTTAGAGCTTACTCCTAAGATTTATATTACATATTACTATAACTTGCAATTATAGGTTAAAGGTTATATGCAATTTTTAATATGTAAGCCTATCTTTTTAAAAAACCACCCCAAATTATATCTACACAGAGACATTTTTCCCTTCTGTTAACTATGGATGTATGGTAGAAAAAGACATTTGAGAGTTGCTTTCTCACAATAATTGTCTTCGCTGGCCTTTTTATTTTATGTGAATCCAAACTACACTACGTCTCAATAATGCTGCAAACAGAAATGACTTTTTCTTTTTTTTTGGCCGCACGGCATGTGGGATCTTAGTTCCCCAAGCAGGGATCGAACCTGCACCCCCTGCAGTGGAAGCACGGAGTCTTAACCACCAGACCACTAGGGAAGTCCCCAGCAATGACTTTAAACTGATGTGTTAAAGCAATGTAGCCATATTAGCTTCTTAAGATTCTTTTTTTATATACTACACTTTTGATAGTTATGAGCAATACAGCTATGGGATACCTAACATATATATATATATATATATATATATATATATATATATATATAAAATTAATATCAGTCCTAAGATTTCTGATTAAAAATTAAATATATTCTTTATGTTACTTTAATACCACTCACAATTACTTGCTGGATATGTTCATCTCTACTTCATTCACTCACTCATTCAACAAATATCACTGGTGCTAATTATTGTTGGGTTTTGTATTAGTTCCAGGAAAACAAAAGATGATATGACGTGATCATTGAGAGGCTTAGAGTCTTCATAATACAGCAACTAGCAGCCTCCATTTTCTAGTCTTATAGTGAAGTAAGGAATAAGTAAAGTTTGTTAACAGGAAAATCCAATTAAATTGAAATATTTACATTTCTACTTGGTAATATCTTCCAAAGAGCTACTTAGAAATAACGTAAGATTTTTACCACAATTTAATTTCATTTAAAATCCATCCATTTTACTTAGTGATTCAAACCACCCCATTTCCAACCTATCTTAATTGTAGACTGTATATCAAATGATAAGTATAACCGGGAAGGAATCTAATCTGAGATTTTCTATAAAGGCCACTATAATCCAGTTAGGGAATAGTTCAACACATTAATTATGAACAAAAGTGCCCCAAGCCATCTGGCATCCTCAGTTAGCCTTAGAGAGTGCTAGGGAAAAAAACTAGAGGATATTGTACTGAATTCAAGTTTACTAATAATCAAATTCTAAATTCTTCAGATTTTAAGTTTTTTTAGTTTTCACTCTTAAAAAAATACTTATTTGATGTCATACTTACTACAAGCTTTTACTCCTAGTTGTACATTTATATATACTTTGCTTTACTGTTATATCAATGATATTTTATAGACTTATATGGAAAACACAAATATGTAGGATTGCATGGAAACTGATAGTCCATGCAGTGTAACACTGCTCTTCTGTGGCTGTTTCATCTCCATCATACTCCAAATACTATTTTCAGAATGATGCACTTAAAAACTTGTAGTGACAGAGGTCTTACTCCATTCCAGAGTGTCAGCTCCTGACACTTATGGTTTTGCACACACAGGTCTTATGTCTAAAGTGCTCTTCCCTTGGTTTGTCATCGAGCCAAAGGATACTTGTCACTCTGGATCAGCATCAATGTCACTGCTTTAGAGCAATTTCCCCTGCCACTCAGTCTCTATCAGGTATCTCTACCTGATGCTTTTCTTTCTCTCCGTCTTTGCACTTTTCACAATTTATTATTTTGCCTTCTTTAATGATTGATGTCTATCATATTTAATCATCACAACAGCCCTAAGAAGTACTAGGTACTTTTAGTTTCCACATTTTACAGATAAGGACACTTGCTGCTCATTGTTAAATGCTAAACACCTATCATGTGCCTGGCTCATATTTATATACAGTTAACAGTCATTGAAAACATTGACTGAACCAACCTAGAGTTGAAATTTGACTCTCTGGACATGATGGGGAAAGTGAGGCAGAGATAACTAGGTTTGAAACCTGCCTGAATATATAATCCTGATAGAGTTCGAGACATAGATACACTCTAAGCCTCATTTTTTCATCAGTGAAATGAGTATAATACCTACTCCACAGAATTATTGTTAGGACTGAATGAGTTCATTAATGAGGTAATCAAAATAACCTAACCCTAATAAGCCCTCCTAATTTGTGTTCATTTACCCTAATACCAGCCCATGGATGTTTAAAGGACATATCTCATTTCTCCTTCGAATGATAGCCTTTCAAATAAAATATCTTGTCCTTTATTCCTCCAGTTAATTAGCTTGTGTTTCTTAAATTGTCCTTTTATTCATTGACTTATCAGTTTAATCAGCAAATATTTATTGGGTACCTACTATTTAAAAGATATAATTACTCATAAATCCTGGTTATCATGGAGCACACAACTAAATAGAAAGCCAAATTATACCACCAGTCACTCAAAATCAGGGTCACTCAGAGGACTTGTTAAAGCACAGACTGCTGGGAGTTATGCCTAGACTTTCTGATGCAGTACGTCTGGGTTGGGCCCTGAGAATTTTCATCTCGAACAAGTTCTCCAGTGATGCTGATGTTGCTGGTTCAGAGATCACACTTTGAGACCCAATGAACTAGAATATAGTGATATTTGCCATGGAGAAGTAGAAAATCTGTGAAGGAAGAAATTACTTAAAAAAAAAAAATCCCAAAAGTTTGATGGAGAAAATGGCATGAGCTCTGGCCTTAAGGGATGGAAAAGGATTTGAATGAGGTTTCATAATTTCTACCTTTTGGGTGCAAATGATCATATTTGAATGAATATGACAGCAGATGTTTTGATAATCCAAGAATGAAAACAAATTGAAGAGAAAGTATAAAATTCTGTTCAGTGGAAATAAGTGGCAACTATTATATCAAAAGAACCCATGATATAGATTTATCGGTAGAAACTGATATATAGCAGTATGAAGAAAACCTATTAAAGAAATTTTGAATCTATATCTAATATTGCATGAATTAAAGAGTTAAATGAGACAATCTACATTATGGTACCATGCTGACTCCGGCCTAAGGGACCAAGTGTATTTGCTATTACATCATTGATGTTTTCTTGTTTTTAATTCCAGAAATTGCCTATTCTACAAAATGCATATTTTCTCTGAAGCATTACTGGTAAGTTGATAAAGAAACAGCTGGTTACAGGTTAAAACAGAGTGGGAATTCATAAGCCCTTTTACATTATCCTTCACTGAAAGAAAAAAATTACTCAAAATATATAAATAAAAACATTGCACACATGTAACACAGCATGCTACTTTGAGGAACGGCTGAAGCTTAATGCACCCAATGTGTTATTCCCAAGTAGGGCAAATGCAGTTTCTGAGTCAGCTACAACTTCAAAGGTAAAATTTGAAGGAAAATCTGAAATTTCTTAGCTAAAAGGAACTGACATCAGAAGTATAATCAATGAACTGCACTGATGGAAAATACCATCCATGAATAATTAATAAAAGTATAATGTGTCAAATTCATGTTCCAATTCTGTAATTATAGACATGATTGATTAAGCAGTTCTTTATGAACTGGCATACCTAGTGGTGTGCCGAGTGGACTCTAACAGATTTAGCAACTCTGCATTCAGACATCATGTTGGTAATCTGAAATTAGTGATGACAGGAGTATTCACACCATGAAAATTTGCAAAGACTACAAGCAAGGGATCTCTTTTTCTTCTTCTTTTTCAGAGCTGATTGTTAAACATTTGCCATTTTCAATTCTGAGTTCCTGCTTCTTGAGGCTAATGTACTAAAACTCTGATTATTTGCACATCATTAGAAGATGAGGGCTTCCCTGGTGGCGCAGTGGTTGAGAGTCTAGCTGCCAATGCAGGGGACACGGGTTCGTGCCCTGGTCTGGGAAGATCCCATATGCTGCGGAGCAGCTGGGCCTGTGAGCCATGGCCGCTGGGCCTGTGCGTCAGGAGCCTGTGCTCCGCAGCGGGAGAGGCCACAACAGTGAGAAGCCCTCGTACCGAAAAAAAAAAAAAAAGAAGATGAAAAGAAAGTTAAATATTTGAATTTCCTATGCTAAGAAGAAGAATTAGTATTATTTTTTTAAATGTTTACAGTGTCTTTAAATGAGTGCTAAATGTTTCACATTCAGTTCTTCCTCACAAGTACCCTTTGAGGAAGGTATTAAGTTACATTTTATAAAGAGTGAAACACAGATTCATTGAGGTAAAATAACTTGCCCAAGGCTTATTCTTGACTAGTATACATTACTGTCTCCCTAAGTCAAAAACATACTTGAGAGATTCTTCTGTCCTCTTCAGTCTTGGAAACAAGGATAATTGAACCTAAGTTATCCATTTTGAACAATATAAAATAATGTAATTAAAAAAGGGAGTGTTAAGGTTGTGTTAGTTTAAACACAGGGGAAATATTCTCAATAGTAACAGATTTTATGAAATTCAATTCTCTCCAATATTTTAGGACATGAAGCTTGACCTTACATAGTTCATGTAATGAAGCCTCAAGAAATATTTGATTATCTTTTAAAGGTTCCTTCGAATTTAGCAATTCTGTGTGTTTTTATGGTTGGGTGTTTTTAAAAAGGAATATATTTGGTATGATGAATTGATGAAAGACATTTGTCATTCATGGTAAAAGTTTATTAAACTCAGTTTCATTTTAGTCACAGGCAAAGCATTATAAGATATGAGAAGCTAAGTATTTTTACTCAAAATGTTTCTAATATCTTTTGCTTTCCTTAGGGCAAAGTTTAGCTCAACAAATTATCTCTTGAGCATAACGGGATACGCTTCCACATTGATGGAAGATTTATATACAGTTTTGAGACTGTCTCTATTACTACCATCTAATAATATTATTGGAATCTTAAATATACCAAGTGCCCTTCAAATTTTCATCTTTAAAGAGTTGAAAATTTATAAATGTATACACACACATACATGCGCGCACACACACACACACACACACACACACACAGTGCTCATGTCTAAGGATCTTAATAGAAAGTCTGCACAGTCTAAATAATACCATGTTAGATCAAACAAGCAAACAGGTTTTTAAACCTTTGGCTTATTAAATTTCAACAGAGGATTTTAAATATTAAATAAATAAAAATTTCATCTAGAGGGAAAACAGGTAGATAATTTTCAGAATTAACTAGATGCTTAATAATTATTTTCTTAAAATTTTTCAGAAGCTCTAATAGCTTATTATCCATTTTCATTTTCTATGAGAAGATAATTCTAGATGGAAGGGAATTTGATACAGATTTGTCTGTGTGTGTGATACATTTTTGCACGTGGATGGGTATGTGTATGGATTCCCTAAAACATACTGCAAAGTTTTGGTGTTGGGGAGCAAGCAAGATTCCATTAATAATTATTTGCTAAATGAATGAAACACTTACTATGTGCTGGCCCAGGGCTAGACACTGGGGGACATCCGCAAGGTTTCTGCCTACACGGAACTAAGAGTCTGGTAGACTAAAGAGGTTCTTCAATACCCATGTCTTCCTTTAATCTTTTGAACTAAAATTCTGCTAATAAATTAAGAAAACATATTTGATACATAGACCTAGGCTTGGAGATGTCCAACTAAATACCAAAGAATTCAATCATTCCCACAGACCGTGTTTGTAAAACAGTGTGTGGTATTCCACAAATAGGATGACCTTACAAGAAATATATACACACATACAGATCTTGAACAGAAGATAGGGCCAATTTTCAAAATGGCATACTACAAAGAAATAGGAACTATTTTTCTTTCATACTAGTAGCTCAACCTCAAGTTTTTCAAAAGAGACATAATATTTCCTGTGTGTCATCTCAGTTGCCTGATTATAAAACACTGTATCTCCAACTTGTTTTCTTATTAAATTTTATCTTCAGAGTAGATTTCTTGTTCCAAAACATATTTTAAACATTATATGGTTTGCGACTCTTTCATCAAAAAAAAAATCTTTAAACCCAAATACATCTTCTCTAACTCCTAAGCTAAATAGTTCCAGGAAGAAGCAGCAGCATGTAGCTTAAGTGAAATGTTATGTGAGGTCTGGAGAATTAAGCAGTTTGGAATAGGAGATGCAATTTTATTACATGGAAGTGACTCATTCTTACACCACCGAGTGTGATTTCTGAAATTGTTATCTGGAAGCAAATGTGTGAGGTAAACAGTCTTTTAAAAAACATAAGTAATGGGCTTCCCTGGTGGCGCAGTGGTTGAGAGTCTGCCTGCCGATGCAGGGGACACGGGTTCGTGCCCCGGTCCAGGAGGATCCCACATGCCGTGGAGCGGCAGGGCCCGTGAGCCGTGGCCGCTGAGCCTGCGCGTCCGGAGCCTGTGCTCCACGACGGGAGAGGCCACAACAGTGAGAGGCCCGCGTACCGCAAAAAAAATAAATAAATAAAATAAAAAATAAAAAACATAAATAATAGCTCATCATCCTTTGTTCATCCTGGATAATAAATAAATGTAAAACACTGATTTAAAGATATTTTTCTGCATTAGTGATAAAGACACATTAACAATATAGTCTGAAATGTAAAAAATGATTTATGAAATTAATTAGCAAGTTCCTAGGAGGAAACACAACATCCAGTATATAATAATTTCTGTCCCATATAACTAGTTTGGTATTAATGAAGCCAACATGCAGGGAATATGTACTGTGTGTAGGCACTATGGTTAAAGAACTGGGGTTATAGAGAACACAAGTAGTTCCTGACCTTAAGTTACTGAGAAAGAGCGAAATATGTTAATGTCTATCCCCTAAAATTCACTCCCTCCTTCATCTTAGTAAGAGAACCACCCTCACCAACTTGTAACTAGACAAATGGCTACCTTTGTAGAGATTACTTTTTTCTAGCTTTTCTTGTAGCTACATTCTGGACAAGAGGATGAGAGCAGGTGAAGGGTGTAACTTCCCCTTGAGGATGAAGCTCCTTGCCCTGTCATTCCTGTCCCCCCCATCCCAGACGTGGGAACACCTAATAGTCCCTTGTGAGGACCCAGCTTCAGCTCTCTATATAATGATCACACCTGGGTGATAGCAGAGCAACAAGATGGAAGCAACCTGGATGCCCGAATAACCACATGGAGTATAGCTGCTCCCAGCTTCCTCCACTGACCTCAAGGATATTACATCAAAGAGAAATAAACTTACATTTTATTTGAACCATTGTATTTTGAGGGCTTTTTTTTTTTTTTTTTTGCTGTACGCAGGCCTCTCACTGTTGTGGCCTCTCCCATTGCGGAGCACAGGCTCCGGACGCGCAGGCTCAGTGGCCATGGCTTACGGGCCCAGCTGCTCCGCGGCATGTGGGATCTTCCCGGACCAGGGCACGAACCCGTGTCCCCTGCATCGGCAGGCGGACTCCCAACCACTGTGCCACCAGGAAAGCCCTGAGGGCTTTTGTGATACTGCAACTTAGTGAATCCCTAATACAATAAATAAGCAAACACGAGACATCTGCTGACAGTCTTGCTCCTCAGCTAGTCTTCCTAATTTCTGTAAAAGGCAAACTCCATTGTTCTATAGTCGTTCAGGCCCAAAATTCGGAATCCTTCACGCTTCACTTTAGCTCACATACAATTTCCAGTCCAACCCATTATCAGATACTACTGGCGGAACTTTTAAAACAGCTCCTAAATTTGACCATTTCTTACCATCTCCACTTGTACCCCTTTAGTCCAAGTCATCATTATCCCCCTTCTTAACTATTTCAATAGCCTCCTAACTGATATCCCAGCTTCCTTTTGCTACTAGAGAGTTTGTCATAGCTGCAAAAAAGCTCTAAGGTAAAGCATGTTGCTCTTTTGCTCAAACCCTTCTAGGAATTCCCACCGTGCTTAAAAGCAAAAAAAGAATATATTTTTATATTTATATATATTTATAAATATAAATATATATATATTTATATATATAAAGCCTTTACCATGGCTACAATGCCATTGAAACTCTTCTGTCATTGCTTTCTTTACCTAACTCCTTCACCTGCACCCCTGTGACCATTTACCCCACTCCAGTCACACTGGGTTCCATACTGTTCTTTGAACATGTCAACCACAACCCCATCTCATGGCTTGACACATTTTTATTCCTTTTGCCTAAAATGTTCTTCCTTCGGATATTAGCATGGCCCATCATCACCTCATTCATGTCTCTGCTTCTGCTTAATGTTCAACTGATAGAGTCCTTCCGTGACTACCGTGCAAAATATACCAATCCTTCCCCATCCTGCATGTCACTCTCTGTCCCCTTACCACACTTTGGTTTTCATAGCACTTATCGGTACCTGATCTCTATATATAGCTCACACACACACACACACACACACACACACACACACACACACACATTATATATATAATGTGTGCATGTATATATATATATGTCTGTACTCAACACATACACATTATACATAGTATTTGTTTGTTTGTTGTGTATCTCCCCCATTAGGATAAAAGTACTAGAGAAATTTTGTATCCTTTGGTCTCTACTATAACCTAAACACTTGGAACAATGTCTGGCACATAATAAATGCAAAATAAGTACTTCCTGAATGAATAAATTGGATGAATGAACAAAACACAGTCTGACCAATGTTCTTGTATAGAGGGACCCAGAAGATGTTATAGGAACTTCAGAAAAGAGAATCCAGCCCAGTTAGGAGGTGTCAGAGAAGGCTTCTTAGCAGAGCCAACATCTACATTGACCATGAAGAGCAGTAATATTTCAGTGTATATACTCCAGTCAGAGGAAAACACAGAGTCAGAAAGACAAGCAACTATTTGAAGAAGTTGAGCCAGAGCCACGGAGTGCTGAGTGCAGGGAATCTAACAGGGAAGCAGAAGCAGATCAATAAGCAATGGTGCACCCCGGTGCCAGACACTGGAATTGATGCTTGACATATACTATATTACTTGACAAACGAGGCAACGATGACTAGAAAAGTTTAGAGAATTTCCCCAAGGTTACTGAGCTAGTTAGATGGCAAAATCAAGATTGAAGTTCGCATCTGCTAAGTTCCAAAACCCAGCTCTCTTCATTACACTGTATAGTCATCTGCCAGAAGGAGTTTGGCTTTTTACCATGGGAAGGCACTGGAAAACATCAAACAGGGAGATGACATAAACATATTTGTCTTTGAGTAAGATCTTGCTTATGGTAGTGTAGAGAACGTATGAAAGTGAAATAAGCCTAGAGACAGAAAGACCTAGAGTAATTGGAAAATTTCAAAAGAAGTTATAATAGTCCTCAACCAGAGCAGTAGCAAACAGGGACACAGGATAGTGATAAGCTGATAGATTGAAGAGGATTTGCAGATCAACAGATGTGGAGCCTGGAACCACTCCTGGGTTTCTAAGCGTGAGCTAATGCCAGGGGAAAAGGAGGTATCATCCATGAATTCGGGGAGTAGAGCAGGTAAAGTACAGAGAGGATTATTTCAATATGGTCACATGCTGCTTAAGGGATGAATCTGGATTAAACTCCTAGAATTTATAGCTTTTAGTCCAGTGGTCATTTCTCTACAAGACAACTGAGACCAAATGGCCAAAGCTTATAACATAAAGCACAAGAGACAGAAACCTACTTCAGTCATCTGGTTATGCCAAGAATAGTCTGTGCTTTGTGAGAACAGGAAACAAAATGTACTGTTGTATAAAACACTGAACTATAACTTGCATAAAGAACAAATATTAAAATTAATTTCTCATCACAATATAATGTCATGTGTGTTCACAGTTGGAATAAGTCTTTCATCTCCCAATGTTACTTGTCTCATAAAAGCTGCTTTGCGGAGTAGAAAGAAGAACATTGTCTTTCCAAGAACAATAAATGAAAGCAGCATCTTTTTTTAACTCATCCCAAGAAAATGCTTGGTGGTGAGATATCAAAAACAAGCAAATGCACTAGCAAATGAAAAAGCTCTTTGCAAAATGTATCACAAGAGAAATAAGTAGAGATTTCAAACATTTACTTAGCAACGAGTATTTTAAAAGAGATAACCAAGCAATAAGCTGACAGTTTAGTTTTACCTGTGCATTGAGAGTATTACACTGGGACCACATGTAAAATAATGCACTCTCTTTTTAAATCTGAAAGCATTTAAGGTACCAGACGAGTTGTTCTGAGCCTTCAGAATACAAAATGTTGCATCTTCAAGGATGTTTTTAAGTGAGAAATAAGCACAGGGTAAAGCCACTTTCTTCTCCAAAAATGCTGATTGGATTAAAAAATTTTGATTCTTTTATTCCTTTAGAACTATATTTAAAGTCTAATTACAAAAAAAAAAAAAAATCAGTATCCTATTACACTAAATCAGGATAATCACTGGGGAACTCAATTCGATTCCCAAATCTTAAACGTTAGAAGGTGTGCAAACAGAACCTACAAAATGCCTCAAGAATACCTTTCAAAACTGTGAAATGGAATGTAATTAACAGGATAATAAGCACTTCAATGGAACTTACTCACCCACTGTTGATACGTATTGGCTATTTGCTCTAGATTTAAATGCCAGCCCTTACAGAAAATTTTGTTTCTAATGAACCAAGACTTTATTTAAAAAACCATTTGTTTTGTAACATGGTCCTATTTCTGTGCTATTTGAAGGCTGGGGAGTTGATATCTGATATTTTGAACCTTAAACTAATCCTCGATTGTTTTCTGAAACAAACATCCAATTGGTCATATTTGTCTTCAGGTCATATAGCTTAAGGCAGTGGTTCTCAAACTTTTATCCTCAAAACCTCTTTGCATTATGAAAAATTACTGAAAACCTCAAAAAGCTTTTGCTTAAATGGGCTGCATTTATCGATATTTATTCCATTAAACCTTAAAACTGAGAATTTTTGTAAATAGTCACTCTCTTGAAAGTAATAAACTTATTACATGTTAAAATATAGTTTTAAATAAAATTAACTACATTTTAAAAACAAAAAATTTAATAGGAACCATCCCACTGTTTTATACTGTTTGGAAATCTAATTGATGTCTGGCTCAATAGAAGATAGCTGCACTTTCTGCTTCTGTATTCAACCTGCTGCTATATCTCACATATCATGTGGCTTCTACAAAACTCTACTGTACACTCATGAGAGAATGAGACAGAAGACAAATAACATGCTCATGTTATTATGAAAATAGGTTTGACCTCAAGGAGCCCCTAAAAGGGTCCACAGACTACACTTTGCCTTAAGGATACTAGTCTGCACAAAGTAGGAAGAAATTTTCAGTTTTCTGTGAGGATTTTTCATGGATAATTTTAAAATATTTATGAACGTTTGTATCTATGATTTACCTACTTAACCTGCGGCATGTAAAACAACTATAATTATAAGAGAACTACTTTCGTCAATCTTCCTCTTATGCTTGGTTTAGTTATAATTCTTGTACCGCCACAATCTGACCTCTTAACTGAGCTTTCAGACGTGTATCCACTGTCATCAACTTGAAATCTCCAGTGGGATGTCTAATAGGCACCTTGACTTCACCTTGTCATAACAGAATTCTTGATTTACTTTCTTAAACACGAACACCTCTCACTTTTTCCCATCTTGGAAAATGGCACCACCATTACCCAACTATTTAAATCAAAAACCTAAAAGTCATTCCTAATTTCTCTTTCTTTCTCACCCATATCACAACTGTGAGCTGCAGAATATACCACACTTCCCGCATCTCCCACACTGCCATCCAAGCCCAAGCCAACATCATAGTTTGCTTAGATTACTGCTATAGCCCCCCAAATGGTATCCCTGTTGCTCCCACCACTTTACAACACATGTTTTCCAACCTCTGATTATTAGTGCCATCCATTTTTTTTTTTTTACCTATTAAACATAAATCAAACCAGGTCCCATCTCAACCTAAACCCCTAAATCTCTTGGAATAAAAAATCAACTACTTATTGGGTACCACATGTGACCTTGCCTCTGCCAACCTTTCCAACCTTAACTCATGCCATTGCCGTCTTTCTGTCTCTAACATTTCCCCACCTTGTAGCTTTACTACTTGCCATTGTCTGACCTCATCTGGAATCCTGTATCCACACTTTTGCGTCTGGCTCCTTCTTGTCATTCAGGTTTCAACTCAAATGTTCCCCTTGCAGCGAAACCTTCCCTGAGCCACCCAATCATTACGACACCCACCTTCATGATTCTCTCTTACATCATCCTGTTGTATCTAATGTATTCATAGCACTGATCACTGTCTGAATGTATTTGCTTGCCTCCATGCTTTTTCTTTGTCCTTTTCCCCTATTACCATCACCAGGATGGAAACTCTAGAAGAGAAGGGGCCGTGTATGTCTTGTTCACTATTACATCCTCAGTGCCCACTGAGATATAGTCAGCATCGAGGAGGTAGTTTTTAGGAATCGAAATTGAGAAATGAATAATCAAATAAATGAATTAGTAAATCATAGTAAGGAAACTATTGAAGAACTTCATTGAAAACTTTCTTTGCTATTCTCAATTGTTGAGGGAAATACAAAGAATTTCATATATTCATGAACTACATTCAGTTAAATCCAAGCTCTGCTTTATCTATAACACCCTTTCTACTTTTGTAGAAACACACCATATGGAGGGAGAGAAAGTATGGTAGTTCAGCAATGCCTGCTATGTATATATGTAACCTAATTCTCAACACAAAGAAAAATCTGCTGAAACATTTTTCCTATTTCATATGCCTTTGACCTTTACAACTGATAAACTTATATAAAAATTCAAATTCATAGGATTAAATGAAATTCCAAAAGTTTCTGTACAAGTCACCTTAATTTGCTTTGAAGAGAATGGTCTGCACAATGGTGCTCAAAAACCTACAAACCAAGTGCTTTTTCTTTGCAGACTAATTTTAAATCACATGAGAGCCTTATCATCAATACTTATCATTAATCTTCTGCTTTTCTTGTAAATTTGATTTTAACCATTTATAGAATCCTATATATGATACTACCACCACCCCATCATCTCCTGGAAGATAAGCCGAACTCTGAGAGTGGATAACTTCATGTAAACTCATGTACATGTACATGGGCACAAAGTACAAATATGTGTGTATTTCCAACAGGGTGAGTCAATACAAATCTTTGCACCAGAAATCTTTTAAATATGGCTTTAATTTGACGGCATGTACCATTATTGAATGAACCATCGGAGAAAGCATAGATCTACCTTAAGAATATGCTGAAGGTATTAAATATTCTAAACCATTATGAAATGCAATTTAATAAAAGAGTAATGTAAAATGATGGTCTATAAACATGAGCCAAATATAAAATGTAACACTGAATTATGTTCTTATAGTCATAAAAATGAGAAAAATTGATGAGTATGTGAATGGCTTTTAATGAAAGTTATTACAATAGGCTATTAACTAAGTTCTACTGGGAATAAATGCTCACTCACTCTCTTCGTTTTACCAGTAGGGAATAAATGATCTTTTAAAGAAGCATACTCGATTTTGAAGGAAAATTTTAAACACTGACTATTAATTACGATTTTATGAAAAATTTTGGTTTCTCTCTGAAAATACACCATTGTGTATTTGTGAAATGGAAAACCACCTTTCATAAGAGTTTGGCCACCTTCACTAGATGCTTTTTCTAATATGGCTTTGCTATTGATAAATTAACAGAGTAACTTGCTTTGATATTGAAAAGTGTACAGAATAACTTAACTCTTCCAGTTAAGTTACACAAGATTGCAAAGAGCAAATAAAAAGTAAATGTTTGGGTTTAAAAGCATTAGCTCAAATATATTCTTATGAATAACTATAAGATAGTTTTGGATACAAAGAAAGCTACTTAATTTGGTAAAGTTGGGCAAATTAGGCAAAAAAATGGTATTAAATAAATCATTAATGTAAATATACTCAGTAACAAGTCCTTGATACTTTAAATATGTATGAAATGTAGATTCTCAGGAATTGATTTTAATACCATTTTAAGTCATCTATCATGATTCTAAATCTGGGCACTTCTGCAGGAGCTTTGGTACAAAAATATTTTCATTTTCATCAGAAAGGAGTTTATGGAAGGGCCTAAATATAAAATATAAAGATCATTATATAAATCTAAATATAAATATCAAAACATAAAGATCAGACTCAGAACGCAACCTTCCAAAGGTACAGTAGTTAAATTCAGATAAAGTATGTGCAATTACAGGCTGCGTTCCTCAAATGCGGAGTCATGGGAGAATTCCAAGAAGGACTTCAGAGACCCATTTCAATCTTTCCTGGAGTGGGGGTGGGTGGACGGTTGCCATGGTAGTCACACCAGGCAGTTTCACTGTGCTGGGAAGTAGCGCCCATCTTCCCTGCCCTTTGAGAGTGTGCCAAAACGATTACTAACCATTCAAGGATTTTTCATTAGAGGGATGGATATTAAAAGCATTAGTCTATCTAGCCCCCCCACAAAAATCACTGAAAATCTTGTTAAAGTCCCTGAAGAAATACATCTGTGAGTTCTTAAAATGAGCCCTCAACAATTTTAGAATCCTGTTTATTGTTGAGCATGCAAACTTCTCAACAGTTCCATGAAAGGATGGCTGAAGTAAATTTCACCTCATTAGCAAGAAATCAATGTGTTCTTACACAATTGTCAAGAAGGTACTAATCCACATTTTCTTTTCATTTTTTCAGCTATGCTGATTTTGGTTTTCATTTTCATCAAAAATATATTTTTAAACTTTCAAATTTGCCATTCTCTCGAAATTGAAGAATGGATATAGTGATATTTTAGCAAAATGAGTCAGCACAGAAGTAAATCCCGTAACTGTTGTGAAGAAGAAAAGATAGTTGTACCTTTTTAACATAATCCATGATCTGTTGTACCAATTTCAGATTAATTTTTTTGAAAAAAATTGATGGCTTTTCAACTATCATCTCAAAAAAATAAGCATAGCAAGTTTTAATTATTTTGGCTTTCAGGAGTCTTCAAAAGTAAGAAAAGCTACACTCTTCACTTTCTTTTTCACCATTAATAATTTAGAAAGAAAATGGAGAACTATACATTAGTATAACCACAACGTGATAAGGCTTATTTTACAAAATCAAACAAGGACTTCAGTATCCAAATCAATATTAAGAATACTATCCTTCAAAATATGTCATTTTTGGATAATGATGTTCTTGATCAAACTTCTTTAATTTTTCTTGAATTATACAAAAAATGTCATTACTTTATAGTGGTACATACACATACACCCTTAGAAACTTTAGCCAAAAAAAATATTAATCACTTACCCCTATTCATCAAATCTGTCACTAAACGGCTTGTGATTATTTCCAAATTAAAATCTACCCTCACAGGGAAAGGAAATCGCTATCATCAAGCATATTCAAAAACATATTTACTGTCCCCTAAGGACAACTTATACAGAATTCTTTAAATATGTTGGAAAAAAAGGACACAGAAGCTAAAATGTACTGCCTTTCCAGCTTCCTGCTTTGAAAGAGACAACACTCCTTTAGATTACAAATGTGGATATAGTCCTTAAAGATAATACCTCACCTGCCTAACCTACTACACACATGCCTTCACGGACACACACATACTCATCCACACATATGTGGGCATGAGAAACACTGCCTTCCAGGATTTCTTACAGAGATACAAAAAGCACAGACCAAGAAGAAGACTGATATATTCGACTACATTAAAATTAGTAACTTCTGTTCCTCAGAAGATACTCACAAAGTAGTAAAACTACAAGCTATATAGATGGGAGAAAAATATTTGCAATGCATGTAATTGACAAGGATTAAACTCCGAAATATGTAAAGTCAACCAACCAACAAAAAAATGGGCAGAAGACTCCAACAGACACTTCATAGAACACAAACTGCATATAAACACACGAAAAGATGCTCAACCTCATTAGTAATCAGGAGCAACATAACTGGAAACAATCCAAGTATAATCAATAGCAGAAAGGATAAAGAAATTGGGTATAAAATAGTGGGAGCTAATATTGAAAAAAAAGTGAAGTAGCAGAAGAATACAGGCAGTATTACTAGATTTACATAATATGAAATACAAAAACATTCCAAAGTAAACATGCACATTGTATCCAGGGGTGGGTTTTTAAGAAGAAACTTTTGGAGGGCGGGGCTCTCATAAGCTAACTTGTAAGGTACTTGTTCAAAGAAAACACAAACTCAGAATCTTGGAGCTTGGGAAAGGGATTAGGAGATGTGTTCAATTCAGCCACAGGGAACCACCCCCCTCCACCCACACAAACTTTATCCAAGCAGATGCTATGTAGTCACTGCTAGAGTGCCTCCTGAGATGGGGTTCTTGCCATGACATCAGGTTGCTTCATCACTTCTAGAACGTATTAATTAGCAGAATATTGATTCTCAAGCAGACCCAGTGTAAGCTTCCCTATAACTTGCATTTTCTTTGGTCATCTAGATTCATGAAGACCAACTCCCTTTTCATGTGAGAGTGTTTTCAGCTTTTAAAAACAGTTATTCTCTCCTCCTGAACCTTTCATCTGTACATGATATGGCAACTTGCTAAAAATAAATGTTATGCTTCCTGCACTCACTCAAGTATATTCAAGTCTTTTTGAAAGGTTGGCACCCCAAAATAAACATGATACCCCATGGGGCATCTAACTGTCTCAGTTCCCTGTCCTTGCCATTAACTCCATAACTAAAATACATTTTAATATTCACATTTAAAACTTCCAGATTCCCTTTGCTTATAAATTTTCTCCAAATAGATATTTTGGTTTTATATAAGCAGTTGTTAAAAAACAAAATTCAACTGAGTAAATTTTAAAGATCTTACTGGTTTTAATTAATGGTTCATGAATTGGGCAGTATTCAATCAAGTAAATACGAAAGAAGTCCTAAAGAGCTGTACAAAATAAAAGGCTTTTATAGGCAGAAGGGAGCAGGAACGAGGAAGTGATATTAGACAAAAAAGTGGATTGGTTATGCCAAGGTCAATTTCCTTTTAGGGGATGTCAGGGGCCTACCAGGCAGATTACCTAACTACTGCTAATTAGGTGACTCCTGATTGACTGGTTTAAGATTCCATTTCTGGGAGAGCCAAAACTATAACTGAGTCTCAATTTGGTGACATGGGGCTTAGCATAAGTGGATGCATTCAGGGCCTGTTGTCTTATTTTTAACACAGCACATCAGCTTGTTCTTTATCATTAACATGATAAGCTTGGTCCTGTAAAAGGACTGCAAAAATAACTTTAAGTGCATTGATATTTTAACTATTCTAACCATAGCTTTCAGATGAACATGAAAAACTCAAAAGGCCAAAAGGCAACACCTGATTTTGGAGAATAAAATGGTCTGTTTCTCATGTTAAATTTACTGAACTAATTCATATGAAAATGCATTCAACTCCCTCATACTCTCAGGTAGTGTTTTGAATGCCAACTGACATGGTGAAGCTCTTCATTAGTGTTCAATTTTACATAAAAATTCCTCTTTGAATGTCAGCTTTCGTATGTTATTTAATCATAAAAACAGTAAAAATGTTTCAGGGGATGGGATGGGGGTGGGAGAGAACTTGCAGTGTGAAGTTGTATAAGTTTACTGTTGATGGTGGGTGGCCAGCATGGTCCATTATCCATGTTGAAGAATAGTGTTGGACATCAGCTCAACAAGCAGACCTGGTATCAACCGACTCGCTGGAAAGGGAAGCAGATGACCAGTCTTCAAAAGACAAAAGGGAAACCTCAGTGCAATAACAACAGAACCTTGAGAGATGATGCGAATAATCACAGATCCCTTAGAATTAGTGTACAAAAGGCCTATTTAAAAAATCACTTGTGTGATGAGTTGAAAGAATTGTTCCTTCTTATGAAAGTATTTTTAAAAAACTGCGAAGAAAACAAAATCAGTGCTATTGATGGTAGACAGAAAAAGATTAAACCAAATCACAGTTATGCTTGCAGAAAGAAAGAAGGAACTAATAAGAGGAGAGGGATGGATATGAGACCATATATAAGGACTTAATAAAAGTCGTTATCATTAACAAGCACCTTGTGAAAAACAGCAACATGATGGTTTCACTTAAAAGTTTAACTTAAAATAGCCAATAATCAAAGAACACTAAACAGGTACTTGCCATTTTCAGAAAACAAAATATAATCTGTCTGCTTCCACAATGAAAGATCACAGGAACTATGATATCTCTAAGCAAATCAACCACTTCAATGGATATAAACTAGACATTTTTCACTACAAAAATATTAGATTCCTAAAGAAGGTGTTTGATTTACATATCCAATTCTCAATCACTAAATGAGAATTTCTTTTGGATGACAGTAGGCAGACGTTTATGTTTATGGAAAAAAAAAGAGGGCAAGAATGTAAAGATATTAACAGGTATTACATCATAATTAAGGCCAATATCTATTGGTTTAAGAAAATAAGCTGTATTCAAGTATTCTGTAAGAGTCATTTATATATTTGAAAACATAATTAAAATATAAATCAAGCCTTAGCAACTTGATCCACTGCTGCCTTAAGTAACTAATACCAAAACAATTCTGATCAAAACTAGAAACTTCCACTAGCCAGTAACTGTAAATAACTGAAAGTCATACAACTCATTTTGCTTGAAAATACATGATATATTTACACTACCTCCAGATGATTTTTCCCCAGTCATCCTAATTAGTAAAGTCTTAACATACGACCATTCTCCTTTGTTAAAACGATGAGAAAATTTGGCATTTAGGTATGCAGTAATACTTGGGACACTGCCCAAGCTAAAACAAAAATCATTAAGGACACAGGTTAAACAAGTATTTTATGAAGAAAACTTCATTTAACTGAAGAGAGACAGGAAAAATTGGACTGATTTTTCATGTTAACTCCTGGGTGTTTTTCTGAACGTTTTGATAATATGCAAGTTTGTGAAAGATCCTCTATAGCCTATTCATCCACTGTTGCTAGGGTATACTCTATAAATATTAATAATGTTCACAGATGAAAAAGAATCCGTCTATATCAAGAAGGGTGCTATCTAAATTTTGAGAAGATTAAATATGTTGATAAAAAACTAAGCAATAAAACATTTCCTCAATTAAAACTTATAAAAGTTTAAATGATGGGTTTTTAAAAATTATTTTGACATGAGAATATTAGCATAAAATCAGCCAAACTTACATGGAACTGATTAGAATTACGGCTTGGGGACAGATCAGCATCAGGTTATAAGATCATGGTCATTTAGTGAGTTTAACTGAAGCAAACAATAGCATCATAGCAAAATCTGTGACTTTGAATACTGGTACCCTGTTTTTAAAAGCATAATTAAGATGACTTGCTATTTAGTCAATCTAGCAGTAAAAAGAAGATAAATAAAATATATTAAAATTAGCTTGATGCAATGGGGAAAAAATTAGTATATTTACCTTTACTTAGGGACATCTGCCACAGGTATTTCTTCTTTATTTTGTTACAAATGTGTTTGTATGTATGAGTGAGTGCATGTGTGCATAAAATCTTTGTTTCCTTCTCTCTTATAAGTCCTTATCATATAACATAAGATGTATTGACTTTATATCATAGTATTTAAGTATTGTTAACTTCACATCATAGTATTTGATTTATGAGGTATTAAGGAGAAGAGTAAACACTACCCACGGGCTTTGCATCCTTTTCTGGGAAAAGGGTTTGTTTGTTTTCATTGTACACAGGATCATTATGTCATGTTAGGCAGAAGTATGACCCTGTTACTGTCTTTACTTGGAGGCTGAGTATGGTTTAAGGAGATGTATATGGGTGCCAAGTTGACAAGGAATGGACCTGTGATGGTTAATTTTCCAGGTCAACTTGCAAACCCATGACATCCAGATATTTGGTCAAACATTACACTAGACATTTCTGTGAAGGTATTTTTTTAGATGGAATTAACGTTTAAATCATTAGTCTTTGAGTTAAAGCAGATTACTTTCTTAATGTCGGTAGACCTCATCCGATCAGTTGAAGGCCTTAACAGAAAAAAGACTGACATCCCCTGAGGAAGGTGAATTCCGCCAGCAGTTGGCTTTCAGACTTGAGCTGTTGCATCAACCTTTCCCTGCGTCTCCAGCCTGCTGGCCTTACCCTGAGGGTTTTGGACTTGCCAGCTTCCACAATCACGGAAGCCAATTCCTTAAAATAAACCTCTCTCTCAGTACCCGGATACACAAACACACACACACCCTATTGGCTCTTTTTCTCTGGAGAACCCTCACTAATACATAGCCCTATAGTTAAGAGCTTGGGTTCTGAATCCAGATTACTTGGGTTCACTCCTAACTCTAAACCAGTTGGGCCTCAGTCTTCTTGTCTATAAAAGGGGATAATAAACATTAGCCCCTAACCTCACGGGATTACTTTGAGAATTAAATAAATTTTATACATGGAAACTGTTTAGAAAAAGCATGCTCTATATGTTGGACACTGAATTCTAAAAACTCAATAAATATTAACTACGATTTCCAAGCTTCTTCTAATATAGCTAGTAAAGTTGCAGTTAGTCTTAGAAAACACAAATGGCGCGAATAAAAAGAATTTTTTAGAAAAAATATACGAGGAAAACTGCAACATACAGGTTTTCAAAATACTCATTTCTTGAATGGAATATCAATAACGAACATTTGAAAATCGCTGAAGTGAAGTACACCCTGCTTTATACAATAGCTGTGTTCTTAAAAACATACCTGCCAATAAAATACATAATCAAATAATATGAAACTATTGATATGTTATAATCTCATAAATACTTTAAACTTGGTTTCTAATTGTTAATAGTTCTTAACATTTTGCCTCTATATTTATATCCTCCACTTGGCCTCTGTATATTTCGTCCATTTCTCTCATCCTTCCACATATACCCTTGCCCTATAATTTCACCTCCTTTCCCTGCAATTCTCTATCAAGTGTATATTGTTTGTGTTTTTGTTTATTGTATTTTGTTTTTGTTGGAAGAAAGCCTAGCCGAACATTTATGTCCTTCTGGCTTGAGGAAAACTTTATAACACTGACACAAAAGCTGAAAACTATAAAGAAATAAAAATGACAGAAATTAATACTTAAATATCAGGTGCCTGATATATGTCAAAAAAGACACAAAGAAAAATTAGTGTAGAAAGAACACTTCTTACATAATGTCAAGTATTTAATGGAAATATTAATACTGATCTTTTCTTCTTATTTATTTACTTTTTAACATCTTTATTGGAGTATAATTGCTTTACGATGGTGTGTCAGTTTCTGCTGTATAACAAAGTGAATCAGCTACGTATATGAATAAAACTGATTGCTACTCTACAATGCTTTACACTTTACATTACACATCCACACAACTTATTCCATACTAACTTCATAACAATCCTACAAAGAAGTTAGAAAGCAAGTTTTTCAGCACAGGCACTAAGGACAGGTAATTCTTTGCTGTGGGTCGCTGCCCTGTTGAGTAGCACCCCTGGTCTTTACCTAATAGATGCTAGGAGACTCCCCCCACTTCCACACTCACTCACATTGCAACAACCAGATGTCTCCAGACATTGCCAAATGTCCCTGGGGAACAGAATCATCACCAGTTGAAAACCACTGCCAGAAAGAAATAGTATCTTCTTTTTTATAAGCCGGGTGAAACTCAGTGAAGTTGATTGACTTGCCCAAATACACCCCTCCTCTGAATGACCTAGAAACTTGACAGTTATAGGACTCTGCCGTGAATGTTCTGGGTAAAACACGAACTGCCATCAGATAAATCGACTGTGATTTTTCTACGCCAACCGCCTTCTGTTACAGACATTTCTGAACTCACTTTCTTCTCCGCTAATTCAGTCATGATTTCTTCATGGCTTCTTTCTTCCTCCAAAAGGAAAACATGCCATCATAAATTTCAAGTTAGAAATACACATTATGAAAATTTACGTAAGCGCAGAACGTATTTATACAGTGCATGCCTCGGGTTTTTTTCAAAGCAGTTTCTACCTTAGTTTGTGCAAGATTTATGAAGCAAGCTATTGCTCTTATTAATCAGGTGGCTAATATACCATCCAACCTTCATGATCTGCCTCTATCAGACACATATGAAACACTGAAAACATTCTCTTTTTATAGAAGCATCATAGCAGGAAACCTAGTCATATACTGGGAGGTAAAAGTAGAGCTGAAGACACTTTGATTATCTGACCAAAAATACTTCCAAGAGACTTGAGCTTTCATTGAAGCTTTGTGAGTTTGCTCAATGAGCTGACAGTGTGTGGTCTTATTCAGTGCAATAAATAGCAATTCTTTCTTTCACGTTATCATCCTTCCCCCAGGTGTGAAAAAATACTAGATTCTCATATTAATAATTCTAAACACAAACACTTCAAATGATTAATCAACCACTAAGCAGTGTCCTACCTCTTTTCAAACTATTTCTCAACAACAACAAAAAGGAAAAACGGAATTGTATCGTGCAATGCATTGCCATCTGTGTGCAGGCTGATAAGACGGAAAGAGAATATTTGAATGTCAGAGGAACATAGTTACAAACCATACCTTCCATGACATACACCAGCGACCCCACATCTCCTTCTTTGATGATGCAGCTGTCTTTGCCGTACTCCACTGGGTACATACAGTCCACAATCTCTTGGATCTGTGACAGCTCCAAGTTCTTCATAAAGTCGTTGTCAAGGATGGCTTCCTTTATAAGATCCTTGGACCTATGGTAAGAGAGGGAAGATTTACTGGCAGAGCTGACAAGCGCTTTCACCGTTTGTGGAGTTGAGCAGAGCCAGACAGCATTCAGGCACACTACAAAGGCATTTTCTTGTTAGGAAGCCGATAGTTTCCTGACAGACCTGAGAACAAAGTAACTCCATGGCAGCAGGAAAGACATTAAGAAATTTTCCTTTAAGTAAAATATCATTTAATGTATATGGGACCGACAAACAAGCAAAACCATACAATTCCATTTTGTTTTACTTATTTGTTTTACTTATTATTATTGTGTTGTGTGTTTTTTTTGCGGTACACGGGCCTCTCACTGTTGTGGCCTCTCCCGTTGCAGAGCACAGGTTCCGGACGCGCAGGCTCAGCGGCCATGGCTCACGGGCCCAGATGCTCCGTGGCATGTGGGATCTTCCCGGACCGGGGCACAAACCCGTGTCCCCTGCATCGGCAGGCGGACTCTCAACCACTGCGCCACCAGGGAAGCCCTTTACTTATTATTATACACAATTTGTTTACTTATTTTTTTGTGTGCCTCTTCCACTAGACTTTATGCTCTGTGAGGGCAGGGATCATTTTTAGCTTTTTCTCTACTATATGCCCAGTGTCTACTACAATGCCAGTTACAGTACAGGTGCTCAAGAAATATGCTGGATTTAAGAAAACAGTAAAGAATTGGATACTTAATTAGCTGTTTGGAAAAACTGGTATAAATGTGACAGTTCTTTCTCCATACCTCATGCTTCTTTAGAGAAGATTTATTTCTTCAAGCAGCTTAAATTGAGGTAACTAGGCAGATAAAACTGTACTGAACAAGATGTTTTAAACACAATATGGTTTACACATGGGATTAAACAGGTAGTCGGCAGGAAAAATATTTACAAATTCTATAATTGGGATTCAGTGGTTAACAGGGAAGTTTTGCAGAACTAGAAATATGGTGATCATTTGATTCTCTGGGATAAGAAGTTTCAAATAAATTCCTAAGGATACAAAACTCAAAGTAAAGAGAAACCGAGAAATATTTTGTCAGGAGTTATACAATCAGAGTACTGTCAGAAAAGTCAGAAACTGGATAAGACAAAAGCAAAGTCCTTAGCAACACAGAGTGTAAGCAACACATTTGGAATTTTATGTTAAAAGTCTTAATTTGAAAAGCATCTGACTACAAGCTGGTCCTTGTTCACATTTGCTTAACGAGTGACTTTCAGGGAAGTGACCTGCAGTAGTGAATACTGACTACGGCATTAGCACTCCTCAGTTCTTCCTGTTTTCTGTTCTAGACCTCAGTCTAACTGATCTAGCCTTCTCACATTATGTTTTGTAATGATTTGATTTTAAGTAGTAAAAAGGTATACATAAAAAATTAAAACAATATAAAATTTATCAACATGAAAAATATACCTAGAACGGACTGTTATGATGCAATTAAATTGTTTATGAAGAGTGTGAACAGCATGGAAAAAATCTTATACTATTTTTAACTGAAAAAGCATGAAACAGATTGTTTTTAGAACACAAAAGCACGTGTGTGTGAAATGTAAAGAAAATAGGCTTTCAAATTAGATATATTTGGGTCCCAATCCTAGTGCTGTTATGTGTTAAAACCTTGAGCAGGTTGTTTTACTTTTCTGAATTTCCACTAACTTGGAAAAAATATCTGCATTACCATGCTCATAGCAGAATTATTTGCAATAGCCAAGACCTGAAAACAACCTATGCATCCACTGATGGATGAATGGATGAAGTAGTTGAGGCATGTATATATAGATATAGATACACAATGGAATATTATTCAGCCATAAAAAATGAGAAAATCCTACCATTTGTAACTACACAGATGAATCTTGAAGGCATTATGCTAAGTGAAATAAATCAGACAGAGAAAGAAAAATACTGTATGATCTCACTCTATGTGGAATCAAATTTTAAAAAAAACTCATAGAAAAAAGAGATCAGACTTGTGGTTACCAGAGGTGGTGTGGCGGGGAGGGGGAAACTGAGGAAGGTAGTCAAAAGGTACAGACTTCCAGTTATAAGATAAATAAGTACTAGTGACATAATGTACAAAATAATGACTATAGTTAACATTACTGTATGATACAAAGGAAAGTTAAGAGAGTAGATCCTAAGAATTTTCATCACAAGGATAATTATTTGAATTTTCTTTTTCTTTTTCTCTATATGAGATGATGGATGTTAACTAAACTTACTGTGATAATCACCTCCCAATATAGGTAAACAAACCATCATGCTGTACACTTCAAATTTATATGGTGATGAATATCAACTATTTCTTAATAAAACTGGAAAAACTATGTGAAGACTGGTAAAAATATAATGTTACTTTGAGTAAATGGTGGGTGAAAAGGTGGTGGTAGTAATTGCAGTTGCAGTAATAGGAAGAATAGTAATAGAGTACACAGTCATGACTTGAAACAGTATCAGAAGGAAATAAAATTCTGGCATTGGTTGCCTTTGTTGACAGAATTATATTTTTTCTTTCTACTTTTCTCTATAAAATTTTCTAGAATGGGCATGCTTTTTTATATGGAAAAAACTCTTTAATTTCAAAGGCAGTTTATTAAAAGTAACTCTGCTATGAGGAAAAATAAAAATAATAATCTATTTCTCATTTAAATAATGAATTAGATACTTAATTTTTTTTTTTTTTTTTTTTTTTTTTTTTTTTTTTTGCGGTACGCGGCCCTCTCACTGTTGTGGCCCCTCCCGTTGCGGAGCACAGGCTGCGGACACTCAGGCTCAGCGGCCATGGCTCACAGGCCCAGCCGCTCCGCGGCATGTAGGGATCTTCCCAGACCGGGGCACGAACCCGTGTCCCCTGCATCGGCAGGCAGACTCTCAACCACTGTGCCACGAGGGAAGCCCTAAATACTCAATATTGGTTGACTGTTATTGTCATATTCAATACTACTCTTTTCAATAGATTCTCTTTCACATGGCCTGTGTCTAAATACTAACGGCAGGAATTTTCACCTGATAAACAGATGGTGATGGATGGCCAGTGGTTAAGAACTTCAGAGTCTTCAGAATAGACTGTACTTAAAAAGTCCTGTTTGTGAGACTTTTACTTTAGTTTGATAGGACTATTTAACTGTATGTTTCTTTTAATTTATTTTTTAATTCTGGCTTGCTAAAACTTTATTTTTCCTGAGGCAAAGAGTTGTTTCCCTTGAGTATTCAACACAAGATGCAAAACTTTGTCCCCATCTATGATTTTCATAAAATCTCCTTCTTTAATTATCTTCACCATTCCTGACCTCGAGAATACCAGTAGCAACTTCATAGTGACCCCTGAGATCTACTGTTCTACTAATGATCTACTTTTCCAAATAACAGGACTTATTTGATCTTTAAGAAATTAATTTTAATCACATTGCATAATATTCTCTTTCCTACAAATTCCTTTATTTTCATTGAGCCAGAGAGTAAGGCCATCAATTGGTTCATATTTTTTAATATAATAAAAACTAGATATTATCAATCCCAGAATACCAACTTGTTCAGCTACAGATGATGATATCTTATCCTTTGGGAAATAATAATAGTGTTCCATTAAAATCTAAGTCCTAGAAATGCTGCAACATTAAAAATAAAGCCCTCTTCCAAGAAGATAATTAGCTACATCCAAAGATAATTGAAGAAAGCCACCTTCTCTCTTCTCATAAACGGTACAACTAACCTGTTTTATAAAGACATCAGAAAAGACAACATAACGCAGTCTTACACAATCCCTTAGAATTTTCCAACTTTTCCAAGTGCTTATCACAAACTGGAGGGGAGGGGGGAATTTCAGGATGCTCTTACTTCTCCAATTTCATTTTTTTGTTTTGTTTTGTTTTGTTTTGCGGTACGCGGGCCCCTCACTGTTGTGGCCTCTCACTGTTGTGGCCTCTCCCGTTGCGGAGCACAGGCTCCGGACGCGCAGGCTCAGCGACCATGGCTCACGGGCCCAGCCGCTCCGTGGCATGTGGGATCTTCCCGGACCAGGGCACGAACCCGTGTCCCCTGCATCGGCAGGTGGACTCCCAACCACTACGCCACCAGGGAAGCCCCAATTTCATTTTAAATGGAGGACATTCAATCTCAAGTCCCTGAAGAAACAAACTGGAGGCTTTCAAACATGCCTTTGTGTTACTTTAAAACAAACTGAGAAATATAGGACCTACGTCTTATCATATATCCCTTCACAGAGATATTGTCCAATGACATTTGCCTCTGAAACATCCCAAATAATCCCTCTCTGCCTTCACAGAGTAATGTAACTCAAAGATGTTCTTGTCAGTGAGTAATATTTAAAGCCCTGCCTCTTCGTGTAATTTTCCTTTAAGTCGTTTCCAATTGAAGGCTCAAAATCTTAGGGCAACTCTCATTAGTGTCCACTTGCTCCAACATTATAAACCATAATCAATCACAGCCTCCACCTAACTCTTCTTGGAATGTTTTCCTTTCCCTAAAGAAACAGTCTAACACACTCACTGTAACTAAGACATGATGCTACATATGCGATCAGTTGCGTTGTGTTATCAGTATGAGAGCTGAGGAAAGCTGCTAGCACAAGTTCCCGAAGGTGGTTAACTGCCCTAACCCCGAGTATATAGCTTAAGAACATTTTGACCTGAAAGGCGTAAGAAGCAAATGCAAAGATCTTGATTTTTTTATCCTTCCTGTCTGCTTCTGTGTACAAATAATCTATTTAAAAAACAAAAACAACTTCTTCTATGCCCCAAATTTGTGACAGTTTAATGCAAACAACCATAAAGGTGACTTGGTTATTTCGAGTTGGCCCTATTGATTTGTCATCATCCAGTTGTCAGTCTCTGAAATATTGGCTATATATAATGGTGCGCTGCTAAATGCACTCTCCAGGAAAAAAAGAAAGCAAGCCCTGGTTTGTAGTGTTTGCCAATTTCCATGGTATAAATACTCCCACTATAGCCAATTTCAAGCTACTAATGTAAAGTCAACCTGCTTGCAAAAAAATCCTGAAAATTTAACAAGCAGTTCTTATATGAGCCAGTACGTTGGCTCCAACACATCAGATATAGATTCTTTTTCTAACACCCTAAGAACTTAGTGTGCCTTAATTTATAAATGCTAAAACTAACATGATGATTCTTTCCTTCCTTAAAAATTTTATTAGGTGGTATAATATCCCCAGATAACTTTATGGCAGGATTAGCTACAGGTCTTCCAAAATTTCAATTTTAAGAAAACGAATTGGAGAGCCCACTTCCCCATTTACTTATTGCAGAGAGAGTTCCTGAATAGACTCAAAGACTAATTGTCTTTCTACACAATCTTAGATAAAAATGGGCAATTCTGAGGTGAGCATAGGGAAATATACAGCTACTTCTCTAACAAGAGAGATGACATTATTCACTATTAATAAACAGAGCCTCATTAGTTTTCTCGACATTAATAAAAGGCTATTCTACATTGTGGTTATCATGTAGTAGCTTGCAATATCTATGTAGCACTAGTGTTATTTCAAGGAGTGGGGAAAGCTTTTTCAGACCAAAGTGTCAGGAAGGCTTCTCTGAGCTGAGGACTGCATGATGATAGGATCCAACCAAGCCAAGATCACGGAGAAGAGCATTCTGGGTAAAAGAAAAAACACATACAAAGGTCCGGAGGTTGGAAGGAACTTGATCTGTCCAATTGGTTCAGGAAGGAGACCTGTGTGGCTGAGGCACAGAGTGAGCTAGAAGGAAAGGGAAAGGAGAATGACATTGCAAAGGGAAGCAGGAATCAGGTCTCATACGGTCTTGAAGGCTGTGGTAAAAGAGTTTTATTTCATTCTAAAGCCTTAAGAATACAGTGAAGTGTTGATTATAAGAAGAGGTATGACTTAAGGTAATATACCTGACATAAAGAATAAATAATATAAATTTACTTTAAAATGTTACTGAGTTCATAGAGGCTTCTGTCATATTTCATCACTTAACAGATACTAAAAGCATCACTTATTATCCTATTAATGAGTTCTTATAATTGAACGTCTCGGGACCACTGTCTCACAACTCTTACATTTACCTGAACTTCAAATCACCGACTGTCATGCAACTCTTGCATGTTAGAAGAGAACACGGTCTCATCTCCAATTTCCAGCTATCTCCAGTGGCCTAAAAGCAATTCACTCTCCCTTCACAGCCTCTCTTTAGATTAGTTTCCCCCTGAGCACATCCCGAGCAATCGTAAATATGCTCAACACAGCCACGCCAGAAATGTGAGAATTAATATCTGATCCCCTCATTCAACAAAGACGGCTAGGCACTTTAAAAACCAGTCAAAATTATTACTAAGAATGAAAATCAGCTAAAGCAATTTAAAAATGGTTTAGGAAATTTCTATAATCAACTTTTTGACTGAAAAAAAAACTCTCACTAAATCTTTCTAGCTCTCAAAGGTCAGTCTTAGGCTCAAATGTCAGGAGAAGCAGTAAATGCACTTTCAAGGTCCTTAATCTACAGTATAGTATCTTCAGTTGGCAGCTCAGAAATCCAAACCCCCATTGGTAATTCATGGCTCTTTTACGCAGATACAGTAATTGCAAGGCCCCTTAAAAGCGTCTAATTCCAGGAGTCACTGTGGCAAGACAACTCCATCTACATACTGTGAAATATTCAATGAATCATCTAGAAATAAGAAAAACTCATGGAGTAGTCCTCTCACTGCCCCAACTGTTGAGATTCTGCCCAAACAGTAGGTCCTATTTCTGGCCTAACAGCTTTCCTGAGTAAACTCTGTAGGTACAGAGCTAAGAAATATCAACCAGCCCACATTTTTTAAAGATAAAATTTAATCCTGCAAAGCTATTGGCCAATTGAGATATTTCCTCAAAACTGAAAATCAGTTTTCAACAGGTTTCAGACGAAATTTTCACATCAACAAACTCTGCTATAGCTATCCCAATCTTACCACAAAAGGTCATGAAGAAATCAAGACTACTTGCAGCGTTCATACCTATAATCAGTATATGATACAAAACATGTGAATCACTGGGACAAAATATATGATAGCAACATAGTTCTTAGGTGGTCAATGATATTAATCTTTTGTCTATTACATGGGTCGCAAATAATTTCCAGTTGCCATTTCTCTTCTAACTTTTTTTCTGTAGTACTAAAATAGATGAGTATCTAAATGAAATTTAGATATTATAACTCTAAAGATAAACAATGATTTGGGTCAAGGAGAAGATGGTTAACCCATGAAGTATTTGTTTGCTGATGTATCACTTAAGCCTTCTTTTTAACTAATACTCGTATCTTATTCTCATTGACTAGGAATGATGCTAAGTAGCTCTTGAAATCACTAGTTACATGTTAACAAATGAAGCAAACTTGTATTAATGAAAGAAAAAGAAGATATTGCTCTTTGTAGGTGTTCATCAACTTCCAAAAAAATCAATATGAAAGTCTCCCATTCAACTACTGCAGTCATTCAGTGCTCCAGAGAGGCACTTACCAGTTACTTCACCCTAGTGAGCCTAACTCAAAACAGAGCAGTCTCCACAAGAGCCCAGATCAAACTCCTGTCCTATAAACTCCTCTCTCATATCACTGAAGAAGAACTGTGGGGTTTCATCAAACTGTAAACAGCTTTCCATGAGAATAATGACCATAAGAATCCCGGGAGAATAAGACTACACACATCACATTCCAGAATGTAAGAACCATGTGGCTGGATCTATTATGAATTAACTCTATTTTTGAAGTTAAAGATCTAACCTGCAAAACAAAAAGAGAGCGATGATGGAGAAGAAAACATTTGGCATATATTTATATGTCTAATTTCAATTCGACATTTCAAAGCAATTTCTTTTTTATCTTTCAAAGCACACAAACAATTGAGATCTCTTAGCATTCATTTGTTCCCAATAAGGTCAACATGGTCACACTATGAACATCCATTAAGTTCCTCATCACCCAGGGTGACCCTGCCTGCGGGGCATAGATTGGGAGCCATGATGTTTTGTCTAGTCCTTTGAAATCCAATAGCTCACGTCATCAGCATGTGTTATGCACTGTCATTTCAATTACTGTAATGGCTTGATTTTAAAATTGATCATTAAAGACATCATTTAAAAAAAATTCTCCTATTCAGTTGCTTTTCAGATTTAATCTCTGAGATAAATTACCTTTCATCTTAAATTGCCTTACATTTGTCTGAATTCAGCATGAGGAAAATAACATGTTTCTCTACCAACCCCCCAAGCCCTAAATGTGTATACTTTCTCTTGGCTGAAAATTATGAGTTGGGTCATTCATCACTTCCTCTAGTGATGCTTCCAGAAAATGAGAGCCAAATTTAGCCTTGTTACAGTGACCTACAGGTCTTAGGAAGGCAGATCTTCTACTTTGATGAACTTGGTTCAATTTCTTCTTCAAACAGCTTAGTTTGCATTAGGCTTTAATACATTAGAATACATTCAATACATTATACTTTGAGTCTGCCTGAAGGGAGATGGCATATATCCTGAAAAATATTTTAAATAACTAAAATTTAAAAACCAAACAATCATGCCCCTAGTTGTGAAAGCTCTGAAGTTTCAAGGCTTCTTAACCAAAGTGAAAAAATTAACCAATAATGACAACATGAGTCATCATCGTAATAGTAGTACTAATACCACTACAACTAATATTTATTAAGGGATTATTCCACGTTCTGCAATGAAAAGCCACCCCTCATGTAAATCTCACAATGACTTGCTAAGTTTGCCATCATGGAACTGAAGCTCAGAGCAGTTATAGAGTCTACCCAATATTGCACAGCCAGTACATGACAAGTAGATGCAAGATTTAAAGATCAACCCGTTTGACTTCCGAGCCACACTCTACTAAACCGTTTGACTTATAAGAACACAATGCTTAACTGTATTCATAATTTGAATAAATTATCCCAATTATAAAATCTAAAAGCAAATATTCTTCTCACTTAACTCTAATTCTGCAAAAGTAAAAATGCTATGCTTGGATAATATGACCTTTTATCTGCAGAGAGCATTTCAGGCTTTCAAAACAATTCCACATCTAACAATTCATTCTATTATTGCCAAAAACCTGTGCAGTAGGTAGAACAGAGGTTACTATTATTCCTATTTGACAGATAAGAAAACAGAGACACAACAGGCTAGATGCTGCCAAGTTCAAGTACGAGATTAAAGCAGAACTCAGGTCTACTGCCTACGAGCATGAAATAAACACTGTTCTGACCTTCCTTCATTACACGCACTTTCATATTTTCTCTGTGTCTCTTGATGCCTTTTTTTCTCTTTGTCTCTCTGTCACTTTGGCTCTGTCTCTCTGTCTTTCACATACCTTTAGCCATTTTAATGTTTAAACTCTCTTGGACAAAGACTCAACAAATCCACTGCACCAGTATCAGCAGGGAACTCTGGCCATCTGACAATAATTCTATGGTTTTAAAAATTCTGTGATGGTTCATTCACAGCGATTCCCTTTCTGATCTAATTCATTCTTCACATTACAGAAGTTTGAGCATGTCTTGTAGCTTTTACAGAGAGATGCCCTCACATAGAAACACCTCTTGAATTCAGCAATGTAATTCAACTTGTTTTGATTCCAGTGTGTTCACAACTTTGTTCTCTCCTCTCTATCTTGAGCACACACCCTTTCTCTCTCTCTCTCCTTTCCTTCCTACAAACCCTGCCTCAGATGGACTTGATATACATATGGAGGGGGGAAAAGTACACAAAAATTTACTATTACTTTGGGTGAATATCTGTATTTGAATTCAGACTAAAAAGGAAGCTCTCATTATGCTTATAGGATAAAAAATATAATATTCTAAGAAAAACTGCAAAGTCACCATTTTGTAACTAATATAATTAATGATCTGTAACATATATATATATTTGAGAAGTCTGAATATAAGAATCTAAACATCAAATGCTTTCTATATATGTATTGATATTTTTAATAGATATCTAAAATATAGAATTTATAAACTTAACAAAACATTAGTATAATGGATTATACATTATGATCTAATGAGTTAGCTATTTTAAATTTTTATTGAAGAAGACAGAGGGGGTAGGATAAAAGAGAGGAAGGGAAGAAGGAAGATAAATAAATGTGATTTTATAACTTGAATCCACTATCTATCATCTTGTACCATGCTGCCCTTTAATGATCTGTCCCTTCCAGTGGCAAATAGTTAATACTCATTGTGTTTCCAACATGACAATTCTAGGTTCAAATTTAACCAATGCACATAAATACAAGCAAAAGTGATTGATGGGTTTAAAATACAACAATAATTATCCACAAAGTGATTTTTTTTCAGTGTTCTTAAAGTCTTTTATTCTATGTAAATATTTTTACAAAATAGGGTAATACTATATAACATGGCTTTTCTCTTAATAGCTTCTAACAAACACTTTTCAAAACCAATAGAAATTTGTCATTATTTGTAAGGAATGTTCCTTTGTGTGAGATGTGCGCTAATCAAACTCCTACTGTTGGAAATTTAGTTTCTTAGCAGTTTTAATGAGCATGCACTTTGATCCTATGATCCTACTTTGAGGAATACATCCCACAAAGGTAAAGCACTGGTTTCTAAAAGTATATCTACAGGGACATTTATTGTAATATTATTGACAATGGAATAATCACTACAAACAACCTGGATGTTCACAAATAGGGGAGTGACTGAATAATTTATAGCACATTTGTACTATGAAATTTTGGACTGCTATTGAGAATGGATCAATATTAATTGTACAAATGACCATGGTAGGGGCTTCCCTGGTGGTGCAGTGGTGGAGAGTCTGCCTGCCGATGCAGGGGACACGGGTTCGTGCCCGGGTCTGGGAAGTTCCCACATGCCGTGGAGCAGCTAGGCCCATGAGCCATGGCCGCTGAGCCTGCGCGTCCGAAGCCTGTGCTCCGCAAAAGGGAGAGGCCACAACAGTGAGAGGCCCGTGTACCACAAAAAAAAAAAAAAAAAAAGACCATGATATATTGTTAAGTGAAAAGTAAATCACAGGCTAATTGTATAAGGTAATTTTTTTTCATTTTTGAATTTTATTAATTTTTTTATACAGCAGGTTATTAGTCATCAATTTTATACACATCAGTGTATACATGTCAATCCCAATTGCCCAATTCATCACACCATCACCACCACCACCCCCACCGCTTTCCCCCCTTGGTGTCCATACGTTTATTCTCTACATCTGTCTCAACTTCTGCCCTGCAAACGAGTTCATCTATACCATTTTTCTAGGTTCCACATACATGCGTTAATATACAATATTTGTTTTTCTCTTTCTGACTTACTTCACTCTGTATGAAAGTTTCTAGATCCATCCACGTCTCAACAAATGAACCAATTTCGTTCTTTTTTATGGCTGAGTAATATTCCATTGTATATATGTCCCACAACTTCTTTATCCATTCGTCTGTCGACGGGCATTTAGGTTGCTTCCATGACCTGGCTATAGTAAATAGTGCTGCAATGAACATTGGGGTGCATGTATCTTTTTGAATTATGGTTTTCTCTGGGTATATGCCCAGTAGTGGGATTGCTGGATCATATGGTAATTCTAGTTTTGGGGTTTTAAGGACTCTCCATACTGTTCTCCATAGTGGCTGTATCAATTTACATTCCCACAAACAGTGCGAGAGAGTTCCCTTTTCTCCACACCCTCTCCAGCATTTGTTGTTTGTAGATTTTCTGATGATGCCCATGCTAACAGGTGTGAGGTGATACCTCACTGTAGTTTAGATTTGCATTTCTCTAATAATTAGTGATGTTGAGCAGCTTTTCATGTGCTTCTTGGCCATCTGTATGTCTTCTTTGGAGAAATGTTTATTTAGGTCTTCTGCCCATTTTTGCATTGGGTTGTTTGTTTTTATAATATTGAGCTGCATGAGCTGTTTATACATTTTGGAGATTAATCCTTTGTCCGTTGCTTTGTTTGCAAATATTTTCTCCCATTCTGAGGGTTGTCTTTTTGTCTTGTTTACGGTTTCCTTTGCTGTGCAAAAGCTTTTAAGTTTCATTAGGTCCCATTTGTTTATTTTTGTTTTTATTTCCATTACTCTAGGAGGTGGATCAAAAAAGATCTTGCTGTGATTTATGTCAAAGAGTGTTCTTCCTATGTTTTCCTCTAAGAGTTTTATAATGTCCGGTCTTACATTTAGGTCTTGAATCCATTTTGAGTTTATTTTTGTGTATGGTGTTAGGGAGTGTTCTAATTTTATTTTTTTTGTTCTTTTTAAAAAATTTTTATTCTAATTTCATTCTTTTATATGTAGCTGTCCAGTTTTCCCAGCACCACTTATTCAAGAGACTGTCTTTTCCCCATTGTATACGCTTGCCTCCTTTGTCATAGATTAGTTGACCATAGGTGCATGGGTTTATCTCTGGGCTTTCTCTCTTGTTCCATTGATCTATGTTTCTGTTTCTGTGCCAGTGCCATATTGTCTTGATTACTGTACCTTTGTAGTATAGTCTGAAGTCAGGGAGTCTGATTCCTCCAGCTCCATTTTTTTCCCTCAAGACTGCTTTGGCTATTCAGGGTCTTTTGTGTCTCTATATAAATTTTAAGATTTTTGGTTCTAGTTCCATAAATAATGCCACTGGTTACTTGATAGGGATTGCACTGAATCGGTAGATTGCTTTGGATAGTATAGTCATTTTCACAATATTGATTCTTCCAATCCAAGAACATGGTATATCCCTCCATCTGCTGGTATCACCTTTAATTTCTTTCATCAGTGTCTTACAGTTTTCTGCATAAAGGTCTTTTGTCTCCCTAGGTAGGTTTATTCCTAGGTACTTTATTATTTTTGTTGCAGAGGTAAATGCGAGTGTTTCCTTAATTTCTCTTTCAGATTTTTCATCATTAGTGTAGAGGAATGCAAGAGATTTCTGTGCATTAATAGTGTATCCTGCAACTTTATCAAATTCATTGATTAGCTCTGGTAGTTTTCTGGTGGCATATATATAGGATTCTCTATATATAGTATCATGTCATCTGCAAACAGTGACATTTTTACCTCTTCTTTTCCAATTTGTATTCCTTTTATTTTTTTTTTTTTCTGTGATTGCCGTGGCTAGGACTTCCAAAACTATGTTGATTAACAGTGGTGAGAGTGGACATCCTTGTCTTGTTCCTGATCTTACAGGAAATGCTTTCAGTTTTTCACCACTGACTATGATGTTTGCTGTGGGTTTGTCATATATGGCCTTTATTATGTTGAGGTAGGTTCCCTCTATGCCCAATTTCTGAAGAGTTTTTTTCACAAATGGGTGTTGAATATTGTCAAAAGCTTTTTCTGCATGTATTGAGATGATCATATGTTTTTTTTGTTTGTTTTGTTTTTTTTGTGGTACGCGGGCCTCTCACTGTTGTGGCCTCTCCCATTGCAGAGCACAGGCTCCGGACGCGCAGGTTCAGCGGCCATGGCTCACGGGCCTAGCCGCTCCACGGCATGTGGGACCTTCCTGGACGGGGGCACGAACACATGTCCCCTGCATCGGCAGGCGGACTCTCAACCACTGCACCACCAGGGAAGCCCGATCATATGGTTTTTCTTCTTCAATTTGTTAATATGGTGCATCACATTGATTGATTTGCGTATATTGAAGAATCCTTGCATCCCTGGGATAAATCCTACTTGATCATGGTGTATGATCCCTTTATTGTGTTGTTCGATTTTGTTTGCTAGTATTTTGTTGAGGATTTTGCATCTATATTCATCAGTGATATTGGTCTGTAATTTTTTTTTTTTTTGTAGTATCTTTGTCTGATTTTGGTATCAGGGTGATGGTAGCCTAATAGAATGAGTTTGGGAGTGCTCCTTCCTCTGCAATTTTTTGGAAGAGTTTGAGAAGGATGGGTGTTAGCTCTTCTCTAAATGTTTGATAGAATTCACCTGTGAAGCCATCTGGTCCTGGACTCTTGTTTCTTGGAAGATTTTTCATCACAGTTTCAAATTCATTACTTGTGATTGGTCTGTTCATATTTTCTATTTCTTCCTGGTTCAGTCTTGAAAGGTTACACCTTTCTAAGAGTTTGTCCATTTCTACCAAGTTGTCCATTTTATTGGCATAGAGTTGCTTGTCGTAGTCTCTTAGGGTGCTTTTTATTTCTGCAGTGTCTTTTGTAACTTCTTTTTCAATTTTAATTTTATTGATTTAAGTACTCTCCCTCTTTTTCTTGATGAGTCTGGCTAATGGTTTATCAATTTTGTTTATCTTCTCAAAGAACCAGCTTTTATTTTTATTGACCTTTGCTATTGTTTTCTTTGTTTCTATTTCATTTATTTCTGCTCTAATCTTTATGATTTCTTTCCTTCTGCTCACTTTGGGTTTTGTTTGTTCTTCTTTCTCTAGTTCCTTTAGGTGTAACGTTACATTGTTTATTTGAGATTTTTCTTGTTTCTTGAGGTAGGCTTGTATAGCTATAAACCTCCCTCTTAGAATGGCTTTTGCTGCATCCCAGAGATTTTGGATTGTCATATTCTCATTGCCATTTGTCTCTAGGAATTTTTGGATTTCCTCTTTGATTTCCTCAGTGATCTATTGGTTATTTAGTAACGTATTGCCTAGCCTCCTTGTGTTTGTGTTTTTAACTTTTTTTACCTGTAAGTCATTTCTAATCTCATAGCATTGTGGTCAGAAGAGATGCTTGATATGATTTCAATTTTCTTAAATTTACTGACGCTTGATTTGTGACCCAAGATGTGATCTCTCCTGGAGAATGTTCCGTGCGCACTTGAGAAGAAAGTGTAATCTGCTGGTTTTGGATGGAATGTCCTATAAATATCAATTAAATCTATCTGGTCTATTGTGTAATTTAAAGCTTCGGTTTCCTTATTTATTTTCATTTTGGATGATCTGTCCATTGGTGTAAGTGAGGGGTTAAAGTCCCCCACTATTATGGTGTTACCGTCGATTTCCTCTTTTATAGCTGTAGGCAGTTGCCATGTGTATTGAGGTGCTCCTGTGTTGGGTGCATATATATTTATAATTGTTATATCTTCTTCTTGGATTGATCCCTTGGTCATTATGTAGCGTCCTTCCTTGCCTCTTGTAACATTCTTTATTTTAAAGTGTATTTTATCTGATATGAGTATTTCTACTCCAGCTTTCTTTTGATTTCCATTTGCATGGAATATCTTTTTCCATCCCCTCACTTTCAGTCTGTATGTGTCCCTAGGTCTGAAGTGGGTCTCTTGTAGACAGCATATATATGGGTCTTGGTTTTGTATCCATTCAGCAAGCCTGTGTCTTTTGATTGGAGCATTTAATCTATTCACGTTTAAGGTAATTATTGATATGTATGTTCCTATGACCATTTTCTTAATTGCTTTGGGTTTGTTTTTGTAGGTCCTTTTCTTCTCTTGTGTTTCCCACTTAGAGAAGTTCCTTTAGCATTTGTTGTAGAGCTGGTTTCATGGTGCTGAATTATCTTAGCTTTTGTTTGTCTGTAAAGCTTTTGATTTCTCCATCAAAGCTGAATGAAATCCTTGCCAGGTAGAGTAATCTTGGTTGTAGGTTCTCCTCTTTCATCACTTTAAGTATATCATGCCACTACCTTCTGACTTATAGAGTTTCTGCTGAGAAATCAGCTCTTAACCTTATGGGAGTTCCCTTGTATGTTATTTGTCATTTTTCTCTTGCTGCTTTCAATAATTTTTCTTTGTCTTTAATTTTTTCCAATTTGATTATTATGTGTCTCGGCGTGTTTCTCCTTCAGTTTATCCTATATGGGTATCTGTGCTATCTGTGCTATCCTATATGGGTATCTGTGCTATCTGTGCTTCCTGGACTTTGGTGGCTATTTCCTTTCCCATGTTAGGGAAGTTTTTGACTATGATCTCTTCAAATATTTTCTCTGGTCCTTTCTCTCTCTCTTCTCCTTCTGGGACCCCTGTAATGCAAATGTTGTTGCATTTAACGTTGTCCCAGAGGTCTCTTAGGCTGTCTTCATTTCTTTTCATTCTTTTTTGTTTATTCTGTTCCGCAGCAGTGAATTCCACCATTCTGTCTTCCAGGTCACTTATCCGTTCTTCTGCCTCAGTTATTCTGCTATTGATTGCTTCTAGGGTAATTTTCCGTTCAGTTATTGTATTGTTCATCTCTGTTTGTTTGTTCCTTAATTCTTCTAGGTCTTTGTTAAACATTTCTTGCATCTTCTCAATCTTTGCCTCCATTCTTTTTCTGAGGTCCGGATCATCTTCACTATCATTATTCTGAATCCTTTTTCTGGAATGTTGCCTATCTCCACTTCATTTAGTTGTTTTTCTGGGGTTGTATCTTGTTCCTTCATCTGGTACATAGCCCTCTGCCTTTTCATCTTGTCTGTCTTTCTGTGAATGTGGTTTTTGCTCCACAGGCTGCAGGATTGTAGTTCTTCTTGCTTCTGCTGTCTGTCCTCTGGTGGATGAGGCTATGTAAGAGTCTTTTGCCAGTTTCCTGATGGGAAGGACTGGTGGTGGGTAGAGCTGACTGTTGCTCTAGTGGCAGAGCTCAGTAAAACTTTAATCTACTTGTCTGCTGATGGGTGGGGCTGAGTTCCCTCCCTGTTGGTTTTTTGGCCTGTGCCGACCCAGCACTGGAGCCTACAGCTCTTTGGTGGGGCTACTGGCAGACTGGGAGGGCTCACACCAAGGAGTACTTCCCAGGACTTCTGCTGCCAGTGTCCTTGTCCCCAGGGTGAGCCACAGCCACCACCCACCTCTGCAGGAGACCCTCCAACCCTAGCAGGTAGGTCTGGTTCTGTCTCCCCTGGGGTCACTGCTCCTTCCCCTTGGTCCCGATGAGCACACCACTTAGTGTATGCCCTCCAAGAGTGGAGTCTCTGTTTCCCCCAGTCCTGTCAAAGTCCTGCAATCTAATTCCACTAGGCTTCAAAGTCTGATTCTCTAGGAATTCCTCCTCCCGTTTCTGGACCCCCAGGTTGGGAACCCTGACGTGGGGCTCAGAACCTTCACTCCAGTGGGTGGACTTCTGTGGTATAAGTGTTCTCCAGTCTGTGAGTCACCCACCCAGCAGTTATGGGATTTGATTTTACTGTGATTGTGCCTCTCCTACCATCTCATTGTGGCTTCTCCTTTGTCTTTGGATGTGGGGTATCTTTTTTGGTGAGTTCCAGTGTCTTCCTGTTGATGATTGTCTAGCAGCTAGTTGTGATTCTGGTGTTCTCACAAGAGGGAGTGAGAGCACATCCTTCTACTCCGCCATCTTGGTTCAGGGTCCCCGCAACGTGATTTTAAAAGTGACCTGTAGCTGCTGCTGACATGAGTGCAGTATTTATGGCACTAAACCATATCTACAAATCTGCAAAATCAGTCCTGAAAATGCATACATTGTGAAATAAGGTCACAACCATCAGTGAGAGAAGGACAAAAGAAACAGGGAAACCATAAAGAGGTTCAGGCAGACCATGAAGCCAAGGAGATGAATATAATAAATAAATGCAGACGACATGAGGTTCATAACACAAAGTGCACTTGAATTGCAGACAACATATTTGCAGGTACATGACCTAACACTGTCTGAATGCCTCGAGCCACTCAAAAGGGGAACTCAAGGGCTTTGCCAGGTCAAGGTTCCGGAAGTCAGAGCCAGGCTACAGAATGGAGGAGAGTTGGTCCCTGAGGTTGTAGGGTACCAAGTAAAAGTGGGGCTAGAGATAAATAGCTTAAAAGAATTAAGCCAAAGGCATTTAAGGCAGAACTAAGCCCAAGACAATGGCTCTTCAAGCTGTGGCAATGAGATGGAACAAAAGGGTTCAGAGGACCGACAGGATGCAGTGCTTCCAGAGTATTTCTGGGACAGTGGCTCCCAGGATTTCAGGGGACTGTTTCCTAACCTACCCACAGATGTGAATGTGCTATTAAAGATGCAGGGATTGTTGGGCAAACACTCTGCACACAGCCCTTCCATGGTTTCCACATTTTTGTCAATCTCTGAAATCAATGAGGAAGGCTGGCAGAAGGATAAAGAGATGTGAAGAGGGAGAGGTAATCCACAATGTCACTCTTAACTTTCCTCATGGATAGAGTCTAGGTACATGGAGAGCTGCTCAGGAGAAAGTCTTTTGAGTATTTTTCTTTGAGGTCCTTTGGACATGTTATCTCACCTTTTCTTCTTAATAAAAATTTCCAGAAGTTAAACATTCATGCTAGTTAGAAAAATGGCTGATAGAACACTTAACTTCCACCCCACATCCTTCTTCAAGAGCATGCTGTTCCAACTCTTCACAATAGCCAAGACATGGAAAGAACCTAAATGTTCATCGACAGATGAATGGATAAAGAAGATGTGGTACATATATACAATGGAATACTATTCAGCCATAAAAAAGAGTGAAATAATGTCATTTGCGACAATATGCATGCAACTAGAGATTATGATACTAAGTGAAGTAAGTCAGAAAGAGAAAGACAACTACCATATGATATCACTTATATGTGAAGTCTAAAATATGATACAAATTAACCTATCTACGAAACAGAAACAGGATGGTGGACAGAGCGAAGAGTCTGGTGGTTGCCATTGGGGAAGGGGTTGGGGGAGGGATGGAGTGGGAGGTTGGGGTTAGCAGATGTAAGCTGTTATATAGAGAATGCATAAACAGCAAGGTCCTACTGTATAGCACAGACAACTATATTTAATATTCTATGATAACCATAATGGAAGAGAATATTTAAAACGAATGTATATATATATGTATAACTGAATCACTCTGCTGTACAGCAGAAATTAACACAACATTGTAAATCAGCTATACTTCAGTAAAAATATTAATAAAAGAAAAAAAATTTTAAAGCATGTCTTTTACATAATCATGAAGACGAGGGAACTTTTTAAATGAATTATACCATTGAAAAGTGATTGATGTGTCTGATCAGCAGCGATTCTATTCTTAACTGTGATTTTATATTCGAACAATTCCCGTAAGTATATCTTCTGTGCAAATACATGTTTGATTGGTAATGAATGTTACTAGTTATTTCATTTTCAGCCTTAAAAAAAAAGGACCATGATGCTCCAGATGTACAAGCTAGTCTTTATACAGTAGTCTGCTCAGCCTGAACCTTACATTTTTCCTTCATTCTTTCCTTCAACAAGCATTTCTTGAGTGCTTCCTGTATGGCACTGAGTGCACACGGGTAACTGAAACACAGCTCAGATTCTAGCAGTAGAAGCCAGATAACACAGAGGTAAACAAACAAATAACACTGTTAAAATAGAGAAAATATTTGGAACATTACAAGATGGGTGCTGAACTTAGAATCAAGGGGAAGATCTATTTGAGATCTGAAAGACTTGTCTGAAAATGTAACATTCAGGCTGAGACTGGAGGATGAGATGAACCACCCTAGAGGAGATCTAAGAGAAGGGCAGTTGAAGCAGGAGGAACACAGTGTTTCCAGGCTCACTTTGGAAAAGGCAGTTAGAGCCTTTTGACTGAGGGAAAGGATGGCTGGAGATGAATTTGGAGACGGGAGCTGGAGCTGGCTGAGACAGGGCCTTGCAGACTGTGGGAAGGAACTGGACTCCTAGTGAAATAGAAAGCTGTTCACAGGGTGAAACAAGGCTAGTGAGTGACACTGTCTGATTTATGTCTTAAAAGGACCACTTAAGATTTCAGTGAATAAACTGGGGCAATTGCAAGTGGAAGGAGAAGGGAAAGAAAGGTCAGAAAAGATGCTGTGCACTATTTTCACACAAGACATACAATGGCTTAGGTTAAGAGAGAGACAGTAGAGATGGGCAGAAGTGTGAATAAATGGAAAGTATATTTTGCAAGTGGAACTTATGGGACTTACTGGTAGACTGACATGTGGGGAGGAGAGAAAGGGAACAATCATAGGTTTCCAGCTTAAGCAACTGAATGTTTACTGAGATGGGTCAAAGAAGGGGAAGTTACAAGTTCCTGGGGACCAAACAAACCTAGGGGTGGGGTTGAAGGAGAGTAGTTCACAAAGGAGAATGAAAAATACCAGAAATGGGGAAGTGTTGGTCAGGCAGGTAATGGAAGGAAGCGCTTCAGGGAGAAGGAATGGCTAACTTTTGATTCTTATCAGAGGCATATTTTCCAATATGATTAGTTTCAATTTATTTTATTTTTATTGAAGTATAGTTGATTTACAATCAACTATAGTTTCTGGCATACAGCAAAGTGATTCAGTTATACATATACATATATATTCTTTTCAATATGATTAGTTTTAAATCATTGACCTTTCTATCTCTGACATGATTCAATTATTGTTATAAACGAACATTGTGATTTAATTTAGCAACAATAAGCACAGCTCTCCATTGTGCTAATTTTTTTCAAAAAAACTTGAAAATACTCAACTATGGCTTTATTCCTCAGATTATTTAAGTGTAAATGTATCACAGCAACTGACACTTGCTTGGAAACAGAATTACTTGAAAGAAAGCCAGTGAAATTGACTGTCATCCTTCACATTTAAAAAACAACACATACCACACAAATACCACACATTCTACATATATACTAAGTCTGCAAAGTTTGCTGTGGTAAGGTTACACAGAGAGGAGATCACATTAGTTAAAAAAAAAAACCCTGAATACTTTAAGAGGCTGGATTCCGCCTCATGTATCAAAGCAAATGGCAATCAATAGGAATTAAATCAAAATCAGACTGCCATCTTTGGAGTGAGAAGGATTCCTTCGTATGGAGGAAATATACAAAAAGCCATTAAGCAGTAAGGCAGGCAAGAGAGAAAATGAAAATGACTCAGTATTAATCATATGTTGACTCATTTGACATCATATAAGCCTCATTACCCTCCCCTCCATTTATTTCTTAAGCTTAGAATTGTCCTGTAAACAACACCATTCAGAGAAATGACCATGAAGATCGTTAAGGTTTCTGTACTGAATATAGTAGCGGGGAGTTCTTAATGTCAATAAAGCAAAGCTTTTGCTCATAGTTAATAAAATGAACACCTCATTTCACTTCACTTTTGACTCTTTAGTTACTATCATGTTTATTATTTATTCCTCACATTCATGGATAATTTTAGTCATTAAATCCAGCTTAACTACCTCAAATTCTTTTGAAAACATGGTGGGGAATACATATAAAAATACAAAGTATGTACTTTTAGTTATAATTTTAATTTTAACCCACCTTTTGGGACATGCTAAGCTACCTGTTTATCCATATTCAATTCATATCCACTTGAAATTCTGCTGAAACATCATGGAACCAGATGCTCTATTTCTCTTACAAAAAACTTAGCATACAGTTTTCTTACCCTCTCCCTGACACCCACTTTCAGCTTCCATAGTATATTACAGGAACCACCAATATGTCACCTCCTTTCCTACTGAAAGTTCCAAAAGTAGCTTTCAATTTTTATAGTCCCCCATCATCCCTTTAGCAAAACCCAAAGGTGTTTCCTCTCACAACGTTTAATCACCAACCTCTCCTTGCATCATTCCTTAGCTTAAAGCCTTAGCTCAGCTTTCAGCTAGCTCTGACTTAAATGAGTATGGCCTTTTCTGTCTATGTAATATTAAATGGTCCTAAGAGATGTTATTCCAGCTGGTTATTCTGAACTTGTCACTCAGTTTGTCATAGCATATATCTACTATAAATCCAACCCCTGCCTCACTAACTCCACCCTTGAATCCTCTTTGGGATTTGTGATGAGCACTTCCCAATTCAGTGTGTTAACTCCAAATTTCTCATCTTCTACTTCTTTACCTGCTGCCACTTCTCTTTCAGAGAAACTTATGTAGCACACTCTTCCTAATAGTGGTAACCAATAAGGTTTCTGTTAGGTCACATCTTTCTTTAAGTCATTATATAGAACATTCTCACTTAATATTATCAGAGTATTTCCATGTTCTGACCATTCTCTACCCACATTGGGCATTAGAGTCCATCAGGGAGATTTTGTAAAGATACTCAGGACCCACCCAAAAATTTGATTTCAGTTGGCCTAGGGGTATGACGTGGGTGTCTGTTGTATGCACTACCATACACATGTCACAGCACGTGAAATATATCTTAACTACATGTTCACAGGTAAAAATATTTTTGATTTTATGAAACCTAAGCTTTAATGCATATTTACCAGTTTTTTTCTCTCAAGTATCATCAATTCAAAATAATATTTTGTAAGACATAAAAAATGTGGCAGAAAATATCACACTTTATCTCGAAGTCCAGTTTGCAAAACCGTAAATACTAAACCTTAAAAATAAAAGAAATGGCACACGTAGAGGATCATAAGAAACTTCTCAAGTATGACTTTACATGAAGTCAGAACAAAGAGACAGAGGTCACCAGGATATTTATTCTCTGAAATACTCTCTTTCCTTGGCTTACATGATGCAATCTACTGATTTTTCCTATCTGTCCAGTTTTTCTCTCCCTTCTCTCTCCCTCCCCCTCCCCCGCCCCCTCCCCCTGTCTCTTTCTCTGCTATTCTTTCTCAGTCTCTTTATCAGCTCCTTCTTGCCAACCCACTTAACATTTATAGTTCCTGGAGTTCTATTCTCAGCCTTTTTTCTCTTTTAATGTAACATACCCTTCTTAGATAGTCATACTGAAATTACTATCTATATGCTGACAAGGCCTAAATCTATATCTCACACCAGACTTCCTTCTAGAGCTCCAGCTGAAAGGCTTCTTGTCTGCCTAAGTACCTCACACTCACCATGGTCACCACTGAATGCATCTTCCTTCCCAACCAATCTGCTTCTCCTGTAGGATTCTCAACCTTGCCTAGTAGCATTACCACCTACCCAGTTGCTCAAAATAGAAACCTAGAGGTCATTTTTGACCTTATCCCCTCCCTAACATTCAATGTCCAATCACCAAGACACATTGATCATTTCTACCTCTTAATTTTTTCTTGAACATTGATCATTTCTACCTCTTAATTTTTTCTTGAATCTATCTACTTGCAGTCATCTCCAGGCCACTTTTAGTTTAAGGCATCTTCATCTATCATCTAAACTAAACTTTGCATCTTAATCCCCAAACTGGTCTCTTGCATCCATACTTAATCCCTCCCTGTCTTTTCTGCACATTGTAGTAATCTTTTAAAAACAAAACAGAAATCTGCATGTAAAAGTTGTTGAATCCAAATAAGGTTTATACCTGAGTCAGTAACACTGCACCGACATAAATGTCCTGGTTTTTACACTATACTGTGGTTTTATAACATAGTAGCAGTAGGGGAAACTGGGTGGAAAGGACGCAAACACCCTCTACACTATTTTTGCAAATTCTTGTGAATCTTAAACTATTACAAAATAAAAAGTTATAAAAAATACAACTCTGATTATATTCTTTGGTTTCTGTCCTACCCCTTCTTAAAAACTATAAATAACTTCCCTTAAATAAGACTAACATCCTTACATTCACTTTCAAACCCACTCAAGTTCTGGCCTCCCTCATGCTCCATTTTCCTTTTTGGACTTGCACTACAACTATACTAGTTCTCTTTTAATTTCTTAAAAAAGATACTTTCTCTTGCTTTAAAAACTACAAATAAGTCATTCCCTCTGCTCATAACAGTTTCCCCAAATCTTTGTTAGTCTCATTATCTGCCTGTTCTTCAGATCTCTGCTAAATGTCCCTGCAAAAATCTTCCCCAGCCATTTTCTGCTGATCCATCCCTTCAAACTAGATGAACTCACCCTCTTTCAGGTTCCCACAGCATCCTTTACTTCTCCTTTTCTAAAACTCATCATACTTGAAATTTCTTGTTCAATATCTCACCTCACCTCAGTAATCCATAAACCCAACATGGTCAAGAAATTAATGTCTGGTAAGAAAATATTTGTTGAATAAATGAGATTTTAAAATTGCTACTAAAATCCAAATTCATCAATTTCATCATTCCTCAAAGGAGTCTCTGAACTGTGTAGACATTGGTTATTGAGAGATATTTACTTTTCTAAAATTAGCAATACTGTTTACAATAATTTATGAACCAAGATTTCAGGGTGATAGTATAATAAATATTACAGACTCTGGGGGAAGTGATATGTCATTCCAGATGTTAAATAAGACGCGAGTATAGTTCAGAGATATAACTGTAATGCTATTTAAATATCTAATAAAGGAAAGAAATTAAAAATATATACTTCTGTTCTAGAAAGAGCTCTATAGGACGTCTACAGATTAACATTCAATCAAGTATGTGACAAAAGAGGAACTACAAAAGATTGACATTCACTGTCATTTTCTCCATTAGTATCCTGCCATATGTGGTCAACATTCCACATTCCCAGTGCAGTGTACAGTAACACAGAGTGTTCAGTGTCTTTGTAAAGCATTTTCAAGTCTACTATATGTCACAATGAATCAAAAGATTTCCAAGTATAAGAAATCATTGGTTAGTGATTCAACCCCTGGTTTTAAAAATGATGAAGCTGATAAAATCAGACTTAATGCTTATAACCAGGATCAGAATATAGGTTGCCAGAATCTAGGTGACAAAACTACACCCACATTTGCACACAGATTTTACACTTTTCAAGAAGTGTATTAATTTGCAAATATTTCCATCTGGCATATTAAACCTCCTTTTTACTGAAGTCTTTAAAAGTACAAATAACTTTTAAACCTAGAAGCAATGAGAATGCAATTCAGATTTCTGATCGTGGCAGATGTAAGAATCAATTGAGTAACACCAAAATTCTGAATTTAGTTTTGAGATCGTTAAGACTTTTCAAAACTGAATTCTTAAGTTTTGTTTTCTTATGAGTTCACTTTATTTATTTAACATCTTTATTGGAGTATAATTGCTTTACAATGGTGTGTTAGTTTCTGCTTTATAACAAAGTGAATCAGCTATACGTATACATCTATCCCCATATCTCCTCCCTCTTGCATCTCCCTCCCACCCTCCCTATCCCACCCCTCTAGGTGGTCACAAAGCACTGAGCTGATCTCCCTGTGCTATGCAGCGGCTTCCCACTAGCTATCTATTTTACATTTGGTAGTATATATAAGTCCATGCCACTCTGTCACTTCGTCCCAGCTTACCCTTCCCTCTCCCCGTGTCCTCAAGTCCATTCTCTACGTCTGCATCTTTATATGATTTCACTTTAAATTAGATTCTAAATGAGGGAGTAGGGAGATAAAAGTCACAGAAAGCTTTATGTCAAGATCCAGGAATGAATTCATTAGAAAAAGAAGAGCTATGACATTGTTGATTTTTTGTTGTTGTTCATGTTAATGCTCTAACAATGTGCTGTCTCTCTCATTGGGCACCTGTACCATTTCTTTTTAATGGTAATTTTTTTTTTTCCCTACAAAAGACACACAATCCTTATCTTATCTACCCATTCACACAGAATTTTTTGGTCTGTAAATTACTGTTCATCATAATTCATATGACTGGGATTTAATATCCTCCCTTTGATATTAAAATCATGTGTAAAAGCTGGTAGGGGATAAGTAAATGAAAAAAACTAGGCCATCTCTTTTCCATATTAGCTGTGCTAAGGTATTAGAAAACAAAGCTCTCCACACTCTCGTCCAGAAAGTCAGGCAGCAAACATTCAGCAGCAGTGCAGCAGAGTGGCTATAGAAAGAACTGGGTTTGAGTCTCTTTTCTGCTACTTTTTCATTTTGGGGCCATGACTGCATCACCATCACCTGTGCAAACCTCATTTACCTCATCTGCAAAATGAGCCTGAAAATAACACCTATCTCTAGGGTTGTTGTGAAGATCACCATATAGGAAATGGGATAATAGTTTAAGTGCCTGGAAGTAATAAGTACAAAATCAATGGCAGTTGTCCTCAAAATGCAAGGGCAGTGGACAAAAGGCAGAAAGAGGAAAGGTGTCCTACTTTGCAAGAGTGGCACAGTCCTGGTGTAAGTGAGGCTCCTGGGGGAGCCTGGGGCTGTAGCTGGTATGTGTGGCTGGAGGGTTTAGTGCAAGCAAGCCTGTAAGCCTGTAAGAGGGGTAGTGGCAGAATGTTGCTTTTCCCACCTACATGCAGATCTCCTTTAGACAACTAAGAGCACTTGTACTCTGGCCCCACCACTGTGGATTTCTCTTCAGAGAGCATTTATCCATATGAAAGAGGGATAATTGAGGGTATATCCACTCTCCTAATCTCAGATTTTACTGTAAGGTTTATCTAAACAGGTTAAAATGCAGACACCAAGGCTCCAGCCCAAGGATTCAGATTCAGTAGATCTGAGCTAGTACCCAGCCATCTGCCTCTTTAACAAGTACCTTAAATTATATGTATACAGATGTCCACAGACCACACTTGGAACACTTTTCTGGACTGTCTAAGCTCTGCATGAAATTGGACCAGCATAGAGTTTTGTCTCTCAGAGAATTACTCTAACAGCCTCAATAAAATGTCTTCAGAAAACTACATTTTAACAATAGACCTTAGGCTTTCATGAAGGGTTGAAATAAGAAACAGCCCTATGATGACAACATTTATAACATGTAAAATGTTGACTCTTATGTTTTACAATGTCCTTTTACTAATCTTATTAAATAAATGTCTCATTACAAATTGCCTTAACATTTTTATTTGAAAACAGATGGGATACGTGATATTTATATATGTGATATGTGTGTATGTGCATGTGTGTGTGTATATATATATATATACACATATATATATCACTCTTGATATATATATTAAGTCATTGGGCCAGCTGACTCTGAAAACCAGGAATGTCCATGCCTTAGAGCAAGTAGCCTCAGGCAGACAATATCCAACTAGCTATCTGGCCTAATGAGACCCAAACTCAGATAAACCGAAGTGGAAATAAGAACAAATGATGGAGGTTCTACCCTTGATTTTAAAAAGACCTGTTTATAATATCCTTCTATGTAAGAGAGCTTCAGCTCAATTTTTTTTTTTTACTTCAAACCCACTCATGAAGTTTACAGGGAATTTTGATTTTTGTTTATTCCTTGGGGTAAGTGAGGGGATGGTGAAGTGGGTCCTTTTAAGCTAAATAAAATAGCGATTTATTATATATTTGATCATGCAATCATTTCTTGGAAAAACTTATTACAGACAACACTTACAATTCTGACATAAAAATTCTGCCAGATCTGTCCATCTCCCCTTCCCAGCAAACACACAAAAGAATTTCAAAGTCTATTAAGAAAGCCTGCACAGAGTAGGAGAGTCTCTAAATACTTAGCTGAGCCTTTCTTACCATACGTAGCAAGTGCTCAACATAAATTGTTTGAATGAAAAAGGAGTGAAGAACCACACACCCTAAACAGCTACCAGGAGACTGACAACTTGGTATCCTGTGCATTCTAAACAAATAAATCAACCAGACCTTATCCTTCCATGTGAACAGGTCAAACAAATTACATGGATCATAATATATATGCCAATTCTAAGGAAAACAGTGAAGTCACTTGTAATACTGTCATGCAGAGTTTGTTGTATGGTATTTTACATATGGAAAGATAATTAGACCCTTGATGAAGAAAAAGAAATTTTTAAAACTTCAAGAAATACCCGCTTTAATACACCTCAGAACAAGAAATGCAAAAAAATGACCATTTTTTGGCCATGTGCCACCTACTCAATTTCCTGGTTAAATACTAAAATAGAAAAGGCTAAAAGGATGAATTGGACAAGCCAACATTCTACGTGAGGAAATAAAAGAATAAGGAATACAAACAGTTTCATTAATACCCGAGTATTTCTCATATACCATTTTAGCCAATTAATAGCAAAGTGTTAATTTTTTTGGTGATGATTAATGTTCCTGGTAGATTTTTCTAGCCTCTTAAACATTTATATGGCATGTTTTTGTTCAGTTTCCTTCCTTTATAAAATTAGTCTCCTTTCTACTTCTCGATCTTCAAGTCCCAAATGATGTCTTTAAGTACAATGAGAAGTACCTAGAATTATTTCCTATCTGAGTTAACCTTTCAAAAAATAAATGAAACATCTTTTTGTAAAGTTCATTCTTCAACATTCCGAGGAAGGTTCAGAATTTTTTGCTAATAAACATGTGGTCTCTCACCTTTCCTAGAATAACAATGAAATAATTTTCTCTACCCATAAAGAACAAAGAGGCAAGAGAAACTGTACATCTTTGGAGTAAACAATCTATAAATGGATACAGTGGGCTGTTTCAGCTATCCAATTTTCTTTGAGAACCCTAAACAAGAACTTAAATAATGTCATTTTTGTAAGTACACAACTCATCCCTCATATCCCAAGTGTCAGTAAAGCAAGAGTGACATCTTGTCCCTGTACAGGAGACCCTACAGGTTATAGGCCAAGACTCTCATGTAATGTTTCCAGTGATTATAAAACTGAGGGTCCATGGATGCCATCTGACTCACAGTTATATGTGGCCTGCAGTGGCACTGTAAAAAAATGAAATAAAGGGGAATAAGTGAGGAAAACTTTAGACAGTGCTCTATAATCATGTATTTCCCATCTAAAAAAGAACTGAATTTCCTGCTTTGCTTGAATAATGAGCATGTTTGGCATCTCTGGGCCCATTTACCAGCAAGTCAAGGGTTGGGTGAAACCAAGTCTGAGCTGCTTCCTTTGAAGGGGGCATGAGCTCTCTAATTCATTCCAGTTCCCCAACCTGGTCCATTTGACTCATTTGTAGATCCTACCTGACACCTGTTGGCACCTAAGTTAACCCTATTTCTGCACGATGTGGTAGGTGCTATGTCTGGGCTACTAAGGGGGTGAGAGCAGTCTTGGACAATGGAGGTCACCTCTGGCTAACGCTATATTCCCTTGCTAAGCCTTTAAAAAATAACGATTCCTTGCAACTAGAGATTATCATACTAAGTGAAGTAAGTCAGAAAGAGAAAGACAAATAGCATATGATATCACTTTATGTGGAATCTAAAACATGGCACAAGTGAACCTATCTACGAAACAGAAACAGACTCACAGACAGAGAACAGACTTGTGGTTGCCAAGGCGGAAGTGGGGATGGGGAGGGACAGACTGTGAGTTTGGGGTTAGTAGATGCAAACTATTACATATAGAATGGATAAACAGCAAGGTCCTACTGTATAGTACAGGGAACTATATTCAATATCCTAGGATAAACTATACTGGAAAAGAATACAAAAAAGAACGTATATATTTGTATAACTGAGTCACTTTGCTGTACAGCAGAAATTAACACACATTGTAAATCAACTATACTTCAATTAAAAAATTTTAAAAAAAGTAACAATTCCTGGGCCCCACCCCAGACCAACTGTATCAGAATGTCCTGAAGTGGGATTCAGGAATTAGTATTTTTAAAGTTGCCTAGGTGCTTCCATTGTGACCCACAGTTAAGAACCTCTGATCTAAACAAAGCATCTTCAGATTTTTTCTCACATTTCCCCTAGAATTTTTTAGAACTATGTGCCTCAACTCATATTTTTTAACTGGCATCCAAAATTTTTCATCATGTTTGAGTAGTTGCAACAGATGTAATTCCTTTCAACAAGTAAATATTGACATTTTAAAATACAACTATTCTATCACTCTATTATCACCCACTATCATCCATTTTTTTTAACATCTTTATTGGAGTATAACTGCTTTACAGTGTGGTGTCAGTTTCTGCTGTATAACAAAATGAATCAGCTATACGCACACGTATATCCCCATATCCCCTCCCGTTTGCGTCTCCCTCTCACTCTCCTTATCCCACCCCTCTAGATGGTCACAAAGCACCAAGCTGACCTCCCTGTGCTATACAGCTGCTTCCCACTAGCTATCTATTTTACATTTGGTAGTGTATATATGTCAATCCTACTCTCTCACTTCACCCCAGTTTACACTTCCCCCTCCCCGTGTCCTCAGTCCATTGTCTATGTCTGTGTCTTTATTCCTATCTTGCCCTTAGGTTCATCAGAACTTTTTTTTTTAGATTCCATACGTATGTGTTAGCATACGGTATTTCTTTTCCTCCTTCTGACTTACTTTACTCTGTATGACACACTCTTAAGTCCATCAACCTCACTATAAGTAACTTAATTTCATTTCTTTTTAAGGCTAATATTCCATTGCATACATGTGACACATCTTCTTTAACGATTCATCTGTCGATGGACACTTAGGTTGCTTCCATGTCCTAGCTATTGCAAATAGTGCTGCTATGAACATTGTGGTACATGACTCTTTTTGAATTACGGTTTTCTCAGGGTATATGCCCGGTAGTGGGATTGCTGGGTCATATGGAGGCTGTATTTTTAGTTGTTTAAGGAACCTCCATACTGTTCTCCATAGTGGTTGTATCAATTTACATTCCCACCAACAATGCAAGAGGTTTCCCTTTTCTCCACAAGCTCTCCAGCATTTATTGTTTGTAGATTTTTTAATGATGGTCATTCTGACCGGTGTGAGGTGATACCTCATTGTAGTTTTGATTTGCATTTCTCTAATGATTAGTGATGTTGAGCATCCTTTCACGTGTTTGTTGGCAGTCTGTATATCTTCTTTGGAGAAATGTCTATTTAGGTCTTCTGCCCATTTTTGGATTCGGTTGTTTGTTTTTTGATATTGAGCTGCATGAGCTGCTTATATACCTTGAAGATTAATCCTTTGTCAGTTGCTTAATTTGCAAATATCTTCTCCCATTCTGAGGGTTGTCTTTTCATCTTGTTTATGGTTTCCTTTACTGTGCACAAGCTTTTCAGTTTCATTAGGTCCCATTTGTTTATTTTTGTTTTTATTTCCATTTCTCTAGGAGGTGGGTTCAAAAGGATCTTGCTGTGATTTATGTCATAGAGTGTTCTGCCTATGTTTTCCTCTAAGAGTTTTATAGTGTCTGGCCTTACATTTAGGTCTTTAATCCATTTTGAGTTTATTTTTGTGTATGGTGTTAGGAAGTGTTCTAATTTCAATCTTTTACGTATAGCTGTCCAGTCTTCCCAGCACCACTTACTGAAGAGGCTGTCTTTCCTCCACTGTATATTCTTGCCTCCTTTATCAAAGATAAGGGGACCATATGTGTGTGGGTTTATTATCTCTGGGCTTTCTATCCTGTTCCATTTATCTGTATTTCTGGTTTTGTGCCAGTACCATATTGTCTTGATTACTGTAGCTTTGTAGTACAGTGTGGAGTCTGGGAGCCTGATTCCTCCAGCTTGGTTTCTCTTTCTCAAGATTGCTTTGGCTCTTTGGGGCCTTTTGTGTTTCCATACAAATTGGGAAGTTGTTTGTTCTAGTTCTGTGAAAAATGCTATTGGGGGTTTGATACGGATTGCACTGAATCTGTAGATTGCTTTGGGTAGTATAGTCATTTTCACAATATTGATTCTTCCAATCCAAGAACATGGTATATCTCTCCATCTGTTTGTATAGTCTTTAATGTATTTCATCAGTGTCTTATCGTTTTCTGCATACAGGTCTTTCATCACCTTAGATAGCTTTATTCCTAGGTATTTTATTCTTTTTGTTGCAATGGTAAATGGGAGTGTTTCCTTAATTTCTCTTTCAGGTTTTTCATCATTAGTGTACTGGAATGCAAGAGATTTCTGTGCATTAACTGTGTAACCTGCTACTCTACCAAATTCATTGATTAGCTCTAGTAGTTTTCTGGTAGCATCTTTAGGATTCTCTATGTATAGTATCATGTCATCTGCAAAGAGTGACAGCGTTACTTCTTTTCCGATTTGGATTCCTTTTATTTCTTTTTCTTCTCTGATTGCTGTGGCTAAAAATTCCAAAAGTATGTTGACTAATAGTGGTGAGAGTGGGCAACCTTGTCTTTTTCCTGATCTTAGTGGAAATGGTTTCAGTTTTTCACCATTGAGAATGATGTTGGCTGTGGGTTTGTCATGTATGGCCTGTATTATGTTGAGGTAAGTTCCCTCTATGCCTACTTTCTGGAGGGTTTTTATCATAAGTGGGTGTTGAATTTTGTTGAAAGCTTTTCCTGCATCTGTTGCAATGATCTTATGGTTTTTATCCTTCAGTTTGTTAATATGGTATATCACATTGATCTGCATATATTGAAGAATCCTTGGATTCCTGGGATAAATCCCACTTGATCATGGTGTATGATCCTTTTGATGTGCTGTTGGATTCTGCTTGCTAGTATTTTGTTGAGGATTTTTGCATCTGTATTCATCAGTGATATTGGTCTATAATTTTATTTTTTTGTATCATCTTTGTCTGATATTGGTACCAGGGTGATGGTGGCCTCGTAGAATGAGTTTGGGAGTGTTCCTCCCTCTGCTATATTTTGGAAGATTTTGAGAAGGATAGGTGTTAGCTCCTCTCTAAATGTTTGATAGAATTCGCCTGTGAAGCCATCTGGTCCTGGGCTTTTGTCTGTTGGAAAGTTTTTAATCACAGTTTCAATTTCAGTGCTTGTGATTGATCTGTTTATATTTTCTATTTCTTCCTAGTTCAGTCTTATAAGGTCGTGATTTTCTAAGAATTTCTCCATTTCTTCCAGGTTGTCCATTTTATTGGCCTTATTACTCATGAGAGATCATAAGTAATCTCTCATGATCCTATGTATTTCTGCAGTGTCAGTTGTTACTTCTCCTTTTTCATTTCTAGTTCTGTGGATTTGGATCTTCTCTCTTTTTTTCGTGATGAGTCTGGGTGATGGTTTACCAATTTTGTTTATCTTCTCAAAGAACCAGCTTTTAGTTTTATTGACCTTTGCTATTGTTTCCTTCATTTCTTTTTCATTTATTCCTGATCTGATCTTTATGATTTCTTTCCTTCTGCTAACTTTGGGTTTTTTTGGTTCTTCTTTTTCTAACTGCTTTAGGTGTAAGGTTAGGTTGTTTGAGATTTTTCTTGTTTCTTGAAGTAGGATTGTATTGCTATAAACTTCCCTCTTAGAACTGCTTTCGCTGCATCCCATAGGTTTTGGGCCATCATGTTTTCATTGTCATTTGTTTCTAGGTACTTTTTGATTTCCTCTTTGATTTATTCAGTGATCTCTTGGCTATTCAGTAGCATATTGTTCAGCCTCCATGTGTTTGTACTTTTTACAGCGTTTTTCCTGCAATTGATATCTAGTCTCATAGCGTTGTGGTCTGAAAAGATGCTTGATATGATTTCAATTCTTTTTAATTTACCAAGGCTTGATTTGTGACCCAAGATATGACCTATTCTGGAGAATGTTCCATGAGCACTTGAGAAGAAAGTGTATTCCGCTGTTTTTGGATGGATTGTCCTATAAATATCAATTAAGTCCATCTTGTTTAATGTGTCATTTAAAGCTTGTGTTTCCTTATTTATTTTCATTTTGGATGATATGTCCATTGGTGAAAGTGGGGTGTTAAAGTCCCCTACTATGATTGTGTTACTGTCGATTTCCCCTTTTATGGCTCTTAGCATTTGCCTTATGGATTGAGGTGCTCCTGTGTTGGGTACATAAATATTTGCACTTGTTATATCTTCTTCTTGGATTGATCCCTTGATCATTATGGAGTGTCCTTCCTTGTCTGTCATAATAGTCTTTATTTTAAAGTCTATTTTATGTGATATGAGAATTGCTACTCCAGCTTTCTTTTGATTTCCATTTGCATGCAATATCTTTTTCCATCCCTTCACTTTCAGTCTGCATGTGCCCCTAGGTCTCAAGTGGGTCTCTTGTAGACAGCATATATACGGATCTTGTTTTTGTTTCCATTCATCCGGTCTATGTCTTTTTGTTGGAGCATTTAATCCATTTATATTTAAGGTTATTATCGATATGTATGTTCCTATTACCGTTTTCTTAATTGTTTTGGGTTTGTTTTTGTAGGTCTTTCCTTCTCTTGTGTTTCCTTCATACAGAAGTTCCTTTAGCATTTGTTGTAAAGCTGGTTTGGTGGTGCTGAATTCTCTTAACTTTTGCTTATCTGTAAAGCTTTTAATTTCTCCATCGAATCTGAATAAGATCCTTGCTGGGTAGAGTAATCTTGGTTGTAGGTTTTTCCCTTTCATCACTTTAAATACGTCCTGCCACTCCCTTCTGGCTTGCAGAGTTTCTGTTGAAAGATCAGCTGTCAACTTTACAGGGATTCCCATGTATGTTATTTGTTGCTTTTCCCTTGCTGCTTTTAATATTTTTTCTTTGTATCTAATTTTTGATAGTTTGATTAATATGTGTCTCAGTGTGTTTCTCTTTGTGTTTATCCTGTATGGTACTCTCTGCATTCCCTGGACTTGATGACTATTTCCTTTCCCATGTTAGGGAAGTTTTCAACTATAATCTCTTCAAATATTTTCTCAGACCCGTTCTTTTTCTCTTCTTCTTCTGGGGCCCCTATAATTCGAATGTTGGTGCATTTAATGTTGTCCCAGAGGTCTCTGAGACTGTCCTCAATTCTTTTCATTCTTTCTTCTTCATTCTGCTCCCTGGCAGTTATTTCCACCATTTTATCTTCCAGGTCACTTATCCATTCTTCTGCCTCAGTTATTGTGTTATTGATTCCTTCTAGAGTATTTTTAATTTCAGTAATTGTGTTGTTCATCACTGTTTGTTTGCTCTTTAGTTCTTCTAGTCCATTGTTAAATGTTTCTTGTACATTCCCCCTTCTCCTTCCGACATTCCGGATCATCTTTACTATCGTTACTCTGAATTCTTTTTCAGGTAGGTTGCCTATTTCGTCTTCATTTATTTGGTCTTGTAGGCTTTTACCTTGCTCCTTTGTCTTTAACATATTTTTTTGTTGTTTCATTTGGGTTTTTTTGATGGGTGGTGCTGTATTCTTGTCTTACTGGTTGTTTGGCCTGAGAGCTTACAGACAGCTGGGTAGAGCTGGGTTCTGGTGCAGAGATGAGGACCTCTGTGAGGCCTCACTCTGACTGATATTCCCTGGGCTCTGAGGTTCTCTGTTAGTCCAGCGGCTTGGACTCAGAGCTCCCACCACAGGAGCTTGGGCCTGACCTTTGGACTGGGAACAAAGATCCTGCAAGCATGTGGCAGGCAAAGTAATGGTCTCCCAAAGACACGGACATCCAAATCCTTGGAACCGCCTGGCTGGTGTGTGGCGATGGGGTCCCAGAGCTGCTGGAGGGGCCGGGTGGTGGCCTGTGGCACACAGGGCAGCCTGGTGTCATCGGGGTCAGAGCTGGCCCATCTGCGCCACCCACACCACCCAGCGTGCCAGGGACTCCGCCTGGGCTTGACAGGTGTCTGCACCTCGGATTCACGTCCAAGGCCCCGCATTTACGTCAGTGACCCCGGTTTTACATCTGAGGCCCCGGATTTACATCTGAGGCCCCTATCATCCATTTTTAAAAGTGCATGTGGTTTGGAAACAAGTAATAATCAACAAGGTTAACCAACCGCAATAGATTAGTACTTGCTTATAGGCATACGGAAAGAGTTGTTGCTGAATAATCAAGTACTGTGCGTTTGTCTTGACAAAACCATGGAACATTATATTGACTAAAAGTGGGTCATTTTTTCTTCAGAAAAGTGCATGAATAAATTCTTACCCCTCAGAAATTTTCTATCACTCCTTTTCCTTCTTAATGAAACTATATTTCTATTCTAATTCCCCCACAGAATGTGAGTTTTTAATACTTGAAGTTTTTTTATTGATTGCTGTTTCACATATATTCCCAGGTAGGTCAGTTTTAGAAAAAAGTACATCTAGAAATTGATAATTCTGAAAATACATATGAAATTTGAGAATCTGATCATTTTACATATATCCATGTTCTTATATCTTTTGTCTTAGCCTGGATCTCCCAGAAAACAGAGACTGAGAAAAGAGCCTGCAGGAACATAGTTTCTTTGAGGAATTGGTCCCAAGAATCAAGAAAAAGAAGAGAGAAGCCAGGAAGGAAAGAGAGCCAATTCAAGCAGTCATTGATTTAGTGACCTACGTGGGCAACTAGGGCTCAATGCCAGTGGGGACTCTTTAGAATATGCCTCAGAATTGTCTGTAGGAAACACAGAAGCAGAGAATATTTGTATATGGCATCCATATCCCATTGGTCTAGGGTTCCCCACGAAATGTTAACTACCATCCTCTTCCAAGTTCACACACCTAGTAGACCTCAGAAGTGAGGAGAAGTGAGGTATGGCCAAGACACGGTGCTCTCAGGTCACACCTGTGCACATTTGATTGTTGCAACAATAGCCAATGGTTTAAAAGATGGGCAGAAAGCAAGTGAAGATGGGCACAAGAGATTCTGATAATCTCTTCAAAAATCTTGGCATTTCCCCACTGTGTCTCAATTGAAGACCATCAATAAATGAGAACTGGGAAAAACTTCTTTGAGTAGGTGATGCTAGATATAAACCTTAAAAGTAAGACATTGCCAGCCAAGTGCAGAAAGATTGTTTGCGACAAATGGAATCATATGACCAAAGGCAAAGGACATAAAATAGAATCATGTATTCAGGGAACTATAAACAGTTTGACAGTGAAAGTGTACATCAAGAGATTATAATGAAAAGAGATGCAGGAGTTAAGCAATATTGGACTTTTTATATCATGTTAGGAACTTTCCCTTCAATATGAAGACTATGGAAAGACATTGGAGGCTTTTAGGCAGGTGGTCTCATAGTCAGAGAGTCAGACAATTTGTTATAAAACGATTAAGGCTTGGGCCATGATTGAGTCAATAATGATGGAGAATGGAGAGGATACTGGACAACTATTTAGAAAGGGAAACCACAGAAGTCGCTAACAGCCAAATGGGGTAGAAGAGAGAAGAGGTTCTGCATGACTCACAGACTTCTGACTTGAGCAATTGTGTTGGTGAGTAAGTAATGTATATACAAGCAGTGATTTACTCAAGTTTTAGACAAGCCAGGTCCCCAATTTTCCAGTTGTTTCCTATGAGTCAGAACATCTGAGCAAAACCATTAGAATGAATTTCATTCTTGAAGGTCCATCTTAGAAGTCACATCCTCCTGAAGTCTTTCCTAATTGCACCCAACAAGATGGGGTCTCTCCATCTTTCACACCACAGATTAAAAAAAAAATCAAATGTCTTCAGAATGGCCCACACTGCTCCTGGGAGCCCTGTTCACATAAAACATAATGTGGCTGGAATTTTCCAGAGATAGGGAGCAAGGTAGCCCTTCCTTCAGAACTAGGAAAGTCATTACAAATCAGTAAGCACATGACAAGTGAAAGGGAATGGAGACTGGTGAGGCTCTGGGCTACTTGGCTACCAAAACGCATTTAATTCTAAATTTTCAAAATACCATCCTGGTAAAATAAAATACATGTATGGTTCAAATACGGCTTGTAGATGTCTACTTTGTAACACCTGCAAGTATAAACTTCTGAAGCTCTTGTGAGGCTCTCTCTTTGACTACTTGCCTGACTTTCTCACCTGACTCTACCTTACAGTGTCACCATAATGGAAAAAGATCTGTCACCCAAAGAGACCTCTAAGCTTTTGCAGGCAGACATTTAAGCACATTCCTGTGTGTATTTTCTAATATGTTTTCCTGCTTTGAAAACTTGGAGGTGGTCATAAAGGTAACGAGATGATGCATATGAAAGCATGTCAAAAGCCACAGAGCGCTTACAACAGTGAAATGTTGATATCATCATCATCATCGCTATGAGATCACCTGAAAACTTCACCAGGACTCGCTCCAGATAACCAAAAGGCCAGAGTGAAAGTTGTATTAAAACCTGGAAGTCAAGATGGCATCTCACAGGCCATCATTACCAGTAACTAAAACAGACTCTCATTAAAACGTATTTATTTTCATTATATTGGCATACACTTTCATCAAAGTCTTTGCCACTGAATCAATGCTCATTAGCACTAAGCTTGAGTCATGACTATTGAATTTTCAGTTTTTTTTAAGCACTCTATCTTATTCTTTCTTTTTAAATAAGCAATAAAATCTAACTTCTAATTACCAAGTATTTAATTTCAATGACTGTGAACGCAGAATATATTCCCATGTCAGTTAAAAGACTTTACAAAAGGCTGTTTATCAGACCCTAGAAAACTAGATGCATTTGATGTGTAATCCTATATTTCCTGCTCTAAGTGTAGACAGACACTAGGCATTTCAGCTTGAATTCTCTTCAGCCTAGGGGGTCACGCTGCTGCCATGGATTTTCCATATTGTTTAATTTTTCGCTTACTTTGAAAGTTAGGATTTAAAAGTTTAAACAGCATTTAGTTTTCCAAAGCAAAGACACAGATGCAAAGCAGATGAAATAACTTATGACAGGAGACAGTAAATGTAAATACAGGTAATTTTAATGTCCCACACGAGGATACTGATAAAAATAACTAACCTATTCTTAAAATATTAGGAGAGCTTTTGATTTCCATGCGAACAGAGTGATGTCAGAGTTCAAATTCATATGTGAAAACAGTTGGCTATATGTGCAAATCTGGGTTAACTAAAATTAAATTAGACAGGGAATCAATATCTATGCTTGTAACTCTAACCAGGGTTTTTTAATTATCATGAAAATTTTTCATTATTTTTAAAGCAAAGGAAAAATTTTAAATGGCAATATTTTGAAAACTATATGGAGAATGTGTAAGTCAACTCATAGGGCTGGTGTGAGAATTAAATAACTTAAAATACATAAAGTACTTAGAATATTGGGGTCATAAATAAACTCAATGGAGAACTTCTCTGTTATAGAACTAAGATGAGCACAATAATAGACTGTCTTGAGTAGTTTTGCCTAAGAGGTCAAAGAGAACAATAATATGCAAAATAGACTGGTCAGAGAGCCTTTCTGGAGTTTCCCTATGTTTTCTGTGAACAAACAAAAAGATTATAGGACAATCAGGTTAAAGCCATACTGTTTTTTTTTTTAATAGGTCGAAGCTATATATTTATACAAAGTATAAATTTGTAAAAACAAATTTCATACATAAAATCTTCATATATGACTGCCTACAATTAGAACAGAATTACGAATTAGTAGATAAGAACAAAATCTTTAGCATTCTGGCATTTAGGGATCAAAAGTATGAGGGCTATCTGTCCTATCAAGGTCCACCCCAGCAAACATGGGTCAACCTTCCAAAATCCTCGTTCTTGTCAATATACACAAGCAAGCTAAGATCACTTCTGTAACACACAGGTGAAAGCAAAATATATAACACACAAACCCACACACACAGTATTTCAGGAACAGAAAAATTACTTAATATTAATAATGAGAATATAATGACATCATATCGGTGTCTACAGAGGAGAAAAGCAAGAGGATATTACATCAAAAAAAAGTCTAAGAGGATACAATGAAGAAAGACTAATCAGAGAACAGGAAGGAGTTCTTGGAAATTAAATACAGTGATCAAGCTTCTGACTAAAGTGAGTAATGACACCCATATCATGTTCCCTTTCGGGACTGGGATGCAAAGAGCATGCAGGGATATTATTCTTCAATATAAGCCCTTCTAGTCTTACTTTTTAAACCATACATGGATAAAAATAATAAAATTTATTTTTAAAGAACCAAATTAGAGACAGTTGTAGAATTCTATGATTTTTCACAACTATCTAACTTCAGTCATTGATTATTTTTTAGAAATGTCAATGCCCTTCAGCTAAAGATCTTAGCTGTGGTTGACAAGTTGTGTTTGTTATTCATTGCAGAGAGGCAGAATGCACCCCGTAGGGAGCTGTGAGGCATCTCAGAAAGCGATGTTAGAAAGAAAACTATTATAGGATTTGAGCTATTATTGGATAATTTTAAGGAGGTTCTAAGGAGCTGAAGGTTCATTCTAAATTGGGCAATTCTACGATTGGCTATCTCAATAAATCTAATCTACAGATTAGAGCAAGCCAGAAGTTGTAATTGGTAAAGCAGCCATCATACATTTAGTGAGAGAGAGGAACATGTCTGGTATTTTGCTGCTTGCCCAGTGACCCAGTCTGAAACGGATAGTGTATAAGATGGCTTACGTCCAGCAGGAGAACAACATGGCTTTGTTTTAAAGCACCAAATCCATTTGTAAGAACTTTGAAGTCTAGCTTTGAGCATCGAATCAGTTTCTGAATGTCAGGGCTGCTTTTTTTTCTTAGAAGAAAATCAAGAAGGACGTGTCCAGTAATTTTTTTTTTTTTTTTTTTTTTTTTGCGGTACGCGGGCCTCTCACTGTTGTGGCCTCTCCCGTTGTGGAGCACAGGCTCCGGACGCGCAGGCTCAGCGGCCATGGCTCACGGGCCCAGCCGCTCCGCGGCATGTGGGATCCCCCCGGACCGGGTCACGAACCCGCGTCCCCTGCATCGGCAGGCGGACTCTCAGCCACTGCGCCACCAGGGAAGCCCTTACCCATGGCCTGTAATTTTGATTGACATGAATTAGGTTATTACATGTGACTTTTCCCTCAGGAAATTATGGTTTCCTGAGAGATCAGTGACTGAATCTTAATCATATGTGTATACCCACAAGAGTGAACCAAGACACATCAAGGTCTTTACTCTCTCTAAAGAGGTTAAGAAACGTGCCTAGCATCGCCCAGCTGTCACGTGGCAGTATCGCGACTGGAACTGATGTTTGAACAAAAGCCTCTTGGTGCCATACTGAAATTGTTCGCAGGTGACATCCCAGGAGGACGGATGCCTCACTAACATTTGGGAGAAGGTCAGGCTGTATAATTTCAATGTATTCTACCATATGCCTTTCACATGGGTTTTGCCCTTCGCTACACACGTGGGATGGTAGGGCTCCAAGGATTTAGTTCTATAGCTTTAGACCAAAGGGTCTCCTGAAGAAGATTAAAGCATGAACTGCCAAGTGCCACCTTCATTTGATAGAAAGCATTAGTTTGCTCCTAGGCTAGGGCAACAGATGTTTCTAAAGTTGCTGCCAAAATGTTTAGTGGGGAGATGACAGAAGAGGTACAGAAGAAGGTAGGACAGATGTACATACAATACCAGGATGAGAGGGATGACAATGATGAGGGCCTGCTCTTGAGGCTGGTGCCAACACGGAGAACAACCATCACGGAAAACATTAAGTACAATAAGTATAGCGGTGTTCTTTAATACTGTTCCATTAAGTCCATATTTATCTTACCCGTTATGGGACCAGTCAGAAAACCAATGGAGTATATCATTGTGTAAGACCATTCATGAATCCAATGAATATATATATTTTTTTTTTTTGCGGTACGCGGGCCTCTCACTGTTGCGGCCCCTCCCGTTGCGGAGCACAGGCTCCGGACATGCAGGCTCAGCGGCCATGGCTCACGGGCCCAGCCGCTCCGCGGCACGTGGGATCCTCCCGGACCGGGGCACGAACCCGTGTCCCTCTGCATCGGCAGGCAGACTCTCAACCACTGCGCCACCAGGGAAGCCCTTTTTTTTTTTTTTTTTTTAAAATGAATATTTAAAGGTGCCCATTGTGGATGTGTACACATGAGGGATGAGATTTGCAAATAAATATCCCTATTGTCAAGTAGTTTTGAGTGTATATACAGGTACCAGTCTTGGTCCACATTACCTGTGTTCTTATCACACTTGTCACTCACTAGTTTGGTGGCCTTGGGACAATTATTTAAAATTTCAAATCCTCAATGTTTCCTTTATAAAATAGGAGAAAAATAATACCCTCTGCAGAGAGTTGTGAGGATTCAGTGAGATAAGGCATAAAAAGTACCCAGCTCTGAGTATAGTACTCAATAACTGTTACCTATTATTACTTGTAATGAATTTCACTACTGTAGTTATTTAATTAGAGATAGTTTGAATATGCCCCGAACAGTGTAGAATGTAGAGAAAGAAAAAATCATGGGCCCAAAGTTATGATTAAATCTATCGGCAAAAATGGTATATAAAAATTTCCTCTAACAAAGACCATTTTCAACCATTAAACAAAAATTGTCCATGCCTGCAGAAGGCAGCACCATGGCTCCCCAAAGATGTACACTTTCTAATCCCTGAACTTGGGAATATACTACTTTACATGGCAAAAGGCACTTGCAGATGTTATTAAGGGTATGGACCTTGAGATGGGGAGAGTACTTTAGATTATCCAGGTGGGTCCAATGAAATCACAAGGGTTCTAGTAAGCAAGAGAGGCAGAAGAACCAGAGTCAGAGTAGATGCAGTGTCAGAAAAGACTGGACCAGCCTTTGCTGGCTTTGAAGATGCAATAGAGTCAAAAGCCAGGGAACGTGGGGAGTCTCTAGAAGCTAGAAAAGACAAGGGAAAAGATTCTCCCCTAGAGCTACAAGAAAAGGCTACGGCTCCTCCTTCATTTTAGCCCAATGAGGCCCTCATCTGACTTCTAACCTACAAAATGCTAACATAACGAATTTGTATTGTTTTAAGTTACTAAATTTGTAGGAGTTACAGTAGTAATAGGAAATTGGTACAATGTCTCTCAGCATTATTAAATCATCTTTGCAAAATACTTAAGGGGCATTTAGTACATGTGCAGCACACTTGTTATTAGGAAAAAATGACAGCATTTACTGAAGATTCTGCCTGGTCTATTATATATCTATGCCAAGCGTACCAAGTTCATTACAGAAACTTTAAATCGTAGACATTATACCTGCATGGACATTGCAAATCATCTAATACAAACTCCTCTATATGTGCTTGGGAAATTCCCTGATCTTGACAGAGTTGGCAAGCAGCTTATAAACAGGAACCAGAAAATGCACTAAGAAAATAATATCAGTATGTTCCAAAGGAGGAAAGAGAAAACAATTATACACTGAGCCTAAAGAAAAACAGTGATGCATGTAAAGACTGACTTCAGGACTTTAAACGTCTTTTTGTACACCTTTTCCCTCTTTGCAGTGGGCCTCACAGTTTGCTGTAATTTTAGAAACGTCAGAAAAATCTGAATCTCTACCCCCTTGACAACCTCACCCTTCCTAATATTTATATAGTTCATTATTTAGCTTAAAGTAATTTTCTCTAATAAAATGGAACTAATTGCTACTATTTTTAATGAGATATAAATAAGGTTCACAATTCTCGAGAGCAAGTTCCACTACTCTATTCCACAACTAACTTTCATAAAAAAAAAAAAAATCCAAAACTTTTTCTCGAAAGATGATTTTAAAAACCCTTCAATAAACCTTCCAAAGATTACAAATGCTAAAGGATAATTTTTAGAGTTAGGCCTATTGACACTGATATATTGGGAACCCTCTGACACTTGGGAACCTGTGCTTATTTGTAAATTTCCATGCCCAAGTTCATGATGACTATTTCTTCCTTTCTTAAAGGAGAGATTAGTTTCCTTTTGCAAATGGATACATACTTCTCCACTGATGGGCATAAATGATAACTTTCCTAGATTATTGGTAAAAACTATAATTGTCAACATGAATCCAAAAACCCTATTTAAAAACTCAAAAACCTTTATACTTAATCCTAAGTGGTTTCTTTTTAAGTATATCAACATGAACTTACTGTAAAATGGAAAGATTTGCCTTGTGGTGAGGTTAAAATTGTCATTATATTTTTAGAGCATGAATTTTAACACTCTCTAGAGAGATCATCTTGGAATAATGTCCAAAAACAAAACAGGAAATGAACAGGGTCATTTAATGAGGGTAGAAAATGGTTTCATGTATTTTGTTTCACCAAAATTTTTTCTATCAAAATATGAGTTTTTGAGACAGAGCCATGATTAATTTTCCTAGATGTGCATATTTAACTGTACACATGTCTGTATCATAAGTCAAAAGTTTTATATTTCTGATATTCCAGATTTTCCTTCATTAATTGGGCATTCTAGATAATTAGGAAGATTTATTTTAAATACTGAGAGAATTAAGATTTATAAAATGCATTTCTATTTTCAGGCAAAAGTACAATAGCGTGAAAACTACAAAGATAGACAACTCAAAGTATGAATATGTCCTTTCATTTTCCCTCACTCGTTGAAAATTTAATTTTACTTTACCTAAGACAATAGGTACAAGTGAGCCATGCTGCTGAAAAGGAACAGCATAGCCTCTATTTTAAAAATAATATAGATTTTACAAGTAAGTCCCAGGAAGGCTGTATTTTCAGACTACTAAGAGATTATGCTTTTTGTGTTTTTGGAGGTAAGGAATGAAAATTTTTTCAAAAAGCAACTATTCATTGACCAAAGTAATCTATATTCAAGTCTAAGATACGGCTTAGGATTTCACATGATTTTCTTTTTATTTTATCTAAAATGTAACAGCCACCCATTCAGTTACTAAGAGACCAGGTTCCAAAATAATTTGAAGCTTAACATTCAGAACCAATATTCTGTTGCTTCTCCCCTCAAGTAACCTAGCTTATCCAAGCAAGGATGCTTTAACTCTATGGCAAGCTACAACATAAATAAGCACAACAGATACAGTCATTTATTATAGATGAAACTGCATATTCTGCAGAGGCAATGAGAAAAATAGTAGGCTGCAAAGAGCAGACACAGGAATCAGATCTGTGTTCAAATCCAGATACTGCCTTTAGGCAATTTCTTTACTTTCTTTAGCCTTGAAATGCTCATTTGAAAATTGATGCCAATGGGTTTCCCTGGGGCACAGTGGTTAAGAATCCGCCTGCCAACGCAGGGCACATGAGTTCGAGCCCTGGTCCGGGATGATCCCACATGCCGCAGAACAACTAAGTCCGTGAGCCACAACTACTGACCTTGTGCTCTAGAGCCCGCAAGCCACAACTACTGAACCTGTGTGCCACAACTACTGAAGCTTGCGCGCCTAGAGCCTGTGCTCCGCAACAAGAGAAGCCACCGCAATGAGAAGCCAGTGCACAGCGACGAAGAGTAGCCCCCACTCGCCACAACTAGAGAAAGCCCATGTGCAGCAACCAAGACCCAACACAGCGAAAAATAAATAAATAAAATAAATTTAAAAAAAAAAGAAAATTGATGCCAATAATACTACTTACCTCATGGGGTTAGTGTAAAAATTATAGAGAAAAATCCATGTAAAACATTTAGTAGAGTTTTTGGCATAGGTAAAAGTGCTCAATAAAAGCTTTCTGTAGTGAAAATAGGCAGTTATTATTATCATTTGTGATGCTTCCTTGAGAACTTAAGCTACTCTAGAAACTCATTGACTGTAAACATCACTTTTAGGACCCACTTTTTTATTGGCTTTTTAAAAAATCAGAGATTATTTTATACTCTAAAATTAAAATGGCATGGTACTATACTGATCTGAGGATTTCTTTTCTGATATTTATCCTTAGAAGTTACCTACATTTTGCACAGAAAGTTACTCCAACTTGATTTCTGTTTTAAAAGTTTTTTTCCAAATCCTATTATACCCACTTCTCTTTGCTCTGTTAACCTGTGAATGGCCTTTGGCCAAAAGCTATAAAACACTGACCTAAGAATTGCTGCTCTACTCTTAACTGTGTCCTGAAATAATTTTAATGGAACTTAGAATCTTAAAGTATCTCAGGGTTGGGAGAGATCTCAAATGTTATTTCATACTACTTCCCTTCCTCTCATCCAGCATCTATGACATCTGCATTAAATGGTCACTGAGCTTTTATTTATTTATTTATTTGGCTGTGTTGGGTCTTCACTGCTGTGCGCGGGCTTTCTCTAGTTGCCGCGAGTGGGGGCTCCTCTTCCTTGTGGTGCGTGGGCTTCTCACTGCGGTAGCTTCTCTTGTTGAAGAGCATGGGCTCTAGGCATGCGGGTTTCAGTAGTTGTGGCACGTGGGCTCAGTAGTTGTGGCTCACAGGCTCTAGAGTGCAGGCTCAGTAGTTGTCCACACGGGCTCAGTTGCTCCATGGCCTGTGCGATCTTCCTGGACCATGGCTTGAACCTGGGTCCCCTGCATTGACAGGAGAATTCTTAACCACCGTGCCACCAGGGAAGCCCGGTCACTGAGCTTTTAGTGAAAACTCCCCAGTGATAAAGACATCACCAGCTCGAGGGGCAGCTCACTGTTGGACAGCCACAAATGTTAGAGGGATGGTTAAGAAGCCATCAGATACTTCCACAGAAAGACAGAGATGTTCCTGACTCATTTCTGAACACAGAACAGGAATTGTACCTAAGAAAAAGAACTTTAAAACTTAGCCATATCTCATCTTGCCTCCACTGAGTGTGGTTATATAATGTGCTTTATTTAGGAAATCAATAAGGTATGTTATGTGACCATAGTCCAGCTACAAAAATATCCAGAATTGGACTTCCCTGGTGGCGCAGTGGTTGAGAGTCCACCTGACGATGCAGGGGACATGGGTTCGTGCCCCGGTCCGAGAAGATGCCACATGCTGCTGAGTGGCTGGGCCCGTGAGCCATGGCCGCTGAGACTGCGCGTCCGGAGCCTGTGCTCCGCAACGGGAGAGGCCACAACAGTGAGAGGCCCGCGTACCGCAAATAATAATAATAATAAAAAAAAATATCCAGAATTGATTCTGCTGTAGTAAAGCAATGCCTCCATTAGAACTCTGTCTTGCTTTCCTTTATTTGTAAAATGGAAGGAAGAACACTAGCTACTTTCTAATTGTTAGGAAAATTACATGAGATTATCCATGTAAAATGCTTAGTACTCAGAACCAGGCACATTGTAAGCATTCAACAAATGCCTGGGAAGTGCCTAGAAACATGTAGAAACATGCCCTGCACAAAGTGTACATTCCAAAAACATCATTATTGCTCATTAGGCCATTTGTTTCGTTATCAAAACCCTCAATTACTGCCTGCCAAAAAATAAAGCTCGACAAGTCCTAAGATATTAAGAACAAGAGAACTGGTTAAAATGCTGATATAGTAGGAAAGGAATACAACATCATACAGACCTCCCGGATAAGAAGGAATATTTCACTGACCATGATGGGACCCCTGGCATAACCAGATCTGTTACTGCTTTATAACAGAGTTAAAGACCACACTGTGTTTGAATAGTTCAGGTTGTCTATAATCCGGATATAGAGCAAGGAAAATTGAGAAATTTCCACGAAGCATTTCTTTGTCCATGATAACACAGAAACTTTACTTATTCAAAATTGGCTCCATGAGAATAGGGAGAACAATTGTCACAAACAGGTTAACTAAAAACAGAAATAACCTGTCAAGTATGCTTCTCCACTGTCTCTCAGATCTACCCACTCATTTCCTTTTATGACGCCACAGCCTCAATCAACCCTATTACCACATGCCTTCAGTAGCCTCCTACCCTGATTCTCCAGCCTCCACTCTCTATTCATCCTACACAGAGATGCTGGATGGTATAATGATCTTCCCCAGATATCAATTCCATCATGCCATTTCCTTGTTCAGAAATTCCACACTGGTCCCTAGTGCTCTTCTGGTCAGATCTCATCTCCTTGGTCTGGCCTTTCAGATTCTCTTCCATCATCTTCCTCTGGTCCATTAACTACTTCTAAAATTCAGCCACCTTCAAGAATTTCAGTGGAATTGCTTCCTACCATTAACCCACCAGTTCCTGCTTTTCCTCTTCCAAGGCTAGCTTAGAATTGAATTCCTACGTAAACAATTTACTGTTCATTCTCTTACCTTTGGCTTTTCTGTATTCTGTTTGCACTGTGTTAACATTAACCTCCTTTTCTGTTGCTTTAATCCTCATGATGCGTGAATATGGTTTATCCTAAACTCTCTGGAATGCCCTTTCAGCACTAGCCCATGTCCTTCATTTTATACACAAGTCCAGCAAGCTGTGACTTGAGAGTCTGAAGAGTTCCAGTTCTCTGAAGGGTTTATAATGACATTCTACTCTTCCTGAGTGAGGTGAAAATCATCCCAGTGTCCTCTGTTTGGTTTTTCTTCTGCAAGAGGCAGGGGATACATAGTTGAAATACAGTTTGAGTACAGTTAACCCTTGAACAATACAAGAGATAGGGGTGCCAACGCCCCAAACCCCATGGGCCGTCAAAAATCCGTGTACTGCTATGTCTGCCTCAAAACCAGAAGTATTGATAAAGGACTCACCCAAGGGCAGGAAGCGGAACAGTTTGGATATAATCAGGACTCAAACCCTGGTTCTTTTGATTCCACTTATTGTGATCTCTAATTAAACACAAACTTTTCCTCACACCTAGTTAATTTAAAGACTAGTAAAATAAAAATACAGGTATTATATGTATTGAAAAGGGTACACATATCAGTGAACCCACACAGTTCAAATCTATGTTGTTCAATGGTCAACTGTAATTCAGACAGGCAGAGTGCCTATATGCCCTCCCCATCTACTGCAAGATAATGCCTCATTTGTTAATTAATTTGAGCCTCAAATAATTAAGCAAATCACCCACCTCTCCCAATTAGCTATCCACTGGCAGGGATGAGAAAGAACTCCAGATCTTTTGAGTTCACACACAGTATTATTAGGATCTAGCATCTATGTCCCAGCTCTCCCAAATCAAATCTGCCTAAAAGAGCAGTGAACAATGATCTCTTTCTCTCTCTGTCTCTCTCAAATTTGTTTTCTCATAAATTTTTAAAGTAATGTTTATTATAACATCTCCCACTTTTAAAATGTATGCTTTGCTGTACATATCAGTCAATACCCATGGAATGAGTCACACAAATATTGAAATAAGTTTTAGTTTCCATTAACCTAGCAATCATGAATACATTTTCAGAAGAAAGAATCATTTTATTGGTAAATCCTTAAAATCCTGAATTTAATCACCCACATATCTGAGCTCTAAACTATTTGTGGTGACCAATAAAATGGTTGAATATAAGCTTTATCTAACCTCTCAACGCACTTCAGTTCCACTTGGAAAGAATAAACTACTCATTAAAAAATAAATAAATAAATAAACATTTCAAGTTGCCTCTTTCTCTATTCTCATAAGAATCAGAACACTTTATATTTTAATGACCACCTACAACACCAGTTCTACCCATCTTACCTGCTGCTATCTGTTCGGTTCTTCTTTTCCCTTTCCAAAATGTTTTTGGGCCACTAAGGAATAGCTGAAAAAAGGAGAATGTCATTTACATTCCTCTTGCCACCCTCCAGCACCTGCTCCCCTGCACCAAACATACACACACACACACACACACACATATGAGTTTCAGTCCATCAATTAACACAGCTGACAAACTGTTGGCTGCTTCTCTTTAGGAAATCAGAGCTGTGAAGCATCACTTTAATAATCAATGTGGGGTTTCCTTTGTGGTGCAGTGGTTAAGAATCCCCCTGCCCAGCCTGCCTGGAAAAGAACTGAGAGTAATGACAGTAAAGATGATCCAAAACCTTGGAAACAGAAAGGAGAAAATAAAAGAAACCATTAACAAGGAACAAGAAGAACTAAAGAGCAAACAAACAATGATGAACAACACAATAAATGAAATTTAAAATTCTCTAGAAGGAATCAATAGCAGAATAACTGAGGCACAAGAACGAATAAGTGAAATGGAAGATAAAATAGTGGAAATAACTACCGCAGAGCCGAATAAAGAAAAAAAGAGTGAAAAGAATTGAGGGCAGTCTCAGAGACCTCTGGGACAAGATTAAACACACCAACATTTGAATTATAGGGGTTCCAGAAGAAGAAGACAAAAAGAAAGGGACTGAGAAAATATTTTAAGAGATTAGAGTTGAAAGCTTCCCTAATATGGGAAAGGAAATAGTCAATCAAGTCCAGGAAGTGCAGAGAATCCCATACAGGATAAATCCAAGGAGCCAAGACACATATTAATCAAAGTATCAAAAATTAAATACAAAGAAAAAATATTAAAAGCAGCAAGGGAAAAGCAACAAATAACATACATGGGAATCCCCATAAGGTTAACAGCTGAACTTTCAACAGAAACCCTGCAAGCCAGAGGGGAGTGGCAGGACATATTTAAAGTGATGAAAGGGAAAAACTCAAGATTACTCTACCCAGCAAGGATCTCATTCAGATTTGATGGAGAAATTAAAACCTTTAGAGATAAGCAAAAGTTGAGAGGATTCAGCAACACCAAACCGGCTTTACAACAAATGCTAAAGGAACTTCTCTATGCAGGAAACACAAGAGAAGGAAAAGATCTACAATAACTAACCCAAAACAATTAAGAAAATGGTAATAGGAACATACATATCGATAATTACCTTAAATGTAAGTGGATTAAATGCTCCAACCAAAAGACATAGACTGGCTGAATAGATACAAAAACAAGACCCATATATATATGCTGTCAACAAGAGACCCACTTCAGACCTAAGGACACACACAGACTGAAAGTGAGGTGATGGAAAAAGATATTCCATGCAAATGGAAACCAAAAGAAAACTGGAGTAGCAATTCTCATATCAAACAAAATAGACTTTAAAATAAAGATAATTAGAAGAGACAAAGAAGGACACTATATAAGGATCAAGGGATTGATCCAAGAGGAAGATATAACAATTGTAAATATTTATGCACCCAACATAGGAGCACCTCAATCCATAAGGCAAATGCTAACATCCATAAAAGGGGAAATCAACAGTAACACAATCATAGTAGAGGACTTTAACACCCCACTTTCACAAATGGACAGATCAACCAAAATGAAAATAAATAAGGAAACACAAGCTTTAAATGACACATTAAACAAGATGGACTTAATTGATATTTATAGCACATTCCATCCAAAAACAACAGAATACACTTTCTTCTCAAGTGTTCATGGAACATTCTCCAGGATAGATCATATCTTGGGTCACAAATCAAGCTTTCGTGAATTTAAGAAAATTGAAACCCTATCAACTTATCTTTTCCGAATACACCATTACAAGACTAGATATCAATTACAGGAAAAAACCTGTAAAAAATGCAAACACATGGAGGCTAAACAAAACGCTACTAAATAACCAACAGATCACTGAAGAAATCAAAGAGGAAATCAAAAAATACCTAGAAACAAATGACAATGAAAACGCGATGCATCCCAAAACCAATGGGATGCAGCAAAAGAAGTTCCAAGAGGGAAGTTTATAGCAATCCAATCCTACTTCAAGAAACAAGAAAAATCTCAAACATCCTAACCTTACTCCTAAAGCAATTAGAGAAAGAAGAACAAAAATTCCCCAAACTTAGCAGAGGAAAGAAATCATAAATATCAGATTAGAAAAAATGAAAAAGAAATGAAGAAAACGATAGCAAAGATCAATAAAACTAAAAGCTGGTTCTTTGAGAACATAAACAAAACTGATAAACCATCATAAACCATGATAAACTATATGCCAATAAAATGGACAACCTGGAAGAAATGGACAAACTCTTAGAAAAGCACGGTCTTCCAAGACTGAACCAGGAAGAAACAGGAAATATAAACAGACCAATCACAAGCACTGAAATTGAGACTGTGATTAAAAATCTTCCAACAGGGCTTCCCTGGTGGCACAGTGGTTGAGAGTCCGCCTGCCGATGCAGGGGACACTGGTTTGTGCCCTGGTCTGGGAGGATCCCCCACGCTGCGGAGTGGCCGGGCCCATGACCCATGGCCGCTAAGCCTGCGCGTCCGGAGCCTGTGCTCCGCAACGGGAGAGGCCACAACAGGGAGAGGCCCGCGTACCGCAAAAAAAAAAAAAAAAAAAAAAAAAAAAATCTTCCAACAAACCAAAACCCAGGACCAGATGGCTTCACAGGCGAATTCTATCAAACATTTAGAGAAGAGCTAACACCTATCCTTCTCAAAATCTTCCAAAATATAGCAGAGGGAGGAACACTCCCAAACTCATTCTACAAGGCCACCATCATCCTGATACCAATATCAGACAAAGATGTTATAAAAAAAGAAAACTACAGGCCAATATCACTGATGAACATAGATGCAAAAATCCTCAACAAAATACTAGCAAACAGATCCAGCAGCACATTAAAAGGATCAAGTGGGGTTTATCCCAGGAATGCAAGGATTCTTCAATCTATGCAAATCAATCAGTATGATACACCATATTAATAAATTGAAGGATAAAAACAATATGATCATCCCAATAGATGCAGAAAGGCTTTTGACAAAATTCAACACCCATTTATGATTAAAACTCTCCAGAAAATGGGTATAGAAGGAACTTACCCCAACCTAATGAAGGCCATATATGACAAACCCACAGCCAATATCTTTCTCAATGGTGAAAAACTGAAACAATCTCCACTAAAATCTGGAAGAAGACAAGGTTGCCCACTCTCACCACTATTATTCAACATAGTTTTGGAAGTTTTAACCACAGCAATCAGAGAAGAAAAAGAAATAAAAGGAATACAAATTGGAAAAGAAGAAGTAAAGCTGTCACTCTTTGCAGATGACATGATACTATATGTAGAGAATCCTAAAGATGCTACCAGAAAACTACTAGAGCTAATCAATGAATTTGGTAAAGTTGCAGGATACAAAATTCATGTGTAGAAATCTCCTGCATTCCTATATACTAATGATGAATAATCTGAAAGAGAAATTAAGGAAACACTCCCATTTACCATTGCAACAAAAGGAATAAAATACCTAGGAGTAAACCTACCTAAGGAGACAAAAGACCTGTATGCAGAAAACTATAAGACACTGATGAAAGAAACTAAAGACGATACAGATGGAGAGATATACCATGTTCTTGGACTGGAAGAATCCACACTGTGAAAATGACTATACTACCCAAAGCAATCTACAGATTCAGTGCAATCTGTATCAAACCCCCAATAGCATTTTTCACAGAACTAGAACAAACAACTTCCCAATTTGTATGGAAACACAAAAGGCCCCAAAGAGCCAAAGCAATCTTGAGAAAGAAAAAACAAGATGGAGGAATCAGGCTCCCTGGCTTCAGACTATACTACAAAGCTACAGTAATCAAGACAGTATGGTACTGGCACAAAAACAGAAATACAGATCAATGGAACAGGATAGAAAGTCTGCAGATAAACCCATGCACCTATGGTCACCTTATCTTTGATAAAGGAGGCAAGAATATACAACGGAGAAAAGACAGCCTCTTCAGTAAGTGGTGGTGGGAAAACTGGACAGCTACACATAAAAGAATGAAATTAGAACACTCCTTAAAACCATGCACAAAAATAAACTCAAAATGGATCAAATCCCTAAAGGTAAGGCCAGACACTATAAAACTCTTAGAGGAAAACATAGGCAGAACACTCTACGACATAAATCACAGCAAGATCCTTTTTGACCCACCTCCTAGAGAAATGGAAATAAAAACAAAAATAAACAAATGGGACCTAGTGAAACTTCAAAGCTTTTGCACAGCAAAGGAAACCATAAACAAGACAAAAAGACAACCCTCAGAATGGGAGGAAATATTTGCAAATGAAGCTACTGACAAAGGATTACTCTCCAAAATATGCAAGTAGCTCATGCAGCTCAGTATCAAAAAAAAGAAACAACCCAATCCAAAAATGGGTGGAAGACCTAAATAGACATTTCTCCAAAGAAGATATACAGATTGCCAACAAACATATGAAAGGATGCTCAACATCACTAATCATTAGAGAAATGCAAATCAAAACCACAATGAGGTATCACCTCACACCAGTCAGAATGGCCATCATCAAAAAATCTACAAACAATAAATGCTGGAGAGGGTGTGGAGAAAAGGGAACCCTTTTGCACTGTTGGTGGGAATGTAAATTGATACAGCCACTATGGAGAACTGTATGGAGGTTCCTTAAAAAACTAAGAATTACCATATGACCCAGCAATCCCACTACTGGGTGTATACCCTGAGAAAACCATAATTCAAAAACAGTCATATACCACAATGTTCACTGCAGCACTATTTACAATAGCCAGGACATGGAAGCAACCTAAGTGTCCATCGACAGATGAATGGATAAAGAAGATGTAGCATATATACAATGGAATATTATTCAGCCATAAAAAGAAATAAAATTGAGTTATTTGTAGTGAGGTGAATGGACCTAGGGTCTGTCATACAGAGCGAAGTAAGTCAGAAGGAGAAAACCAAATTCCGTATGCTAACACATGTATATGGAATCTAAAAAAAAAAAAAGAAAAATGGTTCTGAAGAACCTAGGGGCAGGACAGGAATAAAGACGCAGGCATAGAGAATGGACTTGAGGACACAGGGAGGGTAAGCTGAGACGAAATGAGAGAGTGGCATTGACATATATACACTACCAAATGTAAAACACCTAGTGCGAAGCAGCTGCGTAGCACAGGGAGATCAGCTCGGTGCTTTGCAACCACCTAGAGGGGTGGGATAAGGAGGGTGGAAGGGAGATGCAAGAGGGAGCGGATATGATGATGTATGTATAGCTGGTTTACTTTGTTATACAGCAGCAACTAACACAACAATGTAAAGCAATTATACTCCAATAAAGATGTTAAAACAAAACAAAAAAAAGAATCTGCCTGCCAATGCAGGGGACATGGGTTCAAGTCCTGGGCCGGGAAGATCTCACATGCCACGGAGCAACTAAGCCCATGCGCCACAACTACTGAGCCTGCGCTCTAGAGCCCGCAAACCACAACTACTGAAGCCCGTGAGCCTAGAGCCCGCGCTCCGCAACAAGAGAAGCCACCGCAGTGAGAAGCCCATGCACTGCAACAAAGAGTAGCCCCCGCTCGCCGCAACTGAAGGAAGCACACACAGCAATGAAGGCTCAGCGCAGCCAAAAGTAAATAAATATAAAAATAAAGTTCCCTTAAAAAAAAAATCATTAAAAAAAAACAATGTGCCTTTTCCTTTCCTTTATTGTCAGAGAAAAAAAGCCACCTTTCCTCATCCTAAAAAACTCTCAAGAAAGAGTCTGCACAGTCTCCCAGGCTTTCATATCAGTATGTCCTTTTTCATAAATAACTTAAATCACCCCATATAGGAGCAAGACGGTATTAAAAGAATTTGACTAGAGTAGAACCTCCACACTGAAAGATAGGGAATAGAGTTGAATAAATGAAGTGAAGCTAAGTACTGGAGGATGTTAAATTATAGAGACTATTTTGGGCTCAAAATAAATCGATGAATTAAACTGTAAGTTATGGGGCAGGAGGGAGACAGTTTTAGGTGAAGTGATCAAAGCAGACTGTGTTATATACTTTTAAGCTGACTTCTTCTTAAATGCTCCACTGGAATTCCCCTTCCCTAAATGCATCTCCATGTTCTGAGTGTGAAGCTCATAGGTGCAACGCCAACTGCTACTACAGAAATAGCTACTTTCAATGAAATGGAGTTATGTTTGGCAAAAATGACTTTTATTGAGGCTTTCTTTTTTTCTTCTTTTTTCAATGTTTTGAAATAGAATGTTCAAAATATTCCTACTGCTGTGGCTGGTTTATGCTTAAAGCAGTTTCTTTCTACTTATAACATGCTAATGTAATTTGACTATGCAAATTACAAGTTTTAATTGTTTTGTATTTTAAATAGGATCTTCTTTATAAAAACCCAGTGCTCTCTATGTATGTATGAATAAGGATTTTTAAAAAATCATTTAACCCACAGTTTTTACTTGATGATATTTCTTTCCTGTGATGGACCAAATATGTTAAGGGGAATAAAATGATGAAGCAGGAAGGGGAGATAGGTGTCTCTGGTTGGCTTCATAGTTAGGATAACAACTATTCAGAGTTAATGCCGTGCATAACACACCACTCTCTCTATGCTCAATTGAAAAGTTTTGGAGATATAGAAAGGTGGAAAAATATAGTAGGAACTGCACTAGCCTGAAGGGTCAGGAAAACTATCTCCTTTCCCTAGCTATGCCACTGACTAGCTATACATCTTTGACTTATTAGTCACTTAACCTCTCTGGGCCCCACTCACTAGTGACTGAATCAGTAACCATGACTGTTTTATTGCAAAGCCAAATGCTCTTCCTACCACATTGTCCTGAACATCATAGTTTAACTTATGGAAAACAGAGCCTACGGTTGTCTGGTAGTTTTTGAGCAAAACGAGAAGTTGGCACAGAGGTCTAAAATCATTGTTCCATGTTGCAAATCAATGAGGCATTTTGGTAGCTGTTGAATCAAAATTAAGCCCTCGTGCTGCCAAGTTTAACCCCATAGAGCTTTTGCAATTTTTCATTCCAATTTCTGTTGAATACAACCTGGTATGTAATGAATGGCACCACAATATACTGACAGTATTATAAAAAATCAATCCATGTACCATGTTAACCTAGTATAGTACTGATATGAATTATGAAAATGCAAAGTATTTAACTTGGTTGACACTAAAGTCATATTACTGTGGGCATAAATATGCTTATGAACTACAAGAGATTGCACATTTGAAATATTGCATTTAACTCTCTAATTCCACCTCATTCCAATATTCCTAATATACAATAAAAATAACTGAACAAAACACACTGGTCCAGCACTTTAATCATCAAATCTGTTTCCATAATACATCTAGATCTGGTTCAAGCTTCAAATGACACAAGTTTTATACATTTTAACTTGCAACATCTCTAGCAAATGTGCTTTGAATCTAATGAAAAGCAAAAAAGGAAATACCCCTTCAGAAGCTCACCAAGATTATAAAATCTGACAAGATCTTATATATATATATATATATATATATATATACACACACACACACACACATATTTTATACACACACGTGCAACATTTCTTTAAGGCAGAAGACCTATTTCGAGGTTGCGGTTTCTTCTTCTTTGTTGGCTAAAGAAAAAAGCAGCATATACTATTCCAACAACCCACATTTTTATTCCTGTTTTAAAACCCAAAGCTCTTTTTCTGCTGAGATATTGTGTAACCAGTATCTATGGTAAAGTTTGGTTACACAGTACTCAAGCATTGGTTTCCTAGGAAACCAGAAAATGTTTTAAAAATATCAAATGTAAGAACTCTAATGCTTATTACCACCATGATACAATAATGATCTGGAACCTCCATTGCCAGAGCCCCTTAACCCAGGAAAGGTAAATACGATGGAAGCAAGTCCCTTCCTATAGGAAAGGCTCTTTGCTGGTATTACACAAAAAACACATATACAACTGTACTTAACCTACTTCCTGCCTTACTCTCCATCCTCCATCTGTAAAACAATGCTTTCAGCGCAAAATAAAGAAAACCACAACAATTCAGCTTGGCTCTGTAGGTGGTACACTGCAGCATGGCAAGAGAAAATAACACCCTTACCTCTCATTCTTGCATGTAGTGTAGCTTTACAAGAAAGAGCTTGAGATCCAAAGGAAAAAAAGAGAACTCTGCTATAGGCTCTGCAATTTTCTGCTTTTGTGTAAAAAGCATACGTTCTTTGAACTTCAGTTTCCTCATGCTCTGCCTATATCAGAGAGCTTTGTAAATATCTCTTTAAAAAATACATATGAAAGAACTTATGGAGCAGTCAAGGATCTTAGAAATGCACAAAATTATTGGATTTCAGCTAATGTTATGAGCAACCTACACCCTACCATTTGCCCAACCATGAAGGCTCTCCCTCGTCCCATCCTCCAACTCAATCAGTATCAGTCGACAACCCTACCAACGGTCCCTTTCTGCATCAATCATCTTTCTGTCTGTATCTGTATCTCTATCTCTATCTCAACAGTTCCAAGACTTCATTAGCTTTCCCTGCCTAGTCTCACTACCTAAAACATCCCCCAAACTTCAGATCATCCTACAAAACAGATACAGCTTAAAAATCTTCTCCAAAAATCTACAGAGTAACTGCCCTATCCAAAACTATTGAAGGGTTGTTCACTGCTCACCTGGTGTAGAAAGTCATAAATTCTTTAGTGATACGCAAGGCTCTCCATAACTGGGCTCAGCTCTGTATTTCCAAATTCCCCTAGCCCTTGCCCTCATCAACACTGTACCTTAAAAGAACGGAAATATTCATGATTCCCCAAAGTACCATATGGCTTTATCTCTCTGCTCCTTTCCTTAGAGTTGAAGCGTACTTGTAAATCCAACACAGGGATGACAAGACTCCCCCTTCCGTATACTCTTCCAAACATGGTTGGAGAGGCCACTATGGAGACAAATTAATTCCTCTTCTAATTACCATGGCAAGTCCACATCCTCCCATTTTCCCTGCCCCCACCCAAGCTGAAGTTGTTCTCATCTCTCATGTGGACGCTTGGGCTCTTGGCTTCCAGTCTCACCTTCTTTCCCATAGTTCACTCTCCATTCAGCCTCCAGAATGATTTATTTCTATTTATTTAGCAGCTTTATTTAGGTATAATTGATATATAATAAACTATACCTACTTGAAATACATAACATACAATATGTACAATATTATAAGTTTTGACATATGTATACACCCATGAAATCATCACCACAATCAAGATACTGAACGTATCTACTGCCCACAAAGGTTTCCTCTTCCAACATCCCTCCCCTCACCCTAGGCAACCACTGATTGTCATCGTAGTTTGCATTTTCTAGAATTTTATATCAATGGAATAATACAATGTATACTCTTTTGTGTCTGACTTCTTTTGCCCGCATATTTTGAGATTTATTCATGTCAGAGTGGGTGTCAACAGTTTATGGCTTTCTATTGCTAAGCAGTATTGCATTGTATGGATATATCACAGTGCGCTCTTCCATCCTCCTATGGATGGACATTTAGATTGTTTCCAGTTTCTAGCTATTTTAAATCAAGCATCTATGAACATTCATGTCCAAGTCTTTGTATGGACATCTGTTTTATTCTTCTACGGTAATTACCCTGGAGTAGAATAGATGGATGATACGGTAGATGTATGCTTAACATTTAAAAAAAAAACTGTCAAAATGATTTCCAAGTATTTGTACCATTTTACATTCCCATCAACAGCGTATGAGAATTCAAGTTCCTTCGCACTTGTTATGGCCAACCATTTAATAGTAACCATTCTAATAGATACAGAGTGATATCACATGGTGGTTTTAATTTGTATTTTCCCAATGACTAATGATGTTGACCATTTGTTCATATGCTTACTTGCCATCCATATGTTCTCTTTGGTAGAGAGTCTGTTTCAACTTTTGCCCATTTTTTATTGGATTGTTTTTGAATTTTGAGGTTCTTTTCATTTTCTGCTATAAGTCCTTAATCAGATATATTATTGCAAATATATTCTCCCAGTCTATTGTTTCCCTTTTTATCCTCTATTAAAAGCAGAAGATTTTAGTTTAATGAAGTCTAACTTATCAATTTGCTCTTTTATGGATTGTACTTTTGATGTCATACTTAAGAAATCTTTGCCTGCTCTAACCCAAAAGCACAAAAATTCTACCTTCTGTGTTCTTCTAAAAGTTTTATAGTTTTAGGTTTTGCGTTTAGGTCAATGGTCCATTTTGAATTTTTATATATTATACGAGGTATGGATCAAATTTTTGCAGATGGAAATTCAATTGTTCCAGGGCCATTGGTTGAAAAGAGTATCCCTTTTCCACTGAATTGTCTCTGCACTTGTATCAAAAATCAGTTGTGCATATAAATGTGTGTGTTCGTTTCTGGACTCTATTTTGTTCCATTAATCTATTTGTCTACATTTATGCCAATACCACACTGCTTTGACTATAATAAACCTGGAAATAGTATTAGTCTTCCAAGTTGGTTCTTTTTAAAAGTTGTTTTTGCCATTTTGAAGTCCATATAAATTGTAGAAACAGTATGTCAATTTCTACAAAAAGGCTTGCTTGGATTTTGATTTGGTATTGCCTTGAAACTATAGATCAATTTGAGCATAACTGACAATTTAATATTATGAATCATGTAGTATATTCTCCATTTATTTTTCTTAAATTTATCTCAGCAATTGTTTATAGTTTACAGTTTATAGGTTTTTCACATCTTCTGTCAGACTTACCTCTAAGCATTCATACTTTTATGGTATTGGAAAAGGTATTTTTATTTCAACATCTGATTATATATAGAAATATATTTTCATACTGATGTTGTACTCTGCACCTTGCTTAATTCACTTCTTAGTTATAGCAGCTTTTCTGTAGATTGCATCACATTTTCTACGTAGATGATAATATTGTCTGCAAATAAAGCCATTTATACTTCATTCTTTCCAACATGGAGGTCTTTTATTTTTCTTGCATTATTGCACTGGCAAAAACCTCCAGTACAACATTTGAATAGAAATGCAGAGAGGAGCCTTCTTCATCTTGCTCCTGATCTTAGGGGAAAAACTTGGGAAGCATCTCCTCCTTTTTAGTTTTCTGGACGAATCTGTATAGAATCAGCATTAGTTCTTCCTTGAATGTTTGGTAGACTGCACCTGTAAAGTCATCTGGGCCTATAGTTTTCTTTACGGGGAGATTTTTTTACTACAAATTTAATTTATTTAATAGATGTACTACTGTTCGGGTTATCTGTTTCTTCTTGAGTGAGTTTTGGTAGTACGTGTTTGTCAAATAATTTATCCATTTCACGTAAGTTGTAAGATTTGTTTGCATAAATAAAGCTGTTCAAAAATTTTCTTTATTATTATCCTTTTAATATATGTAGAACATAGAATGCCAATCTCAATCCTGACACTGGTAATTTGCCTCCTCTCCCTCTTTTCCTTCCTGATGTAGACTTTTATAATTGCAATGCATATAAAATATCCATAACCAATAAGTAGCATCATTTTGTGTTTGGAGATTTTACATAAACATTATTCCATTGTACATATCCTTCTGCTACATCTTTATTCACTCCAAAATGTTTTTCAATTTATCCATAAATTACCATTGAATAAATTTTCATTAAATAAAACACAACACGTATTTCCAAAAAGAAAGAAAAGAGTGCAGTTTTATTCAGATGCATCAAAAAGATGTTCCAAAGTCTTCCTGCTTCCTCTCAGGGTCTTGTCAAACGTATGCAATTATCTCTTGTCATTCATTATTTCCCCAGTCACGTCTTTCACTACCATGATATAATTTATTTGGATTTTATTTTTAGCAAAGCTATACATGAAGATGATTTAAAGAGTTAAATTCTTCTACAAGGCTTGTTACAATAGCAGTTTCCCGTTCTAGACAGGAATTACTTCTGATCCCTAGAAGCAACCATTTTAAAGGTTTCTTTAGATGATTCTTTTTTTTCCTTTCATATATCTAATGAACATACTTATATTGCTTCTTTTTTGTTTTCAGTAAAGGAATCATCAAGTCACTTCCTACTATAGAAGAAAATAATTCAGCCCTCTTTCCTGTCCTGCCACCCTACCCCCACTAGACACACACACACATACACACACACACACTTCTCATCTACCTCTTCCACCCAATGTTATAAAATACATTTTGTCAGATCATTACTGAATGCTTACATTGTCATGACTATATAAATGTTCTCCATAGCTGATTTTTTGAAGTACATCACGTGTACATCTTTTCTGAAGAGCATTTTGTTTTTTGATTGTTAGCGGCTGTCGTTTTTTGTGTTAATTTCTTTTTAGGTAATTAGTTTTTTTATGTAGTTACCTTAGACTCTCCCCTAGGTATGCAAATGCCTCTCAATACATTCATACCTATCAGGCGTACTATCAAGTTCATCCAGGTGAAATCACTCCCAAAGACAACACCTTGCTTCAGTCCAGATCAGCACTTCTTTTTTTAGCTGTACGCGGGCCTCTCAGTGTTGTGGCCTCTCCCATCGTGGAGCACAGGCTCCAGACGCACAGGCTCAGCAGCCATGGCTCACGGGCCCAGCCACTCCGCAGCACGTGGGATCTTCCCGGACCGGGGTACGAACCCGTGTCCCCTGCATCGGCAGGCGGACTCTCAACCACTGCGCCACCAGGGAAGCCCAAGATCAGCAGTTCTTTAAGCTTGATGTGCAACTTTCACCATAAGGTCTCCCTGCCAAATTAACCTGGGAATTCTTGTCACCACACTCTTGTGTTGGCTCCCCTGCCTTGTGAGTCTCACTTTGACCCTCTTCCTCTCTTTTGGTTGAGCACATCTTCCAGTATCTTCCAGAGAAAGGGTATAAAGGGGTAAAATTTTTGAGACCTCAAATATCTGAAATGTCTTTGGTCTTTCATCACAAGCAGTGATGATTTTACTGAGTACAGAATGCTATGTTGAGGAATCATTTTTCCTTAGAATTTCAAAGGCATTACTCAATTTCTTTTAACTCAAAGTAATATAAAGCTGCTCTCTGATTCCTGATCCTTTGGATAGAAATCTATCCGCCTTCTCCCCCCACCTCACTCCTCTGAAGCCAGAGGTCTGTCAGTATTCTAAAATTTAATGATTAAATGCCTTCATTAGTGGGTCTAATTTATCACTGTATTGGGCTCTTCATGGGATTTTACAATCTGGAAACTCATGTCCTTCAATTCCGGGAAATTTTCTTGAATTTTTCTTTAATGATTCCCTCCCATGAACCTTCTCTCTTTCTATTGCATCTCCTGAAAGAATCTTCATTTTCTTTTTCCTACTTTCCAATTCTTTGTCATTTGTTCAATTTTCTAGATTACATATCTGTTGACTCTTTCATCTTTAACTGGAAATCATGTAATATACTAAAATGATAGGATTTCAACTCCTGAAAGCAGATTACAAACTTCTTGAATCAAGGGACAAGTAATCTGGAGTCTGTCTTTGGGGATTGGATGGGTCTGCTGGAGGTGCCATAACAAAATATCACAGACTGGATGATTTAAACAACAGAAATTTATTTCTCATAGTTCTGGAGGCCTGAATGTCGAAGATCAAGGTGCTATCCATTTGGTTTCTGGAGCGAGATCCTGTAGATGACCACCTTCTCTCTGTGTCCTCACATGGCAGAGACAGAGAGGAAGAGAGCTCTCTGGTATCTTCTCGCAAGGATACTAATTCTCTCATATCAGGGCCCCATCCTCATAACCTGATTTAAACTTAATAACGTTTTTATGGACCCTGTGTCCAAACACACTCACATGGTTGGAGGTAGGGAGGAGAGGGCTTCAACATATGAATTTTGGGAGGCCACAAACATTTAGTCCATAACAGGAAGGTAGTTTTCCACCTTTCCTTGGTGCCTAGGGAGACGGATCAGGCTACAGAACTGAGCCAGGAGTTACTCCCTGGCCAAAAACTCTTCACCTTCATGTTGGATCAAAACCAGTTTGTGACTGAAGTCACAGAAAGAAGAGTAGACAGACTCAGAATCATGCTTCTGAGTCTGTCTCAGGAGCTTGTTTAAGGAATGCCTCAGCATTGGGCTAACCTCCAGGGGATGTAATTTTTCTTACTTGCAACACTTTTAAGAACTACTGTAGAATTCTTAGTGATTGCCTCCATTTTCTTTTACACTCCTTTCTCACCACAATCTGAGTAACAAATGTATTGGCCACTTCCTCCATCAGTTACTCTGTTTTCCTAATCCCCCAAGGTTAGAAACATTTCTTTCCTACTAGGATGTAGTGAAGTGCGGTATTTTAAGGAATGCATTTTCTTTGATAGGAACATACAAGTTAAGTAAGGGCTACACTTACTGACAGTCACGATGATAACAGTTGCAGGAATCTTGATTATTGTATGAACCAACAAAGTATTTGTACTTCATTCACCTCATTTTGAAGCAAATTGTAGGATTTGGACTGGAAAATGCAGGGGATTCGGCAGCAAACAAAACAGGAAATAGATATCTGCTGGAACTTACATTTGAGTGACCGAGCATGGTTTCTTAAATCACTGCCATATTTGAAACATTAGACATTCAAACAGTTTTCCATAATATTCCCTTGTGAATTTCAAGCACATACAGCATCCATTTTAAGGCTAGTTATGACATTTTCTATTTTCACCTTCCTAATGCCTCCTTATTTTCTTATCCAACCAAACATATTAAATAATTTTTTTTAAATTCCAGACCTGGAGACTTAAGTTTTCCTATTGAAAAGGCTCACAGTGAGCTCAACACAATGAAGGGAATTATACTCACAACAAGGTGTATCATCATAAAACTTTAGGACACTGGGGAAAAAGAGAACATCTTACAAGTTTCCAGCCAGAAGAATATATTCTAATGACAGTCTCTTTATTAGCGGGATCTAGCAGAGTGCCTGGCACAAAAATAAATGTTTGTAATATAAGTGGATTCCTCACGAATTTTATTCCACAGAATGCCAGGTCAGAAAAACTCCTTAATATAGGTCCTCTCTCTCTATTATCTTATGAAGTCATTCTCTTCAGGTTAAGTATTTGGAGCTAGGGACACATTTTTCCCAGAGGATGAGTATAAACTGTAGCTGATTCCCAAACATGTCCACAAATATGTCCTTAATGTTTATAAAACTAAAGCATTATACATTGAAAACTAGAGGGAAAAAAATACTAACATTGTTACAATGCTAGTTATTAAAGTGGAATATACATATTATATGTATATATATCTGTACTTATCTTGAATGCTAGTATTTAAGGCAAAACCAATTTAATATAACTACCTACAACTATGTCAATAGAGGGGCTATTCTAAGGCATTTAGATACAAGTCCTCACTGAATTCATCCAACCACACTATGAGGTCGGTCCTATTGTCACGCCCATTTTACAGATGTGGTAAGTAAGACACAGAGAATTTAAGGAACTTATCCAAGAACATACAACCAGAAAGTAGTAGATTTCAAACATAGCCAGGCCTCAGCAGCCTCAGTCCTAACCACTACACATACTGTCTCTCCTAACAATCTCTAAGATAGATGCTCGTTGTGATATTTTGCAAAAGAAGAAATTAATCTCAAAGAAATTAAAATGGATTTGCCCACGTTCACATAGCCAATAAGGGGCATAGTGGGAACCTGAACTCTGGTCAGAGGACCCCTGTACCCAAGCTCCCCTCATGATACTTTCCAAGAAAAGAAAGCTGGCTTTTCCCCAGTTCATCAGGGGTGGAGGGAATCCAGAAGGGCCAGATCACTATTCATTTCTCAGGACTCATACCAAGATCCAAGAGAGAATTCAAGCATCGAAAGGTAAGAGAGAAAAAGGCCCCAGGAAGAAGAGAGTGGCCTCTGTCCCTTCCTGCCTGCGGACCTTCCGAAAAGATCAGTGCTGAACTCAACCCAAGTTCTATGTCCACCAGGAGGGTGATCTGGATCAAAAGTTCCTGGGCCATGAACTGCTCTGAGGCGGGGTGAGCACTGCAGTGCTGAAAGCAAGAAAGAGAACTTTGGACAAAGAGGAAAACACCACAGAAAGGAGACAAAAGGTGGCGCGGAGGAGGAACTGGTGTAGAGGTTCTGTCTGTGCCAGACAGACACAAACTCTGACACTAGCAGTCCTAAGATGAAAAAAAAAAGGAAAGAAAAGCAGCCCAGGTTGCAGCCTGCATGGTTTTCTCCAACATGGAGCCTGGCCCCAGGAAAGTCAGAATTGAGATGGCCAGTCAGCATCGTGTGTACTCATGGCAGGATGGGGGTCAGCCAGAACAGACACTGGAGAAAAGACCACCCAGCCATTAGCAACAGCTGAAGATCCAGCCAGACTGGAAAGTTACATCAGAGGATGACCCACTATGGGTACCACAGGGACAGTTATGGAACCCGGGGAAGAGGGTCCAGACTCGGGTAGAGGAGTTGGAGCAGAATCCTAGTCCTAAGGGAACTGGGCTGCCAGTGAGGTTACTACACTGTTGACATTTGGGAACAGATCATTCTTCATCATAGAGACTGTCCTGTACCTTGTAGGATGGTTAGCAGCATCCCCAGTGTCTACTTTGCTCCCAGTTATGACAAATAAAATGTCCTCAGACACTGCCAAATGTCCCATGGGGGTGGGGGGCAAAGTCACTCCCAGTTGAGAGCCAGTGGATTAGTGGACTGACGAAGAGACCAACCATCTGCTGCGTGCTTTCTACGCGCCAGACACTGTTCTCACTGCTTTACAAACATAACCTTGTGTAATTATGCTACCACAGATGGACACTAGGAGATGGACACTATTACTATCCCTGTTTGACACTGAAGGCACAGAGATGTTAAGCAACTTGCCTAAGTAACACAGCACATAATTGGTCGATCTGAGATTCCAACTGGGAGGTTTACTTCCAGACACCATGCTCTTGACCAGTACACTCTGCTGCCTCCCATTTTATAGATGAGAAATCCAAGGCACAGAGAAGTAAAACATACAACCAGTGGCAAAATCCAGATTTGAACTCAGTTCTCTCTGACTCCAGAGTCCAAGCACTAAATCACCATGCTATTGACTCTCCATATTCTGTCAGAGTGGGATCAGCAGGAATGTGGACCGGACTACGGATCTAGAAATTCCTATTCATAGTGTCTAAGCACAGGCCTAGTCTTCAATCCACAGACAAATGCAATGTAAGGGTTAATTTCTTTAGCTTCAGTGATTGGAAGAACCGGGGCTAAGGGACCAAGCATCATTACACAGCCCCGATCAGTGTGAAATCCCCATCTCTCCTTTCATTTTTTCCTTCTTTCCATTCCTTTCAACTCTATCTCCCTCAAGCTATTGCGCCTCGATTTTATTTCCCTTTTAAAAAATAAGCTACTAAATTTATTAAATAAAATGACACATTACCTATTTCTAATTCTCATATAATGATATCATGCACATATCCTTTACAGAAGTACATAACATATAAATCTAGGCACAAACAAACCATAAAAGCCTCACAATTAAAAACTCTGCATTTCTACCTCTGAAAAAACAATATACCTAAAGTTTTCCAGATCCTTAGAGTCTGCCAAAAGCCCTCAATTTCTCTTTCCCTGAATCAGTCGCATTCAATAAAAAAGAAGAATCCAGTGTCTACTTTAAATGCAAGTTTCTCTAGTATGCTTCAAGCCCTTGATTTACAAAAATCTGATACCTACAAATCTTGTAGAGAAAATGCGTAAATCCTTAAAGTACTGAGGCAGACAGCAAGGTAATTGGTTTTGACGCACAAGGCAGTTCCTGGAGTATCACTCTGCTCCAATACATGAGTTTGTCTAAAGGCAGCAAAGCCACACAACCTAGTTGGCACCTATCAAAGAATTCCCTCCAAGTTGCTCTGAAAATAACTGAAACTGCAGTTAACTATAAGGTTTCCCTCAGTGACTAAGGGAGAAATAAGACTGGAGCTATTAATTTTAAATGAAACTGCTTATTTTACTCTTGAAGGCAACTAAGTTGAAATGGGGAATTATAAGACACTGGCTGTGCCCGAGTGAATAAAGCCCCCCCGCTTGAACCTGAGAAAGAGTAGGCATTACCAGCACTTAGGTATTTGATTACAAAAATACAGAGAGCCAAAATGTTTGACCAAAACATTCTAGGAGCTGCTACAGCAAACAGAAACTATTAGCAAACTGAATTTACATCTTCGACAACTGTGATTTCCAAGAACAATAACTTAAAAACATCTAGAAACTAGAAGTCACCATGGGAAATGAAGAAAGCACAGAATTAGTTATTAAGAAACCCGGATCGGGACTCTGCCCTTAACCGGTGATGTTACCCCAGATCACAAACTCTCTGGACCTCTTGTTATCACTTGTATAACGAATGGGGCGCACTAAGCCATCCTTATGGACTTTTTCAAACCAGACCTGTGTTCAAATTCTCATTTCATGTGTATATACAGCTCTGTGATTTGGATCAGGGTGCTTAACCTCTCTGAGTTGCAAGTGCATCAAATGTTAATGGCGGACTCATATAGCTTTCAAAAATGAAAAAATCTAAAATGTACATGTTGGTTCCCCTTATAGATGATACAGGTTCATAAACCCTTATGTATAAATTCAAAATCAAAGACTCTAAAGACCAAAGTCTTACAAGTTTACAGGAAACTCACTTTGCCACAAAGGCCAACCTGAATGGACCACAAGAAGTTCTCTAGCTTTTATTTTCCCTATTTAGGTAAATATTCATATAGTTTGCTGAAGAAATGCAGATATGTTCATTTTAGGAGTGTGCTGCTCCAGAGCCCTAATGGGCGTTACAGAATCCATTCTATGTGTGCCTGTTGTGCAATCTTTCAAAAATACGGAAAAAACCCTGAATTCCAAAGTACTTTGGAACCCAAAGATTTCAGGTAAGAAATATAAACTTATATTACGTTACAGATTTTAATTGTTTAGCAATAAAGTATGACGGTAATTTTAACGATATACCTTAGTGCTGAAGAAAATAGGAAGTTTCATATTTCAATTTTTAGAAATTCTATTAGCCATTCAATAAATAATTCATACTAATCAAAACATGGAGAATACTGATAGATTCCAATTTATTTTCTAATTGCTAATGTTAAGCTTTAATACTCTGTCTCAGTTATTACATTCAGCTCTCCCCAAGCACACACTCAGTGCAAACAACTTTTAGAAGCGGAGAGCGATAAGAAAAGGGGAGGGGAAAGGCATGGAAAAAATAATAATGCTCTGTGAGTGCCTTCTATGCCCCAGATACTACACTAGTCTCTTTCCGTTTGTATTAATAATTTAACACAAGCCCTGTCCCCTGGTAGCTTACAACCTAGATGAGGACAGACATATATTTACTCATTCACTAAACTACTACCATGTACCAGGCAGTATCCTGGGACCTGGGGCCTGGATCAACAGGTGAGCTTACGTGAAGCCCTCTGGACAAACAAAAAAGCAGAATACAAATAAATAGATAATTTTAGATAATGATGTGCTATGAAGAAACCAAAGTAAAGTAATGTAATAGAGAATATTTGGAGTGAAAGTGACCATAGTCTGTTCAGAAGAGGCATCTCTGAGGAGGTGGTACCTGTGTGTATTTGTGTGTGTGTGTGTGTGTGTGTGTGTATGTAATAACAATTTTTAAAAGATTTAATATTAAGTACCAAAAGAACATTAGAGCTAAAAGAATTCAAACCTATAGGTATTCTTAAAGAGAAATCATTTCAGAGTGGTGTGGGCAGAAGAAAGTTTCCTGTAAGTAAAAGGCAGATGGGAATTGAATAAAACGGAACATCCCAATTCACAGCAGAATGCAAGCAGAGACGGCCCGTTCCGTGCACTGGGACGAAATGCCTTCAGTAATGCTTATGGTACAGTTTACGGTACAGTCTCCCACATTAAGTTTTAAATCCCCATCCTACTATTCCAGGCATTCTCAAACTTTAGGGCACATCAGAATCACTGAAAGGTGACTGAAATTTCTCCCTTCCTCTCAAGTCCTATGAAGTTTTTTTTCTTATATTTCTCTCATGTACTCCTGTCCATTTTTTGATTTCATAACTCAAATACCTCCTCTTTGTCTCTTTCATTTCACAAATAGCTCCCTAACCAGTTCTATATTCGCCCCGGGCATTGGTGCTTGCCTTTATCTCATCCAGATCTCTTCTTTCATGACTTGGCAGAATATGTATGGGAAGCCAAAATGGCAAGTGGGAGACTAACTTCAAGGATATATATTAGTGCTAAAAAAAAAAAAAAATGGAGAGAGTTGGGAAGCTGTAGAAAGGTATAAAACATACAGTCTTACACAGCTCCTCCAGATAAACAACTCTTAGTATAGTAGCCAAATGCACAAACTTCAGACTCAGGCAGCATTGTGTGGCCTTTGGCAAATTCGTTAACTTCTCTGAGTTTGCTTCACTTTTGCTGTCTCTACCTTTCAGAGGTACTATGAAGATTAGAGAAGAAATTCATACCCCCAGTACAATGCCTGAATCCACTGCATAAACGACAACCTGCTACTATCATTGCTGCTGTTATGGTTACTCAGGTCATTATGACACTAACGTACTGAATCTAGGTACAAAACTCAATTCCTCAGCTTCTGCATTACTCCAAAACAACCACCAAAAGACAGTCCTGTTGAACTTTTTCTGAGACTAAATGTTTAATGTGAACAACAGATACCCTGGGTCCCAGTACAATCTTAACATTCTAAACTTCACTGAACAAGCCATAAACTGATGTCACATAGTCCTTCAAGTGAATTGATATCATTTGCAGAATAAGGTGCCTGTTTGTATGAAATGTATAAAAAAGGTAAATTTATAAAGACAGAAAGCAGATCAGTGAGCGCCTGGGGCTAGAGGTGGATCAGGGATTGACCATAAGTGGGGGGCCCAGGTAATCTGGGCCGTAACAGAAATACCTAAAACTAGACTGCGGTTATAGCTGCACAACTCCATAAATTTACCAAAAATCATTGTACTATATACATGTACAGTGGGTGAATTTTTTTTTTTTTTTTTTTTTTTTTTTTGCGGTACGCGGGCCTCTCATTGTTGTGGCCTCTCCCGTTGTGGAGTACAGGCTCTGGACGTGCAGGCTCAGCGGCCATGGCTCACGGGCCCAGCCGCTCCGCGGTATGTGGGATCTTCCCGGACCGGGGCACGAACCCGTGTCCCCTGCATCGGCAGGCGGACTCTCAACCACTGCGCCACCAGGGAAGCCCAGTGGGTGAATTTTATGGTAGGTAAATTATATCACAACAAAGCTGTTAAAAATAATCTTTTTGTTACATGACACGTTTCTGAATAAACTAGTATTTTTTTTTCTAATTCTAAAGCTTTCCATTATCAGCTCATCACCACAACGGTCATGAATTTGTCCGAGACAATTAATGTATTCCTCCATAGACTAACAGGGCTGTTATCATTGCTTTCACCCACAATCATAATGTTTTTGAAAAGACACCTTGAAAATGCAGTATAAAAGTCATTAACAGGAAGCACTTATAGGCTACGTTTATGTTCTGCATCTGATAGCTTCTCAGCCTGGACAGCAAATATTCAAGTTGGGAATGAATGGCTTTCAAACAGAAATCCATTATCAGTGCATAAGTTCTAAACAGACATTTCAGGAAAGAGAAAAGGCATTTTACTGTAAATATTTCTGATGGATTGGAATCACATCATTAAAGCAGTGGGTCTTTAAAAATGCATAGGACTCCAGGGCAGCAGTGCCCCAGTCTACATGTACAACGGCCTACGTGTTAAAATGAATGTTAAGAGTAATATTACTACAGTGTCACATAAATACACCTCCAAACAATGACCACCAAGTAGTCTTCGCATCTTTACAGCACAGACAGCTTTTCCTTCAGATACTATACAACTATTATCACTATGATTTCCTAACATAAAATAACTACAATACACGGCACTCCGTTCAAACTTGGTCAATCCATTCTTCACTTCTCTGTAGGCCTCTAACTGCTGGTTGAACGAACTGAATGGCATCATTATGGACCTTCAAGCTTGCTTATGTTTGCCCTTTCTTGTCCGTGATTAGCCCAGCCACAGGAGTCAACAAAGGATTCTTGCTGTCAATCTTCCTGAGTCAAACCCAGCAAAAACAGGCTGGGTTGCATTGTGCTGTTCTCTAGGACTTTGTCAAGACTGAAAGGTCCTGTCTTTCCACCTCGTGCTTTTCAGTTTGGTTAAGAGATGTTTATAGCACTTTAGTAATGGAATTGGGCTAATTCAATAACAAGGAAAATGTAATGATAATTCCAACAGCTTATGTTTTCTGCTACTTGTAGAAAACTATTTGGGGTTCTATTTGTAGAACCCCATACTATTTTTTGTACCCTGTACTGAGGGACCCACAAACATGATCTCTAATCATGGCATGTTCTCATTCATAATGAGAAAAAGGAAGCTCAGACAGATTCAACCTCGTACACCTCGTGAGTGGCAAAGTAGCAACTGAATCAGAGCCCATGCCCTTATCCATTGTATATGCTGTGTTCTGAGCCTACCTGCTTGGATTTTCCATAAATGCATTGCTGAACAACAGGACTCAGTGGAGTCTCAAGGTCATCTCATGATGCACTGATGCTGCACAGAGTGTGGAAAGAAGGATGGACTGAGTCTGATGGCCTGTTGTATTTACAGAGTTATCACTTATGAGCTGTTGGATTTGGGTTGTGTTACCTCACCTCTTTGATCCTTAATCATCTCTTCTGTAAAAAGGAAATGATCTGTCCTCCTTTATTCATTTAGATATTGTGAGGCATAAATGAGATCACACACATATTCATTTTCCAGCCAATTAATATATGTTGTTATTAAGCCTCACTTTTATCAGACACAAGATATACAGCTGCATTGGCACATAGGCCTTTCAGGAATTTAACCTCAGACCTTCACAGAAGCATATGGTCAGATAGGGTTAAAAAAAAAGGTTTTTTCTAGGATTGGGAGTTCCCAGGTTCCATCCTGAAGAGCTAAGAGACAATATGCAAACAAAATCAGCCTTTGAATGTTCCCTGTTTTATTTTGATTGACATTGAAGTAAACACCTAATGAATTTATATTTTATTGTGAGTTTGATGGTCTGTACCATCTCACAATATTAAAATCTATGTGACTATTTGGATAATTAAAATCAGCAAAGCTATTACTGTAAACCTGACCGGATTTTGTTAGTGAGAGTTCTGGCTGTGTCCACAAAAGGATTTAAAATTTTGATAGATTATCTGTAAGCTCTTTCCATTAATTCCAGGCAAGTATTTCTCAATCAACCCAGTTACTTTTCAAGTTTAACCAATTTATGAGGTCTTATGTCACAGAGCTTAAGACACTTATTTGACTTGGAGGACAAATATGCTTCCTGGGAAAGATCATTTAAAATCACAGATTATTCCAACTAGAAGGGACTCTTCAAGACTACGCAGTCCCAGTTTTTCAGGTGAAAACCTGAAATGCCTTCAGAGGCCAGTCAGATAATACATATGAGAGGCATGGTGAGCTAAAGACAGGACAGAGTATCAGGGGCGGCGATGAACCTGAGGAGCACAGGGGCTCCCAGAAAGGCATGACAAGGCATTCAAGTTCAAAGTCTGTGAAACTCTTCCAGCTAAGCCAAAAGTACCTCCAAGTTCTCCTGAGCCCAGTAACGTAAGTTTCCCATTTTCAAAATTTTAAATTTAAAAGATGAACTATGAGGGCCAGGAACATGGAGAAGCTTCATTTTGCCCTTCCTCCGGCAAAGAGTTATTAAGCACCTACTGTGTGCCACGCCTGTCTGGGCTCCAAGGATGCAACACGGAGCAAAAGAGACACTGGCTTTGTTTTCAGGGAATTTACCATCTTCTAGGAGAAGGAGATGTTAACCAAACAATGACCAACCTACAGAAATTCAAACTCGGATGAACATGAAAAAGGAAAAGTACACAGCACTACAAAGTCAGACTGAGCACTGGGAACCTAGCTCCAGCCCAGGTATGCTGGGCTCAATCCATGTTGGAAGAATCCCTGAAAAGGCAACGTACTTTTTAGCAGATAGTCTAATACCACAGATTTTCTGGCATTAAATAATTTTGGGGTGAAAAAGAGATGCATCTAGTAGAGCCCTACACTAGTTACTTAATAAATATTAAATTTAAAAAATTTTAAAAAATTAAAAAAATAAAATAAATATTAAATTTATTGGTAAAGACTGAACAAATACATAAACAACTGAAAACCAATCCATAGACTATGTTACCAGAAAAAAAGAATCAGAGGGTATTTGATAAACTTTCTAATAATACTCAGTTAAATTAAGAGGCTAATACTTAGGGGAAAATAGATAAGGAAATAAAGCATTGGTAAATTGACGGAATGTTTCTTTAAAATGGGAATTTAAATTTAAATTCAGCTGGACAGGCCACTAAAATTTTTTAACCAAAAACAAACAAACCAAAACAAAATATGAAAGTACAAGACAGAGAAAGCTTTCTGTGTATGATACAACAAAAAAATACTTAGGCATGAGCAACTGTATTAGATAACAATTTGAATACAGCAGAAATACAGCATTCTTGTAAGAAGAACTTCCATGATACTAAGGTTTGCTAGTCTCTAAAAGAGAATGGACTCACGACCACCATAGGTGTGTCAGTATATGGCACATGAAAAAATGTGGGTACATGAAAAATTACTGAAGAACTACATTAAAGGAACACAATCATAAAAGAGAATGGAAATAGGACTTATACAAAACAAATGAGTTGTTGGGACAACCAGCTAAGCAGCATGGCACACAGAGAACACGCATGGGCTCTGGGGTGACTCACACCTGCTTTTGCCTGCTCCAGCCCACTGTTTTATTTTGAGCAAGTTGTTTACCTTCTCTGTGCCACACTTTCTCCATCTAAAGAAATGGGATGAACAGTACCTACTTTATCAGATTACTATGAGAATTAAATGAGAAAGCTTATACAGTATACAGTAAGACAAATAGTTTTAGTAATAATTAGCAGCAGTAGCATCATTAATTGACCAGTAAAGACAGGGCTAAAAAGTAACAATTATTACCTTTACTTTATAAGGGATTTCAGTAAAGATGAGAGAAATTGTTCTCTATGTCTAGAAGAAAAGCAAAAAAGGTAAAGAAAAAAAAAGTGAGGCTAGTTGGAACAAGAAAAGTTTCCCCCTTAATCATGATGAAGCAATAGACTGAACTACAAAAAGAACCTTTGAAATATAGTAATGGGCGTCAAGAAGGAAGGGGAAAATCTGACATAGATGATTTAAAAACTCACTAGCAAGGGTTCACCTGGATGTTATTTAATAACCTCTAAGTTCACCTAGCAGAGAATGCCACTCTTGCCAAGACAAATAAAAGTATACTTGAGTTCTTTTCCATCTATCACACTGACAGTAACCCAGAAGACAAAGCACTGCTCTCTGATGATAAATGATTTACATGGCACAGGACTTCAGCGGTGGTACCAAAAGATAAGTCACAGAAGAGAAAAGGTCATCTGAGAAAGGTAGCCTTCTCTGTGATGAGCATTGTTCTGTTTCTTACTTTAGGATAAATGTTCTGGTGATGTGTTTCACTTTTTTTACCTCTCTGCACATTCTGTGGTGGGATCTTCACCAAAGTATTTTAATATCTGTTCTTTTGACCTCTTCATTTCTGAGGGTATAGAAGAGGAACTCTGGATTGCTTAAAATAATCATGGGTATATTATAGATGGAATATCACTTTTGATGGAAATAATAGGATTCTCTTTAAATATCAGAATTCTCTGAAATAGTATCTTATAATTATCCATAAACATGTAAACAAACACTCACACATATATAATGCTTCTAACTTCTCCACTTCTGGAATTTTTTTCTGTAATTATTATTATTTCAAATGCCATAGACTATACTCTCCCAGTGGTTGCCTGATATCAAAAACCAAAACCAAAAAGCCTCTTTTTTTTTTTATAGGCTAGGTATTTCCCACCAAAACTCAAAAAGAGGGGGAAATGAACATCTTAATGCCTTAAGCAAAGCATCAAAAAGGCAAAGGCAAAAGCATCATGAAGTATGCAAAGAGGTGGCAAGAAGTTAACAAAAGATGCTACATTCACAGTGGGCATTTTATTGTATTTATTTGCCATTCCTTTTCATGAGGACTATTTCAAAGTTAAAACCATTTAGTTTTATGTCATTTAGTGCTACATGAATGAGAAATCATTTAGTTCTTTTTTCTTTTTTTTTTTCAATACGAGAGTGTAGGTTTCCATACTAAGTAATGCTAAAACATCTGGAAGGCAGAGACAGGCCGATTACAATTTTTCATGTCATTATTTTTCTTTTATGAAGAACAACAAAATGTCTGAAGTTAGATTTTGAAGAAAAATGACTATTCCCTGATGAAGGCTACCACTGTTAAGAAAAAAAAGTCACAGCAGAGTTTCTTTCACAATATTCTAAAGCTTTTCAGATCTACAACAAGAAACATTGTTCATACAAATGGATAATGGAGTTGAATATTACATTTTTATAAAGTTAAGTATTAAGTGAATGACTAGAAACTTTGAGCAGTTCTTATATATTGCACTGTACCAAATGCTATGGGGAAAAAAAAGACTTTCCTCTAAAAATTCAGAACTGAATAAGTTCTATGAAGTAAAATCCATTACTCAAAATGAAGAGGGATTCACTAAATCGATCTTCCAACCAAAAAGCAACTCTTACTTCTCTGAGTGTCTGTGGGCTTCCTTTTCTAAGCTTTGGTATCCTGGGACAGTTCCTAAATAAGAGGGTAGCAATTACCAAGAGCAAAGACCATGATGCACGTAGAGTTCCATGCTCCACAGTGCAGGCAGTGGACACTAGGGTTTATTCCACTACACCTTTTCTTTTTTCTCTCTTCCCACTGGCATAACGAGTTGCCACTACAGGCTTAGCAAAATAGTACCTGTCACTTTCAGATGTTTAATATTCCTCTGTAAAGGGTATTGTACCACCCCGTCAAACCAGCACAAGTCGAATATGAGGCCTCGTCATAATGTAAAATGTGTTACTCAGTCACCAATGATTTAGACAAAATGCATCTTATGAAGATATAAGTGTGGAGCTGTGCTGACTTGTAAAGCTTGCTCGCCAGCCACCTGTAGACGCCAGAGAGAACGGCCAGTCCACCTTGCAGTCCATCAGTAACAATAACTCCAGAGGGACAAAATGTAAAATTCCCGGGGGCTTCCCTGGTGGCGCTGTGGTTGAGAGTCCGCCTGCCGATGCAGGGGACATGGGTTCGTGCCCTGGTCCAGGAGGATCCCACGTGCCGCGGAGCGGGTGGGCCCGTGAGCCATGGCCGCTGAGCCTGCGCGTCCGGAGCCTGTGCTCCGCAACAGGAGAGGCCGCAACAGTGAGAGGCCCGTATACCACAAAAAAACAAACCAAAAAAAAAACAATAAAATTCCCAGCTTGTCATGACAACCCTTTTTTCCTTCCTCCCAGTCCAGACTTAGAAGCACTGTCAACACTATAACTTATTGATAGAGTTGGACCATTAAGATGATACACAGTATATCCAGAAAGGAGATGTTTTTCCCTCACGTTATCTCATTACTCCTTGGCCCAGATCTGGTGAAAGCTTGATGGCACCATAATACAATTGATTCAGAAAATAACAAGAGTATTTTGCTTAACTAAAGTGTATTTGTCATCACTGACATGGAATGCAATTAACCAAATTAAACTGGCCGATACTATAATTATTTCATGTTCAAAGAAATACAACACTACTCGTAAAGAGCAGGTATGGTCTGGAAGTGAGAAAATACAACTGAGCATTAGAAGGTCAATAGCACTAGGAGATCTGCTTTTGACACATATTAATAATTTAAGCTATTTACTTATGCTTTTGCAGGCCCTAAGTTACACCACCTCTATACGGAAGGCAATGAAGTTGCATCTGTCATAAAGGAATTCTGGTGAAGTTTAATTAGCACTTATGATCTTTAGACAGGTAAAGGTAATTAACATTTAAAAAAAAATTCTGATGCAAGTGGAAGTAGTATATATTGACACTAAATTGTCACTGATTCTTTTTCTATACCTTTCCCCCATCCTTTCATAGCCTGGATTATAAGAACTCTAAGACACAGATACTTTCCTAGTGTCCTACCACCAACTCTTACCCATCATTCTGCTTCTAACTGCTAAGCCATATAAGTGAACACATGCTTTTGTTCGTGTTTCTTTATTGTTGCTAATTCCTCTTGTGCTTCCCATTTAAGTCCCATAATCAAATGCGTGACATGAACTTGGATTCATAATGAAAGTGTTTACTTTCCTTATGATTAACTTCCCTGCATAATTAATGTCCTAGGTCCTCTGGGCAGTCTCATGACATCTACTCTGCTTTTACATGCTACCTGTCAGCTGAATACATTTTCATATTTTAGAAGGAGGTGGAAAGAAACAAGAAAGCTTCTCGCTGACTCCCATTCTAAAGAGATTATTTTTACCAAAAAGTATTTGCAATTATATTAGTTATTTTCATCACTTATATAAAGTGCCATATTGGCTGGGCCTCACCTGAGAAGATAATGATTAAATTACAAATGTAAATAGGCTCCTATCAGAGACAATTAGGAACATCTTGAGGAGTTTTTAACAATATAAGAGGAAAGAGGGCAAGAAAGAGACAAAAAGGCTGGCAATAGGGGCAGCAGTGAGGTTATGACCGCAGGGCATAGAGATTCCCAGCTCCCTCTGGAGCTTTTCTGAGGGACCCACCGAGATTCTTGTACTGCAGGTGTCACATCAGACCTCTCGTCTGCCTGCAGTGACCATATCTGTTCACTCAGACCAAACCGTCTGGAAAGGGGGCTGAGAGCTTGCTGTGGTAGCTCTGCTTTCTCTGAAGCCTCCTCGGGAAGTACTCTTCAGCCTGAGCTCAGGCTGTTTGCCTTAAAAGGATAAAATATCTGTAGGAGAAAAAAAAAACTGTAGCTGGCTACAGAGACATCACATACCAGAAGGAGAAGCGCTACAAGCCCTGTACTGCTCTTCCAAGGGAGGCTCGTCACTGTTTCACCTTTATACACCGAACATTTCATAAAAGCATCTGGGACACCAGGAAACAGTCTTATTGGCTAACACAGCAGCTCCCCTCAGTGAGAGTGGAAAAACAAACTGGGGTTGACGGCTGATCCTGATGTGTCATATCTGACACATCACAGATACATCACATGCTACATTCACAGTGGGCTTTTTATTGTATTTATTTGCCATTCCTTTTCATGAGGACTATTTCAAAGTTAAAACCATTTGGTTCAAAGTTAAACCATTTAACATGAGCCGTGGCCATGGCTCATGGCTGGCAGGAAAGAGGAAGCGTACTTACCCACTGAAGGGAGCTGCTGCCACTTTCTGTGCCCCAGGTCCTTGCGGGTCACCCCAGAGAGCACAGTGAAACTGACATGTGCAGCTGCTATGGAAATTGGGGAGCTGGAGCTGCCTGGCTCCACTGCAAGCAGGGGATTGGGACTGGTAAAAGGGAACCAAGGAAAGTACTTTCCAAAAGCATGGGAATTCAAGGAGCCTGTAACAGCTGATGTGGAACGGGCCGCAGAAAAGGTTCTCAGTCCTGGCTGCATATAAGAATCACCTTGGGAGCTCAAATAATATACCTCCACCTGCAGGCCACCAGAGAGCAATTAAATCAGAATCTCTGGAGGTGGCACCCCCCAGGAAAGATGTTTCCGAAATTCCCTAGGTGATTCTAATATGCAGCCTAGGGTTGAGAACTGATGGACTAGGTAAGGTAATGATCACTTACCTGGGGGAATAAACAATAAGGTATTAACTAAATAGTATACACCTATAATTTGCCAAAAAAATCTGCTTTTTTAAAGTCCCTAGTACTTAAAGATTTTAGCCAATAGAAACATTCAATTTTTTAAGTGGAAAGTTTATCCTGTTTGTTTAACCTCTCTCTCTCTCTCTCTCTCTCTCTCTCTCTCTCTCTCTCTCTCTCACACACACACACACACACACACACACACACACACACACACACACACACACCCTGTTGTCTAACTATCAGAGTGTTTCCTAAATTGTGCTGTTCATTGCAATTATCTGAGGAATCTTTTAAAAATACTGATGGCTGGCTTCCACCCCCAGACATTCTGATTTTAATTGGTTTGGTTTTTTTTAAGCTCCCCAGATGATTCTAATGTGCAGCAAAGTTTGGGAACCATGGTCCTATCTTATGTTTTCCACTTTTCCCAAAGTTCTTCTGCTTCCTATTTAACTACTGGTGAACAAATACTCGCCTGAGAACAGCCTATATGGTATTTATTAGGATTTCATGCAATTGCCTCATCCTCACACCCCTTTGGGAAGCAGAAGAACCTAATGGCTAAAGAGAATGGCTCGCAAGTTCCAATTCAGATTCAGCCTTTCATAAAGTGTGTGACTTTAAGCAAGTTACTTAGTTTCTCCGAGTTTTACTGTCCTGCTCCTTGCATGAAACAGGATAATCTGGAGTCTTCCTCACAAGGTTGTTTGATAAAAAAGACAATCTATGTAAAGCACAAGGGGCAGTGGCCTGCCACAGAGTAGGTGCTCAATAAATGTTAGCCATTCTGACGTATTTTTTCAGAAAGAGTGATGCACTGACTTGCCCTCCTCATTCCTTTTTCTGCACTGCACAGTGGACTGCATGAAGACCACCAAGCCCTCCCTGGTATCAGACTAAGGAATGTTTCAAAGGGACAATACAAGGCATTCAAAACAAGCACTGGTCTAAAGGGAAACATCTTAATGACTTTCTGCCAAAATCCCAGTATGGCTCCCACTCCCAGAGGAGGCCAGCCTCTGGTAGACTCCAATTCGGGCGTCACGAAGTGCTATCTTACTTGCAAATTCCATTCCAGTCTCACTGCCTGTTCACTTGCCCACAAAGCCCATCGCTCCTTTCCAACTTCTTTGCAAACATGGCATAGCTTTCACAATAGTCATCTCGCTTTGCCCTTTCCTGCCCCCCCGACACACATCTCTTCTTCCCACTCTCTCCTGCTTTTTTCCTATTAATGACTCTGAATATAAAATCCATTCAGAAACAAGACACTTCTGAGAGTATATTAGTAGTCCCACCTTTTGTACAACATGTTTTGAGTAGCTACAGATTTTGAGCCCTTGTTTATATTTACATGACAGTTTTGGAGGGAGAACATCCCTCTGCTCTTACAAACAAAATACACTCAGAGAGTTCAAACAGGCTGCACGTAGTTAACTTCCCAGAAAATACACTTGAAGGAGATGCCGAGGAATGCAGTCAGATGGTGAGAGGAAAGGGGAATCGGTGTCAGAAGGCTGGGCGTGAGGAAGTAGAGAAGGGCTGTCAGGCATGGGGTGGTAAACAGCGCCAGCCCAACAGTTCAGATTAGGATTCAAAGTGCCACAGATGTGATTGCATAATAAGCTGTTGCGCATACTGGTAAATGCTGCTTTCAGCACGTGCTTATTTATCATATTGTCTTGCGTCCTCAGGACGTGGAACATTCAAGTCGGAGCGTCTGAGTGCTAGCATCGGACCCAGTTCTCTGGGATGGGCGGCAGCACCTATGGTAGAGATGGGAGAAAGAGCAAGCAGCCTGGTGTTCGAATCTGGTTGCTAGGATACCATGGAGACCCTCCACTGCTAGGCAGACAGGAAAGAAAAAATGTGTCCATATGCCTTATAACCTACAAACAGCAACAATAGAAACATCGTCTGCCTTCTTCTACCCTTTGCCATTAGGACTCCAAACCCAACTCTTCAGTGAAATAACAAGTAGCAGGAGCTTGGAAATGTGGCTCAGTAGAGCAAGGAAGTTGGTCATTTATATTCTCAGGCAGTCTCTGGAGCTCCTCCATTGAAGGGCTTATCAGTATTTTCATTATAAGCGGCATTTTAGGGGCACACAACTATGCTTCCAAACACCCTCATAGGGTTTTAGCAGCCTGGTCTTATTTTTATAAAGGCTGCCACAACTTCAATTTTACTGCCACAGACCATGATGTCAAATTAACAATCAAACTTAAATTGGATAGTCTATCAGAATAATGTTAAGTTGGAATTGAACTCCTCCACAAGAACAAGAAAGATGAATTTCAAAAATCGACTTCAGGTTCAATTCTCATGTAGGTCCGGTTCGCCTGGGTATGTGAGGAATCTGCCATGCTAGTCTGTGGCACAAAATCAGACTGTTTCCAGGGGGAACATTTAGAAGTGAGTGGAAAGAGGAGCTTGCTTTCTTTACGAGTGGAACTCAGTTTCTTTGAGAGTTTTAATCATCTGCTGCTTGGTTAAATTCAATATTCTTACCTAGTCAGGAGAGTTATAGTTATTCCCAGGACTGTGCTGGTGGGAGACGGTGGACTGCAGTGACATCTGAGATGCAGAGCTTCATTAACAGGTAGCAATTAGTCCTTGGTGTAAAGTGCACGCTTGTGCCCACACACCTGCGTGCATGCACGCACACACACACACACACACACACACACACACACCCCTCAATTATTCTAAAAACAAGCGCCAAGTGCCCTCTCACCTACTCATCCTGATTCTCTCTGGCCTAAACTTGCTTTTCCTCAATTTCCACCACGGTATTCTGTTACTGCCACTAGCTGCTGTCATTCCCCAGATGTACCCTCTGCTTTCTTTTGCTGTCTTTTCCCTTGGCTGACAGCCCTCCTCACCTTAACCCCACCCCTCTTATCCCATCACCACTCACCTAAATCATGGCCATCGATCAAATACTTACTTTAAATACCTCTACTTCCACAAGAGTTTCTGATACCATAAAATTAAATGGGCTCAATTATATTTTGCCACCTGTCTTAGGTATCTCCTCTGTGACTTACCTTACTCTACTTTCTAGAATATTTACTTGTGCAGCATTGTTAAGCCCTGATTAACTCCTTCATAGGACTTACACAATTCTCGTCTCTAACGCATGACACTAACTTGCACATGGTGCATCCCATAAAAGTACTGAACTGAGCTATAGGGCATATTTGAAATTTAACTGCTACCTATGAAGAAATCTATGTTTTAATATCATGCCATCTATGATTACACTAAAATCCTAGAATTCTCCCAACTTCCTACAGAATTTAACAGACAGCCTTTAGGAAGATTCTATTTCTCCTGAAATGTACTAATGTCAAGGTTTAAAAAAAAATCAGATAAGATCTTGCTAAAATTAATGCCTCCCTAAAAATAAGAACATATATTTCTTTCTATCCTCAGCTCTCCAAAGTACTTCACCATCAAAAGGCGTAACACTACAAATCAAAATATGTCATCCTTCTTTGAAATTCAGTTTTCTCTAGGGTGAAAAGCAACAGCTTAACAAAAACACAGAGACACTAACAACTTTTGATAGGAACTCAAGGCTTTATAGACCAACTGAAAAAAACACAGAGCCCTATGACAGCAAAATGGAAAGGATTTGAGAATATTTACAATAGGTAAAGGGTTTAGATCAACATACCAGTGACAGAATGTTCTAATCTATTACAGAGTCAATTTTCAGGAATAAAATAGCATGAAATAAAATTACTTCAAGAATCCGTAAGAACCACTCTCTATATATAATCAATAGGCTGATCTCACAAAATGAATATTTTTATATAGTTTTCATTTTTAAGGGTTTATTTGCTTAATTTAATTCAAAACATAGTCTAATAGTTTTACCTTCTCAAATAGATATTTGGTAGCAGTAGAATATAGATTCCAATTTGCTAATCAGTTCTTTGCTCTTCAAATGACAACAGAAAAAGGGCTTAAGGGTTATTTCTAGACACATGTGAAAGAGACAAACCAAAACAACCCCCCTGCCTCACAGGTGCAGCAGGAGTGCCCCAGCTCTATGCTAGAATCTGACACAGCCTTCCCTCCAATTCCAGCTTACAGGGAAAATTCCAAATCAAATATGTTACGTTAATTTATATTTTACACTGTTTTTCAAATGGTCAAAAAATCACTAAAAAAATAAGTTTTTAAAGATTCTAATCCTCAGAAGATAACCTCGGTAAGCAAAAAGTAAACAAACATATTTGCACACATAGATAATTGAATAGGACATTCCCTGGGTAGTCACCTATATCCAACAGAAAGAGAATAGAAAACTACATGACCATAAATTTGAAATCAATTTTGGACTATTTAGATGGTTTCATGTTAACTCCAACTCCCAATAATCTGTAAGTTTAAGAATGATGACCAAATTTAACTTGTACTAAAAATAAAATATAAAGATATAAACACTTGTTGCCAGTAAGTTGGTATAATCAAATTATTTATAGTGAAATAAACAGAAATTCAAACAAGTCTCCTTCACTTTGGCAAAAATTCCTAATTCTTTGTAGAACCATCTTGTACAATCATTCAAATGACATAAGAATAATCGTTTTGCATACAATATACTTCTCTTTCTCTTACCAAAGGTACTCTACACTTAAGCAAATTTTATTCTAGTTTTCTTTATGTAAGTGTGAAAAAAGAACAGATGTTTTTCCAAAATTATTTAAGCTTGGAAGACATTCATTCTATCGTTTTCTTCAGTATAATCCTTCAGAATCACCAAAACCATCACGGTGATACCTTAATAGTTGACTTCCTTAAAGCACAAGTTATTAAAAAAATATCAGAACGCACAGTATGGTTCAACAGGTAAAATGTTTATTATGACAGAATGTTGTGAATTATTTGCCACACTAATTTCATCTTCCACCATGGATTTTTTAAAAAATCTAGTTGCTCTACATGTCAAGCACTAAGAGATTTCTAAAACTTACATTATACAGCTCGGTCCCTACTGCCTAGATTCCTTTAGCTCTTGCCTGATAGAATGTTTCACCGGAGTTATCAGCTGGCTTGATCATGCTTCAAATAAAACCTATTAAAATCGTCTTTTTATAAAAGCAGAGTTTGCTCTGAGTTACTCCAAATTCCTGCAGATACTAAAATGGGATCCTATGGAATGCTGAAAGATGCAGAGAGCTGTCTTTGACTTATTTTTTTCATTATGGAAAACTTGGCCCTGGAGAGATGGTCATGTACCTCATTAGCTAAAACAGGCAAGCATGTCAGGACTGCAAATTAACTTACCGGGGAAAGCTGAAGTGGATTCAGATCATTCAGGTTTCGAAAGCAGATCTAAATCTACTGAACTGAACTATTAGGGCAACTCTGTGAGGTTAGAATCTCAGAAATGTTTATCCTTATTGTCTCTTCCCCACACTCACAGAATACAAACTTCTCCTTAAACTAAACCTGCATGAGGAACAGCAAATGCTCTACTGCAACCAACAAGGATAGTTACACGTCTAAGTTTTCAAAAGTATCATTAGTACCTACTCACAAGCCACCCCCACACACACATCCAATAAATACAGATGGAGACAATCAAATACTCTTTCTCCTTATATTAAATCTTTGTGTTTATAAAGTGAAGGGTTCCCAGGGACCTCATATTATTATGTAACACGTGTCATCCAGCCAACGTGGTGCTGTTAGGAATAGAGTATCAAAACCCTTCGTTTTATCAATTATGTCATTATCTATTAACTTAAAATACCATTCATCTGGGTGCTCATTCCATATTAACTTCATGCTCCTGCCACTTTACTCTCTGTAAGAACTCTGAGTTGAGTGGTGTATAAGAAGCTTCATTCAATTTTCCCACCCAAGTTGTGAAGCCCACTGACATCAGAACTACACAGTTGTCTAAAATGCTAGAATACCAGAGTAGTTGCTTCAGAAGCCAGGAGTAAGGCAAACAATGTGCCCACGTTGTCAATAAAGATAAGTGTACTTCTCTGTATCTGACCCTAGAAACATGCAACCCTCTTGGGAGACAGAGGCACCCCCCATTAGCAACATTATATAAATTCCTTAAGGAAAATAAGCAATATTCTCCCTCAGATGTTATTTAAAAATATGTTTTTTAAAAAAATCAACAGACTAGGCTTCCACAGGTGGATTGTAAATGTCGTCGAATTCTGGAAATCAAAAAATCTTCCCTTTCATATGTGTATTTGCTTATTTTTGACACTTTGATGATGCCAGAACATCAGCTTCGAAGGGTACCAGCGAGAAACGCCGGCATGTAGAGAAATCCAGGAGCGCCACAAAAGCATAGAAAGTAAGGGTGATAGCAGACGCATTTCATTTCAAGTCTGATGAGCCTGCAGTTAGGATTTTCCGGTTGGGCAGGTTTGCCAGGGCATTTGGGAGACGGGGCTTTCTATTCCTCTTCTCACACTCACACATACACAGCACAGTGCACACCGGGGGCGCATTCAAACTCTACGTACAGTAGGGGGCCTATATGAATGTATATGTTTATTAAAAAAAAAAAAAGAAAGAATAGCTTGACATCTGACAAAGACACGAAGGCAAGGTAGGTGCAGTGAGTCTGACTCTGAGAAACGTGCACAGCCCCGCAAGAAGTGCCCGTTAAAATGAAACATTTCTGAGGATGAGGACAGACACGGCAAGCGGGAGGGGCGGGGGCCGACAGACAATACAGAGACCCGCAGCTCCCCACCGACAGGGTGCCACACGGACCCGGAGCGTAACCCCTGCTTACTGTGGACTCTTGGGGTAGAAGGGCAGAGTCACATGGCTGAGATCCTGGATGTCGAAGGCGGTGGGCTCAGCGGAGATCGCCTGCCGCTTGGTGCGCGGCTCGCCTTGCAAGGTGCTCGCGCTCTGCTTCTGCGCCTGCTGGGTAGCCGGCCGGATCACCGAGCGGTACTTGTCCAGCTCGTTCTGCAGCTTCTGGATCAGTTCGTCCTTCTGATCCAACTCCAGCTCCAGCTCGTCGATGAGAGCATCCCGCTGCCTCAGCTCCTCGATCTTCTCCTGGAGCGCGTACTGTAAATCCCGCAGGGTGCCCATGCTCCTCGGGGCTGCCGGGGGCTCCTTCCTGCCGCTGCTCCGCGTCTTGGGGCGTCCTCCCCTCTCCGATCAACTTTCCCCAAAGTCGCTGCTGCCTCCCGAGTGCGAAAGCTTCCTACTTGAGACCAAAGCCAGCCCTGGCTTCTGAGCATGCCCAGTCTCCCGGCTCCAGCCACCGAGAGTTTCAGGGCAGATTCCACTTCTCCGGGCTGTGAGGCTGAGCGCTGGGATGAGCCAAAAGGCGGGTCGAACCGGTATTCAACCTGAACCGCGGTGGGCGCCGCAGCGCCAGGGAGAAGAGCCGGGAGCGCGATGGCAGGGGAGCGGGAGAAGGGACTCGGATGGGGGCTACGAGGCCGCGGCAGGCGTGCCCGGGTCACTCACGCCGGGCGCCGGAGGAAGCCGGCGGAGCGTGTGGGGAGCCCGATAAACCTCTGAGCGCGCCGAGGGCTGCGCGGGCGGAGCGAGGCGGGAGCACTACTTTGGGGGCGGGGAGGCGGGCGGGAGAGGACCGGGGGGACCCCGCGCAAACTCGGGAAGCGTTAACCGGCTCCAGAGCATACCAGGCTGGAGGACGTGGGACTACAATCCTGGCGACGAGGGAGGGCAGAGCGGGCTCTGCATGCTCAGCGCGCTGAGTTCTGCAGGTGTCTGGACCGCCAGCCTCACCAAGAAAGGCTCCCCAGCCTGTGGCTGAGCTCTCGCGTCTTCCACGCAGCCCTTCTCACGGGGAGCGCCTCACACAGGTGGCTAACGCTTGAAAACAAACTTGCCTTTCAGGAAAGGAGAGAGTATCCGTGCAGGGGAGGGACTTCCACTCACATCCAGGCGCCTTTGGGGATGAGGGAGGGAGCTTCTGATTTTTTTTCTCCCCCGTCAGCATTGCCAGCTCCTGCGAATGACTCCCCTTTCCGCTCCTTTCAAACACGGATTAATGAACTCTTTTTGGGGCAAGGGTCGAAACGGGATTGTGCCCCAGAGGGCTGCTCAGCTTCCCCACTGCCCCTCCCACTTAAACCAGTGTCTGCGGAATAGTTTATGGAACGGTCTTGCTCCTTCCCTGTGCTGAATTCTGGGCGGGGAGCGCAGGGCGGGTCAAAATCGTTGCAGAGTTCCAAAAAGTTCATCCTGAAATGGAACCATATCTTTGAAATTACTTCCTTGACAACCCAGCCGTTAGGGCTGTATCCTTCCACTTGAATGGCAAGACACAAACTTCGAAGAAGAGGGAAAATCTTAAAGAAAAGGAGGATCCTAGACGGGCTGTGGTAAAGTGCCGCCCCCCTCCACCTACTCCCACCTCCGACCCCATCCCTGCCTGCTCAATATTTCCTAAAATGATGACAATTTAGGTAGCATCCTTTCTGTCCAAGGGTAATTCTCCCATCGTGTTTAGAATCCTCCATAATACTTAAATTCCTCATATTTACCTAAATCTTCACCAAATCATTTAAAATTTTAGCATCTTAACTGCAGTTCTCTAATTACTGTTCTTGAGAACTCAGTGTTATAATCCTCGATGCTCTATTTGGCCATTCCTTAACACCAAATAAAACAAAGTAGGTAGAAAATAAATTAAAATTCTGAATTGCAATCCAGAACTATTCACTGGAATCTAAATTTAGCCAAGGACATATATATCAGTCCCCCCCCCCCAAAAAGTGCTCACTTTTGCTATTGAATACACAGCCTGTTCTATCTAAGTAAGAAGAAGAAGAAAAGAATGGGGAGGGGGAGGGGAGGAAAGAAAAGAACAGAACCAGCTAGTCAATGTCACATTTATAAGCTTTTTGATTTAAAGTGTACTTGTTTGTAACTAGAAGTATAAATGAAAAAGGATATATAGTCCTAAACATTCTTCTACCCAGATGATGATTTAATTCTCTCAGTACAAATGATATGACACTTAATTTTTCTGCTTTCCAACATGGATATTTTCAGAAGTGCGTTTCTTTCAGAATGTGATATATAAAGTGGATAATTCCCCAAAATAAACATGAATAACTTACAGATACTGATAGCAGCAAGTAGGAGTTCTGAATTATTGTTGTTTTAATTAAAACTAAACCAAGCAGAAGTGCTCTGGCTTTGTATAACTGACTCCATTCTAAAAGAGCTTCCGTGACATTTTCCTTCTCCCAGGAAAAAGGCCAAATTCTTATCTTATTTAACCTATGGGAATTCTTTAATTCCATGGCAAAATGTCTAAAACTAAATGAGACTTTTTTTCCCTATAGATCTATTATAGGGTGCAGGAGCCCAAGAGTTTATGTCTAAAAATATATCAGGAGCAATGTATAGGGGATATCATTAGACAACTGCTAAGCAGAGTTATGTTTTAAGGCTCATTTGAGGCTTAAATGGGGATTACTTAATCTCTTTGAGCAGCACAAAGTAGAGAAGATTCTTCTTCATTTGTAGAAAGCTTGTCTACATGTAAAAAGGATAAAAGAAACTACAGCATTTTTCCCCCAAAATAAAAAATAGCAGTTCAACCAAAAAAAAAGTCAGGTTTCTTTGGGTTTTTTTTAACAAAAGTGAAGTTTCTTCCACTGTTATGTAAATATTTTTCATTATTTAAGCTATCATATCTACATGCCACTACAGGATATATCCATGTTACATTTTCATTTTAAATGGAATTCTTGTGATACAAAATATATTCCTTGATGAATCCCATAGTGAGAGTCAGGAATCTGTTGTAATAAATGCAAAGAAACTAAACAGCTGGGAAGATATGACTATTACAATTGACTTACACTTTAAAAGGTATTTAAGGTGTAAGAACATATTTGGTTGTATTAGCCTATACGATGAAAAAGTAAAATTGCCCTTAAATACTTTATAATTGTATATGCAAAATCCAGAATTCTAGGCTTTTCCCTTCCATTTTTAAAGTCAAAATAAATATTTTAAGCAAGTTTTTCAATGCTGTTCTTGACGGTTTAAATCCTGAGGGACCCTGGTTTTCTATCTCAACCTTTTGAGTGATTCCAATATTTTCTTAAATATCTTTTGCATTGTATTTGGTAAATGCTGGAAATAAATTTTACATAAATAATCAAGGTTTTGTAGTTTCATTTCAACAGACAGGTTTTACTATATGTCTTATAGTAAAGTTAATTGGCTAAGTTATAATATCACAGATCAGGCACAAGTCTACTTCCTGCTATTAGGCTACCACAAATTTGGAATGGAGTGGAACTGCATATGTTGAGCTCTCCCACTAAATTTCTGGGATGAAGTCTTGATGTTAGATGCTGAAGCACAGAACAATGCAATTTTGAAGGAACTTAATTTATACACTAGAATTCCATAGTCAACTCACAACCTACTTTCAGCAGTCTCTCTTTGTTGTAGCTCTGATGGAAGCAAAGTTCCACCAGTAGCCAGACCCACCTGTGGCATATTGATGCTCTTCAATTTTGCATGCAACTCTCATGACTGAGAATAAATATTATCACACCTTCCTTAATGGAATCTCAGAATCACTTAATAAGACATTCAGTAATTCAGCTTTATCATAATACTGGCCATTAAAAAAAATAAAGCCTTTAGAATTTATTATCCTACACTAAAAACATAATTAGCCTCAGAAGAACTCTGGTAATTTCGTCATCCAGCTGCCCATTCCACTGGTGCTACATTTCCTGCAGGAGTCCTAAGTTTGAAATTTTCTTCTGCCATTTCATGTACATGTCTTGAACAGCAAAAACCAAAACCAAAAACAAACAAAACATAGATGAGCTATGTTTTGGGTCATGGAAGCCTCCCCTTGCAGAAAATTGCTAGAACAAGTAACCCTAAGAATCTAGATATGAAGGTTACTATTACTGGTAAACATACTGGCTTGCTCAAAACTGTTGTTCTTAATCAAGACCGCAAGAAAAATAACTAACTTCCTGGAGCTCTTAATGCACGACAGGCACTGTTCATGTAACCCTACGAGTTGGACATTATTATTATTTCCATTTATATTTGACAAAAGGGAGGCAGAGGATCTCCCACCCAATGAATATCAAAGCCTGGATTCAAATAAAGACCATCTGATGCAGAGCTCAATCCCATACCCCTGCCCTTCATTGCCTTCTGCAGGACTTCCAAGGGTTGCTAATGCCTTGTTCTGGATCCCGAGATATAAAACATTACTTAACATTAACTAGCCTGACTTTGGGGTTGGATATGTGGAAAGAGGAGAAATTTGGAAAATCCTAAAAGAGCAGGAAAAGATTTTTTAAAAGTTCCTTTTCCCCAAACTGTCTCCACTTCAGCCCCATTTCATCTTGATTTAGGGTTACCAACTTGCACCCATTTGCCTGGGCCTGTCCTGGTTTTCATATTAAAATTGCTTGGGACTGTCCTAGTTTTTAAACTGAAGTCCTAAGTACCCCTTGGTCCTGGGCAAACCAGGATGGTTGGTCGCCCTATATAATTCAGGATTGCAGAACAGAACCTCTCTATTTTATATTTTCACATTTTGTGTTCAAAGTTACTGACAGAAAAGTAAAACCAAGGAAGATCTGTAATAATAATACCTATTATTTTAAGCACATTACAAACCCACTTATGCATTTGTTTGTGTGAATGTATTTTAGGAAAGCAATCATCCCATTTCGATGCATAATACACCACAGGAATTGTCTTTGGACTGTAAGGGGAGATGAGTCAGACAATAGAATTTTAATTATACTTTGATAAATTAGACAAGGATTCAAGTCTCTCTTTTTGGTTTATCTTTCTTATAAAAATCTAGAATTTAGACAGATTGGCTTCCTATAGATTAAGCACAACAATTCAAGCTCCTGCTAGTTGATTAAGTCCTATAAAATTAGATTATTCTTACTACTGTGTTGGTGGCTAGATGTGGCCACCAGGAATGCATAATTAAATGAATGTAAGTAAAAATTCTAATGGTTGAGTTGTTTAGAAGTCATACTACTGAAATGATAAGTTCTGGATGGAAAAGGAAAAAGAAAACCATAAAACGTTAATGATGAAAAACTTACTGCAGAGACTTGGAAAGTAATAGTGCATTGTACCATACTTGCTAATGTGCTTAGAGTTTAATACCGAATTAGTGTCATAGTTAATATTACTTGAAATGAATTCTTATATTCCACTGCTTAAGATGATGGTAAGTTATTATTGGACCCCAGCCTAAACTAATGTGCATGGAAATCCATGCACTATCTACCAAGAAGACAATTGCTTTGTACTCTTTACTCAGCTGACCATTTCCAAAGACCAAAAGAAATAAAAGTTTTTTAAGAAGAAAAGTATTAAGTTTTCCATGGTTCTTTCATAAATGGAAACATTTTTAATGCATAAAACGGCATTTAAAATGCTTTCTTCTCAAAATATTTTACTGCATTTTAAGTCCAGTGAATATATGCATGAGAATGCAACATAATATCTCCTGTATCTGATTAATAAATTAGTTTCTCAATTCCATTTCAGTGATTTTTCTGGCATATTAAATGTACATCATTTCCTAACTCAATGCATCAATATTTCCCACAAAATATTCAAAAATATTTGCAAAAGTTATTTTGCATTTGAAAACATATTTGACAGCATGTGACTCAGAGGAGAATAGCTCTGAGTCAACGATATTTTTATTGTCGCTTTTATTTTAAATAGCATTTAGCAGCTGATATAACTTGGTCATTTTCTTCCCACTTGTTTTTTAATCAAAATTTAAAGTAAAAGTGAAAAACCATACTTTGCTAGCGAACTTATTAAAATTAGTAAGGTGGGAAAGTACTTAAGATGTAAGAAAAACAATAAAACAGAAGTTTGAGTGAATCGGGGTTTTATCAGTGAATAACTTGAATGAACTGGGCAAGAGAAAAATGGCAAGACCTTTGTTTCGACTGTGAGAATGTCAGAGATTTGGAGGAGAGGGGAAGCTGCAGTCAAAAAGATACAGTAGGGACGCATATAGAAATCTTCACTCTCATGAACTTAACTAGCTTCAAATTAAGGAAACTCTTGATATTTGACTTTTATATAATCATGAGATGGAAATCCAGAAGTCCATCTCTAATGATAGGCAAATGAAGTCGTAGGCTGGTAAAACAAATAGATATCATTCTAGGGCCAAAATTTGGTACCTGATATTAATGAAAGCATTACCCTTGGAACAAGGATGCATACACTATTTGCTATGTATTTGTAACCACATGTAAAATTATCAGTCATTTTGCCCAATGTATATTTCCAGAAAAGAATAATTTCTCCCTTGTCCAGACTAGATTTTTTAAAATTCATTTTTCAAAGCACAGACTGGTAGGTAAGAATACTTTAAATATTAGTTGTTCAAATTTAAACTTAACAGACAAACATGCAAACACCTATACAATAAATAAGTTGCCCAAAACAGCAATATGTAAAGTATCATATGGTTTTAATGCCCCATAGAAAGAGATAAAAAATAGGGATTTCTACACTTTTGTTGGTATTAAGCAGAAGAATTAGTGTCTGTTTGAGTCATTACAATATGTAAGAATGTCTTTATTCAAGAATCAGAGTTAAAGGAGTTATTATGAAAAATTCATCTAAGTTTTTCATAGAATATAGTACAGTCAAAATTCTATCTATCTTCCTTAGAAAAGCATCTATGTTAAATACCAATTCTAAGTGGAAAAAATGACAGGGTAACCTTCAAAAATTTAGTTGTGGAAGGTTAAAAGCAATTGCTGCTGTTAGGCACATAGAGAATTTGGTGAAAACTGCTCGTTTCCACTTTGCAGTGTCCACTGGTCAGACCCTCTCTCAGTACCCAGCAAGTAACTCTCAGCTGTCACAGAACTGAAACTCACCTACGGTAGCAGCATTTCCACACATGGCCCATTATTTCAGTTACTTTATGCCCCTCTCACGGGCACTCCCAAAATACAAAGAACTGAAGGACTGACGACAACATCTGCCATGGTTTGACACCCCACCCTTCCTCACCTCCTAAACAAACAAAGCAAAGGTCTTATTCTCTACTAGTAATGGATATCACAGAATTTTGAGCTGGAATGTACCAGAGAGATTATGTAATTCAACCTCCTCATTTCAAATTTCAGGCAAGTTAAAGGCCAAGGAAGTTAAATGACTCACCCAAGGCAGAGTTTAAAACCCAAGTCTCCTAATTCTCAGCATAGTGTTCTGAAAGTTATAATATGCATTCACTGGCCAATTTATTTATACTGTACATAGAAGCCTGATTCAATTCACATGAAAATCCTCTTATCTCTTAAAAATTAATAGTTGTTAAAGTCAATTCAGAACACTTTAATTTGCTGCAGAGAACAAAATATAATAAAATGTCTTTGAAATGTCTAATTAGTTCTAGTATGCTTCTCGATATACTCAAACCATATGGAACTTTTGTTGCTACTTTGAGGATCTACATTACATGAAGGAGAGGGAGAGAGAGAGAGAGAGAGAGAGAGAGAGAGAGAGAGAGAGAGAGAGAGAGAGAGAGAGAGTGTGTGTGTGTGTGTGTGTGTGTGTGTTCACACGTGCCTCACAGGTATGAAATATAAACCACACTCTCCAAATCAACCCTCGTTTATGTCAAAGTAAAGGTAGATACGTGAGGTGGACGCATTTTTTGCATCCACCTTATTTAACAAAGATCTATATGGGGAAATAGAGTAAACCATCTCTCTTTTTCTCTTTCCAGACACACAACTCAGGTGTCCTCACATTACGGGGTTTTAAAAGTCCTTAAAATACGAAAGACATCATTACCAAGAAAGAGAAAATTTGTCTGCAATTCACAGAAATTAAAAGGTAACACCTAAACTGTGAACTCTCTGAATTCAAACAGTGACACTTGTTTGAGTTCCTCAAATCATATAATTGGTCTGAGACCATTTGACATTTTTAATGATCAATGACATTTTGACCATTTAACTTTAGAATATGCCAAAATGTGACTTTATTCATTTAGTATGTTCTACTGGAGTACCCTACAAAACTTTTGCAAAGGAAAAAACACAAAGACAGTAAAGATGTATTTTAAAATGCATTGAAATACATAGCACTTAAAATTTGTATTACATTAATATTTTCAAATAAAATAATTTTGTACTTTAATATTCTAAGTATATGATATTTTAATCACTAATCTACAAGCAAATTATTAACACATTACATAATTTTCATATTCTGGAATGAGGGAATAGCCAATTGTGAGAAATTGGAATAATTGATGAAGAAAACACAAGAAAAAGCATATGGTAACAGCTGGTAAAAAAGCTCAACTCAGTGGTCAATGGACAGCTTTGTTAGCAACCCAGTAACTCTAACTGAGAGCCCTCACCCATCAGAACATATACTACAACCCAGTATTTCCTCAAAATATGAACTAAAAGAATACTAGTTCCTTCAAATGGTTATTAGTATAACTAAAAAGGGTTCCATGGCCAAAAATGTTTGGGAGACACTGAAAAAATTCAATAAAACAGATTTCTCTCTATTATTTTTTCAGAATTTTTAATTTTCCCATGTGTACCGTTAATCTCCAAAATAAATATATAGTAAATATATACAGTTGATTTAAACAACTAGACTTTCTCTGTTCTAATACTTTAAGTGATGAACCTGAATGTATATGGTATTTAATGTTTAAAGATAAATTAGACAATTTATTAAAAGCTACAAGCACCTTTCCCATTTGTGGAATTCCTTATCAGTATTTACATATACAGCAGTATCAGGGACATGAATATACAGTTCTGGAACCACCAACAGTACTGCCAACCACCAGTATCTCCCCTTTAAAACCACAACTTACCCAGCCTGTCACCACAGCCAATGACATGACAGAAAACCACGAGCATATGACAAATTTAGGGCTTACAGGAACGACTGACATTGCCATTTGACCCACAGTCACATTTCCTCTCTTAAAAATTAGGCTGGGTCATAGGATTATTGCTCAGGTTGGAAAATATTCAAGGGAAAATTGCAATGGGACTGCAATCAGGAGAGCAATTGATTAATAATGAATTACGTAAGTGTTAAACTAACCTTTTCGTTATCATAAATCTCCAGGCACCGAGCAATTTCATTTTAACGTTTTAGAACTTTTCCACTGTTCATTCTCTTCCTGCCTGGAAAATCCTTCTCCTATCCCCTTTCACTACCCGAAAATCCCAATCCCGCTGCTTCCCGATCACCACATTCCATCTCTTGAGTCAGTAACTCAACTAACTCAATCTTCTGTTCTTTTCTCAAATATCACTTCTTCTGATAACCCTTCTGAATCATCTCTATAATATTTCCCTTATAATAGCACTTGCATCATTTCTAATTATATATTATTTGCAAGGATATTTGTTAAATAGCTACCTTATCCATTAGACTGTAAACTCCAAGAAAGCAAGGAACTCTATTTTGTCCATCAACACTCAGAACAAGGAGGCCCTTCCTACATGTTTGTCAACTGCATTGAATGGACAAAGGTAGGACTAAATGAATGAATTCAGCAAATATTTATTTAGTATTTACAACACACCACCATCAATAAACAGAAAAATTTTCCCTCTCTCCACCAAGAGATCCAACCAACAAGCTGAACTAAGTATCCTTTGATGCAATGCGAAGATGGGCTTCAGAGTTTGCACCCCTCACTAGGGTGTCATTCAGAAATGCACGTATCATAAGCCTCAGAAACTTCAGTATAATTACCCTTGAGGAGCAGCTGTCCTAAATCTGAAGTCTCAATCAGGAATTCTGCAAGTCAAGTGTTTGTCTGGGTTCTAAATAGCACTGATTTTCTACGCTCTTCCTGCAAAGATTTGTGATATCCGTTGCCCTTGGACAGGAAGTTCAAATTTGGTTCTAACCACTTAAAATAATCAACTTAGGTAAAACCTTTGAAACTAGAATATTATGACCAAAATTAGCCTGGAATATGTGTGTGTGTGCACATACACAGGCGTGTATAGATGTGTATGTGATATATGGGGTGTGTGTGTGTGTGTATATATATATATATATATATAACCAATATTAATGTAGTAAGTGCAACTTAAAAGTGAAAACAGGTAATGAATTTCTCTATAACACGGTAGCAAAAGGCGACATGAAAAATATGATATGGTGATTCTTCCGAAAGTTGATACTTTGGCTCTCTATAATTCTGCATGTTCTGTGTGGAATAAATCAAATCAATCAGAGGCTTAGTTTAAATATGTGTTTTCCTTCTGCAGGAAAAAATAAAAACATTTACATCACTCTTTTAACCACGTATTTGCCTGATTAAGACCCGTAACTGTGCTTTCTACCTCCACCTTGAAATATTTCTAGGAAATGATATTTTTTGATACCCAAACACCTTTTCAAATTACACCTCACAAGCAACTCTCTTAATGCACTTTTAAATTGCTGTAATCTCAGAGTCTTGCTTACTTGAGGCTTATAATATATTGTCTTCAAGGTGCAGTGTTCTTTCATATAACACTGGCAGCATCTATAGCATCAGCAATTCTGTAATTTTTTTCCTTTGTTTCTTCACAAATTCTAGCTACTCCTTCAAAAAGCTGACTGCTTTATTTGGATTTGGCCTGTTTTTACTAGTCCTTCTTAATACCTACATCTTTTTAGAAAACTCAGTTGATATTATTTTGAAAGCAGATGCTTCCAGTTAAAGTACTTGTAATCACCCTATGCAGTGATTATTAACCAAGACTTACGTTCTGTCTGATCACCTCATTTACAATGGCTTTGGAAGTTCAGATTGAAATGAAGCTCAAAAAGCAAATTTATCTCTAATAATACTTTTAATTCAATAACTTAATTCTTAAAGTGATATACTCACCTCCCTCGCCTCTCTCTTGTTCTTTCTTTTGCTCTTTCTATAGAATATCAGGAGAGGCCCTTCAAACAAAAGCATAAGCTGAATACCACAATTAACTAGCCAAGCGCTGAAGTGCTAACCTTTGGGTGTTAGCAATAATCTAAATGTTAAATTGCTTTCCAATTGAACCAAAAGACAGGAGTATAGAGTTTGTTAATGCAAAAAAAAAGGAATATTGCTCTGGTAGATGTTTCCTATAAGTTAAAAAAATCAGCAAGAAGGTTTCCTAAGTTCTTCAAATTTATTTCACTGGAATATAGGTGTTGTGATAAAGCTAATTTTTGTCAAAGTTACAGAAACCTAAGCCCAAACTTTTCCTATGAGAAAACAAAAGGAGACCCCTAGCTATGGAAGAGAGTCTAACCTGGAGATACGGATTTCAAAGCTTTGAACACATATCCCTCACAAATCTATATAAGTGAAGCTCTGCGCTGCGATAGTATAATGCTGCTTCAGGGTTGAAATGGAAATCTAAGTTTCTGATTTGCAACTGTCTGAAACTTCTGGATCTTCAATAAAAGCTGTGTTAATAACTGTTTGAATGTAAGAACTCTTTTGACATTGCATCATTTATTTCTAGTGGGTCTTATTTATATTTTTTTCTTAAGAAATAGGAGTCTCGTGGTGTTGCAGTTATCAATAGACATAATCCTTTTGGAAGTATTTCCCAAGAGGAAAAAATATCTGTAATTAACAGTAATTAAGCTCTATAAAAGAAAAATATCTTATTGAGATATGTATGCCTTACCTCTCTCTATATAAAAAAAGCATTCTTTATTCAGATAAATGTAATATTTTTTAGAAAATGGTTTCTAATTGAGATTTAAATTTGTCACTTTCTAAAAGTGCAAGGTTAAGAAAAGTATTACATGAAAGTGAAATTTATACTTCTACTTTACATGGATTATTTTATTTTAAACACGCTTCCATAAATAGTGTACAGCTTCAGCGAACAGTACATTCTTCAAATTTTTCTCTCAGCTATTAAACACTAATTTCTAATGGCTAAAATACAGAACTAAAGGTACAATTGCACCCTCTACTGTTCACATTTTCTATTCCATATGAGCAGAGCACTGTATATGTTTAACATATTCATTATAAAAGTAAATCATATTGTCAGGTAAATCACATTGGCTTCCTTTGACGTTAATTAGCAGACCCTCAAATAAGCTCTATTTGTTAGAATTTCTTTACTAATACAAATGGAAACTTGACATTTATACAGTTACTGGAACTAAACTAATTTAGAAAATAATGACTCTTAGCAAGACACTTGAAATGTGAAGTATTCATTAACTTCCTGACAATAAATGGCAATGTTGATCACCTTTTAACATTAGTCTTAACAAGGAAAAATATCGTCATAAGAGCCAACAATTGGCACACTCTTAACAGTATATAAAGTGTACCCAATTTTTTTCAAGTTAGAATTTAAATAAATATTAATGTTTCTCTAAAAGTGCACATTGACATTCTAAAATATTAGTTTTGAGACCCTCCTATCAAAATTATCAAAATTTAAAATACTACCATGAATCAAAATTAATAGCCTATTTGTTCTTTTCTTTTAAACCTTTCATGTTTCAATTAGATACTAGTTGTCTGATATTTATTAAAAGCTTTTATCAACTCTTCTTCTAGTGATAAAGAATTAGCTTGTTGCTGACCAACCCTCCCACCAAGAATAACTACAAAAGCTGGGCAAAAAAAAAGAAAATGTTTAAGGCACTGGAAAATTTCCAAGCAGTAAGGAATTGAAGGGCTAATATCTCAGAGAAAAAAAGTGCTCAAGCCAACATTCATTGGTAAATTGGTAAATTTCGAGGCATTTACCAATTGCAAAACACTCCTAAGAAGATAAATAATAGTACAGATGAGAAGCTGAGGCTAAGAAGTCCAACAAAGGTTCTAAAAGTCTCATGGAGCTGAAGGGACAAAAACTGGAGTCCAAGCCCAACCATTTCAAAACCATAAGGCTAAATCTTAACTGACTCATCAAGATGGAAACTCATCTTCAAATCTTCTCAGTCCATAACTGGACTAAGGTGACATGCCCCTCATCAGCCTGCCTGTCAAGAGCAAAAGTAAATCATCACTGGAGGAAGATCACATCACCCAGAACCTCAAATTATCTCTATGATTTTTTTTTTTTTTTTTTTTGTGGTACGCGGGCCTCTCACTGTTGTGGCCTCTCCCGTTGTGGAGCACAGGCTCCGGACGCGCAGGCTCAGCGGCCATGGCTCACGGGCCCAGCCGCTCCGCAGCATGTGGGATCTTCCCTGAACAGGGCATGAACCCGTGTCCCCTGCATCAGCAGGCGGACTCTCAACCACTGAGCCACCAGGGAAGCCCTATCTCTATGATTTTTCATGTACAATATCCAGAATTCAATCAAAAACAGCTTGGTATACAGAGACAATACCACATAACCTAAAGCTATGAAAAAAACAAAAGCAGACTGATGCGAGATCCTGGTGTTGGAATTATCTGATATGGACTTTGAAATAATTGTGATAAATATGCCTTAGAAATATGACGGAAATGTTGGTAACTTTAACAGAAAACTGAAAACTATGAAAGAAGTTTTAGAACTGAAAAAAAGAGTAACTAAATTTTCATAATTCTGCACTAACATTTAACAACAGGAGTCAGAATTAGTAAATAAGAAGAAAAGTCCAAAGAAAATAGCTAGATTAAATAGAGAAAATGAATAAAATACAGAAAAAAATGATATGAGATGCAGGGGCATAGGGAAAAGGTCTAATCTATATATAATAAGAGTCCCAAAAAGAGAGGAAAGAGAGAATAGGGCAGAAGCAATATTTGAAGAAATAATGGCTATGAATTTTCCAAAACTGATTAAAGCTATATCAAGCCATGATGTTAAGAGGCACAGTAAACCACCAGCATAATAAACACAAAGAGACACACAAACACACACATCTCTAGATATATCATTGTAAAACTACTTATAATCATAATAAAATAATAAAGAGAAAACTCTTAAGAGCAGACAGAGAAAAATACTCATCCCATGCAAAGGAACAACAATAAGATGACAGTTGATTTTTCCATTGAAACAATGAAAGCCTCAGGGCAATGGAATGGTAGTCACCAGGGGTTAGAAGAAAACAAAACTGCCAACCTAGAATTTTATACTTGACAAAAGTATCTTTTGAAAATAAAAGCAAGTAAATACATTGTCAGAGAAACAAAAACCAGAGAATTTGTCACCAACACATTCACACTAAAGATGACACTAAAAAACATTCTTCAGGAAGAAAGAAAATAAAATCAGATGAAATTAGATGAAAGCATGAAGATAGAAGGAAAAAATAAGTATAAGAATAAATATGTTAAATCTATATGAATGATTACTGTACAAAACAATAATAACATCTGACAACAATAATATGAGAGATAGGAGACCAATAGAGTTAACAGTGTTGTTAGGTCATCGTACTGCCTGAGAAGTAATAAAAGCATTAATTTAACTTTAATTTTGCTAGTTCAAGGATGCATTGCATGTTGTAATTTATAGAGTAACTACTAAAAGAAATAAAATGCATAAATGAAATATTGATGAATAGAAAACAGAATAATAAAAATAATTTATTAATTCAAGTATAGGCAAAAAAGAGAGAAAAACTTAAATAGAAAAGGAAACACAGTAGAACACAAATAGATTTAAGTTAAAATGTACCAGTTACTAAACTAATGTAAACATTAAATACTCCAAATACGAGACAGACTGTTTGCATGAACTTAAAAATAAAACAAGTATATACACATTACAAGAAACAATTTTTATATAGGAAAACAGAATGGTTTAGAGTAAAAAAGGTGTACAAACTAAACACAAACTGAAAAAAAAGCTGATGTAGCCCTATTAATACCAAAGAAAATTTTAAGAAAATAAGTATTACTAGAGATAAAGAGGAACATGTCACAATAATAAAAGGATTGATTTATCATGAAGGAACTATAATTCTAAATTTATATGCACTTAATAACAGCCTCAAAACATGTGAAGTAAAAATTCCTAGTGCTAAGAGGAGATATACACAAATTCTCAATCCTATTAGATGATTTCAACTTATTGCTCTCAATAACTGATAGAAAAGGAGATAGAAAATTAATCAGGATATAGATAATTTGAACAATATATTTAAAGAAAATTAATCAGGATATAGATGATTTGAACAACATATTTAACAAACTTAATTGCAATACGTAGAACACTCACTCCAAAATTACAGAACACATTATTTTCTAGTGCATAAGCAATTTTTATTAAAATTGACCATATTCCAGGCCATAAAACAAGTTTCAACAAACTTCAAAGGACTGAAATCATGTACTCTTATTGTAGTGGAATTCAGGTAGAAATCAATAACAATAATTGTCTCAGATACAGAAAAGGATTTGATAAAATTCAATATCCATTTATGATTTTTAAATAATCTTGAAAAGTTTGACAAAGAAGGGTACTTATCTGATGGAGGATATCTACCAGAAAAATCTACAAGAAACTTCATCATATACTGGTGAAATATTGAAAGAGTTCCCCCTCACATCACAAAAAGAAATGATGCCCATTATCAGTCCTCTTATTCAACATCATAAACGAGGTCCTGGCCACTGAAATAAGGTAAGAAAGAGTAATAAAATGCATAAAGATTAGGAAAGAATATTACATACTCAAGTACGTAGAATTCCAGACAAATAGAATAAGTGACTTTAGCAAGGTCAGTGTATAAAAAGTTAATGTGAGGGCTTCCCTGGTGGCACAGTGGTTGAGGGTCCTCCTGCCAATGCAGGGGATGCGGGTCCGTGCCCCGGTCCAGGAGGGTCCCACTTGCCGCGGAGCGGCTGGGCCCGTGAGCCATGGCCGCTGGGCCTGTGCTCCGCAACGGGAGAGGCCGCAACGGTGAGAGGCCCGCGTACCACCCAAAAAAAAAAAAAAAAAGTTAATGTTAAAAATTAATAATATTTTTCTATACCAGCAATAAGCAAAGAAACATTTTTTCAAAATGATACCATTTTTAATATCTGCAAAATACAACATATATCTAGGAATGCAATTAATGAAATATTTAAATGATTTCTACACACAATTCAACAAATTACTGAGAGAAAATTAAAGAAGGAATAAATAAATGGAAAGTTATGCCATGTTCCTAAATTAGAAGACTCAAAATTGTAAAAGTGTCAATTCTCTCTAGGTGGATTCAAAGTTTCAGTTCAATCTCAAAATTTTAACTTTTTCTGTGGAAACTCCCAAATTTATAAGGAATTACATAACAATAAGAACAGCAAAGAGTATTGAAAAAGAACAAATTTGGAGGACATACACTACTGCATATCAAGAGTTACTATAAAGCCACATAATTGAGAGTGTGGTAGTGGTGCAGAGATAAACAAATGGTTCAACAGACTAGGATATAGAGTCCTGAAATAAACCTACGTATTTTTGCCATTTGATTTACAACAAATGTGTCATTACACAAATGATAGTCTTTTCAATAAATAGAGCTGTATTAATCAACTATCCATATGAAAAAAATGAATCTTGTACCCTTCCTGATACCATACACCGTAATTCAATTCCAGGTGGTTTGTAGATCTAAATGTGAAAGATAAAATACAAAGCTTCTAAAAGATAACATAGAAAAGCATATTCATCAACTTAGACTAGGAGAGGATGTCTTAAGATGCAAAAAGCGCTTACCACAAGGAAAAAATTTCATGAAATGAACCATATTAAAACTAGGCAATTCTTTTGACCAAAAGACACCATTAAGGTGGATACATGTCATTATACATTTGTCAAAACCCACAGAATGCACAACGCCAAGAATGAACTCTAATGTAAATTATGGACTTTGGGTGATAATGATGTGTCAGTGTAGGCTCATCAGTTGTAACAAATGCACTACTCTGGTGCAGGATTTTGATAGTAGGGGAGGCTGTGTAAATGTGAGGGCAAGGGGTATATAGGAAATCTCTGTACCTTCCACTCAATTTTGCTGTGAACCTAAAAGTGCTCTAAAAAATAAATTTTATTTTAAAAATAAGACACTATTAAGAGAGTTAAAAGGCAAACTACAAAATAGGAAAAGATATCTGCAAAATATATTTAATCAGCAAAAAGTTTATACTCAGACTACCTCTGGAATTCCTAAAATTCAGAAGACAGATAATCCCATAGAGAAATTGGCAAAAAAACTTGAAAATTTCAAGTATTTTGACAAAATACGTTATCCAAATAGCGAATAAACATATGAAAAATTGCTCAATTTCATTAATTCACAGGGAAATGTAAATTAAATTCAATGAGGTATCACTACATACCTACCCAAATGGCTAAAATTGAAAAAAAAAATCACAACAAATGTTAGAGAGTTTGTAAAATAATGAAAAGTCTCATGCACTACCACTGAGAGTATAAATCGGTTATAGCCACTAGGGAAAACTGTAGCAATTTCTACCTAAACTGAACATATGGCTATCCCTTTATCTAGAAATGCCAATCTTAGGGATATACCAAGAAAAATAGGTACATGTTATCACCAAATGATGTGCACAAGAATATTTGTGAAAACATTATTTATAATATACCAAAACTGACAACACAAATGTTCAACGTTAGAATATATTTTGCATTTATATAAAAAAATATAGAAGACAGTAAAAATAAGTGAGCATTGCTACAAGCAACAACAGAAATAAAACTCATGAGCAATATTCAGCAAAACAGGGAAGACATAAAATGATATACATTGTATAGTTTCTTTTTAAAAAATTCAAAACTGGGCGAAACAAATTTATGGTGAAGATAATGGTTACTTTGCGGGCAGAAATCAGGGGTCATGACCAGGAAATGGTATAAGGAAGGCTTCCGAGGTGCTGGGAAAGTTCTCTTTCTTGATCTGAGTAGTGGTTATACTAGTGGGAGTACAGATAACTCACATAAGTCATAAGTTTATAGTTAAACTTATGACCTATGCACTTTTCTCTGTGTTATAACTTATTAAGAAAGCTAAGACAAAAGACTTATTTAGTTCATGAAGATCAACAGTTGGCAAAGAATTATTGAATATTATTTCAGACACCTACAAAGTTCAAGGAACTGTCTTAGGTGATCAAAGATTCCAAGTCCATTCCACTATCAAATATTTATATTGTACAGTCAACTGCTATATTTCAGACAAAAAATGAACATCCTACCCTCAAAAAGACAGATTACAGGATTATCTACGTAAACTGACAAAGGAAGAGCAGAGCAGTGACATGATCCAAGTTATGTCTTTGGAAAATTAATCCAAGGGTGTGGTGTTGAATGAATTGAAGATTGAAAAGACGGGTCAAGGATGCTGCTTAGGAAGCTGCTGCGACACTAAAGGTCCATCACGATATGGGCCTGAGGATGGAGAAGAGAAGACACGCCAACAGTAACTGTCGAAAATCTTTCATTGCTTAACATCAGCGTTAATTGCTCCTGTAATCTGCAAGTTTCCCCAAGTAATCATTTTTAAACTGTTGTATGTGTGAACTCTAAACAGAGATCAAACACCTGTGTAACCAGGCGCAATTTATTAAGAAAGTTAACTCTTTTTATTGAGAAGCATTTCTGAGCATACTCAATCTTCACAGAGCCAGGGCTCCCTTCTAGAAGGTGCTCTCCCTACAATCTCACTAAACACAAACACCACGCCTACCCCTGGCTGGAGAATAAGTGAATATTATTTAAGAGCTATTGGCACCCTATATACATAATTCCATTCAATCTTTAAAGTGCTTTCATGACAAATACTGCCCCTTCATATCCACACAGGCCTCAGTGCCCAAAGCTCCACGTAATTCCTTTTATTCCTCAATAAACTATTCGAGGCCAGTGAAGTCACAGGTTCTAGTTATCTGATGCGTGACTTAGTTCGCTCAGTCTTCCCATCCCATCACTTTTTGAGGAGAGGACTTTTACTTGACCAAGAGTTGGCCTTTATGTGATGCAGAATGAAGAGGAAAGGAACAGGAGACACAGGAGCTTGGGATAATGGTGGAATTTTCACTAAGATATGGGATGGAGTGCAGGGAACAGCAGTTGTAGGTAAACCAAGGGGAAGAAAAAATGGGATAAGTACCTCCTTTGGGATGTTTAAAAAATCCAAAGTTCTTTTAACTAACTTTTGCTTGTTGACCTATTCATTGACCCTGCACTGGATCAAGTGAATTCTGGTTTTATAAGATTACAGTGAATATAATAACCTAAAGCAATTACAATGATACATGAAAGCAATTTAGATGCTTTCTTAATAGAGAACCTCAGCTGCATTTCAAATCAACCAACGAAAGGAGGTGGCCACTCTGATTTCTCCAACCCCGATTTTGAATGGCAATTTGGGCAGGAACCATAGAAGTAGTTAGAAGGACTCTAAGAAGAGCAAACCAATCCCCAACATTGAGCACTGATGAAGCTTCACATGGATATCGAGTGCCACTTCTGAGAGCCTCCTAAATTAGAAAAGGGGACAAACAAAGCATTCCATTCGTGCAGCTCTTGGTAGGTACGTATATTACAGTCTTCAAATCCAGGTTATACTCAGTGATACAAGGGGAAATTGAAGGAAGGAGATCATGAACAATTAATATAAAGAATCATTCTTTATATTATTATAATATCTGACATTTATTGAATGCTTATTATTATACTACCTTATACTTATGAGTATGAGGTACTGTGTTAAATACTCTTCATAGATATCTCAAGCCTCACATATTTGAGTTTGGTATTTGTGTTATTATCCCCATTTTAAAGGTGAAAAAAACTGAGAATGATTAGCACTTGTGACTTGTCAAAAGCTATACGGCTAGTAAATACAAGAGCTCGGCTTTAAACTCGCAAACCCCTGACTCCAGAGCCACAGTTTTCAGCTATGCTATGATGCTCCAGCAATTGTAATAATGATGATAATAACGAAACTTTGTTAATATCTACTCTGTGCACATCTAGATATGGCCCATCACTGAAACCCAGGCTTTGGATATGTTACAGCATCGTCTTCTCAGGATGTGACTTCCACAAAAGGTTATAACAACATTCACCATAATGTAGACTGAGCTTCGTTCTTAAAGGTACAAGAGGCCTCCCTCAGAGTTCCGGAGCCAACTTTCTTGGAGGGCACCTACCTCATGACGTGCATCAACTAATGAAGCTAATTATATAACTACATAGCCCCATCCTCTCTACCAACAGTGAATTTGTAGTCTAAGTGTTGAATTTAGAGAAAGTTCAAAAAATTAAATTTTCAGGAACTTGTTTCATACTTTATTCTTCCACAGAAGAAAATGTTTAAATTATCTTTGCTAGCTTTGTGACTCTTCTGACACCTTCTATGTGACTGCATTTTAAAAACAGAATAGGAACACATTTCTCAGAGCTAGACTTCTTCATGGACTGTTTCCCCCCTATGAAATTTTAGTGGAGAAATGAAGGCGTGTATATGTGTGGTTTAGTTCAAGATGAGGCTTAGTTCAGGATGAGAACGCTTCTCAAAACCAGGACTTATGATCAAAAGTTAAAGCTCAAAGGGGCAAGGTAAGATATTTTTAAAAGAGGAACTTTTAAAAAAATGACTGTTTCATAAATATTCTTCTGCTAAAAAGTGTTTAAACTTGGTTACATCATTTTTACTGTACTTAGCTTTGGAAACTAAGTTGGACCCAACATAAAACAGTACACTAAAGAAGCAGTTATAAATACTTCATTTCACCAAGAGGTTGAGGAGAATCAGGCTGCCAATACACAAACCCACAAACCACCAACTTTTCCAAACTTCAGTTCCATGATGTCTCAATATATTGAAACACACAAAGAATTGACATGAACTAGTAAACACCGCGTGCTGTGTGGTCCTCCAGTTACAAAACTTAAACTACTACCTTAGAGTTAAATCTTTTCTATAAATTACTCAGATTTTAAACCAAGATCTTTAACTTTTATTTTTTTAAAAAAGAAATATACTTTTTAATATACCTTGTGAAGAGTAAAATCTAGTCACGAAGATACTAAATGAAAAGAAGGCTCCTATATAAACATACTGGCAACTATTGGGAGGGGGATTTACTTCAGAAAGCTAAAGGACATGTACTTCTGAAGATGGGAAAGGTCCATGATACCACAGAAATGACGTTCCTAGTAACAAGGACAATTAAAAAGTGCCAGCCACACAGATCCCACATGCCCCCAATTTGCCAGGACAAAGCCACTTTCAAAAAGCCTGGTTTGTAGTCATATTATGTGTCTCCAGTGTTTTTATTTGGAGAGTATATCTCAGCATATACCAACTATTACATGGGCATAATAATTACTGCTTGAAATTAGGAGGTGGGGTGGGGTAGAAATCATTAACATAAAAATAACTACATTTTAATGATTTTTAAATACCATCTACTAGTTATTATAAAAAGTTTTTAAAGGCCTGTCAATCTGATGGTCCAAACCTTTTATCTACCCAATTTCAGGCAAAATGGTAAAAGCACTGTGAAAAATTAACTTGTTTGATAATAAATCTCTTCTCACAAGGAAAAAAGCTCTAAATTGAAAATAGAAATATTATTGATTAAGCATTCAATAGAACTGATTTCAGTTTAAAAAATGATCTCTAATAACCATTTATTTTCTATCATTTGGGTTGCCGTTAATTCTTTACACTTAAACACAGCTGTATGTTTACTAAATGGAAACCAACATGGAATACGGAGTAGGGTTATAAGGCTAGGTGAAAATAAAACCAATTGGCACATTTTGCATTCTAAATAAATTTTCTACATTCAGTATTTAATTTGGGAAACTTTCTTCTGAAAGCTTCTGAGTAAAGAAAATGGCAAAAAAGAATTTGTGCACATCTGTTTATGTATTCAGGAAAAGAATATTCAAGCTGGGCATTAGTCCATGGGAAAGCCTGCACAACATAATCCAGCCCACCAAACACACTGCTCGTTTATTAATAAGAAAATTCCAGGTTAGATTCTTGCCAAGAGATGTTTTCTTTTCCAAAAATTATCTCTGGCTATATTTTATATTTGATTTACTTCCCTCGGTACATAAAAGAAATAAAAGAACTATTGTCCAATATTAGTGGTTGGAATCTATCTGAACTCTGGTGAAAGAAATATAAATCTATTCACTGAAACTGTTTTGAGAAATAATATAATTTATAAAATGTGCTGATTGCCTTTTATTTTTATTGTGTTATAAAATCCATAGTGATTTTGTTACAAACCATGTGTCCAAAACATCCTTCAAATGAGTATAATTCAATAAATCCTATGTCTTATCTTTATTACCAATAATAGGAACTCAAATTTCAGGTAGTTATTTTTATTTATTAAGATATTTTCACATCAGCTAAAATGGGTTAATTAGGGTTATTACTTATTTGTGGTGTTATCATCCTAGACTGATTTCTCTTAGGCCTTAGAAATATGCTATTGAAGGTTTATATGTAAAAGCCTTAAAAAGTGCAACTTCGCAATGTGAGTTAATGATACTTACTCTTCATGCAAGATGTCAAGGGGTAATAACAGGTCAATGTATTCTGAGGAATTACAAAAGAAGTAGACTCTTAGTTTATTTAGAATAGAAGGTCTGGACAATGAACCTAAAGCCCCACAAAAAAAAACCATAAACAGTGTTTTTAAGTAGAGGCCAGTTATAGCTGAACAAGAAAATGCTTATGTGTTAACAGATCTGTTGCAATCACAGGATCAGTAGGACTTACTTTGAGATGGTAGAAGAGAAAAGATTTGGGGATGAAAACAAATCTGACTGACAAATAGCAAAGTGGGGAATACATTTAAAATGAAGTAATGGAATATTCTTCGTTTTAAATAATACTTCATTTTAAATAATAATACTTCATTTTAACATAATGGAATATGTTACGAGTTTGCAATGCTGTTAGGAGAGAACACGTACAAGACTATAAACATTTTTTACCCTTTTGGGATGGAGAATAAATAATTTGTAGAAAAAGTAAGAGCATTTGAGTTGGGGGAACCAAGTGGCAGAGGATCTCCCATGACCTGAATTTAATGACAGGTAAGGAAACTGGAGGTTTCCACATATTTTCATAAATGGAAATGATATGCTTAACTGAGCTCAAATTTTTAAAGACTACAATATGTTACCATGTGTTCAACCTACAATACCCATGCCAGGCATATGAGTATTTCTGAATTTTATTTTAATATAAATAAAGCAAGAATTATATCATTTTAAAAATAAAATGTTAAGCATATTGAAATGGACAATACACAAAAATCTATGCCAATTATAATCAGTAATTAACCTGTTTACTGGGCATAAAACACTGTGAAATGTGTCACTGATTGGTAAAATGAATAACAGAGAAGATACGGCTTTTTTGTTATTATCAGCAATAGCAGCAACAAAACCAGACACTTATATACAGTGGTTTAGAGTTTGAAAGTTAAATCAAACTAGTAGGTAACCATCTAGAAACTCAGTATTTACATTAAGTAAGACAAAGATATGCAGGAGCCAAGTGTAAATAAATGAGCATCATTCTCAGAGAAGCAAGGGAATGACAAAGGGAGACAAATAGAGAGAATGATTCTCCAGAATTAGTCACTGTTCTAAGCCCAGTGGCTTAGAATTTGGGATTGTCTGTTACCACACCCTAGCCTAGCCTTAGTGACTGATACGCAGGGCGTGATTAACACCATCGCAAACTTGTTAAAAAAAAAAAAAGCCACTATATTCTCCCCCATTAGTTTTGACATTTTTTCTCAGTTCAGTCACCCCCTAAAAAGTTGCACACATACTAATAAAGTAAATTAATTATCACTTTTGGCCATGTGTCTAGTGGAAATTATCACTCTCCTTTGGCAAGCACTGATTTAATGGATGACATGTCTAATTGAATACCCATGTTTTTAGCACCTTGAACAAAATACTAGTAGATCCCAGCTAAAGTAAAAGAAAGGGACCTTTTCCAGAGAAGGAGCCACATGAAGTTCAATACCCTTTGGGACAGTGGGTGTGGTTACATCATTGATTTGAAGCTCAAATCATAGGAACCAAGATTTATTTAAAACACTGAGACACCGAAAAAGAATTAGGGAAAGAAAAGTAGCCTGCAAGACGGAAAACAGTGCTCTAGGGGTGGGATTTGGGGTAGTTTTTTTTATTGTCAGCCTCTTTGTATAACAGACACAAATTTAGAAGGAAGCTATAATTCAGCAATTGAACTATGAGTACTAAAATACATACGTATGTACAAGGAAGGGAGGGAGCGAGGGAGGGAAGAAAGAAGCGGAAGGGGGGAGGGAGGGAGGCAGGCAGGGAGGGAGGGAGGGAAGATGGCTGTCACGGAGGGCTGAAATCTGGTGGTGCAACATCTCCCATATTTTTGGGGAAAAGATAACAGATACGATTTTATGTGAAATCTGTCAACGTTAGTATGTTATTCAATTTTTTTTTAAGTCAGAACCAAACTAAATAAGCCCTCAAGCTCGATTTAGCTCATGAGCCAGACACCCCACTTCTCCTAGCCACCTTTCTTGAAAACTGTCAGGTTACCCCCCTACCAATCAATTAGCATCATGGATTTCACATGATGGGCCAGGCAGTGGGCTAAGTGCTTTGCATAAATGGTCTTATTTGCTCTTTACAAGGACCCCGTGAGTACAAACAAAAAAACTGAGGCTTACAGACTTTCAGAAATGTGCTTTAAGGTCAAGGTAAGTGATCAGAGTGGGGATTCTATCCCTGATGTAGCCCAGCCTTTTCACCACCTCTCACATTGTTTAGGCGCATATCCCAGACCAGAGACCTTGAGACTGTCACCTCCAGAGGGTATCAGCTTAAAGACTGAGAATTTACTACTAAGAAGGAAACATCCTACATTCCATGTGAGAGAAACATTTATTTCCCTTTCTTTGTTTTCTTTACTTAAATATTGTGGTCTGAAAAAAAAATAATATTGTGGTCTGCTTTTCCAGAAAGAATATTACATTGTTATCCCATTTTATCAAAAATGTCAAAGAAAGAACATGGGTATTTCTGATTGAGTTCCGAGCACCGATTCATCCCAGGAGCATCTGCTCCATCCCAGCAGCCTGACATTTCCAATTAAAGCACATTCCGAGCTTGCTCCAGGATGAGAATTGCCAACTTAGAGAGGCATGAATTGTCTGACAGTAATAAGAGCATTTAATATTCCCCAACTCTTCTTCCCAGCATTCTACAAAGACCCCGTCAAGCCTAATCGCAGTTTGTGCTGTCTGGCAGGGTTGACACATGTCTTCCACCCATGGGCTTTGACTGGCCAAAATCCCACAGGTTGAATATGGAAACCGTTTTCATTTCCGCTGGTCTGACAGTCTTGCAGTGTGTAGTGAACCTTGCAGCAGGCATCTGCTTAAGGCCTGTGGTCTTTCTGCAAAAGCCACAGCTCAAGCCTGTGCAAGCTGAAGATGTGCTGCCAATGTAAAACTAATTTTTCTTTCCTAGAAAAGATTTAGCCCAGATTCTTTGACGATAACCTGATTTTCATCCTGATACTCTGGGCTTTCTTCAGAGTCAAGTGAGATTTTTGTTGGACATTCTTTATCAACAAAACACCCTAATTCATGGCCCAACACTGCCTTTCTGCTTAGATTTTTCTTAGAATGTATCTCTTAAACCAAGTGAAGCACTGCAGGACAATCTGGATTTTCAGGTTCAAAACTTCCATCAGCGGAGCCCATATTTTCAATGAGCAGCCCTTGCCTTTGGGTCTCCATACAGAGGACCCCCGAAAGCAATTCACTCAAATATGCAGACTGCACTTATTAGATGTGTTAAAATTATTAAACCCAATGCTGATGAAGATGAAGAACAAGCTTCAGAGCTTAATTTAAGCAAGGTTCCTTTGTAAACGATTGTTACAGATAGGAAGACAGTTTCGTGGGCTCTTTTATTCTGCAACCTCGTTGGTTTTGGTGGCATGTCTGACACGGGGTTTACATCCTGGTGCTACCGCCCCCAGGAGAGCTTAGTGCCTGCTTCTACATACGCTGCTTAGTAAAAGGACAGCTTTAGTGCCTCTGTAGCCATAGAGTGTTTCACAACTTTCAACATTAGGAATATTCTTCCAAGTCTTAAATGTAGAAAAAAATTATATATTTGTTGGTGATTTTAAATTATGTATTTAAATTATAAATAAATTGGGCCAGAGGGAATGATTAAGTCAGGCATATTGATTTAGCGGAAATTATGAATCCTTTAAAAATTATAATTATAAAGACTACAATAATGCAGAAATAACTTTATGACATGATGTTTAGTTTAAGATAAGCACCAAGTAGTACAGAGACTATGAGCACATTTGTGGAAAGGTACAGGTGCATACGGACCAGGACAGGGAAAAAAACTTGGAAAATGAAACCAGCTCATTTATAGTGGTAGGACGTAGGGCCTTAAAATATTTCCTCTACAGCAATTCTAAACAAAGAATCGTTTTTTAAATGTGTATATAATTTAAATAAAAGATTGTCTGACAGTCTTCAATCTAATTGTTCAGAATCAGATTTCTAGCAGTTTCTAAGCATGACCTAGAAGAATTTTTTGCTTGCCACTGTGAATTTTACTGTTTATTTCACCAAGCAGTAAAAATAAGTAAAGGTAAACATATTAAAAGTGTTTTAGGAGACAATTTTCATCCAAGAATAAAAATGTCTATTTTTCAAAACAACATACATCCCTTTCTACAGGAAGAGCTACCAAATAAATGCACTAAACTATCACAGCACAGCCTAATAATTGTCTCCGGTGTTTCTTTGGAAGCAGATCAAGTAAAATCCATCCCCTGACATTCGGCTTCCAAGACGCTTTTTTTTTTTTTTTTTTTTTTTAATGGCGTAATCATCAGGTACTCAAACTCTATCCAGTTTTCAAAGTCTTTCCTGGAAATAAAACAATTTAGGATTTCCTTAGGGGTTATCATTTTGGAGGAGAGTGGGATGCTTAGAAACAGCCTTAAAAGGGCTCTCACCACAATCCCACCCAGCCCAACACTTCATAGGGTGCTAGGACAGCTTGACATTGGTCAGTGACTGACCCAAAGCATCACAGCCTACCTTCCCTACGAAGGGGAATCTCTGAGCTATCCCTCATGAAGAATACAGCTCTCCTGTTCTCTGTCTCCTCCAGTAAAAAAAATAAATATTTTTCCCTTTGCCTATGGAGCTCTGACTGAAAATGTTTAAGATTAGGTTTTGGGGTTTTTATTTATTTATTTATTTATTTAGGCTGTGGTGGGTCTTAGTTGCGGGATCTTTTTTTTTTTTCTTTTAGTTGCAGCGTGCCGACTTCTTAGTTGCAGCATGTAAACTCTTTAATTGCAGCATGCATACGGGATCTAGTTCCCTGACCAGGGATCGAACCTGGGCCCCCTGCACTGGGAGCGCAGAGTCTTACCCACTGGACCCCCAGGGAAGTCCCAAGGTTAGGTTTTTGATGTAAGCATTTCCTGTAACTTTTCCAAGGGGCTAGCCTCCAGAGGACAGGAGGAAGAGCCTATGAGCGCCTGGGGAGCTCCACTGTGCGATCTCACTGCCCCTACCACCAGTCCCCATGCCTCCCTCCATGCCTAATCACAGGACTTATCACATGTTCTGCATCTCTAGTATGCACAGGAATATATTCACCAAAACTATTCTGAGAGCTGGACACCTTCAGTTCACTCATCCACATGACCTTCTCACAACCCAGTTTAGGCACATTTATCCACACAGAATCAAGCACAGGTAAGGACCCGAACATATAAAGAGAATCTGAGAGATTCAGAATGCCTGTTGAAAGAAAGGTGCAAAATACAAGAGTGAGTGAGTTGATCTTATCCTTGGGGAGAACAAAAGTCATGGAGAATAAAAGTCTATCACTTCTGTCATTGCAACTGTGTGACTTTGAGCAAGTTATCTAACTTCTCCACACCTCAGTTTCATCACCTGTAAATTGGAAATAGCGATAGTTATTTTCCTCATAGAGTTGTTATGAGAATTGACTGAATTACTGCATTTGAAGTGCTTTGACAAACGCTGGGCAGAGTGTACATGTAGCTAGTGTTACTCTGCACTGCATGTAATTGACTGGTCCTCCTTCAGGAGCTCTGATCACTGGCAGGGAATGCTATCAGGAGTCTGGGGCTCTCTGGACAGCCTTCCTATTCCAAGCCATTGTCTTTACTGTCCTTCCTCGGGGACATTTCAGCATTCATTCATTCATTCATACATTCACCCACCCAGCAAAGTGTTTATCAGTCTGACTACATTCCTGGTACTGTGCAATGGGATAAAAGTAGTAAACAAAACAGATCTTGACCCTATTCCTGTGGAGTCTGTAATATAAAGGGTAAGATAGGTGATTAAGCAGCCAATCAAAATATAGTGGGAAAAATACTTATAGTAAGCAAAGTACAAAGGCATGGGTTCCTGCCCCCTGCAGTCTAATGGGGAGACAGGAAAACACTGGAAATTGCATATTTTATAATAACTGCTACAACAGGATTAAGTAGACAGTGCTACGGAAGCAAAAGGGGTGGACAGTAGCCTACTTTAAGGTGGGAAGGGCACAGGCAGGGAAAGTTTTCCACAGGAGGTTACATATAAACTGAGACCTAAAGAATGAGTGTATGAGTGAGTGTGTGTGTGTGTGTGTGTGTGTGTGTGTGTGCGCGCGTGCACGTGCGCATGTGAGTTAGATTTATCACAAGTGTCCTATGAGACAGTTATTTATATCTGTACTGGTAAAACCCTCAGATCCCCTGGTTCAGAACACAGTCACTTACTTATTCCCCAGTTGCTGGGGGCATTGGTGCCAACAGATTTCAGCTGAGTCCCTCTCTGGGACCAGCCCTCAGCTGAAGAGAACAGCCTCACTGAAGGTCACCCTGGCTTCCCAAGCGCTGCCACATCCACTGATTGGTCAATGAGGAGTATAAAGGTTTGGTCCCCTGGTCCCTATTGGACACTCTGACGTGTCCCCTGTAGGACTGGCTGTGGCCTTCACTTAACTGCAAGGCAGGAGACATTTGGCTCAGTCAAAGCCTGTTTTCTTCCCTCCTCTACAGATGTGGATCCTGAGAACCCTCCCCAATAAAGTTCTCACCTGCGAATCTGGGACAACATCTCTCTTTTAGGGATGAGAAAATAAGTTTGAAACGTTAAGCAACTTGTTGAGGACGAGATAGCATGGCTCATTCAGAGAATAAACGTAGCTCCGTATAGCTAAAGTGCAAAATCTGAAGGTAGAGGAGGCTAAAGGTAAACCATGTCTTGAATTATATCATGTCATAATAAGAAATTAGAGCTTTAAGAGGCAAACTATTATACAGATGATGGATAAACAATAAGGTCCTACTGTATAGCACAGGGAACTATATTCAATATCCTATGACAAACCATAATGAAAAAAACATGAAAAAGAATATATTATATATATACAGTATATATATATGAGTCACTTTGCTGTAAAGAAGAAATGAACACAACATTGTAAATCAACTATACGTTAATAAAATTTGTTTTTAAAGAAATTAGGGCTTTAACCTGAGGCAGTGGGAAGTATTAGAAGTACTGACAGTCAGATGATTGGCTAAGGGCTTTAGCATGACAAATTAGGTATTGTAGGCATAGTTTTAGTGGATGAAAGCATTTTCTTACCAGGGAGGGATTGCCAGGTTTTTTTTTTTTTTTTTCCTGATTAACCCATTACTTGTTATTGTTTTCTATGAGTCAAAAATACTAGGAAGGAATGGTGTGCTGTGATTAAAAGAAAAGAGATGAACAAACACCTCAGAGACTGAGAGCACCATGTACAGTTCCTGGCCAAACAAGCCGAGTCTGTCAATGTGTATAAAAAGGGGACAACCGCTTACCTACTCCACTGTACTGGCTCAGAGGACATGGTCTAAAAATGGGGCTCTGGTTCAGGTGAGGGGGTGCCTCCCCTCCTCCACTGCTTCCCACTCAATAGCAGCGGTACCTTGACCATAAGTGAGCGGGAGGTCTTGAAAACTACTGGGTGTGAAGACTCCACTTACCCTCTCCACTTGAGACTGTATGTGTTCAAGGTATTATGTGTTAAAAATATGAAGTTGTTCAAAGCAAACCAAAATAGGTGGCACCACCCCTTGTATCCATGCCCTTTCCCACATGACTTGGCAGTCCCTCCCATTAAAAGGCAGAGTGGGGCTTCCCTGGTGGCGCAGTGGTTGAGAGTCCGCCTGCCGATGCAGGGGACATGGGTTCGTGCCCCGGTCCGGGAAGATCCCACATGCCGCGGAGCGGCTGGGCCCGTGAGCCATGGCCGCTGGGCCTGCGCGTCCGGAGCCTGTGCTCCGCAGCCGGAGAGGCCACAACAGTGAGAGGCCGCGTACTGCAAAATAAGAAAAAAAAAAAAAAAGGCAGCGTGTACTTCTTTGACTCCTGATCTTGGATTCAGCCATTTGACTTGATTTGGCCAATGGAATGTTAGTAGATACAATGTAATGGGAAACCTGAAATATGCATGCGTACTGGGGCTTGCACTCTTATTTCCACCATCACCAGGAGAGTCATGTGGAGCAGAATTGTTCCAATGGACACATGGACTTTCAGTGAGAAGCAGACCCTCCCAAGCTTGAAGCCGAGCCCTCGGTGAAGCTCAGGGGAACCCCAGCCAACCCACAGACAATATATATTCATCTCCTACTACATGCTCTGCAAGAACGTGAAAGACAGGTTCTTCAAGACCAAGTCCCAGAAAGCAAACTCTTTATTCCTGCTTGAGAATAAAAGAAACAATAAATTCTGAAGAAAACAAAACATAAAATGATGCCAAGTTACCAAATATAAAATCCAATGTGAGTACAATATGTTACCAGGATAATGTTTTAAAAGATTATAAAAATTAGGTCAGTGCTTATGACTATGCTGAAGACTAATTGTAAGGTTAAAAAGTGAGCTTTAAAATTATACTTAGGATGCACCCAGAAGGGTCTCTTAAAATATGAAAAACCGTCAGACTAAAATAAATGAAAAACAATGGGATCATTTCCAAAACACAGAACAACTTATTTAATTTGACATATGATCCTTATAACTTCTTCTGTTAAAATCATCGAAGTCTCCTAGCTAAAAGCAAAAGTCTAATAGCACTACTAATAATTTTCATCTCTAGTTACCAAAAAGGATGTTACAAATATGGGGAGTGGACAATAAACAGCCAGTAAGATTTATGCAAAACACCTGAGCACCCTCCGTCATACCGTATCAAGGGTAGGAATGACTAGAAATGAACTTACGATTTGAGAATTGAGAATTTATAAGTGTGTGTCTGTAACTATCTTGCTAAGTTGACCACAGTGTGTAAAGTAAGAACCCCAACAGGAAAAAAAAAATGGTTTTATTAAAGCCTATAAGCAGAAACAGGCTTGAACAACTCTTGTGTTGTCAACTGGCAACTTCCCAACAAGGGGGGTAAGAAAACCTTGGTTCTGGCCTGAAATTTAGTAACTAAGAAAGAAAAACTCTTACTGAATTGAAAAATAATAGAGTCAAAATTTTATAATCCCTGTTAGGTTCATAGACTTCTAATTAAAATAAAATAAATATGAAAAAGGCACTCTTACTAAATTTTTAAAGTGTAAGGCCATTTAATTAATCACCTTTGAATGAAGTCTTTAATAAGTACAATCTTTTTGGTCTAAAAATTCTTTTAATTTTTTTATACATCTCCTGCGGGTATCAGCAAAATGGGTTTTTAAGTGATTTTATTTCTAATATTAATGTTTTAATTTACCACTTTCTAAACTAATTCATAAATCAGAATTCAAGCCACACCTAAAACAGTTTCCTCGTGAAACAGAATTTAGAACTTGTTTACATTCGCTATAAGTCATTCCTTCATTTCATCCAAGAATTCATTCTAATATTTTGACATGGGAAAGCAGACTCAGGAGTCATAGTCCAGGGTTGAATTCAGGTCCCTCCTCAATAATTCTTACTTCTCAGAGTTGTTGAGCAGACTGAATGCAATGATGTAGGAAAATCACCAGCATATTATAGGCACTCCATAAATATTAGTCCCTTCCCTTTCCTACTACCATGTGCCAGACAGAGAGCTGGAATATTTTCAGTCAAGTCAGAAGCTTGGAATTGGATTCTTTGACTATAACTAGGGTAGGAGTATACATGTCTCCATTTACTTAATCCCCCAATAAATAAATGATTCTGTTTCCCTTCCCATTGCTTCCAAGAATTTTATTCTAAAGGTCAGGGGGACGCACTGAAGCTCTTGATGGAAAGTGTGAAGGTAAAAGATGAGTCAACAGAAAATTGTTCACTCCCCTTCCCAGAGTCTTTCTCTCTGTTATCAGCTCTCAGCCTCGGAACTCTCCCCAGCTTGCCCTGCCCACCTCTCAGCTTCATACCGTTCCTGAAAGATCATATCCCAAACACACCCAGCTCCCAACCACAAACCTTCATAGGAACTTTCAGAATCGATCTTTTAGCATTATCAGATGAAAACAGTATCTTTCACGTACTTATTCAACAAATATACATTGAGCACCCTTTAAGAGTGAAGCAGTATACTAGAAACTAAGGTTACAATGATGAAACTAGAAAGGGCCTGGTGGAAAAAGAAAGGACAAGCAGATCAACAGATAATTATTCAAGTAGACTCCAACTCCGTAGGTGTCACAGGGACTTTGATAAGCCAAGAGAAGAGTACTATGGGAACACACTGGCAGGGAGGAGAGGACAGCAAGAGGCACATCTGGTAATATTTAACAATGGTGATATTAATACAGAAGCACAAAATTGAGTACAATCTAAATGCTGAAGAATTAACATTAGGTAACTTGTATTACATTAATTAAAAATAATATTTCAGAAGAATATGTGATTACAGGGTGAATATTAATTGTATGTTATTGGACTTCCCTGGTGGCACAGTGGTTAAGAATCCACCTGCCAATGCAGTGGACACAGGTTTGAGCCCTGGTCCGGGAAGATCCCACATGCCGTGGAGCAACGAAGCCTGTGCACCACAACTACTGAGCCTGTGTTCTAGAGCCTGCGAGCCACAACCACTGAGCCCACATGGCACAACTACTGAAGCCCGCACTCCTGGAGCCCATGCTCCAAAGGGAAGCCACCGCAATGAGAAGTCCGTGAACCGAAACGAAGGTGGCCCCCGCTCACAGCAACTAGAGAAAGCCTGCGTGCGGCAATGAAGACCCAACGCAGCCAAAAATAAAATAAATAAATATTTTAAAATACTGTATATTATTTCATGAGTTAAGTAGCAAAAGTCTTTACTGTATTATTCCATTTTTTGTTTAAAACAAAAGTGTTTATGTATAGAAAATAATAGAGAGATATATAATAAAATGCTAGTGGTTTATCTCTGGGTAGCAAGATTATAAGTAATTTCACTTTTTAAAACTTGTCTATAGTTTCTAAATTATCCACAAAGAACACACAGTAATTTGGTACTTTATTAAAGATACATTTTAAATTTAAAATATTTTTTTAAAGTTTATCTGAGCAACACACATTTACCAAATGCTTACCACACATATAAAGCACTGTGCTAAGTGCTGTGGCCACAGAGCTATAAAAGGAATGTCCTGTGCCCTGGAGCAGCTCCCAGCACTGGGATGCAGACATGTAGTAAATACCCACAGTAAGATATTGTCCAGATATTATGTTAATAATGCCTGATTATTTACCCAGAACTGATTGTTCCCTAAACACTACAACCAAGACAACAGGAAGGCAATGCTGCCTTTGAGTTTTGTGATCAACAAATTATGAAACAGGTTGTTGAAAATACTCTTCTGCTGTCCCCTGTTCTAACATCTATCATCATCAGGAAACTTTTTTTTTTAACAGGGTGGGGTAATTATTATGTTAATTAATTTTTATTGGAGTATAGTTGATTTACAGTGTTATATTAGTTTCTGCTGTACAGCAAAGTGAATCAGTTATATGTTATATGTATACATATACCCACTCTTTTCTAGATTCTATTCTCATATAGGTCATTACAGAATACTGAATAAAGTTCCCTGTATTATACAATAGGTCCTTATTATTTTATATATAGTAGTGTGTATATGTCAATCTCAATGTCCTAATTTATCCCTTCCCCCACCTTCTCCTTGGTAACCATAAGTTTGTTTTCTACATCTGTAACTCTATTTCCATTTTGTAAGTAGGCTCATTTGTACCATTTTTTTAGATTCCGCCTATAAGCGATATCATATGATATTTGACTCTCTCTGTCCGACTTACTTCACTCAGTATGACAATCTCTAGGTCCATCCATGTTGCTGCAAATGGCATTATTTCCTTCTTTTTTATGGCTGAGTAATATTCCATTGTATATATGTACCACATGTTCTTTATCCATTCCTCTGTTGACTGACATTTAGGTTGCTTCCATGTCCTGGCTACTGCAAATAGTGCTGCAATGAACATTGGGGTACGTGTATCTTTTTGAATTATGGTTTTCTCTAGATATATGCCCAGGAGTGGGATTATAGGATCATATGGTAGCTCTATTTTTAGTCTTTAAGAACCTCCATACTGTACTCCATAGTGGCTATACCAATTTACATTCCCACCAACAGTGCAAGAGGGTTCCCTATTCTCTACACCCTCTCCAGCATTTACTGTTTGTAGACTTTTTGATGATGGCCATTCTGACCAGTGTGAGGTAATACCTCACTGTAGTTTTGATTTGCATTTCTCTAATGATTAGTGATGTTGAGCATCTTTTCATGTGCCTCTTGGCCATCTGTATGTCTTCTTTGGAGAAGGAAACTGTTAATACTGTTCATTACACTGTGATAACCAGATTTAATTGAGCACTCTTTCACATAATAATTAAACAATACTATGAATTAACTAGCATTATTATTCCCATTTTACAGATGTGGAACTGAGTCGCAGAGAGGTTAAAGTCAAAGCTGCACTGCCGACAAATAAAGGAGCCAAGATTTGAACGCCGGCAGCCTGAACCCAGAGCCCAGACCCTTGATCATTATGCTTTACTGTCTCCCTTTTATGACCATCCACATCGTCTCTGTCCCTTTCCTGCCACAAACCTACTTTCAAAATTCGAAATAAGAACAAGCCATCACACAGAGCTGGCGTTAGAGAGAGAAGGTTAGGGAGAACAGTCTGAGGGCAGGGTTGGTGTCCTCAGCTCCCAGCATAGGCTTGGGGCACAACAAAGCTCAATAAATAATTTGCTGTATGAATGATGCAGAAAGACATTCAGTTTTGAAGCCCTCCCAGTCCCAACAACAGCTTAATTTTTAAAAATATTTTCCTCTTTCTTCTAAAAAACAAGTGTAGAACAGGGAAAGGTCTTTTTATCTAGGATTTTCAATCTATATTTTTCTGAATTTTAATACCAATTTTATAGTAATCCTAAAGGTAAATATATTATATAACTTTAATTGCTTATTTGATTATTTTGAGTAAAAATGATGTGAACTCTAAGTGTAAATTCCTCTAGTTAGCACAGACATCACTTAAACTTTTTTCAGTTGGGATAGATTTTATTGGAGCATTATGACAAGTCAACTTTATGAATTGTGGACAAAACTAAGTTGCCGTCAAATGACTGTACAAATTAAGGTTTTCATGAAAAAGACATATGGATAATTGTATATTTCTAGAAATGGCAGCACTGCTGGCACAGACTGTGAAGTGCGAGATAATATTCTGTCTGTCTCACATTTAGATTAACATAAGTCACCAACTAACTCCTCATTATTCATTGCCTGTGGAATAAAGATATCAAGTCACTTCCATTAGTTCCTGTCCTGATACACTCTGCAACTTAACCACTGCTCAGAAACAGAGAAAGCATCCCATTTTCAAACCTTGATGAAAAAGTAATTAAAGTATAAACAAATATATTATGGGTCTTAATGCCTAGGTCCCTGAAGAGTACTTGCTACATAATAAAAAAAAATTAAACACTTTTAATTTCCAAATGTGATTTTTCATATATTTCACTTAATCATTGCATCCCTTTTCCTCTACTTGAATTCTAAGCATTGTCTAGAAGCATTTTATTGCTTCTGGTGTGAGGCAATGCTGTGCCCTATATAACACTCAAAGTAAGTTAAAGAGAAGAGGTCCTCTCAAAAGATTTAAATATTAAAAGAGACAACAGGGATACTGGAAGCCATAAAAATAAATGAACAAACTTGAAATAAGAGCAAACATTAAAAGGGTATAATGGGATGGAATGCTTAAATGCAATGAGTTGGGGGTATTTGCTTTCTCTCCTTCCTCCATGTAGTCAATTAGGTTAGTGTAAAAACAGTGTTTACTTTGCAAACCTGGCTCTCTGTATGACAGATATTTTCTGCAGAAATTATCATTACTAATGTTTGGAAATGATACCTGTACGAGACGTGGTTTAAAACCATTCTTCATGCTGAAATATGCCTAGAGGACTGTGTGGTGGATATAACACATATTAACCGAATATCTCCCACATGCAAGGCAGCGTCTAAATTAACCAGCTTAAATGCCTTTCACCCTGACATGGGACAATGGTACACAGTTCCCTCATTCAAGGACAAGGATAAAGCAAACTAGTGTGGATAAGGGCACATGTCATATAGTCACACCAATGTCAAATTCTAGCTCCATCACTTATGACTTACTAGCTGTTTCCTTAGAAAAGGAAGCTAGGTTAATGGCTGGTCCAGTGGCTTTCAGTAAATGTTTACTGTAATTATTTATTATTATTAATTATTGAGAAATGACAATACAAAAACGGAAATGGGGTGCCACTTTTGTAAGGATATGATGGAGTGAGTATTAGCTATTTAAGGCAAGAGCAGCTCATCCAAATGGAGATGTCCTATGAGTAGCTGGACATAGGAGTCTGAGACTCAAAGATCAGAATAAGAGTAAGTTTGGAGAGATGAGAATGTAAGCTTTGAGAACAATGAGGGTTCTAAGACAGGGAATATAGAAAGACATGGAAGTTAGGGTACAGGAAGAGGAGAAGGAATACAGAGTAATTAGACAAGTAATTAGGAACTTTAATATAAATAAGACACCTCAGAATGACTGCATGCACACGCACACACACACACACACACACAATTTTTTCGGTGTCTGAGTGTGTATGTATGTATTACATTGAACACATGCATTTATCTCCACTGTCTCAGGAAATAAAATCTATTAAAGTATAGAAATTAAAAACAAAACCAGCAAGGGCAAAGAAGATGAGAGAGGAAATAATAATAATAGCAAGCTGTCAGCAGAAGTTTGGGAGAAAAATCAGCAGCAGCAGAACTGAGAATGCCAATACCAAATACCCGCAGAGGGCGGCGCCAATGAGCAGCAAGTCAAAGAACGTGGGAGGGGCAGGAATCAGAGATAACAGGTAGACCCAGCCGCTCCAGTCTGCTGTCTCTCTGCTCAGCTCTAAGAACACTGGCAGCTGCTTCAGAAGACTGGAATGTTCTCAGCAGTCACTGAACAGCTGAAAGGTTTCCCAACAAAACCTCCACTTCCCCCACTGAATTGCACTACAGTGAAGCCCACCAATTTTAATGTTTTTCCCATGCGGAGTATCCGACCAGCTCTGGAATAAACTTGATTTATATAAATAATATTCTGTAATGCTTTCTAACCCTTTTATTACAATAGAGACCTCAACATTTCTTTAGGCTTTCTTCTTCAACTGAGAAAAATCACAGGGTTAGTTAATTTCATAGTTCAGGGTCTAACACTGTATCTTTTCCTGCTTAACATCCCCAGTAGTTTTATAGTCATATGATGAGATGTACAATACAATAAACATTTATATGGTATAATCCTGTGTTAACAAGAAAACATAGGCAGGTATGAGGCAAACCTGCATTTTGACTTCTAATTTTGCCACATACTAGCTGTGTGATCCTGAATAAGTCACCTAACTTCTCTGACCCTTAGTTTCCCTACAAAATTGAGTCACAGATCTACTTTTCGGGGCTGATAAGATAAAATGAGATACCGCATGTAGATAGTAAAGAATGATATGCTTGATACATAGAAGTCACTTAATAAACATTAGTTTCCTTCTTTTCTACTCTTTCTCATCCACCCCATACCCTCCACTCCAACCCTTGTGCCTAGGAAACAAATATTTAGAGGCTCTTTGTTTACAACCATTCTAAACCCTTTACTGAAAACGTGCCACCTCTTTGTCTTTCTGCTAAGTCTCAGATCTATGAGAAGGTCTATGAAGAGGAGCTTGTCCTCAAGAAATTTTGCATTTAGTTGAGGAAATCAACATCACACAAATTGAAGGGTTAGAGCTGACTCATTTTACAAACAGGATAAATATGACTCTATGTAAGAACAGCATAGGGAATTAATTCTAATAACCCCTTTAATCTTTATTTTTGAAGTACAGTTGATTTACAATATTGTGTTAGTTTCACGTGTACAGCAAAGTGATTCACTCCTGGGTATATATCCGGAAAAGACAAAAACTCTAGTTTGAAAAGATACAGCCACTCCTATGTTCATAGTGCATTGTTTACAATAGCCAAGACCTGGAAGCAACTAAGTGTCCATCAACAGATGAATGGATAAAGAAGATGTGGTACATATATACAATGGAATATTACTCAGCCAGAAAAAAGAGTGAAATATTTTCTTTGCAGCAACATGGATGGACCTGGAGAATACCTAGCAACCTTTTATTCATCCCCTATGAATCCAATCTACCAGCTAGGAATCTATAAGAAGCAAAACTGAATTCTGAAGGAAAATTTTAGAAGGCTCATCAATGAATACTTTCAAAAATGGAATTAGAGTCAAGTCTGATTTTTCTTAAAGGTGGGAGGCAATCTAGGAACCAGGTGACCTATTGAGTCCCATCTCATCAGGGTCTCTAATTGGTAAACAGATTAAAACCAATGGATCAAATGGGACCTTCCAAAACTGAAGGATGGTGCACCTGAAGAAACCTGCACATATGTTTCTTTCTTTGATTATGGAAAGTAAGTTGCATCAGGAGGTACTTTCTATCATAAATAATTTAAGCAAACTTTAAAGGACAAGTCATCTTCTGGGGTAAAATATGATGCTTTGAATCAATTTCTTGTCTGATTTTGGAGTGCCATTATAAGTTATGCAGTCCCATGCAGTAGCAGGTAAGCAAGAACAAGTGACAATGGTCCACATGTTTAGACCTTCATAATTGCTCTAAATAGTATGAAGTGCTATCATCCTTTGAAAGACAAGAACCTATGTTTGAGAAATGTAACTTATGAATTACTGATCCCAAGGCTTCCTATAAAAAAAAAAAAGTGCATACTGTCATTGGTGTTCATTTGAACCCGAAGATAAATACAGTGGTCAGCTTACTACTTTTCCAACATTTAATTATTGAACATCTACTATGAGGGAGGCATCATAGAAAAAAGTGTACTAAATGCACTGAATGACTTGTATTTCTGTTTTTCAACAACAGCAAAAATTCATATTTCTTGGCTGCTTTCCCTGTCAGGAGAGTGTTAATTACTTGACAGGCAGAATCCTGATCTTCTAATAGTTCTAGGAGACAGAAGTTCATTACTATTATTTTCATCACAATCATTATCATCCCCATTATGCACATGAGAAGTTACATGACTTGCCCCAGGTTCCCCAGCCAACAAACAGTGGGGTCCTGGTTTGAACCATGGCAGTTTAACTCCTGTGCTTACACTCCTACATCTGCATAAACATTTTAGACTTCCATCAAAGCCATGATTTCACCTGAGCCTCCCAAGAAATGAATGAAATGGCAAAGGAGTGTGTCTGTCTGAAAGTTCGCTTGTCTGGAAGAAATCATCCACGGTCACAACTTGTCTGTGCCACAGTCGGCACTGGAGTCCTGCTCTGTGGTCAGCTGTCGGTGCAGCAGGTTCTCCTAGAGCTGAATGTGATGAGCGCAAACTTTCACATCTCTTATAACACATCCTCTAAAATCTCACAAGGTTTATGACTTCTGACGTTCTGGCTTAAGGAATATGGCAATAAAGGAAACAGAAGAGCTGGCTTTTAAAAACAGTTATGAGCTAATGATATGGATTGTTAAACTCTGGGTGCTGAGACCTTTCTCAAACGTAAACCATTAGGAGAGGAGGAGCTTCCTTCCAGGGCAGCAGACGCTGATCTGGTGACACAGCCCTTGGTGATAATGCTTTCATTTCTCTGATGCCACATGAATAATACCTGTGCGATCATGCTGTGTGATGGATGCTGGTGCAGTCCAGTGACCTTGCTCACCTCCCTTTTACTGAATTGTTGCCATAAAGGTTGAGTCTTCAATTTCCTGCCATTCTTTTGAAGCAGATGTGCCCAAAGTGAATTGGCAGCTTGTGCTTTTTTGTAACCTTATACTGCAAATCTGACACCAAACTGAAATAATAAAATGCCTTTATATGGTATCTTTCCACTCCTACATTGTCTGCGGACAGAGGGAGTATGAAGAAAGGAAGTTGTCTTGCATCCTTTGAGAGGGCAGCTGCTAATAATCTATTGATTATTTTTTAAATAAAATTTTGATTAAAATAAGCACAGATAGGATCCTACTTATGGGGCTTTGAAACACAATTAAATTTAATGAGGCAAGTTACTTTAGGTGATTGTCAAACTGTAAGATTACAGATCATTCTAGAATGATCAAACATCTAACTGAAGATCGCTGCAAAAATAACCAACCAACCAACCAACCAGATGTATTTCTTTTTTTTTTTCGGTACACGGGCCTCTCACTGTTGTGGTCTCTCCCGTTGCGGAGCACAGGCTCCAAACACACAGGTTCAGTGGCCATGGCTCACGGGCCCAGCCGCTCCGCGGCATGTGGGATCTTCCCGGACCGGGGCACGAACCCGTGTCCCCTGCATCAGCAGGCAGACTCTCAACCACCGCGCCACCAGGGAAGCCCGACCAGATATATTTCTAAAGGAAAAGTACTCTGTCTCATATTGCCAGTCTTCCAGGGTAGGAGTTTCTCACTTATTTGGGCCAACAAGCTTAAGCCCATTGTGGGTTTGATCTGGTACCTTATTTGTTCTTCTTTCCTGACAATTTTCTATGTCTCCTTTTATTTCTTTGTCTTTCCGTTCCACCATCTGCATTCTTCTTGGTTTTTCCATTTTTTGTTTGTTTTTTTATTCTTCTGATTTCTCTTCCCTCTCTTCTCCTAGTGATATGTTAAGCAGGTATTCTAATTTTGTTGTTAAGTCTCCCCATACTCCTGCCAAGCTCATTCATTTCTAAAGCTCTAGGCTTTCATTGAGAATACAGCCAAATTAAATCAACAGAGAGTTACTGGCTGACTTACATGTAAGCACACAGTGGAGCAGTGCCACTAATTCTCACTGGGTCCCTCGCTTTTTGACCTGGATTAAAAAATATGAAAAAGTCCTTTTATGCCCTCTGATATTTAATCATTGCATTTCATTCCTGAAAGCCAGGAGGAAAATAATTGGAGGATTCCTCAAAGATATTTCTCATTTGGAAAACCTGTATTTTAATAAATTAGCATATCTGATTTTTAAACCAGGATTTTTTTTTTTTTTTTTTTTAGGAGTAATACAGACCACCGGAGCTATGGGTCTTTCTCAAACATTCATTAGTTTCCCCTTAGCGGTTTTGAATAACAGAAATAAGGTCACTGGAATAAAGCTGCTTCACAAGAAAAAAGATCTTTCACTTTGATTGTCTCAGTCCTTAGTGTGTGTATCTGTGATAAATGCCTTGTCTTTGTCCAGCATTAGCTACCAAAGAGAAATCAACTGTATATAATTATTACAACCAGGAGATTATTTCTCTTCAGTTTGATATTTTAAAAAATGAATCCCTGTCAAAACAAGCTGACAGTGAGGAGCGTTAAGGAGTTCGATTCCTGGGTTGCATACAAGGAACTAAGAGCCTTACAGAGCAAAATATGGTTAGCAGATAATCACTTTCCACTTGGTGTAGCGCCATTTTGTTCTGGTTGACTTAACGATCTCTGAAACTCTGGGGATTCTTTTCCTGTCCTATGGTATCCCTAAGGAGATCCAGTAAAAAATTAGGATTCTCTTACATGTTTTTAAAGCTTTATTTGCTTTCATCTTGGGAAAATATTGAAAATAGCAAGCTTTAATGATAACGACCTTGATGTGATCATTTTAATTTCTATTAGAAAGTGTTGCTAAATATTAACTTTTAAATAGATCTCAACAAAAATTAGGTTAATGCTAACAAAATCAATGAGGGGCTGCAAAAGGGTTGTGAGTAAGAGTAAGTACCAAACTTGATTATGCAGTAATTGTATTCAGAAACCTTGATGGCCCATAAACAAGCTAGGTAAATGGCCTGTCCATTGAAAAATCCATGGAGCACTAACCTTTCAAAAAGAACAGTAGGTCAATATACCTTTGAGAAGTGTAGTGATACAGATACCACCGTATTTCTCCCTTGAAACACACAGGATCAATGAGATGCTCAATCCACTAATAAGAATTTGTGAGACATTCAGATCTGTCAACTATTTCACCAGCAGGCTGTTGGGGAAGCATCAGAGCCTGGGCATGTAACCTGGGCAGACACATAGGACCAACTGGCTTAATGCTCTACGGTCACCATTCTAAGACTCTTAATAATTTTTTAACAAGGAGCCTTGCCTTTTCATTTTGTACTTGGTCCTACAACCTATGTAGCCAGTCCTGAGCCAGAGATTTGGATTCAGACAGATGAAGAGTTGATTCTGGGTCTAGCACTGCCTGAGTGAAATGGGGTGCATCTGCACAATCTCTGAGCCCCCATTTCCTTTGGGGGAAATATGAATATCCACTTTCAGAGTTTTAATAGTTAAGGAAGATAATGCATATAAAATGTGCAGCACGGCCCCTATCACACAAAAGTCTTCAATAAATGTTAGTTCTCTGTCTTCTCCTCCACCCTGTTTAATTCCTCACCATCACTGAAAATTATTGCAAGGATGTTACTGTGAGGATGATCTGTCTTTAAGGTCAGTATCCTGAAGTTATCAACTAGCTGGCCTGACTCGGAAAGATAAAAGAAAACAGAGATCAGATTTAAGCCACATCTCAACATACAGCCTGAATGCAAGGCAATGTGGGTCAGCAGCTGTCACCTGGCACTTATCCCTCCCATGAATGAAGAAACTAGTGTAGCTGATGGGCCTTAGGTTCCCTCATATTGTAAAGTGAGGCGTCGGACCATCTAGGTGGGACTTCTAAAGGGAGGGTTTAAAATCTCTTCTGTTCATTTCAGCTAATCCCCCACCTCAAACTGATGTAAGAGGTTGACTGTGTAGACTGAAAGAGAATTTTTTTGGCATTCTCTATTCCATCCCTACCCACGTGGTCATGAGAAAGAGATAGGATATTTCTTTCCCTCTGTACTAGTTTCCTAGGGCTGCCATAACAAAAGACTGCAAACTGGGTGGTTTTAACAACAGAGATTTCTTGTCTCATATTTCTGGAGGCCAGAAGTGCAACATCAAGGTGTTGGCAGGGGAGGTTCCTTCTGAGGACTGTGAGGGAGCATCCATCCCATGCATCTCCTAGTTTCTGGTAACTTGCTGGTAGTATCCGGCATTCCTTGGCTTGTAGACGCATCACACTGACCTCTGCCTTTATATCCACGTGACATTCTCTCTGTGTGCATGTTTGTGTCCAAATTTCTTCTTTTTATAAGAACACTAGTCATACTGGCTTAGCACTCACCCTACTGCAGTATGACCTCATCTTAACTAAACTAATTACATCTGCAATGATCCTATTTCCAAATAAGGTCACATTCTGAGGTAACAGGGGTTAGGACTTCAACATAGGGATTTGGGGGCACAACATTCAACCCACAACATCCTCCCTCAAGCCAAGTATGACAGTCTGCTTTATGAGGCTCAAAAGACTTTGCCCTTGTCTTCTGTAGTTTGAAGGACTTGGATGCCCAGAGGTCTAGAGCTATGCCTGGAGCAGATTTGGCCCGATGACAGAGTAAAGGTGGCTACATCGGGATCTACTTATTCTCCCACTGACATCAGGACAAAGGGGAGTGTTTTCAGGGGACCAAACTTGAATATAACCTAAAGCCAGCCCAACAATATCATCTGGAGGGGCAGAGGGATGCCAGCAAAGGGTTTGATCAGGACAGAGGCAAGCAATCAACCAAAGGAGAAGTGTGCCCCAATGAAAAGAGCTATTCCCAGCCAGAGTGACTCTGAGGAATCTGAACAAGTGTCCAAAACAGAAAGAGTCAGCTTTGGTTATCAGCCTTCTATCAGAAGGTGTCAACATCCCACGGCACCAGAACCAGCCAGTTAAGACAGCTCCGCACCCCCCTCCCCCATCAGATCCAGCAGCTAATGAGTACAGCAGAGAGCAAGCGAGAAAACAGAAGCCAGACACATTACCCCTTTTAATGCAACGTTCAAGCCTGACAGATGATATAGATGGGGGAAGGAGAAATTTTAAATTTGAGTGAGTTTGGAATTTTGATGTTCCATCAGATGGGAAATTTTAATTTACTAAAATGGGACTATTCTTGTGATTGAAAGAGACTACAAAGGTATAGTACCTACGCCTGATGTCATCCAGGAAAGAGGAAGAAGAGATCTATGGAGCAAGTTTAGAAGGGAATGGTGAAACTTTTTTAAACGGCTTTTAAGCCTATACCCTATCAGTCCGGCTGGTCAATCACCTGGGTACCTGAGCTTTACAGTACTCAAGGGCGGAAGGGTAGCACGTCAGGTAGGGACTCTGTGTTTATGGTTACACAATATATATATATTTTTTAAATTACCTCATCCCTCAGCCTCAACTTTTTCATCTAAAAAGTATCCATATCATAAGGTTATTGTAAAATGAAATTAAATAGAATCTAAATAAAATGTGTAAAACTTAGCACCATCTTAATACATATGTGCGGAAGGTACATTTGCTACCAATGCTCCAGACAAAGGAGAGGAAATAAAAGTCTGCTCTATTTACCAATGACCCCCAACATAATTAACTATCCATAATTGGCTATAATTTGGGTTTCAACAAGAAAACAATGATTATTCATAGAGGTAAAGGTTTATTTTAAAGGTACAAATTATTAGAAGTACTGTATTATAACTAATACTCAAGAAGATCCTGATTTAAATTTAGAAGCACTTCCTTTATGTATAAATGAAAATCAACCCCATTTGATTGATGCTGTCCTGCCCAGCAGTTACAGCTGCTTGGACATCAGGAGTTCTGATATAGAAGTTGTGTTTGATCAGTGGAGCTGTTAAAATTTGAATATCATCTACTACCCTAATATGCTGGAAATAACACGGTCAATTAAAATGACAGAAATGTTTCACCATTTAAAATTATAATGCTTAAAACATGGAATATTACCCTGGAAATCTTTGGAATAGCAGAATCTCTGCCAGTTCTGAATGTTCTTGGCTCAATTTTAAAGTGAAAATTATTTTGTGCTACACAGCTTTCTTTTTGTTTGTTTTCCTCACTGCACAACCAGGGGTATCAGAACTATAAAGATACGTTGGTAAATACCAGGGGAAAACCTTGTCTTAAATTCAAATTGGAATTAAATTATGAAAAGCAGTGAATTCTGAGAGCCCATAGAAAATGCCCAGGTTATGCATTATTTCTAATCTGTTTTTTTGCATGATTTAAGAGATTAATTTAAACAACTCCATATGATTTGACTTACTGGAAACCATCTCTGTGAATTTACCCAGTAACAAGACAAAAGTCAGTGCAGGATGGTATTAGTACCCAGGTCACGATTTCTTCTAGCTTCCTGGGTTTCACCTCTGCTTTCATAAGCCTGACTTTTGACACGATTACTGCACCAAATGTCTCAATGCCTTATAGATAAAGCCCATTGGAAAGGTCACTGTGGAGGCTGCAGCTTTCCTTATGTCCTTACGTAGGGTTGTGTAGCGTATATAAAAGGCACAGTGTTCAGGCTGAATTTTTCACATGGCAAATTTAGGCAAGTGCCTTTATTTAGCATATGATGTTCATACCAGTAGAACAGCTATTAAAATCATAGAGGGTTTGAACTATTAGGGCATTAGAGATGGTCTCACTACCTCGTTTGACCTCAGTGGAAACTGAGGTCCCGAACTGAGGTCCACTTAGTCAGGCTGCCTCACTGGTTATGTGAATGCCTGCTATGGATACTCATATTTTATCTCTTAGTTTATCCGAAGTTATTTTAGCATATATGTTAAATCCTATGTTCTACTTTGGATCAATCCATTTATACCACTGTATTTGTTATTCAGAGTAGAAGTGAACCAGGATCTTTTTTTTTTCTAACAGGTGCAATAAAATTAATTCAAATATCAAGGTGTGCATGTTCTTCCTATATTGTGTTCATTTCTCAAATGTCAAGCAGCTCGCCTGGGCTCAGAGGAGGTTTATATTAAAGTGCTGAGAGTACAGACACTCCCTTCCTATCCTTGGTGAAATCCCATCATACTAAGTGCCCAGGAAGAAGTAGGGAGAGAAGGGAGGACCTTGGAGAGGCAGCAAAAGGAAGGAGACATTCTCAGACCTGGCAGGGAAGAGAAATCAGTGTCCCACAGGAGAGAGGGATCTGCACAAGGCTGAGAAGCAGCACCCTAAAGAGGAGATGTCCAGCGATAAGGCGTGCCTGGGAGGCGAAACCCAGACACAGGGCGTTCCAGCCACACCAAACATTCCTAAGCCCTAAGTGTGGCCCAGAAACAGCAGAGCCCCAGACCTGAGGTCCTCATGCAAACTCGGACAATGGGTATCTCAGCAATGACCAGCCCAGTCTGATGCCTGGAAGGACCTCTCCAATGTTTTAGTGATGGGTCAAGATCCTAGGACCTTGGCACTGCCCCAAGGAAGAGAGAACTCTGGTAATGACTAGGAGTGAATATCCCAACAGGGGCTCGAGGTCAGATGTCCATTGATTTAATAAAAATAAAGAGATGTGTTTCTCGCACATCTCAGTTTGTGAAGTAAGATTCATACCCGCTACACGAACCAGGCTTTTCTTTTTAGTTGATAGAAGATCTGCAGGCAATTAGACATGGAGAAAAAGAAACCATTTTATGTTTTATGCATTCCAAGAAGTCTGGCAAATCTGGTAAAGATAAAAGACTTCCAACCAAGGCACTTGACCAAGCTGGCAAGAATTTGTCCTGTCTTTTTGGAAACACATCAGAATTATTAACTGAAAATTGTGATGGAGAGACATGTTGAATAAACAAATAGGGCAGTTTCCTAGATTTGGTAGCAAGTTTTAGAAGTTATCTTTGCTGAGAAATGCAATGGGAACCAAGAGGCTGGACTGGTCTTTGGTAAACATGAAGCATAGTTTGTCATCAGGACCTAACTCTATGGGATCCTTCTACCCTGTTAGATTCCCATCAGAAGCACTAATCCTGCAGTGACTCTGTCTCCATAAGATTTCTTTGGACTTTATTTTTCTTCCTTCTATTCAAAATTTACCTCTTCTTCCAGGACCCTGCAAAACAATCTGAATACATAAACTGTATTTGATAACTTCTGGTCTTGATTTAACAGACTGAACTCAATAAAACATATACTGCTATAGGGATCTTCATAATAAAATATACATTTTTATATGGATCTTCACTATTTTCACTAACACACACACACACACTTAGGTATTTCAATAGGAACAGTTTGGGGACACGAGAAACACTTCATTAAACTAAATATGATCTCCAAATTTCTCTCACGCTCTTATTATGAAGTGACACTGACATTCCTCCATTAAGAGATGGGATCTAAGGCTTCTGCCTGGTCTTATGGGGATGATACCCCTTTGGGACCCAGTTACCATGCTGTGAGGAAGTGAAGCAGCAATGCAAGGGTCAGGGCTATGTGTTCCAACACCAACCACAAATGAGGAACCATTCAACATCCGGGATCAATGGCCAGACAGGTAAGTAAGCAAGGCCTCAGATGATTCCAACTCCCAGTTCACGATAGATGGGTAGAGATGAGCTATAGTGCAGATTTGTGAGCAAAATAAATGTTGTGGCTATTTTAAGTTATTGAATTTTTTTAATGTGGCCATACCTCACTATAATACCCTCAAATCTTAACATATGAGTGATCATCCAATTTGCTTTTCTGTTTAAATGGCCTTTTTGGATTAAAAAAAAATTTAAGTATAAACATTTGTGAAGGTTTGAAATATGATATAGCAGCCTTGGGATTCACTTAAGGTTTACTTGCTTTACTTGCCAGTGTGAAGCCAGGCATCATAGTTCCTTCATAGTTAGACACTGGAGAAGAAGAAAGCTTCCTTCTAGAAATTAAGATTGTTTAGATTTGAGAATGAAAACTAATTGGTGAACACAGATGTCATTACCCCTACAGAAGTAGTTCTGACACAGGCAGGTTTTTAGTATTAAAGGCAAATGGGGAATGCTGAGAAATTACTGCCCTGAAGAAGGAAGCACTGATTAAGAGGCTATAGATCTCTTACAAGGAGCTATAGATGCTGAGATATAAAAATCACTTCCTAACTCCACTTCTTAAATGGAAGGTCTCTTGGCCCCTAAAAGTAACTGGCCCTTCCCTCTCCCCACTGGTAACCAGTTTGTTCTCTATCTGTGAGTCTGTTTCTGTTTTGTTATATACATTTGTCTGTTTCATTTTTAAGATTCCACATATACGTAATAACATATCTGTCTTTGTCTGACTTATTTCACTAGGCATAATACTCTCTAGGTCCATCCATGTTGTTGCAAAAGGCAGAATTTCATTCTTTTTTATGGCTGAGTAATATTCCTGTCTGTGTGTGTGTGTGTGTGTGTGTGTGTGTGTATATATATATATATATATATACACACACACACACACCACATCTTCTTTATCCATTCATCTATTGATGGACACTTAGGCTGCTTCCATAGCTTGGCTATTGTAAATAGAGCTGCACTGGGGAGCATGTATCTTTTCAAATTAGTACATTCATTTTCTTCAGATATATACCTAGGAGTGGGATTGCTGGATCATCTGGTATTTCTACTTGCAGGTTTTTTTGTTTTTTGTTTTTTGCGGTACGCGGGCCTCTCAGTGTTCTGCCCTCTCCCGTTGCGCAGCACAGGCTCCAGACGCGCAGGCTCAGCGGCCATGGCTCACGGGCCTAGCTGCTCCGTGGCATGTGAGATCTTCCCGGACCGGGGCACGAACCCGTGTCCCCTGCATCGGCAGGCGGACTCTCAACCTCTGCGCCACCAGGGAAGCCCCTAAAGACAGCTTTTGCTTCCATAGTGCAGAGAAATGACACAATAGGTGTAGAGGGCAGCTGGAGGTCTATTCCTTTTCTTAATTCACTAAGAAGCACTGGATAAATTATTCATCATTACATGTTTCTCAAGTGTAGACCATAGCCCCAGGAGGCTCCTTGGTATTTTACAAGTTAATTTGTTTTTAAAAGTCAGCCTACCTTTAGTTTTGTAAGATAGGTAAGTAACCTGACTTCATAGATGTATTTAATATATGATATGATTAAGGATTATTTACTTGTAACTTACCAAGTGAAGTATTAAGGTTACTAAGTATTAATGAACTAAAATTAGTACATTATGAGAATGTACTGACTTTTCTCATTCAGCATTTTACCATGAAATTTGCCATTCGATGCTTGGCGACTTTGGAAAGCTTGGCTGCACATGCAACATGCAGATGCTTGGAATTTCTATGATCTTCTTCAAGACAGCATAGCAAAATGCTGCCTTGACTTGGCCATGGTTTTCAATTACTGCTGTTCTTTTTAATACAAATTACTGTCATTGTGAACACATCATCATTGTGCATTTCGTTCGTGAAGGGTGGTTTTGTTAATCCTGCAATGATGCGTATATGACTGTAACTAGACATTAAGTCATAATTTTCCAATTATTAGTTTCTAAGACATGTATGCAATGTATCATCTATAACCCTATTGTTACTGCAAATCTATAAATAATACCTATCACTCAACCCACCCACTCAGTTTTAATTGGCCATAACTTTCTTGGTGATGAACAACCTACGAATTTATGTGAGCGAAGACAACTTGCTGCATAACATATAAATTAGCATGTGAAAGTTTACAGTTATTTTTATATTTTTAGTCTATTTTTATTACATAAAATCATGAATACAGGCTCATACTTCAATATTTTATTTTCTCCTTTTCCAATCCCTTCATAGCATTGTATTGTTTTTCCACTAGAAAGGACTGTTGGGGGAGAGGAGCTGTAAATGGGCTGAATTTTTTTATATGTAATCTTTTAACTTTATAGAGTTTAAAATAAGAAGGTAAGATTCCAGACAACTAATTCCCAACATTTTCACCATCAAGGGTCCCTTTTGAAATCTTTACTCATGAATCCCATTATTTGAAAGTGTTTTGTCCTACAAAACACATTTCTTAAGTAAAACTTAATTTTTATTTCCCTATTTCAACACCCAAATACATATGTGATTACCAATCAGAGTTGTTGATGTATGAGAGAAAACTAGATTAGCACAGAGTTGTTTTGATCCCAAATGTTTCCATATTTATATCACAAGTCAATTTATGATTTACAATTTTTAAATTCTCAAACTTCCTAATAGATCCCTATTTTCTGCACATCGGGGGGACACAGGATTGGAAATAACTGTCCTGACCTTTTGCAAAACATTCAAAAAATATTTATAGAAAAAGTCAGGTATGATCCCATTCTCAGTGCTTAATGGAAATGAGCACAGTGACCTGAGAATCAGGAGACCCAAATTCACCCCTCTCTGCTTCAGTGGCCTTAGCAAAATACTGATGGCTAACCTTAAAGAGGCAGCATAGTTAAGAGCATGGCCATTAAGAAAAACTGCCTGAAGCTAAATCTTAATGCCGCAAATTCACTTAACCTCACCAAGGCCATCATAATCAAACTGCTGAAAACCCTTGCTAAGAGAAAATACTAAGAGCAGACAGAGAAGGAAAAAAAAAAAAAAAAAGACGTATTGCATATAGAGGAACAAATATAAAAATTTTCACAGACTTTGTGTCAAAAAAACATTGCAAGCCAGAAGACAATGCAATGGCACCTTCAAAGTGCTAAAAGAAGAAAGAAGCCAACACAGAATTCTATATCCAGCAAAAATATCCTTCAATCATCAAGGGGAAATAGAGACACGTTTCTCATTTGGACAAGGTAAATAATAATAGCACCTACTTCCTATAGTTGTTACGGGTGTTAAGTTACTCAATATACGTGGAATACTCCAGATAATGTCTGGGCAGAGAATAAGCCAGCTAACCTTAAGAATAAAATTTACACTAAAATAAGCAACTGAAGCTTTTCCAACTCTTTTATTTTATCTTGTGATCTAAAAATGGTGATTTAAAATGGGACATTTCCCAATGAAAAGACAGTAAGAATGGGAGGTCAGGGCAACTGTTGGTTGTATATCTGGGTCACTCCAATAGTATGTCTCCCTGAGTCAACTTGGGCTGCTGTAACAAAGTACACAGACTAGGTGGCTTATAAACAACAAAAATGTATTTCTTACACTTCTGAAGCCCAGAAGCCTCAGATCAGGGTGCCGGCATGGTTGGGTTTTGGCGAGAGTGCTCTTCTGAGTTGCAGACTGCTGACCAGTGTCTTGTACATTCACTTGGCAGAAAGAGGGCTAGCTAGCTCTTAGGGCTCATCTTATAAGGACGCTAATCCCATTCTGAAGCTCCACCCCCCTAACCTAATTACCTCCCTAAGGCCTACCCCACCATCACATTGAAGGGTAGGGTTTCAATACATGAATTTTGAAGGGATACAAACATTCAGTCTAAAACAGGGTCCATTCAACGAGAAACTAAACTCTTCAAAAGTTTGAAATTACATCTTAGTATCATGCTTTGTCCTCAACGATTTGACAAAGAATATCTCATACCGTAAGTCATTAACAAAACACTTTCACATACACTATTTCATTTTAATTATGACAAGGTTTTAATTATTGGGTTGGCCCAAAAGTTCATTTGGGGTTTTCAGTAACATCTTATAGAAAACCCGAACGAACTTTTTGGTCAATCCAATACGTAGTTTTCTCATCCAATAAATGGTTATTGGACATCTTCTCTGTGGCAAGTACTCCACTAGGTTTGGGGATCCCGTGAGAACAAGACAGGTTGTTTGGAGATCCCGTGAGAACAAGACAGGTTGTTTGGAGAGAGAGTGCAGGAGACAGACTAGCAAACATGCAAATAAAACATCAAATCGCAGGCACTACAATATGAGCAAGTGCAGGGTATTATGGGAGCACACAGGAGGGACGGCCAAGCAGTGCTGAGGGATCAAGGAAGGCTTTTTAGAGGAGGTGCACGTAAGCAGTAGCCTAAACAACAAAAACAATAACTTAGTCAAAACTGATCGGAGGCTCAAAGAGTTAAAGGAAGAGAGTTTCTTATGGCATCTTGAGCAAGTCATCTGATCCATCTCAGCCTCACTTTGCTAAGCTTTAAAATGGAGATAGTATCTTCTTCGCAGAGCTGTGGTTAGAATTAATGAAGTCAGAGAAAATTGCTTTAAAAACTGCAAAGCCCTATGTGGAGGTAACACGCAAATACTGGCAAAAGGTATTGCCCATTGTCCCTTGAACTGCGTTAGGAAACAAATGATATTCAGTAAAAGTGGAGAAGCAACGTAGCATTTTCCATTTATTATAAAAGCCTGAAATGAATTTTTAGTTAACTATTCTAGCCTGAAATATGCACTTCATTGCTGTCAGCATAAAATAATAATTTTACTCAATCATAACAACAAAGATTTACTAACAGTGAAAAGCAAGACAGGGCCACTGGCTGAGAAGAGAGACAGAAAATATAAGTTTAAAACTTGCAAGTGGGGGCTCCCTGGTGGCGCAGTGGTTGGGAGTCCACCTGCCAATGCAGGAGATGCGGGTTCGTGCCCCGGTCCGGGAGGATCCCGCGTGCCGCAGAGCGGCTCGGCCCGTGAGCCATGGCCGCTGAGCCTGCGCGTCCGGAGCCTGTGCTCCGCAACGGGAGAGGCCACAGCGGTGAGAGGCCCACGTACTGCAAAAAACAAAACAAAACAAAACAACACAACTTGCAAGTGAAACATATAGCTAGCAGAGCACTGAATACAGTACAATCTGATAATGCTTTAATGCTTAACTAAAAGATGAAACAAAGGGACCCTGGCTCACTCATCTCTAAACCTATGTCCCTGTCCCACTGCCAAATAAAATGCATTCAATAAAAGATGTATACCACATGTTTGTTGACGTGAAATTAATTACCTTCTGGAAGCTTGATGTCCTCCACACACATATGTGGAAATACCTAGCACCTAGACGATGATCCCTTACAGGAAGCTTTCCTGACACCCACTCATTGCTATAGTGCACATGTTCTCTTTCCTCTTAGTCCCCTCCCCCGTCCGCCAATGTGCTTCAATCATAGTACTTAGCCTATAAAAATACTCTCTTGAGTAAGCTCCCTCCACCCATTTCTCTGAGCTCCTCAACAACTGTAACTGGCTGGATTTTGTTCCCACGGATCTTAACACAGTGCCTGGAATGTTGTAGACACTTATTTAAACATTTACTGAGCTATACTCACCCAAAATAGAACTAAGATTGGGGTCTTAAGGAATGGCTCTTTGACTTCAGAGATAAAGGGAGACCTTCTCTTCCTAACCTCCAACTGGAAATGGATAATTTACCGATGAAATTTCTAAGACCGTTGATATACAACAGTCTTAGAAGACAATGCAATATCTTGAACATAGTAGGTATTAAATAAATATTTGATGAAGATAAAGTGAGAAACAATGCTTAGTGGTTAGAACTCTTGCAAGAGCCTGGGAAAACAATTTAACTGCAATCTGGACATTCTTTCACAATTAAGTAAAGATATTATTGTCCTTAGAAACTTTTTCAACAAGAGTTGCAATGAAAATGTTTTCTCAATGAAAAAGAAATGTTATTTAGCCAGAAGACACTGCTCCATAGCAATACCAGTGTGGTCTTTTTGCTGGATTACTTAGTAACAGTTTCTCAATGTAGTAAAACGTACTTGGTGGGAAATTATTTGAGTTCAGATCATATAATCATCAAAGATACTTCTTGCTCTAAGAAGTAAGTATCAGCCTTACCCTATATCACTTGAAAAACAGGAAACACAGGAGCCAAATATTTCAACCCAGTCTCTGTACTTGGTTTATTTTTAGCCCAGAGCCACATCTAAGTCACACTGCACTATGGAGTTGGTCAGAATTGCAGGATTAAACAAGTAAGTGTGAGGCCACGGATCAGCTTTCTCAGTCCTTCATCTCTTTAGTGTCCACCGCCCTTGGTAATATGTGCAGTAAGACCAAAGAGTGACCAGCATTTAACTACACACACAGCTTCGTCGCTGATAGGGAGTGCCCCTGAGATGTGAAGTCTGAAAAAAAAAAATGTTTCCAAGATAGTTTTTCCCTCCCAAAACCCTATTACTTACAGCTAGGATTTGATTACTATCGTTACTCTTTTAAGGACTGATTATCTTCACTTCAAGCTACAGCAGATAATTCTGGTTCATAGAAGTAAACACCATCTTCCATTGACTAATGGGGTAAGAAACTGATAGTGCCCTTTGCGGCATCTCAGAACTTGAAGGAGAGAATGCCTGCACCCAGCGGTGGTTCCCAGAGAGCAACATTACCTTCTTCCACCAACAGTAATCAATAACCTAACGCCCTGGCACACTTCTATCAGAAAGGGAACTTCAAGGACTTAAAAGCAGAACCAAAAGCAATAGGAAGAGACGAGAATGCAACATAACGAAAGACACAGTCCTACAGAAACCCAACTAACATACATTAGCCATGTTCACAGTCAAAAGTTAAGGTCTTTCATGCTTCCATAGCTTTTTGAAAATGTCTAAAATTTCCTATTTTTAGGAACCCAGACGCTTATTCCTAATAATTAGATTTTATTATGCAAGTATCCCTTCCTGCGTATTGTGACAGCTTTTTATAAACCTAGAAAACATGTTGGCACCAGTGACTGAAGTGTTTTAAAACAAATCCTCTTCAGGTGTTGAGTGGCCTGTCTACATTATTTGCTGGTTGATTCCTAAATTACTTATAGACAGTACCTAAATCTTTCACAAATGCTTCCATGAGGTCACTTTTAATTGTGAAATTTGTTTCATGGCTTCTTCCAGGGAAAAGTTTTTTCCCCACTTTCCTATTAAAACGTATTTTTGTTCAGTTCAGTGCTCTCCATTGTGGGTGAATATGCCTCCCAGGAGGTGACAGGCAATGTCTGGAGATATTTTTAGTTGTCCTAACTGGTGGTGAAGATGGACGCTATTAGCACCTACAAGAGGCTCAGATGCTGCTAAATACCCTACGATGCACAGGACTGCACCATCTCCCACACTCTTATGCCCCCCACACACAAGATAAAGAATTATCCCCCCCGCAAAAATTGATAGTTACAGGGAAACTCAGCCCAGCGATTCTCAGTGGGGGCAGTACTGCCCCCTTGTGGGAACTCTGGAAATCTGCGGGGTGCTTTTTTGTTACGGTTATCACCATGTCCCTCAATCCACAGAAAACCACATACTTGAAGAATTACAGCTCTAAATTTCATTCTTCATTCATGCAGAAGAAAAATTCATATATAATTATCTAAGCCTATGATCTAAATCTGTTTTACTACATTTAAATGAAATACTTATTTTTGCATGGCTTTAAATTATATTTTGTTTGACAGAAGTAAAACTACCATGTAAATTAAGGGAAGTAGTTTCCTTTATTTTGTAAGAAACTTTACAGAGGGTTGTTTACCATTTTGGAAAATTAGGTCACTTGACAGAAACACCATTAGTGACACTAGCGTGTCCAGTACCAATTACCTGTTTTCAGTTGTTACATGAAATGACCCTAGGAAAAGTGCAAGCCCTTCACACCTTTAGTTCAACTTACTGTGTAGTCCTGTCCTGTGGTCACCTCCAACTTAGACAATCCAAATACTTACTTATTAAGCCATACATTATTTCAGTATACATTATTTTTTCTTTTGTTTAGTATTATTGTTAGGATACTATGCACATATACACACATAATTATGCCTGTGGATGGATTATATTATCTGTGAATTTCATTTCAGGATAGTCAGGGAGTTTTAGGGAATACTTGACATGAAGAAGAGAGCCTTGGGTGTATTAGGATTATAAACCATTTCTCTTGCTCATCACAGCCTTTTGGGAATCTTGATTCTGTTTCCAATATAATTACCAACTCATACAGCATCTTGCTCTCTGCAAATATGACTAAGATGCCATTGATATTTTCACCCAAATAACTGATAAAGATGTTTATTACAGAGCCAATGACTAATGTTAGGTAGTAGAATTCATTTCACTGCACTTGCTCCATGGAATTTCCTATCTACCTTTTAAATTACTTTTTATACACCTAAGTACCAAAGATGGCCCTTGAAAATTTCCACAAAACAGGAGCCAGTTACCCATTGCAGGGAAGCCACCCTTTGCTGACCCCTCCTCCCACTACTGGGAGGATATTTCCAGTAAAGAAGAGTAAGAAAGTAAGAAAAACAAATAAAAATCAGATGGCAGATGGACAGGAAGCAAGCAAAGCAAAGGAACACACAATCTCGAGAACAGATACATATATCTGGATAGCACAAGTGTTCTGACAGATTTTTTCTTTCCAAAAAGTCTCAATGAGTCCATACTGAGCAATACATCATTAAATATTCTATATCATCAATAAGCCCAAAACCATTCCTAGAAACCTGGATTCTTTGAAGCATCTTGGATAAGGAGTGTTTCAGAATTAAATATATTCAAACAGAAACAGACCCATGCTATCATACATTTTTAAATTATATTTCCAAATGATAAGTGGACTTCCTTTATTACATAATTTACTTTATATAAAACCAAATCTCCAATAGACTGTTTAATTCATACTGTCTTTCAAACACTTCTTAAGTGTTTAAGGCAAAGTTTAAATTCTGAGCAGTAGAAAGACAATTTCTATTACAGGATACATTAACAAAAACCCTCTAATCAGGTTACAAAGTATGTGTGTGTGCACCTTAGCTTGGCGTAGAAGTAAGAGAACTGGGCTTCCCTAGTGGCACAGTGGTTAAGAATCTGCCTGCCAATGCAGGGGACATGGGTTCGAGCCCTGGTCCGGGAAGATCCCACATGCCGCAGAACAACTAAGCCCGTGCGCCACAGCTAGTGAGCCTGTGGTCTAGAGCCTGTGAGCCACAACTACTGAGCCCGCGAGCCACAACTACTGAAGCCTGCGCACCTAGAGCCCATGCTCTGCAATAAGAGAAGCCACCGCAATGAGAAGTAAGTCCATGCACCACAACGAAGAATAGCCCCTGCTTGCCACAACTAGAGAAAGCCCGCGTGCAGCAGCAAACAGCCAACACAGCCAAAAATAAATGAATAAAATAAATTTTTTTAAAAGTGAGAGAACTACTTAAATTCTACTTCAAAATATATAAAATAATGTCAGCCTAAAAAATAGTCTATACCTAAATATAACCCCGTTGTTTTAAAATGTATAATTCTAATTGAAACATTTAGAGATTTTCTAAATGAGTTTGCATGTTGACACTGTCTAGATAAATGTGCCAAGGAAAAATTGCCTTTATCGTAATACCTATATTTGAGGTTTATTCTACTTGTTCCTTGTAACCCTAAGGAAACAATTTACCAAAATTATAGGGAAGTGTTGAAATTATAGCATAAAAGTTTCTTTCCCCCTAAAATTACAGGTAAGAAAACTACAGCCTACAGAAATGAAAATCACTAGCTGTCTCTGGTTTTAAGCCCAATTTTGGTTTCCTGTAAATCTTTACACAAGTCACACCTCGAAAACAAGAGAACCATAAACCACCAGAGATCTGTGACATTTCATGGAACCACAAGAGACTAATACTTTCATCTGAACCAAAAGAACTATCAATCAACACCTATCCGTTAATCCCTTGCATTTAAGGATCTGAAGACCAGTAACATCAGCATCACGTGAGACTTAATTACAAAGGCAGACTCTCAGGCCCCTTCCCAGAGCTGTTGAATGAGAAACTGCAGTTAATAAGATTCCCCAGGTGATTCAAATGCAACTTAGAGTTTGAGAAGCCCTGGGTTTATTTAACTCCGAGAGCAGAGCGCTACAGAGGGGACCTTAATGCAGCTAAATCCAGTACAAGAGTGGTTTCTAATATGACGGGGTAGTGGAGGAGGGGTGTAAAATCCGTAGAAAGAAAACTGAGACTACGCTGCAGATGAAAAATAGGAGAATAACTCCGAAATATGGCCTCTGTCAGGGGGCCATCTGTGATTCAGGAAATGACTCCGAAAATAGGGTCAGAGTTATTTCAATGAGCAGAATTAGAACCAAGAATGGAGTAGAAATATGGGAAGACTATGTACGGATATCCTGGCACGGCATTAGAAGTCATGATATATTTTGTGAATGAAGTCAGAATCAGTAAGTAATGACAATGAGAGCTAAAGTTTACTGCATAACTGTACTCCAGGACGCAAGGAGCTAAATCTACTACATGAGCGAGCTCACTTTCGCCTCTCAACAACCTCACAGGGTTTTCAACAATTGAAGAGGCTGAGGCTTTGGAAGTATTTTACATGATAGCGTCAGGCTGGTAAGGAAAGAACCTGGCTTTGGTTATGACGTATGTGACTTCATATATCTTCCCCCATCTGAGCTGACTGACTGACAGATGAAACTGCCCTGGGAGAAATAAAATCTGGACTAGTATTTGTCCAAATTGAAAAGCTCTAACATAGTCAAATCAGCCTCTAAATTGCGAACAGGCACTGACATATAAGCTTAATGTCGACCTGGGGAAACAGGCACAGGAATGTCTAGTGACATTCCTCTCCAGCCTACAGGCTGTTAGAACACCTACAAAGAGCCTCCACCCAAACCTCTAGATCTACAGCTCCACTAGATATGAAAAGTAACGCCTTCATCATTTATGAGGACTGAACAATAGACAATGAAATGAGGAACAGAAAAGCTCCCGGGAAATAAGGCTTCCAGCCTGATGGAATATGAAACCTGTCAATAACCCCTAGCCATGGAGATGCTCCCGCTGTGCAGGACCTCCACTCCGAAAGACCCTTCCGGGGACTTCAGTGTCTTTCCCTGAGCCTGACATAGCTGGTCCCCCCAGCATTCCTGTCTTATTATCATCCTTTTTGGGCAATTCACGGCAGTGTTTCATTTAAACCCAGGGCCTTTAAGAAACAGCTCTTCTGGGCTTCCCTGGTGGCACAGTGGTTGAGAGTCCGCCTGCCGATGCAGGGGACACGGGTTCTTGCCCCGGTCCGGGAAGATCCCACATGCCGCGGAGCGGCTGGGCCCGTGAGCCATGGCCGCTGAGCCTGCGCGTCCGGAGCCTGTGCTCCGCAACGGGAGGGGCCACAACAGTGAGAGGCCCGCGTACCGCAAAAAAAAAAAAGAAAAAAGAAAAAAAAAGAAACAGCTCTTCTAAGAAACTTACACAGTCTTCTAGAGTTGCTTGGGGTGTTAAACTGGGTAACAGCACATTTTGAGTCCCTCTGCCTGATCATACATGAACACTGTATATTTTTTATAAAATGCAGACAGCATCTAACCATCTCATTTCCACTTGTCCCATTGTTCCAACTTATAAACGTCTAGTTTTCCTCATGTCACTCATCACTTAAGATGTTTACAATGGATTTAAGAAGAATGGCAAATAAGCCACAGGGGGATCTAATCTCAGTTTTGTCACTAATAAGCTTCACGTCATTGGAAAATCACAGTATTTCTGAACCTCTAGATTTTTAAAAAAAATTTTTGTCATTACTGTTTTGTTCATCAAAGGGGATGAACAAGGATATCTCCTAAAATCCTTTCTAGGCATGAGGTTCTATAATGTGTTAATACCAGAACTAACGTTGTAAAGAATCTCTACAACTTTTCAAACCTTTCACTGTTATACATTTGCTAGCACTCTTACTTAGCACTTTACGCTCATCATTTTTTATTCCACAAACACATATGGAGAGAGTATTCCTGTATGCAAAGCCTTAGGGGAGGAAGTAGCATCATCCCAATTTTATAGAAATTAGAAACTAAAGCTCAGAGAGGTAAAGCAATTTGTTTAAAATCACACAGCCAGGGACTTCCCTGGTGGTGCAATGGTTAAGAATCCGCCTGCCATTGCAGGGGGCACGGGTTCGAGCCCTGGTCCAGGAAGATCCCACATGCCGCGGAGCAACTAACTACTGAGCCTGCACTCTAGAGCCCACGAGCCACAACTACTGAGCCCACATGCCACAACTACTGAAGCCCGCCGGCCTACAGCCTGTGCTCCACCACAACAGAAGCCACCACAATGAGAAGCCCACGCACTGCAACGAAGAATAGCCCCTGCTCGCCGCAACTAGAGAAAGCCAACACGCAGCAACAAAGACCCAATGCCGCCAAAAATAAATAAATAAATAAAATTAAAAAGAGGATATAAAGATTACATTAACAGTCATATTAATTAAAAAAAATCACACAGCCATATGTGCAGGAAGAGTCAGAGGTCAGCCTCAGGTCTGTGGCGCCACAGCCCATTGTTTTAATCTTCATGACAGTTTCAGGTCATTTTTCTATTAGACTGGGCTAAAATCTCTCAGATTACTCCTCTGACTCTCCAAAATCAGTTTCACTTTTTGGCTTCAACCTCATGATTGATTATATGTGAAATGACTGAATTCTGGTCGAAATAAATGTTTGCAAAGTTACCTTTCAGTAAATCTAGTTCAATACCATAACAATGATCAAAAAAAGGACAGAAAACTCTCCCAGAAGTTGCCATCCTATAAAAAGAAAGCTCCTCTCAGTAGTTCCAATACCATATATGTCCAAATCTTCCCACTGGCCTTTTAAAAAAATGTAACTGAGATATTTGGAATTTGTTATTTTCCCAAGTGGGAACAAGTTCCCCAGAATCTTTAAAGTATCAAAAATGTATTTTGATGAAAAACAAAACAAAACAAACCACTGTGATTCTTGATGATGGACTTTAGCGATTTAAGAGCAGTATATACGAAAAATTTTATCCTTACTTTCAATATCACATTGTAGGAATTCAAAAGTTTTATTCAACTTAAAAAAAAATCAAGCCAAAACACAATATGGACTTGATAAATCTGAAAAGCAAAAGGGCATGTAAACATTACTTCAAAAAAGAGCGTTCTCATGAATGCAACTCAAGTGTAAAAAAGAAATAACTTTCCGCATGTTTCTGCTATAGTTGTATGTTTGATTTTTTAAAAATTGTCTTTAATGTAGAAAATTGATTTTGTAAATGCCACTCACATGCCTTTTATTTTTAATTGAAAAGGCTAGAGATCATTTATCTGATACAGAAAGTTTATGCATAGTCACAAACTAAAAACTTCACACTGAAAATTAGCAACATTTTTGACCTACCACTCTCACTGTTTGGAATTTATCCCGTATATAAATTAAAGACATATGAGAAAATGTGTACAAGAATGTTAGCTGCAGTGTGGTTTATGCTTACAAGAAACAAAACAAACAACTATCACTATTAATAAGCTGAAGTACATGGATACAATAGCACAGTACATGGTTATTAGACCAATACGGACTGATCTGGAAAGAAAGGAGCTATAGTTAAGGGGAAAAAAAAAAAAAAGCAGGTTGTTGAGGACTGTTATGGGATGATTCTACTTCAGGTAGAAAAACAAACAACAAACTAGAAATATCAAGAAGCATGTCCAGATTTTAACATGGTGAATACGGGTGCAGAGCCACACAAAAGAAACTTTTTAAAAAATTGCTATAGGGACTTCCCTGATCGTCCAGTGGGTAAGACTCCACGCTCCCAATGCAGGGGGCCCAGGTTCGATCCCTGGTCGGGGAACTAGACCCTGCATTCATACCACAACTAAAAGCCTGCATGCCGCAATGAAGATCCCGCGTGCTGCAACTAAGACCCAGCGCAGCCAAAATAAATAATAAAATTAATAAAGAAATATTTTTTTAAAAATTGCTCTAATATCAAGAAGCTCAGTGGGTCCAAGGCCTGTCTCATCCTGTGTGGACATCCCTGGTAATGCCCTGGAGAGGCTAGATAACCAGAGGATTTCAAGGCAGTATGTTTCCAGCCCTGCTTCCACACTTCAGAAATCTGTCTTGCCTTGATAACAAACCAGAAAAAAACAAAATGTATTGCTACTTATCTCTTGCTTCACCGTGTCTAATAGGGACTAGATTTCCTCCTTTTTTTAGCCCTACAGACAACAGAAAGCATACCCTACATTTGATCTACCCTTGATCCTTTCTTGCAGTCATCGACTGTTTTAACATTTTTTTTCCTATCCTAGGAAAAATATAAATGACTGCCCCAAAGAGCACTTTTGCATACTGACAGCTTCAAATAAACATATTTCAGAGTTTTAAAACACTTTTTACAAAGGCAGCTTATTGTCAAATAGGGTATCAAATTGTGCAGTGTTAAATATTCTCTATTTCCCCTATTGCTTGTTTATCTAAGTACAATATAACATAATATCTGAGCAAAGAAACCCATGAAAGAGGCCATGTGATCATGCGTGAATTCTTTTTTATGCACAGTACAACTTCATTTTGGCATTGACCCTTGGTTACTGGGACAGACCAAAATAAGTACATTTCTCCTCAGTGTTAAATCACAAATGCTGTCATCAGCGAGACTATTTCACTTCCAGTCCCCTGGGGGCTTTCACATGCGAGGGGTCACAGACTGAATGAAATAGCCTTTTACAGGAAGACTGAATGGCACTTTCCAAGGGAATATTGATTCAAAAACTTACAGTCCATTAAGTACGACCCACAGTCTATCCCTTTGCGGTAGTTCAGACTACACTCATTTCTTTTTACCCTAGAATTGAGAGGCAGTTTATATTTAGGGCATCCCATAAAACATTTGGCTTTTCTCTTAAAAAATACTTAATGTATATAAATAATCGTATCAACTGGAGAGTATTAAAATGTTTTCTAAAAAGGACCTCAGACTGCAACAGGCCATGTTAAGATTTACCTAATTATGTTCGAGAATCACAGAGTTATCAAGGAGATCAAACAACCTATTAGAAGCTATTAGAAGTTTCGTCTCATAGCTCATTTTTTCTTATAATAATTGTCTTTTAGTTCGTTATGCGGGGAGACGGGAGTGCGTAGGAAACCATTCCCTTTACTCTATCTCCTCACACATATATTTTTTTACTACTATTAATTTTCCATTCTTTCTCTCAGTTTTCTTTTCTCTGCCAAATATGAGTCCAGAGGTTTCCTCACAGGGGTTTTAGGAATCTCCCTCAGACCAACATCAATGTAAAAGAGCTCTCTATGCAAAGTGCACTATTGGTTTCTCTTTTGGTTTAGACTAAACACTAAAGAAGAACACTGCACCGTGGCTTTTTAAGCACATTCCCCCAAATCACTACTAATTGGAAAACTATAATACTATATGTATTCAATGATACACTTTCCAAACACCTGAATCCTCATATTAAGAAAGTTATGTTTTCATTTATATGTGGAGCTAAAAAAAATAAAGCAAACGAACGAATATAACAAAACAGAAACAGACACACAGATAGAGAAATCAAATTAGTGGTTACCAGTGGGGAGAGGGAAGCGGGGGCAGATAGGGGTAGGGGATTAAGAGGCACAAACTACCATGTATAAAAGCTACAAGGATATATTGTACAGCACAAGGAATATAGCCAATATTTTATAATCACTTTAAACAGAGTACAGTCTCTAAAAATATTGAATCACCATGCTGTACTAATATAATATTGTGAATCAATTTTACTTCAATAAAAAAAGAAAGTTATATGTTTGAGAATATATTTTAATATTCAACTAAAGGACATTCCAAACTACTAGTTGTACAATTGCTAAATATTATACTCCTGCTGCCATCTTGTGGTAGTTTTTGGAATCTTCTTGCTTGCTGTCTTTTCCTCCCTCCCTCTCTCCCTTCCTCTCCCTCACCTTCCTTTTCCCCCTACCTTTTGGAGGGTACCTATATCCAAACCTTACTGAGTCCCTTTCTTAAGTAGGTAGGGAGACAACCTGCACTATATTCTGAAAGAAGAACGGATTTTTGCCAATTCCTCCTCCTGTAATATATTCCCTCCTTTCTCCTTATATTTTTCTCATTTTTCCACAAAACCATTCTTTTAACAATAATACTTTTTAAACAAATATCTATCTTTTAGGTTAATCTAGTTTCCTACAAGTAAAGGGAATACAGATTATAGGAAAATATATGTGTATCTTATGAAAGACTTTTCCTTCCAAACTTTTTCCAAATTGTACTTTTACAGAGAAAGAAAGAAAGAAAGAAAGCATCCTGTATTTCTGGCTACAAGATGCCACACAGCCACAGGTACCGACTCTCAGGGTCCAAGGAGGAGCCCTGGGGACACACTCTGGAAAGAGAGAGCTGCCCAGCAACCCCAGGCTGGATGGAGACCGGAGGCCTGGCATCCCTTTATTACTTCCCGACTGTCCCCTTCACCTATGGGCCCTGCTGTGGCATGGCAAAGGAATTCACAAATCTGGGGGTACATCACACATTTCTCTGATGATATATTAAAGTGAGTAATTCTCAACCAGACTGATTTACCATCAGAGCAAGGGTATATTTTATAAAAACCACCTTTCCCATCTAACTCTATGTCCCCACTCCAATTCCTGTGGAGAAACTTACAGACAGCCATCCAAGGAGTCACCCAAAGACAGGTATAGTGAGAACTCGATTAGCCAGAATCTTCCACAACATGGAGGAGATGAGGATGGAAACAATCTGTTTCATTCCTTGTTGAAAATGACTTTAAAACCATCTTTCCCTCCTTTGTGTTATTTATATCTATGTTATTCACAATCTGTATTTTTCTATATTTTCCTTTAAAATCTATGAACCCGTAAAATGAAGCATTATTCTAAGCAACAGTAGCCACATGGCATAGATTTAATGTGATTGTTACATCTTTTCCCTCAGTACATTAAAACTCCTTACTGTTAATATAAAATAAATTAACTTGTGTGCCACCTAGAAGCATCCCTGATGCCACCAGTATATGAACATCACACTTTGGGAAATGGGGCTCTGACGTATACATGCTAAGTGGAGTACAGTAAATCTAACCACCATTATTTATAGATAAGTAGCTTTAAGTGTCACAGCATCAAGATTTTGATATTTTAGAGCCATAGTTCAGATCAGAAGTTCTCAAACATTTTTTCTGCAGTGACTCACGGGATGAATGATGTTCTCACGTGCAACACACTCTTGTGAAAAGACCGACTGTGGGTTCTGTGCAATTTCCTGCCATATATTTGTCATTCTCCCAGTCGGGGAAGCCAATTGGAATGCAAGTCAAAAACCATCCCTAGGGAGGTGCCTGTGAATGCACTCAACCTTATTTCCTAAGAAGCAAATAATTCATGAAGTTTGATTTTTAACCTATTATTTACTCATTTCAACCTTACAACTAATCAAACACACCACTTTGCGCCATGACACCACAGCTGAAATCTGCTGAAGTAAGACATGAAATTTTGTCCTGAATATTTTAGAGTGAACTTATTCTCTGAGAGGAGACTGAATTGAATATGAATTGGTTCTATCCTCTAGAAGGTTTCAGGGTGGGTGTTTTTTGTTTTTAATTTGTTTGTTTTTAATACATTCTAGATATGTGCTGTTCTTACCCTGCCTCTGAAAATTAGCACGTTGGAAGAGAAATGTATGGTAAGCTGAGGGTTGTATAGGGTTGGAATTTTTACTATAAACAGACCTGGTTTCTACCCAGGGGTTTACAGCCTAACATATAAAAGAATTTTCTACTTTGAGAATTTTTAACATATGTAGTGAAGTTCCTTGGTGGTCCTGTGAGACATGAAATTAACATTACCCACACCATGAGGGCAATGAAAGTCATCAAGCAAAATACTGACATCTACTCAAAGGCTTTGGATTTGCTCATCAGGCAATACAGTTGAACAAACAGACCTACAAGTATTTGTAAGAGGCAAATATACAAGTACTTTTACGACTCCCTATAAGGTTTGTCAGTAGCATTTTTGCAGGATTTGAGGTCAAAGTGCTCAAATAAAGACACATCTGAGGATTTAAAACACATTTTGAAGCCCTCTCTAAATTGATCTATAAAGGAGGAGCAGTTTGAATTAGCAACAAGTCAGAGAGCATATTTAAGAACTGTACTTGTATAATCTTTATCACAAGTAAAAAAAATTCAAACGAAGTCCTAACAAAGTAATTACAGCAGATGTCTTACTGGATTTGCCTTATTAAGGCAAATTCATTTATTAAATAAACACTCAGGTGAAATCAGCATGTCACCCCCTTACACACCAAAGTGCTATCAGCATGCTCATCCGCGTAATAAAATCAACCCAAATCAACTCCTAGTATCAACATGTTGACTGTTTAGGACTAATTTCCAAGAATATGTCAAATCAACATGCACTTAAAAAAAGGTTAACCGGGCTTCCCTGGTGGCGCAGTGGTTGAGAGTCCACCTGCCGATGCAGGGGACACGGGTTCGTGCCCCGGTCCGGGAAGATCCCACGTGCCGCGGAGTGGCTGGGCCCGTGAGCCATGGCCACTGAGCCTGCGCGTCCGGAGCCTGTGCTCCGCAACGGGAGAGGCCACAACAGTGAGAGGCCTGCGTACCGCAAAAAAAAAACAAAAACAAAAAAAACAAAAAAAAAAAGGTTAACCACACAGCCAACACATTGGACAGGACAAATTATAGAAAGTATTTTACAACTTTCTAGCTAATATAAACTTTATATTGATTGAATTTAAAACTCCACTATTTTCTAAGGTAGCATGGGTTTCTATTATATGCCCACATAAAAAAAAATATGAAAATGTTTAAAAAAAAAGCAACATAACGTACACTGAAGTCTGCGGTCCACCAACAATGTTTAGGGAATAGTGCAGAGTAAGTTTAAGAGTTTTTTAAAAGGAAATCGGTTGTTCAGAACAACAATAAAGGGATTAGTTCTATCAGCCTTTATATAATAAAACAAATCTATTTCAAAGATACACATTTTCTGGAAATATCTATTTTTCATTGAGAAATATTTTAAAGCATTGTATATTTTCAATATGAGCAATTATTTTTAAAACTTTAGGAAATTCAAATTGTACACTATCTAAAAAATCTGAACTATCTGAAGACATGAAAGATTTTAAAAGGTTAGAGTACTATTCTGAACAAGACCTCTGTTCTACGTTTGCGGTTGTATGAGTTTTGCAAATGAGAGATCTGGCAGGAGTTCCACATGTCAAGCTAGAAGAGAGGAACCAGGGACCCAAAAGAGAGATGCACAACACAGGCAGATCCAAGAACAAAGAAAAAGAAGGTAAAAAAATCATCACTGGGTAAAAGCAGGAGGTAGTAAGTACTTCGATAAAAAGCAACAGAGATTGGTTCTAGCACCCTGCTCTGGGAGACAGTATTGGACTGTGTGTCTTAATACCAAGCACAAGCATTTGACAAGCGGCAAGATGCTGTCATCTATTGCATGATAATAGCCCAGGAAGTAAATCCTCCTTCCCCAAGAAACTGATTGGGCCAAACTAGAGGAGTTTCAGAATAATAACTACCATAAGAAGTATAAAATCATGAACTGAATAAATCAGCAATTTGTGTGTGTGTATACATATATGTACATACTCATATACATACACAATACTCATACACATAAACATATACATATAGCCCCTTTTCTCTTCAGGGATCCTACAGCACAGGACACTAACAAAGCTAGTAGTCATTTTTGACAATTTCCAAGCTTCTGAGCTTTCACTTTTGTGAAACAGGATATGCTATCCCTGGTTTATCTCAGAACTCACAGTAACTTCCAAGAGCTACAAGAATCTGAGATAACATAGGGTCCTGAACTCTGATAAGCAAATTCTCAGTGGCAAATGAAAATAATTATTCCTACTCAGAGCAACCATGAAATCACCTGAAAATCTTATCAAAAGAGAGGGATTTAATGCACTCTCAGCATCTCCTACACAGTGTGGGGAAAGGGCACTGGGCAACAGCCACTTAGCAAGGAAAGAGGAAAAAGATAGAACATCTTTTGTTTTTTCAGGTCTTTTAGAAATATTTTCACGAGGGTCAGTCAAATCTCTAATGAACACATGATTAAATGAAAACTTGCAACCTATACATGTATCAAGGATTCGGATGGAACGAGAACTCCTGGTGTATTACAAATATATCTGGAAAATGTACTTGATCCCAGAGCCCAAACCAACACCAAAGCAAAGTGGATATGTCTTAAATAATAAGTATAAATAGATAATAACTTGGAGATATCAATTCACCAACTCCGGTACTGATGCAAAATTAAGAAACCTATATTGTCTTTCTGGTCCCATTTCCGAGATCTTTTAAAAGGCACTTCAGTAATGATTTGCTCAGTTTTCTCATCACTAAAACCAGAGTACTATCTACCTCCTGTACCTCTTTGACTGAATGTAGGTGTGAGGTGCTTACGCTCGGAACCTGTCCTCTTCAAATTACATGCGGCAAGACACAAGGATCTTGACAAGCAAGCCTGCCTAAAAATCCTCCCCTCACCTCCTCAGCTTTTCTCCCTTTCAACTCTCATCATAAATATGACTCCTCTGAGTAAACTAAACGAATGTTCTCTCCCAGAAGCTCCTGTTAAAACATTACTGCGTTAATCCAGAAAGGATAACTGGTTAACATATTGGTACGCTGTCAGGTAGTAATAAAGTCCTCTGGATGGAAGGATTGGTAGGGACGAAGGAATCAGCAGGAGGGGTCTGTAAGGCAAAAGGCAAAGGGTATAGTGAATGATACCCAAAGGCAGCAACCAAGATCCTTTTCACATCCTTCCTGACTGCACTATTCATCGGCGCCACCTATGACATGACACTGAGCTAGAGAAGTTGAGTGAGGAAGGAAGAAGAGGGAATGATTAGGAAATGACAATCCCCAGAGCAGGACGGCCTGGGGAAATTCTGGCCTGGCACAGCACACCCAGGGCGTACGTGCTGGATACAAGGGCTCATTGGTCACTTTTTCATAAGGTCAGTTTCGTGCGGGCTCTAAGACTTCTCAAAAAAAAAAAAAAATCCTATTCTAATTTAGGGCAGGTTCTTTTCTTCCTATTTGGAAGGATTCACCAGTTAGTAACATGGAACTGGCCAGATTCCAAGGCTATAGAATATAACTGCTGAGAACTGGGGCTCTAAAGACTGCAAGATTGGGGTTTCAAACATGGCTGCCATTTCCTAGCTGTGAGATCTTAGGTAAGTGAATTAACTTCTTCAAGCCTCAGTGTCCTCACATGAAAAGTACGTATGTGATCTAGGACCACTGGTAGAAAAACAATGAGCTACTGAAAGTAAAGAGCTTAGCACTGTGTTAACATCACTAAGATTAGCTATCTTTATTATTCTTAGCATCGCTAGTTTAAAGCATTGTGTATTTTCTATGTGAACAATTAATAAGCTGGGCCCAGAATTCCACCGGTACCCGCTCATTTCACTGAAGTTGCTTGTATCAAAATTAGGCCAAATCCCTTAATTTAGTCTGAAGGTTAAACCAGCTGAAATGAATCAGAGATGCAAAAGGCAAAGAGTTTTCTGGGGCATCCATTCCAAAGCATCCGTATCCCAGTGGAAGAAGGTACAAGTTCCAAAGGATGAATTACATCATCAAGAATCAAGGGATTTGTGACGGGAAATGCTCAAGTGGCTTGGAATACAATACATTATTCCTGTAACAGATTAATATTGATTCCAGCCTTTGCCTAAGCTAATTTAAAAAACAACAACTGTATGCAGTCTTCTGAGCTAACTGGGTGGTCAAAATAAGGAATTTAGGTGTGTATAAAAAGTTAAGGGGGCGAATTAGGATAGTAGGTAATTCTTGATGTGGAATATATGCATGCAGGGAATCAGAAGTTCACAGAAAACCATGTGAAATACTTAGTTATTTGGCAGAAAGTTATACATATAAGTGTAAAGTATCATCATCGTCATCCAAAACAGCCTACAGTTTTCAGTGATTATCACTTGATCTCTACTGGGCATTTCTAAGGGGTCTGAAAATGAGGACTGCAATAAGTCGGATGTTTTCTTTTCAAACATGATCATCATACTGTACACTTGATACTTATGCTGTGAGCTCAGATCTTCCCTTTCCCTAGTATAATTTTCATCTAAGCATTCCTTAGATACTTAGATCATTCTTAATGGAGATTGTGCATTATACCCTCTGTGGACACATGGAAATCTGGCTAATTGGACTGACTTGATTACAATAGTCGGTGAATTCTCCCATTTCCTTCCACTGCAATAAATGCTGAAGATATTTTTACCACCGATTATGTAAATATTTCAGATTGCAATCATTTTCTAAAACAGTGGTTACAGGCAAAAGTTCTTTTATCATTCTGCTCACCAAACAATTCCTACACTTTCAAAATATGTTTCTTTTCTTGTTAGTATAAAAACTGGGTGTCCTAGTAAAGTCTGAAACAAACCCATAGCATGAATAGCTATCACTAAATCCTACAGCAATTGCAATTGAACACTAGCTTTGTGATAAAGCAGTCTCCAGCCCCAGTGAGTGCATCAGGATGGCACAACTTTTAACAAAGGATGCACAAGCTGATGGAATGTCTACTCCCCAAATCCAAATATCTGAAAATTAGCAAATACACTTTTATTTTGAAAGCATCTTGTTTGCTGTTAAATGTTGTATCCCAGATATACTTTTTAAATTATTTCTTTTCTTGGTCAAAATAAGGTGTCTCACCAATAATGAAGTTAGTACTGTCTCTTTAAATGCTAGGATGAGTACCTAATTCCAGAGGTTACTATGCCCATATATTATACCTGTCAAAATTCTTTAAACTCTAATGAGTCAGCTTGCTGAAAATACGCTCCACGCTTCCATTTGAAAGTATAAAGCTAAGTGCTGAGCTGGGAAAAGTTTACACTCAGTCCCAGCGTAAATCAGCGCACAGAGGAAGTAGAAAAGCACTTCAGCTAGCTGTTGCAGACACAAATACGCGCCCGACCGACCGCTACTGCGCATGATCCACTCTTTTGATGAATGTTCCTACCCCTAACCCGAAAACGTCGGGAGTGTGTGCGCGGGGGCGGGGGAGTGGGCGGGGGAGGGGGCGGGGGAGGAATAAAAAAAAAAAAAAGGAAGATGATGTGTACGTTTGAAAGATCAGCCATTTCCTCTCAGTACACACAAAAACGCCTCTCATTCCTAGAGAGATTTCTTATCAAGGAAAATAAAAGTGCCTCTTTGAGAGCTAGCTCCTGAATGAGAGTGGACTCTGGGAGAGACAGTTTCCTCTCCTGTCCTCTCTAGACCCCAGTGAAATCTCCTCTTTGCTACGAGGTGGTGCTGGTTACTCTTTGAGGGGCACAGTCCAGACACAGAGATCTGAAATTTCAAAAATGCGATAAAGCCCCAGCCGGTCAGCCCTAGGAGGCGAACAGCTGCCGGGTGACCGCTGATGAAGTGGCTTCTTCAGGAGGTGGGCAGATTGATTCCAGCTGCTGAGAGCGGGGCAGGGCAGCGGCCGAGGAATGCGCAGCTCAGCTGAGGCAAGACACAGCAGCTTCCCAACCAAGGGCAAGGCCAAATGTTAGCTCTGATTGCAGTCTTGGCCTGAGAGAAGTAAGAATGCCATTGTTGCATTTGATAGGGACTTCCAAGGCAGCCTGGGCCAAAAGGTGCTATGTGCACGGTGTCATTTTTATACGTGGAGCGTCGCTCAGGAAATCTGAAAGCTGTCCCTCAAGACGTTGGTTCAGAGTGGGCCTGCGGTTCCCAAGGTGAATCCTTTCTGCCTGATTCCTGTTTTTCTCCCTCAACCCACTCCCAGCTCCTGGCCCTTTTCTAACACCTCTCAACCCCTACCCAGACTCCTTTGCTCCCCTCTCCCCCACTCCTACATGCAAACACTGTAATCAGTACACAACTGAAACAGACAAGGAAGGGGTGCAGCGGAGGAGTGGGGGACATCCAGAGCCCTGCAACTGGCCTGGATGGAGACATACAAGAGGACATGCTCTTTAGAAGTACTGGCCTCAAAGTCAGAGAGCTCAGGGGGAAGGACTAATGTAGGGGTCCCCTGAGGGCCCCAAACTCAGACGCCAAGTGATCTAACAACAGGGAAGGGGTAAGAGGTAGGTGGGCATGAAGGCACGCCTAATGGAATATTCAATATCCTGAGAAATGCACTTTCGGCCGTGCACTTCCAGAGACTAAAAGCCAGTAATGGGCTCTGGAGTCTGCACTTCCTCTCCCTAATGTCCAGAGGCGCTTTAATGCTGCAGCCAATCGATCAGGCTTCTCCGGTGAAGGCGGCCAGTGGAGAGCAAAAGCTTCCTACTTGTGGCCAAAATCGCCCGGCCTCCTCTGCACACCACGAAAGAGCGACAACAACTTTGAACTGTCAGGACTTGGCTCTCAACGTGCTGGGAGAAGGAAAGGAAGGAGCCTGGAGGCGTCCAGAGAAATAGCTCCCCTCCCTCTTAATCCCAGCTTTTCCAGGGAGACTCAGAAGGAAGACAAACAAGGAGGCGGCATTATCCACCCTGAGATACGGCTGACCAGAAGCCCCAAACCTGCTTCAGGTGCAAGGTTACCGAACCGCCTCCAAGCCCTGGGCAGCCCAAGATGTGGCGCTTCTGGAAGGGACACAAACTGAGCAAAAGAACATCCAGAAAGTGGGGTTTCTTTACAATCTTCTGCTGACATCAATTGCTGCCTGGAAAGTGACCCTCAGAGGCTGATTCCTGCCGCGGAGACGCATCCCAGTCCCGCCTCCCTCCCCCCACCCCCTCAGCGCCTTCCCAGCAGGGCTTGGGCTCCGGGCAAGTTCAGTCCCTAAATTGAACCCAACCCTGTCCAGCCTCCCGTCGCCGCTCCCAAATGGCTCCAGCGGCGCACTGAGCATGCCCTGTGGCCTGGGTTTGGGGGTCACCTCCGGGAAACTTTCCGGGCCCCGGGATGGGCCGGGTTCTGTCCCCCGCGGGCGCCCCCCCCCCCAGGGGTGTGCGAAGGAAAGACCGCGCAACTGCAGCCGCGTGCGGAGCGGCCAAGTTAGCGAGCGCGACAAAACTTTCCACGCTCCTTCTTCCCACCCCACCTCACCCCACCACAGGGGCGCGTCTCCCCGAGGAGCTCGCCTTTCCCAGCCCGGCGGAGACAAGCACAGCACGTGATGGGCAGAAATAAAAATAAACACTTCCCATTCCCGGCCCGCGAGGGCCAGCCCCCACTCGGCGCGCTGCGGAGAACTAAGGGCACCCTGCGTCGAGCAGCCCCCGAGCCGCCGCGGCCCGGAGCCCCCAGCCCCCCAAGCCGCCGCCAGGACGGCCACCCGGCCCGCCCGCCGCGAGGGGTGGTCCCGCTCCGGCCCTCCGCGCCAAGCCCCGGCGCCTACCTTTCAGATTTGGTGAACTTCCGGAATGCCTGTCGGAGGTCGTGGAAGGACCTGTACGTCTGCGGCTCGGCCGAGATGCCCTGTGCCCGAGTGGTCCGGGGGCCGATGTGGGTCGAGGGCACGGGCAGCACCGACTGGCACTTATGGAGCTTCCTCTTCAGCTCCTGGATTTCTTCCTCCTTCTCTGACAGCCGCTTCTCCAGCTCTTTGATCCTCTCTTCCTTGAGCATGAGAATCTTGGCAAAGTCTTCCTCTAGCTCGCTCATGTTTTCCCTGAGCCCCTCCGCGAAACTTTGTCTCGGGCGGCGGCGGCGGCGGCGGCTGGGACGACAGCCGGGCGAGGCGAGCGCGGAGTGAGCGAGTGAACGGGCGCTAAGTACTCGAGCGCAGCGGTGCTGCTCCTAGTGCGGCGCGAGAAGCCGCTTTCTTCGAGCCGCTTCTGCTGAAGGGACTAAAAGCACCGAGGGGAGGATGAGAAGTCTAAAAGCGAAGGAGAGGAGAGGCAGAGTGCTAATCGCCCGTCTCTCCGGGGAATAGGTGATTATCTTTCATTGAGAAACCAATTAGAGCTGCCCTTCCTCCCCTGAGACCCCCTCCCCCGTCCCCCTTTCCCAATCACTTCGTGAGAACACGGCGCGCGCGCCACCCCACCGAGAGCCTGCTTTCTAGCTGGGAGGGTTAGACCAGTGAGCCTGGTCTCACCTCATCACATAATAATCACTCTTGCACGCTGTATGGTGCCAAAGGAAAGGGGTGGGGTGGAGGTGGAGGGGAGAGCTTTATGCCACTTGATCCTTGAAATAGCAACAATTACCATGTGATCTGGCAGATGACGCAGCGCTTGTAACTGGAGCCTAAAGACTTTGTGGTGTGTGTACGTGCGTTTGTGTGTGTGTGTGTGTGTGTGTGTGTGTGTGACATTTCATAAATATTAAACTGCCTTTAGACGATAACCTGCGTGAATTCATCTTTGTTTTCACCTTTTACTTCTGCTCTGGATGATAAGGGGGGGTGTGTGTGTTTCTAACTGGGAAGGTCTGTGGTTGTGACCCCGAGTAATAAGAATGACAGAGCACTCGCAGTTCCAGGTGTTTTCAGCATAAAATTTTAGTGGAAATAGTAAACTAAACTTGTTGGTGGGTAAGTTGGATGAATTACTCATAGGGTAATGAGCCAATGTTTACCGAAAAGAAAAAAAGGTCCATGCATCCATCGTAAACTTCTTAGAGTTTGGATTCTATTTCATCTGCTACAGTTAAAATTTGTATATTGAGCATCCAAATTATATTACCATACCATCTTATATGGTTGCGAATTGAGGGCTACCAGTGCTAAGCTGCTGGCTCACCCTACCAGCTCCTGTTTTAGGGAAAAATAGCTTCTGTTATCTGTATTTCTCCCTCACCTGTGCATCCAACACCACACTCTCTGCTAAAGGGATTTTTATACTCATTTGAACCCGGAGTATTTGCTATTTCCTACACTCTATTTTTTGTATATGTATATGTCACAGGGAGCATTTTTTATAACATAAATCACAGTTGAAGAGTTTGCCTGGGTAGGTGGGAGGAGCATTTCCTCAGGTAATGATCCACAAATTAACATGGCTTTTTTAAAGGAAAAAAAATGGATACAAACTAAGATACCAAAGGTTTCTGTAGAAATAGTAATTTTCCTTAAAAAGAAAGATCAATGTACAATCCACTGGCTACTTATTAAAAACAAATCTTTCTACCTTGTCTGAAACACCTCAGTAAAGGAAAAAGCAGGCATATACTTTCATTTATAAATAAACCCTGAAATATATTTTACTCTGAAGATGTCTTTATTATTTACTGTTAGTTCTACTCATCTGATTATTTTAAATTAAAAACATTTTAAGCCACATCTGAATTTTTAATCACACCAGATGCTCAAGACTGGCTTCATCTACTCATATTTGAGAAGGAGTTCTCTGTCTTGTTGATACTTACTATTCTATTGCTTCTATCTATAAACAATTGGCTATAATCCTTTTAGAAACACTCAAAATAATTGGCATTTAAAAATACATTAGAAAAAAATTTTATCACCTTCAAATATCTAGGCATAGGTTCAATTTTATTTATGGGAGATATAGTTTTTAAATGATTCTTAAATGGGCAGGTTATTTTCAAGTCTTATACTAATCTTAAATGCAGATATTCAGATGTTTATCTTGCTTATTAAAAAAAGAAACCTTTAGACCAATATTTTACACACATCTCAAAACCCTAAATTCACCCCTATCTTCCAAAATTAATCTTATTTTTTTTAATAAATCAGCTTTAACTTAGGTAATGTTGACACCCGGTGACCTTAAATCGTGTGCATTGGCTTAGGAAATACTTAGAGCACAGGAACGCTTGAGAAAATACAGACTGGTAGAAGAGTATACACTGATTTATTAAAAATCATAGCATTTTAAATCTGTAAGCAACTTTGAAGATGATCTAACCCATATTATAAAGGAGGAAAATGAAATCTTGAAAGGTGAAGTCCCAGATCACCCAAGGGCACAAGTTTGAAGCCAGGATTCCCCAGGCCATGCTGCTCCTAGCTTGAAGCCTGAAAATCTAGAAATTCTATGATTCTGAGACTCTAGTGTTCAAAGATGTGACTTTACCCTTTGTTCTTTGCTTTTAAATCTGTAGCAGAAAGTTTCAACTGTCAAAGCAAAAAGTGTTAATGAAACTTTAGATTTTTTTTTTTTCTTAAAGGAGAAGGTCGCCATCTAGTGCCCTTGGAGATATTTGCTAAATAAATATCTTAATCACAGGGAAGTGAGGTTAGGTCCTTGAATACCTGTGCGAGAGTTTTCATGTTCCATGTTTGAACGAAATAAAGAAAATATACAGAATTTTGTGTCAGAATAAAACACTTTTTAAAATGACAAATTTAAAAATCTTTTAGCTACTGGATAATGACAGTGCCGGTACATATCCATTGAGTGTTTAATATGCACCAGCGCAGGGCTAAACCCTTTATGTGACTAGATGGTTTTATCCCCAAGATGACTCTGTAAGGTAGGTACTATTATTTATTCTCATTTTATAGATGGAGAAACTTAGCCAGATTAATTTGCCCATGGCCACAGTGTCCAGATTTGACCCAAGCTGTCTTAATCCCCATGCATACTGCTTCTACCTGAAATACATTAAAATGTCCACTTCTCTATGAGCCCAGTGACAAGCAAAACTAGAAGTTCTTTATTGATGAGAACATACTAAATTTAAAATCCCATATAAGCTCAGATAAGTATCTAAGACTCTGGCTTCTCAGCAACCAATCTCTTTACCAAAGTTGTTTTCCTTATGATACTTTGGGATCTACTATACATTTCATATACAGTTTCAAAAGTACATGTACCTTCACATGTTATGATGGCGCTTTGCCTCTCCACCTCCACCCCGCTAATAAGGAACACTTTCTAAAGAACTTGAAGCCGTATGGATGTGAGTAGCTCATAGGGAATTCCTGTCCTTTAATCCAGGTCAGTGTCACATGGGGCAATGGGAAGACAGTATCTATATATTTTTAAAAAGTCAATAATAATAATAAAACAGACTAATAGTCTGCTTTTTATTATCACTATATGCCAGGAGTTCTCACCAATGTCTGTGATAAAATACTCCTCCCCCCACCCCCAAAGAATATTGTTGGTCTAAGTTCAAGCAATTGCTGCATTTATTGTTGACTGGGTGGACCACTCCCATTGCCCCACCCCTGGAACAACACTGACCTTGTTGCATGTTACAAGGATCCAGAGTGAAGAAAATAGTCATGTGCAGATGGTTTGAGTGAGGTCCCACGGATGGCAGTAGAGGAGTGCAGAGAAAGTTTTGGGGAAATGAAAATATAGACAAGGGTCTAAGTTTTGGGGAATGGGTGAGATGAGGGGAATTTAAACCATCTATTTTCAATACCTTACATCCAAACACTGCTCTTGGCTACAAAGATGATAGTATTTGTGGGAAATTGCACGCAATACATTTTCCATCAAGGGATGCAATTAGTAAACTATGAGTACTGGACTGGATCCAAAAACTATATTTATTTCTCAGCTCTGTCACTTCCCAAGCTGTGTGCTCTCAGGCAAATCCCTAAACTTATCTGGGATTCACTTTCCTCATTTGTAAAATGGGGAATGGGAGTCACCCTGGGTCCATTTCACCTTTCTATCTTTAAAGAGTCTATGGAATTCTGCTCTCCCTATGACTTACATTTTGAAATTATCAGTCTGTTTTTATAGACAACATCCATTTGTGCACTTCAGCTGAGTTTAAAGCTGAAAAGAAAGATTTATGATGGAGTCTGGTTGGTCCTATAAAGATTACAGTGACTTTGTGATTAACAGAAACTTGGAGCATTTTCAGTTAATTCTACATCATACTTGATGTGGCTTCAACACTGTCACCTAAATCATTCTGGTGACCATAAAGTGTGGTCACACCTTAGGCGAGATAAAAGCTTGAAGTCTTGAAATACAACCACATCTATGTTAACCACCACACAGGACATGAAAATAGCAAATGAAGTGTTGCCTCAGTTAAACTTCAAAACTGGTTTCAATGTATTGAATTTACTTAATGTAGCATAGATTATGTTTTCTTGTAAAACATGTTCCTACAGAAAAGCATGCATAAATGTTTTTCACCATGTGGCCCTATTGGTGTAAATGGAGTTCTTTTTCATGCTGCATGCAATAGGAAAACCATTGCCTTTTACAATTTTCTGTGGTAGCTGTCTAAAGGTTTGAAAAAAATTTTTTCCTAGGAATTCTGAAAATAAAACTAAGAGATTATGGTACGTAAATATTGTAGAAATCAAGTTCTGCCATATATTAAGAACCTTGAACCTGAAACATGGAGGTACACGTGCTATGGAACTTCAGGCAATTAATTTCATCCCCCTGAGACTCAGTTTTCCCAACTATAAATTGGACTTAAGGACATTCAATTCTCACATCTGCATCTTTAAGGCTCAAATGCAGTGAGATGAAAACAAGATGTTGTTATCATTTAAATGTGACCCTACATAAATAATATAAATAAAATGGTAAGGGATCCTCTGCTTTGATTCTTGGTGGAGAAAGTAGCCCATCAGGGGACTGAACAGACTGGTGTGGTGGTGATGATGCTGGTAATATTTATACTACATTCAGCCTACTCGTTACTTGTGTAGGCAGGATTCAAAGACAGCCCCCAAGCTTCTCACCGCTTGGTGATATGTACCTTCCCCCAGTTATTCAAACACTAATCAAGGTGCTGCTGTGAAGGCACTTTGCAAAAGTAACTAAAGTATCTTAAAGTTGGCTTTAATATAAGATCTACTGGGTGGGTCTGACCTAATCAGGCGAACCTTTAAAAGGGACTGGGCTTTTCCTGGAGACTGGGATTCTCAGTATGAGAGGGACTTGACTCGGGGGAGATTCTCCACTGCTGCCTTTAAAGCAGAAGGGGCCATGTGACAAGGAATGCAGGTGGAACCTAGGTGATGAGAATAACTGCTGACAGATGGCCAGCAAGGGAATGGGGACCTCAGTCCTACAACAGAAGGGAACTGACCCCTATCACAACCACTAGAGTGAGGAAGAGGACCCTGTACGCCAGATGAGAGTACAGCATGGCTGACACCTTGATCTCACCTTGATCAGAGGACCCAGTCATGCTATGCCCAGACTTCTCACCTCCACAACTGTGAGATAAAAAGCAAGTGTAGCTTTAAGTCTCTAAGTTTGCAGTAATTGGTTAGACAACAAGATAAAACTAATGAATTACTCAGCTACCACTTTAAAATGACCATTAAAAATGCCAGAAATGTTTTACCACTCTCAGAAAGCCTGACTTTACAAGAGTCATTTTTAGTGAAGCTACTTTAGTACATTTCAAATCGGTACTTGGGGACATCAAAAGTTGTTATAAATTATAAATTGCTTAAAGCACACTGATGACAACACAGATAGCCTTCTGAGTATGACAAACTCTCTTCCATAAAAGATATTCATGTTTAAAAGTTGTGTCTTATTATGACTGAAGTGTAAATCCTTCCAACCATAGGTTCTAGAAGGGATTGGAACCACTCACTAGTTTAAACTTTTATGGGGTAGAAATGCTACCATAGTTTACCTTGGGTAGTGAACTTGCTCTGTGACCTTGGGCAAATTATTTCATCTGCTGAGCCTTATAGTTTTCTCATCTGTAAAATAGTAATAACTCTTGTACAGCAGTATGTGTTTTTATAATATGTTCAGCTCTGGAAATACATTTAAATATCTTGGATTCTTATTAATTGGATATTTCCATAGCCATTCATGGAAATTAAGTGCCCCCACATCATATTGCCTTTCAGGTTCCGGTTCTAATCAAATATTTGAGAAGAGGGGCTGGGAAAGAATACAAGTCCTTTGAGTCTATCTTTTTATTTGATTTGACTTGATGTTTTGGTTTGATTTTTTTACTGAGGTATAGTTGATTTATAATGTTGTGTTAGTTTCAAGTGTATAGCACAGTGGTTCAGTTATATATATACATACATATATTCTTTTAAAGAATCTTTTCCATTATAGGTTATTACAAGATATTGAATATAGTTCCCTGTGCTATACAGTAGGTCTTTGTTGGTTTGATTTTTAAAGTGAGAGACACTGGACTCATCTACATGGAACTTCTTTTTATAAACTGTTATAAAATTTAGAAAACAGATGTACATGATACAGAATTCAAAAAACAAAGGATATGCAATGAAAGGTAGGTCTCCTTCTCATCCCTGTTCCCCAGCTACACAGACCCCCTTTTATGGAGGCAGCCACTCACTGTTACCATTTATTTGTGCATGCCTCATTAAATAGCATATTCATATAAAAGCATAATTGTATATAAATACATATTTTTATACAACTTTGACACAAAAGATTTAATATCTGGTTTGTATGTTAGCCTATTGCCTAACTTAGCGCTGTCATTTCCTGACTTTCAGAACCGTTAGTCCAATGCAATATGACACAGCAGTCCCATTTTGTGATAAAATGCTCAGTAACAAGGGACAAAGACGAGAGTATGCCCTTTCTTCACACAGATGCTATAGGATTATAGTTCTTCTTACCTTAAAAAAATGGCATTTGGTGTCTTATTAAATATTTTTAATAACAACTCAGAACGTTCTGATATTTTAAAACAACAAGCTAAATATTATTACATATGTATGTTTTTTAAGAATATGATAAAATCACCTCTGGTCTTAATTCTCACCACCTGCTTTTTATTGATGGAGACATTCATCTGTGCTTAACTCAGGTTATTTCAAATTAACAGTCCCCATGTAAAAAAGCTAACAAACCATTACCAGGCATAAGGAACCCTGTATTTTGACAATCACTCAAACTGTTATAACTATCATTATTTTTCTTGGTCTCTAATCAAAACTGCATAGTTAGTTCAATAGTTCATTTACTATTTCTGATGCAAACGGGACACATTTATTTGGAAATTATTTTCTCAAAATGTCTAGTCATTTATTATAAAAATATATTATAACTTGTTTTTATAAAAAAAAGAGTTCCACTGAACCTACAGTATTCCAGGAGATATTAAAACTCCCATATTTACAGGTAACGTCCCCAAGTGCCGTGTTGATGATATTTTCCCCATCTGTGTTATATAGGGCTCCATTTCGGCAGCCTTAATAAGAGTGAGAAGGTGGTAGAAACACTCAAAACTGTCCCATAATAATCTTAAATACTGCATTAGTTACAATGAAGAATCTTTTTTTGTGTGTTGAAAAACACTTTGTCTCAGCAGAATTCTCCCCTTCCCACAGCATCCCTTCCAGCCACCCACAATTTGCAGAGAGGTGGCAGAAAGACAGAAGGTACTGAACTACGAAGACACAGTACCATGCCACCTTTCATTCAAGACTTCATCTAATAAAGGGAGATCACTTTACAATGCTCGGGCAAGCAGACATCACTCAGACTGTGGCTAAAATCATCAGCAAGAAACTCTGCCAGGAATACTTTGGGTAACATGAGGTGGTGCTGGAAGAGAGAGAGAGAGAGAGAGAGAGAGAGAGAGAGAGAGAGAGAGAGAGAGAGAGAGAGAGAGAGAGTGTGTGTGTGTGTGTGTGTGTGTGTGTGTGTTTCAGTCATTGTACTTTTCTTCTAAATCATTTTTCTAGCTTGGATATGTCAGTAAAAACAAACTCTTCCTTTAAAAATGTCTCCATTCAAAATATTTGGATATTTTAATGTTAAGAGCATAAGTGGAGTAACGTTAAGAACAGATGGGAAATGCCACAAGTTGCTGGGGATTAGATGCTAGCGCACTGTTATTAATCAGGAGCGACAACTTCCTCTCCTCCATAGCTAAACAAACTGATTTACCTTTTGCGTAAATGTCAAATTAGCATTCTAGGAAAGATGCTGGAGCAGGGCCATTTATGTCAGGAATCTTTTTATTAAGAAAGATATCATAAATCTGGCATTCTTCCTTTGAATGGGAAACTAAAAATAAATGTTTGTATTACCCGATCAAATGCACTTGGTTTCATTTATTCAACAAATATGTTTTGCTCACTTTCTACAGATCCCAGGCATGCCCCTAGACACTAAGGATAAACAGAGACAAGTTAGAGCATCTGCCCTAAAAAAAAAAAAAATGATACAAATGAACTTATTTACAAAACAGAAACAGACTCACAGATCTGGAAATCAAATTTATGGTTACCAAAGGGGATACGTGGGGGGAAGTGATAAATTAGGAGACTGGGATTAACATATACACACTACTATATATAAAATAGATAACCAATAAGGACCTACTGTATAGCACAGGAAATTCTACTCAATATTCTGTAATAACCTAGATTGGAAAAAAATCTGAAAAAAATTGAGATATATATATATATGATATATATATGACTGCTTCACCCTACTGTACACCTGAAACTAACACAACGTTGTAAATCAACTATACCCCAATAAAAAAGTGAAAAAAAAAACAAGAAGCTTATGATAGTGTAGGAGGAGCAGCTTAGGGGGAGGGATAATAGATACGGAAATGACTAACTTTAAAGCAAAAGTGAAAAAACTAAAAGGTTATCATAGTACAGAGGAAGGGGAAGGAAAAGTAATAAGCCATGTGTGTGTGTGAGACAGACAGAGACAGAGAGAGAGAGACACCTACAGAAAGCTTAAATCACCAAATAACCAATTGACATAAGCCCACTTGGTTGAAACCAAAGGATTAGTTTGCCAAATTAATGCACTAGTTGAATTTCTGTAACTTACAGTTGACGAAAAACTTTTATTAAGGAAGAGCCTTTTTGAATATATGTATAATCCCTTAGAATGGATTCTTCTATGAACATGTCCTGGAAACCACAGGTAATTTTTTGGTCAGGGGAATCTCAAAGTGGGGGGCAGCAGCTGGCATGCGAGGAACAAAGCCACATGCTTGTCAGAAAGTACACCTGGAGTACCTTTCCCACGAAAGTGAAATTTATCCTAGGAGGCATCAAGGATTTCATAAAACGCCATAACCAGGGAAATTTTACAGTAAGTAACATATGGAAGATTCCAAAGTGACATTTGGAAATAGCAAAATACCTGTCGCACCTATGAAATGATACTATAGTCTCTTCACTGGGTTTCCTGTTTCATCTAAAATTAGCCTCCTTTTATCCTTCTTCTATAAAGACTGCTCTTTCCTTGTGAGTGCGAAAATCTATTCACCAGGAAAATCAGGTTAAAATAATTAGATAGCTTAAAGAAACAGAGTATCCTGACAGAGCTAACCTTGGAAATTCAAATACATTTATTTGTTTAATAGAAAAACATACCATACATTTGTATTATCATTATTCCATTTCTTAGAGAACAAAGAGATCCATTTTTAGTTTAAAAGATTAACTCATTTTTCCAATAAAGACAAAAGTAATAGTTTAAACACTTGTAATAGAGAATGCTCATTAGTATATAGCATGGGATAAGCAGCTTTTCAATTGCTATTACTGATGAGTTACTGTATGAAAGAGATTACAGGCAAACTGGAGAATATGGGCATAAAAAATTATAAACCACTGTATCAATAAGAGTAATTTTTAATAGTAAAAACAGATTATTCTATACTTAGAAAACTAAGAGTAGTATGATTAATCAAAATTGCATTTACATATTATAATATATCACCCCAGATAGATTTATCTCTAAATTCAACGCAATTCCAACAATAGTTTTAAAAATAGAACTTGATGAATTGATTTTAAAATTCATACAAAACAGATGTTGCAGAAAAATAAAGATATTTGAAAAGCAACAAAAATAATGGTCAAGAGTGGCCCCCACTTGCTGCAACTAGAGAAAGCCCTCACACGGAAATGAAGACCCAACACAGCCAAAAAAAATAATAATTAATTTTAAAAAACGTATAGGTGTAATTACATGTTGTCTCGGAGCTGCTTCAAGATAATACGGAATGGAGTGAAACAGGTGGGGGTATAGATAAAACATGACAGCCATCAATCAGTTGGTAAATATTAAAGCTGGATGAGTTCATGGATATACAAGGAACACTTACAGTATTTTGCATACTTTTGTATTTGTTTAAAATTTGTGATAATTGTTTAAAAACAAGACGACACTGTAGAAAACAGTACGGCAGTTTCTCAAAGGTTAAGCGTAGAGCTACCGTATGATACAACAACTCTGCTACTACCAACACTGCACATCTAACAGAACTGAAAGCAGGGATTTGGACAAATATTTGTACACCAATGATCATAGCAGCATGACTCACAATAGCTACAAGGTGGAAACAACCCAAGAGTCAATCAACCGATGAATAACAAAATATGGTATATACACACAGTGGGATTTATTAAGCCAAAAAAGGAATGGCATTTTGTTACATGCTATAACATGGACGAACCTTGAAAACACTAGGTTTAGTGAAATAAGCCAGACATAGAAGGATAAATGTTGTAGATTCCACTTAAACGAGGTACCTAGAATAGGCAAATTCATAAAGACAGAAAATAGAGGTTACTAAGGGCTGGTGGGAGGGAAAATGGGGTTGTTACTGTTTGATGGTTACAGAGTTTTTGTTGAGGATGATGAAAAAGTTTTGGTTATAGACAGTGGTGATGGTTACACAACACTGACTGTATTTAATGCCACTGAACTGCATATTTATAAATGGTCAAAATAAATATGATTTATGTATATTTTACCACAATAAAAAAGAGAGGAATAAAAAAGTAAATAATAATAATAATGGTCTTGTCCTACTGCCTATCAAGTGTACTATAAAGCTATAGTAATTAAACTAATGTGATGAGCAATTTAAAAAATGAGCTAATAACAATGCATAGGGAGATGGCGGAAGAGTAAGATGCGGAGATCACCTTCCTCCCCACAGATACACCAGAAATACATCTACACGTGGAACAACTCCTACAGAACACCTACTGAACGCTGGCAGAAGACCTCAGACCTCCCAAAAGGCAAGAACCCCCCCCCCCCCCCACATACCTGGGTAGGGAAAAAGAAAAAAGAATAAACAGAGACAAAAGGATACGGACGGGACCTGCACCAGTGGGAGGGAGCTGTGAAGAAGGAAAGGTTCCCACACACTAGGAAGCCCCTTCGCGGGCAGAGACTGAAGGTGGCACAGGGAGAAAGCTTCGGAGCCGCGGAGGAGAGCACAGCAACAGGGGTGCGGGGGACAAAGCGGAGAGATTCCCGCACAGAGGATCAGGGCCGACCGGCACTCACCAGCCCGAGAGGCTTGTCTGCTCCCCCGCCGGGGCGGGCGGGTTTGGGAGCTGAGGCTCGGGCTTCGGTTGGAGCTCAGGGAGAGGAGGGGGGTTGGCGGCGTGAACACAGCCTGCAGGGGGTTAGTGCGCCACAGCTAGGCGGGAGGGAGTCCAGGGAAAATTCTGGACCTGCCAAAGAGGCAAGAGACTTTTTCTTACCTCTTTGTTTCCTGGTGCGCGAGGAGAGGGGATTAAGAGCGCCGCTTAAAGGAGCTCCAGAGACGGGCGCGAGCCGCGGCTATCAGCAAGGACCCCAGAGACGGGGATGAGACGCTAAGGCTGCTGCTGCCGCCACCAAGAAGCCTGTGTGGGAGCACAGGTCACTCTCCACACCTCCCTTCCGGGGAGCCTGTGCAGCCCGCCGCTGCCAGGGTCCCAGGATCCAGGGACAACTCCCGCGGGAGAACGCATGGCGCGCCTCAGGCTGGTGCAACGTCACGCGGCCTCTGCCGCCGCAGGCCCGCCCCGCCCTCCGTGCTCCTCCCTCCCCCACCAGCCTGAGTGAGCCAGAGCCCCTGAATCAGCGGCTCCTTTAACCCCGTCCTGTCTGAGCGAAGAACAGATGCCCTCCGGCGACCTACACGCACAGGCGGGGCCAAATCCAAAACTGAGCCCCTGGGAGCTGTGAGAACAAAGAAGAGAAAGGGAAATCTCTCCCAGCAGCCGCAGAAGCAGCGGATTAAAGCTCCACAATCAACTTGATGAACCCTGCATCTGTGGAATACATGAATAGACAACGAATCATCCCAAATTAAGGAGGTGGACTTTGAGAGCAAGATTTATGATTTTTTCCCCTTTTCCTTTTTTTGTGAGTGTGTATGTGTATGCTTCTGTGTGAGATTTTGTCTGTATAGCGTTGCTTCCACCATTTGTCTGAGGGTTCTATCCGTCCGTTTTTTATCTTAATAATTACTTTTTATTTTAATAACGTTATTTTATTTTACTTTATCTTTGTTCTTTCCTTCCCTCCTTTAGACAACGAGTCATCACAAATTGAGAAGGTGGACTTTGAGAGCAAGATTTATGATTTTTTCCCCTTTTCCTCTTTTTGTGAGTGTGTATGTGTATGCTTCTATGTGAGATTTTGTCTGTATATCTTTGCTTCCACCATTTGTCCTAGGGCTCTATCCGTCCGTTTTTTTTTTTCTCTTAATAATTATTTTTTATTTTAATAACTTTATTATATTTTATCTTACTTTATTTTATTTTACTTTATCTTCTTTCTTTCTTTTTTCCTTCCTTCCCTCCTTCCTTCCTCCCTCCCTCCTTTCTTTTTTTCCTTCTTTCCTTCTTTCTTTCCTTCTTTCTTCCTTCCTTCCTTCCTTCCCTCCTTTCTCTCTTTCTTCCTACTTCTATTAATTCTTTCTCTCTACTTTTTCTCCCTTTTATTCTGAGCCATGTGGATGAAAGGCTCTTGGTGCTGCAGCCAGGAGTCAGTGCTGTGCCTCTGAGGTGGGAGAGCCACCTTCAGGACACTGGTCAACAAGAGACCTCCCAGCTCCACATAATATCGAACGGTGAAAATCTCCCAGAGATCTCCATCTCAATTCCAGCACCCAGCTTCACTCAACGACCAGCAAGCTACAGTGCTGGAAACCCTATGCCAAACAACTAGCAAGACAGGAACACAACCTCACCCATTAGCAGAGAGGCTGCCTAAAATCATAATAAGTCCGCAGACACCCCAAAACACACCAACAGACGTGGACCTGCCCACCAGAGAGACAAGATCCAGCCTCATCCACCAGAACACAGGCACTAGTCCCCTCCACCAGGAAGCCTACACAACCCACTGAACCAACCTTAGCCACTGGGGACAGACATCAAAAACAACGGGAACTACGAGCCTGCAGTCTGCAAAAAGGAGACCCCAAACACAGTAAGATAAGCAAAATGAGAAGACAGAAAAACACACTGCAGATGAAGGAGCAAGATAAAAACCCACCAGACCTAACAAATAAAGAGGAAATAGGCAGTCTACCTGAAAAAGAATTCAGAATAATGATAGTAAAGATGATCCAAAGTCTTGGAAATAGAATAGACAAAATGCAAGAAACATTTAACAAGGACCTAGAAGAACTAAAGATGAAACAAACAATGATGAACAACACAATAAATGAAATGAAAATTACTCTAGATGGGATCAATAGCAGAATAACTGAGGCAGAAGAATGGATAAGTGATCTGGAAGATAAAACAGTGAAAATAACTACTGCAGAGAAGAATAAAGAAAAAAGAATGAAAAGAACTGAGGACAGTCTCAGAGATCTCTGGGACAACATTAAATGCACCAACTTTCAAATTATAGTGGTTCCAGAAGAAGAAGAGAAAAAGAAAGGGACTGAGAAAATATTTGAAAAGATTATAGTTGAAAATTTCCCTAATATGGGAAAGGAAATAGTTAATCAAGTCCAGGAAGCACAGAGAGTCCCATACAGGATAAATCCAAGGAGAAATACGCCAAGACACATATTAATCAAACTGTCAAAAATTAAATACAAAGAAAACATATTAAAAGCAGCAAGGGAAAAACAACAAATAACACACAAGGGAATCCCCATAAGGTTAACAGCTGATCTTTCAGCAGAAACTCTGCAAGCCAGAAGGGAGTGGCAGGACATATTTAAAGTGATGAAGGAGAAAAACCTGCAACCAAGATTACTCTACCCAGCAAGGATCTCATTCAGATTTGACAGAGAAATTAAAAGCTTTACAGACAAGCAAAAGCTGAGAGAGTTCAGCACCACCAAACCAGCTCTACAACAACTGCTAAAGGAACTTCTCTAGGCAAGAAACAAAAGAGAAGGCAAAGACCTACAATAATGAACCCAGAACAATTAAGAAAATGGGAATAGGAACATACATATCGATAATTACCATAAATGTAAATGTACTAAATGCTCCCACCAAAAGACACAGATTGGCTGAATGGATACAAAAACAAGATCCATATATTTGCTGTCTACAAGAGACCCACTTCAGACCTAGAGACACATACAGACTCAAAGTAAGGGGACAGAAAAAGATATTTCATGCAAATGGAAACCGAAAGAAAACTGGAGTAGCAATTCTCATATCAGACAAAATAGTCTTTAAAATAAAGACTATTAGAAGAGACAAAGAAGGACACTACATAATGATCAAGAGATCAATCCAAGAAGAAGATATAACAATTGTAAATATTTATGCACCCAACAGAGGAGCACCTCGTTACATAAGGCAAATACTAACAGCCATAAAAGGGGAAATCGACAGTAACACATTCATACTAGGGGACTTCAACACCCCACTTTCACCAATGCACAGATCATCCAAAATGAAAATAAATAAGGAAACACAAGCTTTAAATGATACATTAAACAAGATGGACTTAATTGATATTTATAGGACATTCCATCCCAAAACAACAGAATACACATTTTTCTCTAGTGCTCATGGAACATTCTCCAGGATAGATCATATCTTGGGTCACAAATCAAGCCTTGGTAAATTTAAGAAAATTGAAATTGTATCAAGTATCTTTTCCGACCACAATGCTATGAGACTAGATATCAGTTACAGGAAAAGATCTGTAAAAAATACAAACACATGGAGGCTAAACAATACACTACTTAATAACGAAGTGATCACTGAAGAAATCAGAGGAAATTAAAAAACACCTAGAAACAAATGACAATGGAGACACGATGACCCAAAATCTAAAGGATGCAGCAAAAGCAGTTCTAAGAGGGAAGTTTATAGCAATACAATCCTACCTTAAGAAACAGGAAACATCTTGAATAAACAACCTAACCTTGTACCTAAAGCAATTAGAGAAAGAAGAAAAAAAACCCCCAAAGTTAGCAGAAGAAAAGAAATCATAAAAATCAGATCAGAACGAAATGAAAAAGAAATGAAGGAAACGATAGCCAAGATCAATAAAACTAAAAGCTGGTTCTTTGAGAAGATAAACAAAATTGATAAACCATTAGCCAGACTCATCAAGAAAAAAAGGGAGAAGACTAAAACCAATAGGATTAGAAATGAAAAAGGAGAAGTAACAACTGACACTGCAGAAATACAAAAGATCATGAGAGATTACTACAAGCAACTCTATGCCAATAAAGTGGACAACCTGGAAGAAATGGACAAATTCTTAGAAAAGCACAACCTGCCAAGACTGAATCAGGAAGAAACAGAAAATATGAACAGACCAATCACAAGCACTGAAATTGAAACTGTGATTAAAAATCTTCCAACAAACAAAAGCCCAGGACCAGATGGCTTCACAGGCGAATTCTATCAAACATTTAGAGAAGAGATAACACCTATCCTTCTCAAAATCTTCCAAAATATAGCAGAGGGAGGAACACTCCCAAACTCATTCTACGAGGCCACCATCACCCTGATACCAAAACCAGACAAAGATGTCACAAAGAAAGATAACTACAGGCCAATATCACTGATGAACATAGATGCAAAAATCCTCAACAAAATACTAGCAAACAGAATCCAACAGCACATTAAACGGATCATACACCATGATCAAGTGGGGTTTATTCCAGGAATGCAAGGATTCTACAATATACGCAAATCAATCAACATCATACACCATATTAACAAATTGAAGGAGAAAAACCATATGATCATCTCAATAGATGCAGAGGAAGCTTTTGACAAAATTCAACACCCATTTATGATAAAAACCCTCCAGAAAGTAGGCATAGAGGGAACTTACCTCAACATAATAAAGGCCATATATCACAAACCCACAGCCAACATCGTCCTCAATGGTGAAAAACTTAATGCATTTCCACTAAGATCAGGAACAAGACAAGGTGCCCACTCTCACCACTATTAGTCAACATACTTTTGGAAGTTTTAGCCACAGCAATCAGAGAAGAAAAGGAAATAAAAGGAATCCAAATTGGAAAAGAAGAAGTGAAGTTTCACTGTTTGCAGATGACATGATACTATACATAGAGAATCCGAAAGATGCTACCAGAAAACTACTAGAGCTAATCAATGAATTTGGTAAAGTAGCAAGATACAAAAGTAATGCACAGAAATCTCTGGCATTCCTATACACTAATGATGAAAAATCTGAAAGTGAAATCAAGAAAACACTCCCATTTACCATTGCAACAAAAAGAATAAAATATCTAGGAATAAACCTACCTAAGGAGACAAAAGACCTGTATGCAGAAAATTATAAGACACTGATGAAAGAAATTAAAGATGATACAAATAGATGGACAGATATACCATGTTCTTGGATTGGAAGAATCAACACTGTGAAAATGACTCTACTACCCAAAGCAATCTACAGATTCAATGCAATCCCTATCAAACTACCAATGGTATTTTTCACAGAACTAGAACAAAAAATTTCACAATTTGTATGGAAACACAAAAGACCCCGAATAGCCAAAGCAATCTTGAGAACGAAAAACGGAGCTGGAGGAATCAGTCTCTCAGACTTCAGACTATACTACAAAGCTACAATAATCAAGACAGTATGGTACTGGCACAAAAACAGAAAGATAGATCAATGGAACAGGATAGAAAGACCAGAGATAAACCCACGCACATATGGTCACCTTTTCTTTGATAAAGGAGGCAGGAATGTACAGTGGAGAAAGGACAGCCTCTTCAATAAGTGATGCTGGGAAAACTGGATAGGTACATGTAAAAGTAGGAGATTAGATCACTCCCTAACACCATACACAAAAATAAGCTCAAAATGTATTAAAGACCTAAATATAAGGCCAGAAACTATCAAACTCTTAGAGGAAAACATAGGCAGGACACTCTATGATATCAATCACAGCAAGATCCTTTTTGACCCACATCCTAGAGAAAGGGAAATAAAAACAAAAATAAATAAATGGGACCTAATGAAACTTAAAAGCTTTTGCACAGCAAAGGAAACCCTAAACAAGACCAAAAAACAACCCTCAGAATGGGAGAAAATATTTGCAAATGAAGCAACTGACAAAGGATTAATCTCCAAAGTTTATAAGCAGCTCATGCAGCTTAATAACAAAAACACAAACAACCCATTCCAAAAATGGGCAGAAAACCTAAACAGACATTTCTCCAAAGAAGATATACAGACTGACAACAAACACATGAAAGAATGCTCAACATCCCTAATCATTAGAGAAATGCAAATCAAAACTACAATGAGATATCATCTCACACCAGTCAGAATGGCCATCATCAAAAAATCTAGAAACAATAAATGCTGGAGAGGGTGTGGAGAAAAGGGAACCCTCTTGCACTGTTGGTGGGAATGTAAATTGATACAGCCACTGTGGAGAATAGTATGGAGGTTCCTTAAAAAACTACAAATAGAACTACCATATGACCCAGCAATCCCACTACTGGGCAAATACCCTGAGAAAACCATAATTCAAAAAGAGTCATGTACCAAAATGTTCATTGCAGCTCTATTTACAATAGCCCGGAGATGGAAACAACCTAAGGGTCCATCATCGGATGAATGGATAAAGAAGATGTGGCACATATATACAATGGAATATTACTAAGCCAAAGAAAGAAACCAAATTGAGCTATTTGTAATGAGGTGGATAAACCTAGAGTCTGTCATACAGAGTGAAGTAAGTCAGAAAGAGAGAAACAAATACCAGATGCTAACACATATATATGGAATTTAAGAAAAAAAAAATGTCATGAGGAACCTAGGGGTAAGACAGGAATAAAGACACAGACCTACTAAGAATGGACTTGAGGATATGAGGAGGGGGCAGGGTAAGCTGTGACAAAGCACGAGAGAGGCATGGACATATATACACTACCAAACGTAAGGTAGATAGCTAGTGGGAAGCAGCCACATAGCACAGGGAGATCAGCTCATTGCTTTGTGACCACCTAGAGGGGTGGGATAGGGAGGGTGGGAGGGAGGGAGATGCAAGAGGGAAGAGATATGGGAACATATGTATATATATACGTGATTAATTTTGTTGTAAAGCAGAAACTAACACACCATTGTAATGCAATTATACTCCAATAAAGATGTTAAAAAAAAAAACAATGCATAGCTTACAAACAGATTCATATCTATAGGGAAGTACTGTTTATTATAGAAGTAGCATTTCAAATTACTGGAGAAAGAACTCACGTTAACAGATTAGGAGAAAATATTTATGTAACATATATTTTGAATATATTATGTACCTGATTATTCAAATTTATGTTATTTATATAAACAATGTTTTCTCACTTTCTTCATACAGTAAAATAGACATAATGTAAAAGTTACCACTTTAACCATTTTTAAGCTTATAGCTCAGTGGAATTAAGTACACTCACACTGTTGTATGACCATCTCCACCATCTGTCTCCAGCACTTTTTCATTTTCCCAAACCGAAACTCTGTACCCATTAAACAATAACTCCCCATCTCTTCTCCCTAGCCCTTGGTATAACCACCATTCTGCCTTCCATTTCTATTAATTTAACTATTCTAGATACCTCATATAAATGGAATCATACAGTGTTTTCTCCATTTTATTTGGCTTATTTCACTTAGCATAATGTCCTCAAGGTTTATTCATGTTGTGTTATGTATCAAAATTACCCTTCTTTTTAAAGCTGGATAATATTCTTTTGTATGTATATACCACATTTTGTTTATACACTCATCTCTTATGCACTGATGGACACTCAGGATGCTTCCACCTTTTGGCTACTGTGAATAAGACTAAGAACAGGGAGACCTTCAAGATGGCAGAGGAATAAGATGCAGAGATCACCTTCCTCCCCACAAATACATCAGAAATGCACCTACATGTGGAACAACTCCTACAGAACACCTACTCAACCCTGGCAGAAGACCTCAGACTTCCCAAAAGGCAAGAAACTCCCCACGTACCTAGGTAGGGCAAAAGAAAAAAGAACAAAACAGAAACAAAAGAATAGGGACGGGACCTGCACCTCAGGGAGGGAGCTGTGAAGGAGGAAAAGTTTCCACACACTAGAAAGGCCCTTCACTGGTGGAGACAGGGGGTGGTGGGGTGGAAGCTTCGGAGCCACGGAGGAGAGCGCAGCAACAGGGGTGCAGAGGGCAAAGTGGAGAGATTCCCACACAGAGGATCAGTGCCGACCAGCACTCACCAGCCCGAGAGGCTTGTCTGCTCACCCGCCAGGATGGGTGGGGGCTGGGAACTGAGGCTCGGGCTTCGGTTGGATCCCAGGGAGAGGACTGGGGTTGGCGGCGTGAACGCAGCCTGAAGGGGGCTAGTGCACCACAGTTAGCCAGGACGGAGTCCGTGAAGAAGGCTTGTACTTGCCTAAGATACAAGAAGAGACCACTGTTTCAGGATGTGCGAGGACAGGGGATTCAGAGCACCACCTAAACGAGCTCCAGAGATGGGCTCGAGCCGCAGCTATCAGCATGGACCCCAGAGAAGGGCATGAGATGCTAAGGCTGCTTCTGCCACCACCAAGAAGCCTGGGTGCAATCACAAGTCAATCCACGCCTCCCCTCCTGGGAGCCTGTGCAGCCCGCCACTGCCAGGGTCCCGTGATCCAGGGACAACTTCCCTGGTAGAACACACGGTGTGCCTCAGGCTGGTGCAACGTCACGCTGGCCTCTGACACCGCAGGCTCGCCCCGCACTCCGTGCCCCTCCCTCCTCCCAGTCTGAGTGAGCCAGAGCCCCCAAATCAGCTGCTCCTTTAACCCCGTCCTGTCTGGGCGGGGAACAGACGCACTCAGGTGACCTACACACAGAGGCAGGGCCAAATCCAAAGCTGAGCCCCAGGAGCTGTGCAAACAAAGAAGAGAAAGGGAAATCTCTCCCAGTAGCCTCAGGAGCAGTGGATTAAATCTCCACAATCAGCTTGATGTGCCCTGCATCTGTGGAATACCTGAATAGACAACGAATCATCCCAAAATTGAGGCAGTGGACTTTGGGAGCAACTGTAGACTTGGGGTTTGCTTTCTGCATCTAATTTGTTTCTGGTTTTATGTTTATTTTAGTTTAGTATTTAGAGCTTATTATCATTGGTAGATTTGTTTATTGATTTGGTTGCTCTCTTCATTTTATATATTTTTTTTCCTTTTTCTCTTCTTGTGAGTGTGTATGCTTCTTTGTGTGATTTTGTCTGTATAGGTTTTCTTTTACCATTTGTCCTAGGGTTCTGTCTGACCTTTTTTGTTTGTGTGTGTGTGTGTGTGTGTGTGTGTGTGTGTGTGTGTGTGTGTGTATAGTTTTTAGCACTTGTTATCTTTTGTGGATTTGTTCTTTGGTTTGGTTGTTCTCTTCTTCCTATTTTATTTATTACTTCTTGTTTATAATATTTTTTAAATTTCTAATTTTAATTATTTTATATTCTTTCTTTCTTTTTTCTCCCTTTTCTTCTGAATGGGGTGGCAGAGCCAAGTTGAGGACACTGGTCCACCAGAGACCTCCTGACCCTACGTAATCTCAAACAGCAAAAGCTCTCCCAGATATCTCCATCTCAATGATAAGACCCAGCTACACTTAACAACGAGCAAGCTACAGTGCTGGACACCCTCATGCCAAACAACTAGCAAGAGAGGAACACAACCACACCCATTAGCAGAGAGGCTGCCTAAAATCATAGTAAGTTCACAGACACCCCAAACACACCACCGGATGCAGTCCTGCCCACCAGAAAGACAAGATCCAGTCTCATCCACCAGAACACAGACACCAGTCTCCTCCACCAGGAAGCCTACACAACCCACTGAACCAACCTTACCCACTGGGGGCAGACACCAAAAACAAAGGGAACTACGAACCTGAAGCCTGGAAAAGGAGACCACAAACACAGTAAGTTAAGCAAAATGAAAAGACAGAGAAATACACAGCAGATGAAGGAGCAAGGTAAAAACCCACCAAACCAAACAAATGAAGAGAAAATAAGCAATCTACCTGAAAACGAATTCAGAGTAACGATGGTAAAGATGATGCAAAATCTTGGAAACAGAATGAAGAATATACAAGAAACGTTTAACACAGATGTAGAAGAACTAAAGAGCAAACAAACAATGATGAACAACACAATAAAAGAAATTAAAAATTCTCTAGAAGGAATCAATAGCAGAATAACTGAGGCAGAAGAACGGATAAGTGACCTGGAAGATAAATAGTGGAAATAACTACCACAGAGCAGAATAAACAAAAAAGAATGAAAAGAATTGAGGACAGTCTCAGAGACCTCTGAGACAACATTAAATGCACAAACATTTGCATTATAGAGGTCCCAAAAGAAGAAGAGGAAAAAAAAAAAGGGACTGAGAAAATATTTGAAGAGATTATAGTTAAAAACTCCCCTAATAAGGGAAAGGAAATAGTCAAGTCCAGGAAGCACAGAGAGTCCCATACAGGATAAATCCAAAGGGAAATATGCCAAGACACATATTAATCAAACTGTCAAAAATTAAATACAAAGGAAAAATATTAAAAGCAGCAAGGGAAAAGCAACAAATAACACACAAGGGAATCCCCATAAGGTTAACAGCTGATCTTTCAGCAGAAACTCTGCAAGCCAGAAGGGAGTGGCAGGACATATTTAAAGTGATGAAAGGGAAAAACCTACAACCAAGATTACTCTACCCAGCAAGAATCTCTTTCAGATTCAACAGAGAAATTAAAACCTTTACAGACAAGCAAAAGCTAAGAGAATTCAGCACCACCAAACCAGCTTTACAACAAATGTGAAAGGAACTTCTCTAGGCAGGAAAGACAAGAGAAAGAAAAGACCTATAATAACAAACCCAAAACAATTAAGAAAATGGTAATAGGAACATACATACTGATAACTACCTTAATTGTAAATGGATTAAATGCTCAAACCAAAAGACACGTACTGGATGAATGGACAAAACCAAGACCCATATATATACTGTCTACAAGAGACCCACTTCAGACCTAGAGGCACATACAGACTGAAAGTGAGGAGATGGACAAAGATATTCCATACAAATGGAAATCAAAAGAAAGAGGGAGTAGCAATTCTCATATCAGACAAAATAGACGTTAAAATAAAGACTATTACAAGAGACAAAGGAGGACACTACATAATGATCAAGGGATCAATCCAAGAAAAAGATGTAACAATTGTAAATATTTATGCACCCAACACAGGAGCACTGCAATACATAAGTTAAATGCTAATAACTATAAAAGGGGAAATCGACAAAACACAATAATAGTAGGGGACTTTAACACACCACTTTCACCAATGGACATATCATCCAAAATGAATATAAATAAGGAAACACAAGCTTTAATGGATACATTAAACAAGATGGATTTAATTGATATTTATAGGACATTCCATCCAAAACCAGCAGATTACACTTTCTTCTCAAGTGCGCACAGAACATTCCCCAGCATAGATCACATCCTGGGTCACAAATCAAGCCTTGGTAAATTTAAGAAAATTGAAATCATATCAAGTATCTTTTCCGACAACAACACTATGAGACTAGATATCAGTTACAGGAAAATATCTGTTAAAAAAAAATACATGGAGGCTAAACAATACACTACTAAATAACCAAGAGATCACTGAAGAAATCAAAGAGGAAATAAAAAAAATACCTAGAATCAAATGACAGTGAAAACATGATGACCCAAAACCTATGGGATGCAGCAAAAGTAGTTATAAGAGGGAAGTTTAGAGCAATACAATCCTACCTCAAGAAAAAACAAACATCTCAAATAAACAACCTAACCTTTCACCTAAAGCAATTAGAGAAAGGAGAACAAAAACCCCCCAAAATTAGCAGAAGGAAAGAAATCATAAAGATCGGGTTAGAAATAAATCAAAAAGAAATGAAGAAAACAATAGCAAAGATCAATAAACATAAAAGCTGGTTCTTTGAGAAGATAAACAAAATTGATAAACCATTAGCCTGGGTCATCAAGAAAAAAAAGAGAGAAGACTCAAATCAATAGGATTAGAAATGAAAAAGGAGAAGTAACAACTGACGCTGCAGAAATACAAAGGATCATGCGAGATTCCTACAAGCAACTATATACCAATAAAATGGACAACCTGGAAGAAACGGGCAAATTCTTAGAAAAGCACAACCTTTCGAGACTGAACAAGGAAGAGATAGAAAATATAAACAGACCAATCACAAGCACTAAAATTGAAACTGTGATTAAAAATCTTCCAACAATCAAAAGCCCAGGACCAGATGGCTTCACAGGCGAATTCTATCAAACATTTAGAGAAGAGAAAATACCTATCCTTCTCAAACTCCTCCAAAAAATTGCAGAGGAAGAAACACTCCCAAAGTCATTCTATGAGGCCACCATCACCCTGATATCAAAACCAGACAAAGATGTCACAAAAAAAGATAACTACAGGCCGATATCACTGATGAACATGGATGCAAAACTCTTCAACAAAATACTGGCAATCGGAATCCAACAGCACATTATAGGGATCATACACCATGATCAAGTGGGATTTATCCCAGGAATGCAAGGATTCTTCAATATATGCAGATCAATGTGATATACCATATTAACAAACTGAAGGATAAAAACCATAAGATCATTGCAACAGATGCAGGAAAAGCTTTCAACAAAATTCAACACCCACTTATGATAAAAACCCTCCAGAAAGTAGGCATAGAGGGAACTTACCTCAACATAATACAGGCCATACATGACAAACCCACAGCCAACATCATCCTCAATGGTGAAAAACTGAAACCATTTCCACTAAGATCAGGAAAAAGACAAGGTTGCCCACTCTGACCACTATTAGTCAACATACTTTTGGAATTTTTAGCCACAGCAATCAGAGAAGAAAAAGAAATAAAAGGAATCCAAATTGGAAAAGAAGAAGTAAAACTGTCACTGTTTGCAGATGACATGATACTATACATAGAGAATCCTAAAGATGCTACCAGAAAACTACTAGAGCTAATCAATGAATTAGGTAAAGCAGCAGGATACAAAATTAATGCCCAGAAATCTCTTGCATTCCTATACAGTAATGGTGAAAAATCTGAAAGAGAAATTAAGGAAACACTCCCATTTACCATTTCAACAAAAAGAATAAAATATCTAGGAATAAACCTGCCTAGGGAGACAAAACATCTGTATGCAGAAAACTATAAGACACTGATGAAAGAAATTAAAGATGATACAAACAGATGGAGAGATATACCATGTTCTTGGATTGGAAGAATCAACATTATGAAAATGACTCTACTACCCAAAGCAATCTACAGATTCAATGCAATCCCTATCAAACTACCAATGGCATTTTTCACAGAACTAGAAAAAAATTTTCACAATTTGTATGGAAATACAAAAGACCTCGAATAGCCAAAGCAAACTTGCATAAAAAAATGGAGCTGGAGGAATCAGTCTCCTGGACTTCAGACTATATTACAAAGCTACAGTAATCAAGACAGTATGGTAGTGGTACAAAACCAGAAATATAGTTCCAATGAAACAGGATAAAAAGCCCAGAGATAAACCTACACACATATGGTCACCTTATCTTTGATAAAGGAGGCAAGAGTATACAATGGAGAAAAGACAGCCTGTTCAACAAGTGGTGCTGGGAAAACTGGACAGCTACATGTAAAGGATTGAAGTTAGAACACTCCCTAACACCATACATAAAAAGAAACTCAAAATGGATTAAAGACCTAAATGTAAGGCCAGACACTATAAAACTCTTAGAGGAAAACATAGGCAGAACACTCTACAAAATAAATAACAGCAAGATCCTTTTTGACCCACCTCCTTGAGAATTGGAAATAAACACAAAAATAAACAAATAGGACCTAATGAAACTTAAAAGCTTTTGCACAGCAAAGGAAACAATAAACAAGAAAAGACAACCCTCAGAATGGGAGAAAATATTTGCAAAGGAAGCAACTGACAAAGGATTAATCTCCAAAATGTACAAGCAGCTCATGCAGCTCAATATCAAACAAACAAACAAACAATGCAATCCAAAAATGGGCAGAAGAACTAAATAGACATTTCTCCAAAGAAGATATACAGATTGCCAACAAACACATGAAAGGATGCTCAACATCACTAATCATTAGAGAAATGCAAATCAAAACTACAATAAGATATCACCTCACACTGGTCAGAATGGCCATCATCAAAAAATCTACAAATAATAAATGCTGGAGAGGGTGTGGAGAAAAGGGAACCCTCCTACACTGTTGGTGGGAATGTAAATTGATACAGCCACTATGGAGAACAGTATGGAGGTTCCTTAAAAAACTAAAAATAGAACTGTCATATGACCTGCAATCCCACTACTGGGCAAATACCCTGAGAAAACCATAGTTCAAAAAGAGTCATGCACCACAATGTTCATTGCAGCTCTATTTACAATAGCCAGGACATGGAAGCAACCTAAGTGTCCATCGACAGATGAATGGATAAAGAAGATGTGGCACATATATATAATGGAATATTACTCAGCCATATAAAGAAAAGAAATTGAGTTATTTGCAGTGAGGTGGATGGACCCAGAGACTGTCATACAGAGTGAAGTAAGTCAGAAAAAGAAAAACAAATACTGTATGCAAACACATATATATGGGGGAATAAAAAAAGGTTCTGCAGAACCTAGGGGCAGGACAGGAATAAAGATGCAGATGTAGAGAATGGACTTGAGGACACTGGGAGGGGGAAGGGTAAGCTGGGATGAAGTGAGAGAGTGGCATGCACATATATACACTACCAAATGTAAAATAGATAACTAGTGGGAAGCAGCCGCATAGCACAGGGAGACCAGCTCGGTGATTTGTGACCACCTAGAGGGGTGGGATAGGGAGGGTGGGAGGGAGATGCAAGAGGGAGGACAAATGGGGATAAATGTATATGTATATCTGATTCACTCTGTTATACAGCAGAAACTAACACACCAGTGTAAAGCAATTATACTCTAATAAAGGTGTTAAAAAAGAAAGACAAATTATCCAATTAAAAAACAAAAAGACTGCAAAGAACATTGATGTACAAACAGCTGTTCGAGTCTCTGCTTTCAGTTCTTTTGGGTATATACCCAGAAGTGGAATTGCTAGGTCTTATTGTTATTCTCTGTTTAATCATAGATAGTCTTATAAATATATAAAAGAGAGTTAATATCCATTATATGCAAAGAGCTTTTAAAAGTACATAAAAATACCAAAATTCCAATTCAAAATGACAGAAGTAAAGATGTACATCTTTGCCAGTAACAGTCCTGTTTGCCTATCAAATTGGGAAAATTTAAGAGACTTGTCAAATTGTGATAAATGGGTTCTCCCAAATACTGATGAGAGCCTAAGTTATTAAAGTCTTTTGTAGCAAGCAATTTAGCAGTAGACATACAAACTTTAAGTATACGTTTGCTTTTACTCAACAACCCCACTTCTAAAAAATTAAGCTTGTAGAAATGATTCATGTTTATTTGTTTTACTGTTTGTGAAAGAGAAAAATGTAACCTAAATAAATAAATGATTAAATAATTGATGATACAGTCACATTATGAAACGCTATGTAACCATCAAAAGAGAATGAGATAGATCTGTAGGAAGATCTCCAAGATGTGATGAGAAAAAAGCAAGCAAAAAATGTTGTGCTTTTATTTATATGATCATTTTTAAACGATATGTGTAAAATACTTGTATATGTACTTAAATTTAGATCAAACAATTAAGAGTTGTTACCCTGGGGGAGAGAAGTAGGAGTGAGGGGTGAAGGAAAACTGTCATATGTTATAAGATGTGCATTGTTTGAGCTTTTTATAGGGAGAGTGTGTTAACGTATGTGTGATTTTACAATATGATTGAGGACCAGTTTAGACATGATAAACTGCACATATATAAATTGTAAATCTGATGACTTTTCTCAGATGTTAAACACCCATGAAACCATCACCTCAATTAAGATGACAGACTGTGGTTAATTTTTTTAAAAATCATTAAACTCCCAGCTTTTAAATTTATATCACGAATAAAATAACTAAGCTCTACAAATAAACAGTATCCAGAAAGACCTGGAAAGTCCTCCTTCCCTTTGCCCTTTCCTTACCCTCAAGTTTTACTCGACTTATACATGGTATGGACATCGGCAGCAGCAGCCCTTCACTGATGCAATGTCCCATCCTAAGATGTGCTCTATAAAGCATTCGCCTTCCTGCTTTCTGGTTTTCACTAATTCCTTAGGCTTCTTCTGTATGGCAGCTTCCAAGAAAGTAAAATAAATGGGAAGCATGGTATCTTACAGTTCATCAGATTTTAGAAAGAATTTAATCCTCTGCATGTGCACGCACACACACACACACACACAAAATCCCTTCTAAATTATCCCTGATAGCCATCTACCCAATGGCTATATATCTATTTTAAGAAATTATAAATAATGCAACATTCATATTATATAAATCAGCATTTTATCAACCTCAGAACTACTGACATTTGGGGATGGACAATTCTTTGTTGTGGGGGACTGTCCTGTGAATTATAGAGTGTTTAGCAACATCTCTGCCCTCTACCCATTAGATTCTGGTAGCATCCCCTCACCCCAAAATTTAACAACCAGAAGTATCTCCAGAATTGTCGGATGAAAATTGCCCACTGTTGAGATCCACTTGTATAAACTGATGCTAAAATTAATAATCAAATTCATTCTTCTCTGAGGGCTTCCCTGGTGGCGCAGTGGTTTAGAATCTGCCTGCCAATGCAGGGGATACGGGTTGGAGCCCTGGTCTGGGAAGATCCCACATGCCGCGGAGCAAGCGGGCCTGTGAGCCACAACTACTGAGCCTGCGCGTCTGGAGCCTGTGCTCCGCAACAAGAGAAGCCGCGACAGTGAGAGGCCCGTGCACCGCGATGAAGAGCGGCCCCCGCTCGCCACAACTAGAGAAAGCCCTCGCACAGAAACGAAGACCCAATACAGACAAAAATAAATAAATAAATAAATAATAAATTTATTAAAAAAAATTAATTCTCTGAAATATTTTGAATCATCTCTATCCATATTTTTATCTTAATCTGAATCCAATTTCGATAAGCACATGGGAATAATAGAGAAGTAGTGTGTGCCATGTTGTAACACTAACCTAAGGAACTGGCTGTTGAGATGGAGTTAGGTATAAAGCCACAGGTGGTACCAAAAAGAAAAGGCCAATGTGATTCCCTGTCAAGGGTGTTTGTTCTCCACTTCTCTGCCATTCTTGCCTAACAGAGTTCTAAAGAACTAAACTAGAGAACACCAGTCCTTATACTATACCTTTTTCTTTCTTTGATTTCAAGTTAATTATAATAGAACAGAGCAATCAAAGAAATAATGAGCCATTCCCATTGAACACAAATCTGAATAGTATCATTCAAGGACTAGTTGTGACATTGTATATTTTCTCAGACTCTATTCAGGAAAATGGAAGAATGTTATCAAGTGTAGCATAAACTTGTTTCTCATTTCCTTAAGATATCCTTTTAAATATCCTTTCTCAAACAGGATTTCCGGTTCTATTCTTTTCTCAACACATGGCTGATGCAGAAGTGATATATATTCACTATGTGAAATTTAACTTCCCTCCCGCAAATAGACCCTTTTACTTTAAATCAAAATAAATTATAAATGACATCCACAGAGATTTGATAAAGATATTCTTTGTCATCATTGAAGAAATAAGAAGTAGAGGTTATCCAGTCATTTAGTGTTTTGGTAATATAGCTTTGGATTTAATGATACAGCTTAATGGATGGTGCTTTAAAAGTTTTGATTGTTTAGTAGTGAGCAAAGTTTTATGACTTCTCTGAAAACTAGACTTTCTAATGCATTTGCAATCAGTTCCAGTTAGAGCAAAATACAGAACCAATTATAGAGACGTCCATAACGGGAAATTTAATATGTTAGCGAGTTCTTAGTTTTATAGCTGTACATGGTCTAACTTTTAAAATAAAATAACCTCTCATGTTCAATTATTGCTATTAATATTATGATATTAATATAGTGTTCATATACTCAATGAACACTGTGGAAGGTCCATACTAAGTCCCTTATATACATTATATTAGCGTATCCTTAGAGCTGCCCAAATGTTATTCCCCTAGTGATGGTGACATCAAGCAAGTTCTCCAATTTCTCTGAGTCTCAATTTCTTCCATGTGCAAAATGAAAATAATAGTAGTACCTTCATCATTGGGTGATTGAAGATCAAATAAATGTTAGCAGTTGTGTTACTATTAAGAACAATATTCAGTGTAGTATTTCATTTAAATAACAATATTTAATGTCTCCATGTGATATTTAAGTAGAACCACTGTATTGTTGTAAGGCTTTTCAAAAGCCTTATATTTATGTATGTAAATATAAGAATGTTGCTTTACTACTACACATTATCATTTTGAGACTGTGCCCCATGGTAGATTATTTGCAAAAGTCCCCACACGAATTCCCTTCCCATATCTATGCCTTTGGTAAATTCCCTCTTCCACTAACTCTGTGCTTCACCATGTGACTTGCTTTGGCCAATGGGACAATAACAAATATGACACAAGTGAGACTTGAAAAGTACTCATGCATTCGGACTTGCCCCCTCTAGCTGCTCTGGGGAACACTGTGACCACCATGATGAGAATGAGCCTGGTTTAACTTGCTGGATGCTAAGTGGGAAATGACCCAGTTGTCCCTGCTTAGAGCCGGCCAACTGCCAGACATGTGAGTGAGATCATCAGCCCCTAGCTGATGGCAAATATTAGTAAGCCTAGCCAATATAACCAGGAACAGAGACTCATCCAGCAGAGCTGAGCCCAAATTGCTGACCACAGAACCATGAACAAATAAAATGATGATTGTTTTAAGTCATTCAATTTTGGAGTAGTTTGTTAAACGGATATAGTCCCCATAAGCAAAATAAATAAGAATAAAAAATCATGATTCAGAATGCAGCTAGTATTCTAAATTTCCATTCCAAACTAAAATTACTTACTAATAAAATATTGACAATATCATTAAGTAATTCAGCTAAAAAACTGACACCAGGCCTACTTGGTTTTAAACTCAGTGGTAAACTTTAGGTGGTGGTACGATGTGGATTGGTAGGGTCTTTCCCTCCACAGAACAACAATAACAGGCAAGCTTTATCTTTTGTACTAACTCTAATCCAATGAATGATGGCAACTTTCAGTGTTGTGTTTAGAGATTCCAAGACCATCTCTAGTTCTGATAGGGGGTGGGAAGTAAATGCTTGTCATGCGTTTGCAAAACTTGCCATAGTTTAGATGTTCACTTGGAATATTTGTGCCCATAAAAGGTATTCATTATTTACTTGCTCATCTCGCTTCAAAAGCTGTAGTTAAGATGTATTTTTTCACTTACTTGCACCTTTTTAAGCAATTTTGGTTCAGGTTGTGAAGCTGTCATGGAAATATACTGTATAATTATCCTCACTGGAAAGATAGACTTTGTTTTTACAAGTACAGGCAAGGATGTTCTGAATCCAGCATACTGACTCTCCCTTCCCTGCTCCCAGCAATTTAATCCTCCTGGAAGAGCGAGGCTGGCCACTACTGAAAGCAATGGTTATCATCACAAGAATTAACAGCCAGGAAGAATGTTCGTGATGAAGCCCGCTGATTTCTGTTAGTTCACTCGGACCACATGGCCTGGGGGATGCCTGTATACTCAACAGGATGGCTGGTGCCAAGCCAAGAAAATAAGTTCAAGAGAGAACTGAAGAAACACAAAATAAAGCCTGCACCATCTACTTTTTTTTTTAAATTGTTATTGGAGTATAGTTGATTTACAATGTCGTTACTTTCTGCTGTACAGCAAAGTGAATCAGTTATACATATACATCTCTCCACTCTTTTTAATTTTTTTTAATTTTTTTTTTATTTTATTATTTTTTTTTGTGGTATGCGGGCCTCTCACTGTTGTGGTCTCTCCCATTGTGGAGCACAGGCTCTGGATGCGCAGGCTTAGCGGCCATGGCTCACGGGCCCAGCCGCTCCGCAGCATGTGGGATCTTCCGGGACCGGGGCACGAACCCGTGTCCCCTGCATCGGCAGGCGGACTCTCAACCACTGTGCCACCAGGGAAGCCCTATCCACTCTTTTTTAGATTCTTTTCCCATATAGGTCATTACAGAGTACTGAGTAGAATTCCCTGTGCTATACAGTAGGTCTTTATTAAACTCAAAGTGGATTAAAGACCTAAATGTAAGGCCAGATATTACAAAACTCTTAGAGGAAAACATAGGCAGAACACTCTCAGATACAAATCACAGCAAGATCTTTTTTGACCCACCTCCTAGAGTAATGAAAATAAAACAAAAGTAAACAAATGGGACCTAATTAAACTCAAAAGCTTTTGCACAGCAAAGGAAACCATAAACAAAATGAAAAGACAACCCACAGAATGGGAGAAAATATTTGCAAACAAAGCGTCTGACAAGGGATTAATCTCCAAAATATACAAACAGGTCATACAGTGCAATAACAAAAAAAACAAACAACCCATCAAAAGATGGGTGGAAGACCTAAATAGACATTTCTCCAAAGAAGACATACAGATGGCCAAAAAGCACATGAAAAGATGTTCAACACCACTGATTATTAGAGAAATGAAAATCAAAACTACAGTGAGGTATCATCTTACATGGGTGATACCTACAAACAATAAAAGTCTACAGACAATAAATGCTGGAAAGGGTCTGGCCCATCCACTTTGAACCACGAGTTCCTTTCCTTCTCTTTAGCTCCAATGTCTGCACCAACCACCCAGGATTCTATTACTTTCTTTCTATTGCTATTCCTTTATTATTCTTATGACTATTTATGTGTTTATTGTCTACTCCACCAGAATATAAACATCTTGGTAAAGATACATTGTATGAAACTTTCCCCATGTTCTCCATATTCCAAATAATCCTCTTAGCAATAGCTTTTATGATATTTATTGAATCTTCATTAGGTAGGTGCTAGATATATAGTATGTTAGCACTTCACATAAATTAACTCATTACTATAAGCCTTATAATAATTCTAAGGTAGGTAACATTCCCATTTCCCAGATTTAGGAACTGAATCTTAAAGAAGTAAAATAACTTGCCCAAGGTTACTCTCTAACTAGGTTAGAGTCAGTGTTGGAGACCAGATCTTTATGACTGCCAGAACAATGCACTTATCCGCTGTGCCTCATTGTCTCCCAGCATTTGAATGCATTTCTTTTGTGTGCACACTGTGGTGCTTAAAGCTAAGGGCTCAGATACAAATCTCTGTCAGCATTTTCAGGAGAGTGATCTTGAGCAATCCCTTAACCTCTGTGGGTCTCAGTTGCCTTATTAGTATCATGGTTAACACTCAGTTTCTCAGTTTCTCTCAGTTTACACTCAGAGAGATATGGATGATATACTCAATTTAATATTATTAAAGAAGGGTTTAACAAATGAATTCTTTACACAGGTGAGATCTAAATGTAGGGGAAACCACCACAGATAGAGAAGGACTCTGGTCCTAGTAATAGTGGGATATTATGACCCCTAGGATGAAAAAAATAAAGGGAAGGGACAGCATAAGAGCTCTTGAGCCGTGACTTTTAGGACAGTCTCAACCTGTCCAAGGCAACACCACGAAGAAGGAACCAGCAGATTAACCCTCTCTCCGATCTCTTCTCTAGAACCTCCCGATGGCCAAACTCACACAAACCAGAGGGAAAGGAAGCCCCACTGAGGTAGTCCACATGGGTCAATCTCCTGGGGCACAGTACAGGTGGAGAAGGGTGCAGAGTGGATCTGCAGGACCAAATGGAAAAATACTGGGTCACTTGTTGGAATAATAGGAAGAAGAATGTTCTCTAACAGAGTTTTAATGATAATTAAACAAGTTAATGAATATAAAACACTAGAAATAGTGTCTAGCACTCAATAAATATTAGCTATTATTATTTTAATTCACTCATTTGTTTATCCAATAAACACTTACTGAGAACTTACTATGTTCTAGGCATTATGGACATGAACTGTGTTCTAGTGAAGCTTACAATCCAGTTATGATCATACAACACAAATATAGAGTGGAGATCTCAGAAGAAACCTAAAGAAATCTAAAGTTGGGGTTCAGACATGTCTGGAAAAGTTTGGCAAACTGGTGTGGTAAAGAGGTTGTCTCTTTTTTTTTTTAGGGATTCATTTTTTTTAATAGATGGTACTCCATTTAATGTTATTACAAAACAATGGCTATATTTCCTTGTGCTGTACAATATATCCTTGTTGCTTATCCCTTTTACACATAGTCGTTTGTATCTCTTAATCCCATACCCCTATCTTGCCCCTCCTCTGAGGTGGCCTTTTTCTTTAAGTGGCCCTTAGGGTCCTGATGGACAACGGCACATTCTAATGAGAGAAGTAGCAGGCCCACAAAAGCTTAATCAGTAACAGTCTCACCTGTCAGAAGGAAGGGCAGCGTGGAGGGCAGCATGGTGTTTGCCAGGTCAATTTAGCTCTTGGCCACCCTTCAAGAACTTTGGACTGAATCCTAGAACAAGGAAGCTGGGAAAGCTATAAAGAAAAAAAGAGCTAAAACTTCATAGGTGCGGAAGGCTCAAGTGTAACTGAAACTAGAGAGAGGCATTCCCCTCCCTTTCGCCGTCCCACCATGTTTTGCCAGTGGCAGAGGAAAGTTAGGAAGGCCACAATGGGAGGTGGTGGATAGGGGAAGCAGGAACCACAGCACCTATTTTCTCTAACAGGTGGAAGTAGCAAAGGAAATGGCAGTGGTGTACTCCATGGTACACATCTAGGCAGGACTGAAGCAGAGTAAGAGGAATGCCACTGCCAAAGCTACATGGTAACAGACCAGATATGTGTGAGTTCCTATTGATGACTTCCTGGAACTCCTAAGCATACCTGGAAGATGTAAGCTACTACAAGAGTCCAGGAGAAAGAACAAATGAAACTCAGGTTATACAAATTACTATAATATATAGTGTAAAACTGCCAAGCATTCTAAAACATAACTGCAGAGAAAGGACTACAAAGGCTGTGAAGAAGGAAGCCATGATCTTCAGTGGAGAGAATCAGGTAAGGTTCCTCCATTAAGTTGACTTGGAGCTGAGAATCAAAGAACTAACATAAGTTTGACGTGAAGAGGCAGGAATAGATGGAAACTAGGGGATGAAGAGCCTGAGGGTAGAAGGGACTGTCTGATGAGGGGGCAGAGGAGTCATGTCAGGTAAGTTTGGAGAAGAGCAAGCAATCTGGTTTGACTGGCAGAGGTCCTAGAACAGCGGCCTTGGGAAGATGGTGTTTCTTCCATAAGTTATTGAAAATCATTGAAGATTTTGAAAGGAGCTGTGAACTTGACGACTACGTGGCGCCAAAGTAAAACCAGAAGCAAGCAAAGCAAGGGAAGCCCCTGAGAGTTTACCTTAACTTAAGAGTTTCTTAAGTTTATCTTGAGAGTTCTTTACCAAACTTAAGAGTTTGTTAATAAAAACAAATACATACAACATTAGTTTTAGAGGCCAAACACTGTCATTAATAACATTGCCACCATAGCTACCATTTACTGAGCTCTGGGCTCAGTGAGACATATGTTATCTCATATAGTCTTTTCAACAGTTCTGTGGACTAAATATTTTTATTTCCAATTCACAAAGAAACTACAAATAAAGAGAGATGTAGCCCAAACTCACATACATGCAGGGTCACGTTTTGGACCTACGTCATGTTCTAACCACTGTAGAGCCAAAAATTCTACTGAAAAGCAATTGAGAAAAAAAGGAAAACCTTTACTGAAGTAATCCTTTCAAAAGAGACCATGAACTCTGAATTTAAAACAATTTTAATGCGCTAGAAGTAGTTTAAAATAAAGCTCTGAAAATAATCCTCATTACGGGAGGTGGTTAAGAGCAGCTCAGGAAAGCAAATGACAACCAAAATACCACTCAAATTAGCATGAGAAAGCAATTAAGGAGATAAACAGTATTTGAGAGAGACTGGGAAGAATGATGACCCAAGAACAGAAGGCTCTCCTGAATGCCAGTGTTGATGTGAGTGAGTTTTCTATGCAGCCATGAAGGTTTAGGTGTGGTTCTCCTCTGGAAGGGGAAGAAGAACCTTCTCTAGGCCTGTGCACAGCGGGTGTGCAGTCAGCTTTCATATGTGACTAAATGAAGAAAGAAATAAGGGAATAGTTTGGTCCTTAAAGTTTACAGAAGGAAATAGCAAAGAGGAATACTAGCAAAGTCTTTAACCCAAAATAGACTCTCATAAAGTGCTTGTTGATTTGATTTAAATCATAGTTGGTCAAAGGACAAAGGGACACATTAGTCTGTGGTCTTCGTGTGCCCCAGCCCATCTCACCCCCCAGAGGCTCCCACACAGACCTCTTAGGTCCTGGGATGTCGGGCAGACTAGTTTTCCTAAGCACAGAATTTTTTCCTCACCTGCTGATGTGCTCACTCACAGTGCTGAACAACACAGTACAACTGTTTAATGCTGACCGTGTCGTTAGATATAGTTCCTACCACAGCTATTTTATCCACTAGGCACCACAGTGCCACAGAGGCTATGAATTTTTCAAGAGCTAAACGTGTGAGAAAATTTGTTGGCTTTACCCATCAAAAGAAAAAATACAAAATGTACAAGTATATCACATTATGTCAGTTTCATTTATTATTAAATTCAATGGCTTTAAATTGTTAAATGTATTGATCTATTGTTAGGTTAAAAAAAAGAAAGAGAGAAATAATACCAGTTAATAAATGTAGAGGGAATAATAATAGAAGATCACACTTTTGCATTCCCCAACGTAATAATCGATTCAGGCAAGGATCATCAACAAATGCTAAAACCATTAGGTAAAAGGTTATTGATTAACAGTATATTTTCACCATGCCAAGATCTACTCTGAGCATTACTCGGTAATTGCAAAAGAGGAAAGTGTACTTTACAGTGAGAGATCTATACTTACTAAGTGGTCAAGCTTAGGACTCTGACGCCGAGGCAACCTGACATGGACCTGCTTCCCATGAACTTCTTCCAAAAATGTTGAAACTGAACTCAATCAAGAATCAGGACCTAACTCCCCGTTGATAAGAAATAAAGGAGTTGGGAGATGGAGATACACGTTAAACAACACCATGAAGAAATAGACAAATCCAGAATGGAAGTATTCTAAAGGACCAGGGGCCTGGATTCTTACAAAAGTCAATGTCATGAGAAGCTAAAAAAAAAATTCTATATTAAAAGAGAAATAGAGACATACCAAATGCAACCCTGTAACTATTGATACTGGTTCATAAAAGTCAGTTACAAAAGATATTTGAAAATGAACTGAATATTAGATATATTAGAGAATTTATGTTAATTTTCTAAAGTGTGATAAAGGGATTATGTTTATGTAAGAGATTTCTGCTGAGGTATTTAGGGTGAAGTGCTATGCTTCCTGGCAACTTACTTTCAAATTTTTCATCCAAAAATGGGGTGTATATATATGATTCTGATTTTATATATATATATATATATATATATATATACACACACACATATATATACACATATACATGTATATATATATTTGTGTATCAGAGTACAAATATAGCAAAATATAAACAACTGTTAAACCCAGGGGTAGGGCATAAAGGTGTAAATTTATCTGTTTTATCAGGATTTATGTGTGTTAATTTTTCATAATATAATGTTGGAAGAAACTTCCCCTGCCTATACAAAACCTAACCAAAAAATTTTATATTTATAAAAATGGTATTACCTTGGAAAATAATTGTAGATTTGGCTATTACTTCAAAAAATTTCGATGTAAGTACAGTGGTTTCTAAGCAATGTAAGTTCAATAAGTTAATGCTAAAAAATTTTTTTTAAAAAGCAATCATAAGATTTTTTTCAACACTTTACAGCAAAAAAATGGATATTTAATGTAGGGTGTGGGTATATGTTAATATGTTTTGGAAAATGTGAGACTGAACTTATAAATATAAAAGTGCCTATGAGTTTCTTAAGATGAATCTGGCCCAAATTGGACTTGAGCACGCAGCATTTGTTTCAAACCCCGAAACATGAACCTCTCTTCACATACCTCTGGATTTCCAAGGTATTAATATAATATCTACTGCTTATTAAACATTTTTTTTGTGTGAGGGCACTGTGAGCTCACCTAAACCTCATAATACCTCTATGAATTAAGTACTATTGTTATGCTCATTTTACAGAGAAGGAAAACTTAGGGTCCAGGTGTAATTCAGTTGCCTAAGGTCACACAGCTAGTCCGTGGTAGAGCTGGGGTGGAACTCTACATCCACAGACCCTTTGGTAACTATGCATTGCAACTGGAAGACAGACAGAACTAAAGTCTCTGGGAGTGGTCACTTATACCTGGAAACTATCAGTTGGAATTTTCAAGTAGGGAGGAGTTTCTGGGGTCAGTTGATGAGAAAGATGGACATTTTAGAGCTGGGATCTTTTCATTATGTCACTTGATTCACACCTTGGGTTGCACCTAGTCTTCACAGCGGAGAGCTGGCCCAGATCTAAAATAGCACAGAGGAAAATACAATCCAAAAGCATCCCATTGTGTGTGTGTCAAGGGAAAGGTTTATATCATAAGAAGTAATCAACATTCTATGAACCCAGAGCCACAAACCCATAGCATTAATCCTGTGATTTCCCTGCTTACAATATTTAGTGAGTTCCCATAGCCTGCTAGAAAACAGAAACCAGTTGCAGCAAACTTAAGCAGAGCTGCCAGAAAGGTTGGGATCAAGGGAGACAAGCATTGGCCCAGATCTTGGCAGAATTGATGTTTCTGATGCCCTCGATATTGGCATTGTAACGCTGAATGCTGGAAGCTTGGCTGCTGGGTTCCATCACCCCTGGTCACTCACCCTCATGCCACTGGACTCTCAATTCTCGATTCTGCTGCAGTCACTGCAAGATCGCTAATTGACTCTTTGGCTTTTGCCTCCTTCTCTCAACAATCCCACCAGGTCTCAGTGGGGGCATTTGATTAGCTAAGCTTAGATCACAGTTTCAGTTTATCTTCCAGAGAGCAGGGAGAAGGTGCATCTGTTTCCATAAGCTTCCATACAACCAGTGCTGTGTGGGTGTATTAATCAGGGTTCTCCAGAGAAACAGAAGCAATACCATCCCTCTTGCTCTCGCTCTGTCGGCACATACATACACGTGTATAGGTATATGTATGTATATACATGAATATGTATATATAGTTAGAAGTCCCCACTTGTTCAGCCTTCTTGTTCTATACAGGCCTTCGGTCCATTGGGTGAGGCTCACCCACATTAGGGAGAGCAATCTGCTCTATCTATTCAAATGTTCATTTCCTCTAGAAACATCCTCACCTAGCATAATGTTTAACCAAATGTCTGAGCACCCAATGACCAATCAATTTAACAAATAAAATTAAGCATCACAGTGGGCCTACAGTTTCTATTTAGTTGTGGTTACTTGCCAAAATTTTCTGTTCATCCAGACATAGACTTCATGCATCTGGGCTCTTTTTGCCGGAGAAGCTCTCTGAGTCTCCAGGGTGTGTGTGTGGTTTGTTTGCTGTGGGATGGGGTGGGGGTTGGTTTCAGCTCCCCCTTCCCTCATATGTCCCCATCTGGCCACCACATCTCCAGCTTCCTTGGCTGCGACTGGGACAAACATCTCAGTGGGCCTCCAGGACCCCCCACCTGCTCACCACTCCACCTTTGATTTCTCTGTCTTTTCTGTTATTTGGGGAGTTGTCTGTATTTTGAGTTCAGGTAGATAAGTGTTGATACTTTAACGACTGTTACCTTTTATCCAGCATTTTTTATGTAGTAAAACCAAAGTTCCCCATAATTAGGCTTTGTTGCCAGAAATCTCCACCTTATATTTTAAAAACATTCCTTTGCATTTAAGGCAAATGAGAGTGATTTTCCATTTTTTGTAAGAATAAAAAAGTTTACTCTTAAGATAAATTTATTTAGGAAAACAGCAAGTATCAGACCAGGTAATATTCAGATGCAACAAATATCAGGTGAGGAACAGGTCCGTGACAAATACGAATCTAGCCCACTGCTTAGCGTACAGCAAGCCCACAGTAAATATCCGATGATTAAATGAGTAAATAGGAAAAAACACTTACTACCGTCATCAAAAGCTTTCTTTCTTCATCTACTATATAGGCATCAAGAGCAGTGTTGTCCACACTATGAAATTCTTAGAAAGTTTTCTTCATCAACATCAGACATTTAAATCAACTGTGTTCACTAAAAAATCTAATAATGCAATGTCTTTTATAATCATGAATAGTGGTTTGCTCTTTAATGAAAATAAGTAACTTATATGAAATAAAGAAAGGCAAAACTTATCTATGACAATAATCAGAAGAGTGGTTGCCTGTGGGTTGTGCTGGTGGACTGGAAGGGGGCAGGGGGGAACACTGGGGGATGTGAACGTTTTATACCTTGATTGAGCTGTTGGATAAGTGGGTACATACATTTGTCAAAACTCACCTAATAGTTCAATTAAGACCTGTGTATTTCACTGTATGTAAATTTTACTGCACTTAGGGACTTCCCTGGTGGCGCAGTGGTTAAGAATCCGCCTGCCAATGCAGGGGTCCGGGAAGATCCCACATGCTGTGGAGCAACTAAGCCCGTGAGCCACAACTACTGAGCCCGTGTGCCACAACTACTGAAGCCCGCCCACCTAGAGCCCATGCTCCGCAGCAAGAGAAGCCACTGCAATGAGAAGTCTGTGCACCGCAATAAAGACTAGCCCCCATTTGCCACAGCTAGAGAAAGCCCGTGCATAACAACGAAGACCCAATGAAGCCAAAAATTAATTAATTAATAAAAAAAAATTTTACTGCACTTAAAAAAAATAATGGGGATAACCAAAAAAAAAAAAAAAACCAGTGCTGTCCAACAGAATTTTCTGTAGTGATAGAAAAGTTCTTCTGTGCTGTCTAATAAGGGTAGCCATCAATCCAGCCACATGTGACAACTAAGTACTTCATATGTGCCTACTGCAGCTGGGCAACTGCCTTTTCAATACTATTTAATTTTAATTAGCTTAAATATTTAAGTTTATATAGCCACATGTGGCTAGTGGCTACCAGGTCTCATTCCCAGTGGCACACTGAAATCATCTAAGAAGCTTTAAAAATATACTAAAGCCCAGCCCCCATCCTAGACCAATTAAATCAGGATTGCAAGTTGCTGTGGTCCAGGCACTGATTTGTTTTAATTATGGGAAGCCTACTTCTTCTTTCCTTAACATTATCTTTTTAATAAAAAGTAAATAATAAAGACATTGTATATTAGGTGTGAAACCTAGCTTTATCCCACTGGTAAAAGCTATGGAAAATCTGTTTACTTATTCAAGACCAATGTCCTCATGGTAAATCTACTGGATAGATTCAAAGTATTTCCAAATGTATTTCTTATGTTTCATTTGTTTCATTTGATCAGTTTCAGTATTGATGGTTTCCCCTCTCCTGGATCATTTAATTCTTATGTGCACTCGGAGATGGGCAGAGCAGAGCCAAACATCACTATTCTATGGATGGAGATTCAGAGAGGTTAAATGATTTGCTGAAGGTCACATGGTTGATGACAGGCAAAATTAAAAGTCAGGTCTTTTGGTGGCTAGTACAGTGTTATTTTTATTCCACAGTGAGGCAAACAACTATTAAAGTGAAATGAATTAATACAGTGTTAAGGCTGGAAATTCTTTCCCTACTTCTGTTTACAGTTACAGTTCTAAATATGGAGAATGGAAAACATACTTCCAAATCTATTTAAGAGTACTGTTTCATAAACAGGACTCTACCGTCTAATGTTATATGTTCAGCTAAACTTAACCCAGTCAAAATTAAGAAAAGCTGGATTCATCTAAAAATAAATACATACAAAATTTTTGGAGTACAATTTGAACATACATATCAAAAGCCATAAACATGGTCATACCCACTGACTCAGTAATCCTGAGACTTGGCATCTGTCCTAAGATGCAATGGGAGACTGATAAGTCAGAGTATAGTCAATGGTTTCATTACTGGGTTATCGAAAGCTTTCAAAGCATAGCTTGCAGAGGAAAAGTCAAATATATGATAATATATCCTTAAAGTGAAATATTGGATTGGCCAAGAAGTTCATTCGGGTTTTCATAACATCTTACAGAAAAACCCGAACGAACTTTTTGGCCAACCCAATATTATGCTTAATTCAAAATCTCAGGTTTTAAGACCAACTATTGATACTGGAAATTGTTCATATTAATGTTAAGTGAAAAAGGATACAAAATTGCATAGAGTATGATGCACATGTGGTATAGAAAAGACTAACAGCAAGGTTGTAGAGCAACAGAATCTCCTCTGCATTCTCAGCAGGTTAAGTTAGAATAATGACATTGAAAATAGCTTAGCATTTCCTAGAAAAGTTAAATATGAGCCTACTCTTAAGCGTAACACTTCCACTACTGGCATACTTGTTCAACTGAGTTTTGACCAATGAATAGCTTTTGAAAGTCAACATAGTGGGTTGCAAGCAGCATTATTTGTTAATAAAGGAGATCAGAGTGCATAACACACAGTAAACGATAGTACTGTCATGTAAATTTTTGTTTCAGTTATACACACACGTGTATGTTTCAGGGTTGTGACATAAAACGTATTAGTTACTCTTGCCCATGATTCAAAGAGTTTGAAAGCCATTGATTGTCCTAGAGAACCTCTTGTACATAATACCCCAAGAAAGGAATTTTACCAGGAGACAAGTACAGAATGTTCATAATAACTAGAAATAAACCTCATTTCCATTAGTAGTAGAACAGATTATAGGATATTTAGCATGCTTTGTCCCCCAAATGCCAATAGAGGCAGTCATTGTAACAACAAAAAAAATGCCCCCATACATTTTCACATGCCCTACCTGGGGGCTGTTACCATTCTCTGTTGACTATTCCTGGCTAACAAGTTGTAAGCACTTGTTGAATAAATAAACTAATACAAAGATAAATAAAATAGCTGTGCCTGTGCTGGTAAGAACTAATGGTTAATAAGATTGAATTAGGCTAAAGGGTGGTCAAAGCCTGAGATTCATGATGAAACTTAGAGCATTATTTGCTTAATTTCTTAAGAGTTTTTATTCACCTATCCTTCCAGTTATCATTTAGAAAATATTTATTCAGTGTTTACCATGGATTAGGCTCTTAAGTACTGATAAACTAGATAGACAAGGTTTTTGGCCTCAAGGAGCTTACGATCTGCATGAAAGTACGTTAACCAAGAAGCAAATGAGTGGGAGGATTTTCTGCTTCTGTACACTATTAAACAGTGTTCTTCACACGTGATCCCATCCCTATCCTCTCTTCATACTTTCCAGCTGCTCCTGTGGAGACAGAAACTAAAGGACCTACCTTTTCCAGGGTTTACAGGTAGGGAATCAATGCAAGCTAAACCATTAAAATACCTTATTTTTTTAGAATGAACAGAAACTTACATTTCTCAAGTTCCAGCAATAGCTATAAACACTCAAGTAGCATGGATTCAGAAAAAATACAACTAATTTTTGATGGATAAATTGCTATATATATGTACTAAAGAAATGAAATAAACTCAGTGACAATCATTCACAGCCCTTGGCCATGACCTGGTAATCATCTTTAATAGTCCAGCTCCAGGTTTTAATGAAGGAGAAATGTAAATAAGGCAAATATAACACATGAGCTGCATTTTAAAATTCTACCCCCTGCCAAAGAGATATCTTTAACTGGTCCCCTCCTAACATACACATACACACACACACACACACACACACACAATAATTAAATTTTGGTGTTCTCTATATATTTCAAGTAATTACAAAGCAACAGAAAAAAGAGTTTATCTTATTGACTATTAAGTCACAAGCTGTTTATTTCAGGGATGAAGTATGAACACATACTTGTAGTTTATGAAACTCCACACTACCCCCAGATTCATTCGATATTCAACAAGTCCTTCAGTGAGCTTCTACAGGTGCTGGTCTCCTATCATTCAGATTTCTTGAGTAAGGAAGGGCACAAAATACTGAGCTGGGTATTTTCAGATCCTGTACCTGAGGCTAGACTAGCTAAGGGTCTACTCAAACTTCTGCCTCAAAGTTCTAAAACCAGAAGTAACTAGAAATGATATAGCTCTTCTCTAGTATTTAACTTTTCTTGTTTAAATAAGTGTTTATCCATATGAGGTAAAATTGACTATTTCACAAGTAGCTGACAAAAAAAATACAACTTTTTTTTTTTAAAAGGGAGAGATTAAAAAAAAAAGGGAGAGATTTGTGAAAAGTCTGTAAGTAAATTTGGCTTCAGCCTTGACTGAATTCAAGGACTCAAATGATGCCCTCAGATTCAAGTGTCTGATATATCAGCTCTATTGGCTTCTTTCCTAGACTCCTTATGGTTAGCAAGATGGCTGTCCACAGTACAGTTTCTTGTATTTTTCCCTACAAAATGAAAGTTCTGGACCTGACCCTCATATTGGGGGCCATATTGGGTCCATACCAGGGCCCATTTTTGATTGGCCAGTGTGAGTCACATGTCCATCTCCAAAATCAGGGAAAGATGCAACTCTAGTTGAAGCACTTAGGCTGAGAGTGGCAGACGCCTGGTCCCATCAGATTAGTGTCAACTAAAAGAAAGGAAAATATATACTGGGTAGCCAAAAAAGAGCACATGTTCACCACAGATGATAAACTTATGTCTCCCAGAAAGAGATAAGAATTTCCATTTGTAAATGGAGTGCTGCTTCAGAAAGAGCTGTGGATTAGATGTCAAAATTTCTTAGTTCTAATGTTAGCTCCACTGATTTTAGCTACATGACACAGTTCTTATAAGAAGTAAATGAGTATGTAGTCAAAGTGTTTCATTAACATTTGAGTAATACTTTATAAATACTCTCATTATTATCCAAGAGGCTGAGAATGTATCCCTTAGAAAGGTATTTTTAACTATCTGAATTGCATCAAAGTAACAAAGTATATGTACATAACAAGTAGTTTTGGTTGATATTGTATGTTTCCTATCTCCCTTTATCTTGATTGACAGAACCCCACTTTTATTTAATAAATCCACTTGCCTCCATAGTGCTGTGTGCTTCAGTAAGCTATGACGGTAATGTCATCTTGTGGCTCTGCCCTTCATTGGGACCTTGGAGTCTTCTGATCCTACCAATGGAGAAGACTCAAGAAAGCAGGAAAGGAGCACTATTTTCAACTACCTTACCTCAAAAGAAACACTCATCACTTCTCACATTTCATTGGTCAGAACTAGATACACATTTGACAGATATGTAAGAAGCACTAGGAAATATAGTCCCCAGATGGACAACCACTTCTGAGGGTCAACCCTATTCCATGGAAGGTGGAACACATGGTTAGCCATGCCTACCATGTTGACTGAGACAGTAGTCAACACAGAAAAATCCTCTTCAAGAGAAAGGGGAGGAAATGAAAATTATTTTGGTCAAGAAAGTCCTATATTAGTTTCCTAGAGCTGCTGTAAGAAATTATTATGAACTTGGTGGCTTAAGAACAACAGAAATTAATTTTCTCACAGTTTTAGAGACTAGAACTCTGAAATCAATGTGTCGCAGGGCTTCTTTCTGAAGGATCTAGGGAGAATTCCTCTTAGCTCTTTGAGCTTTCGGTGGCTCCAAGCATTCTCTGGCTTGGGGCCAATCTGCCTCCATCTTCACATACTCATTTTCTTTATGTCAGTGTCCTCTTCCTTTCTTCTCTCTGTGTCTTCTCTTCTAAGGACACTTGCCACTGGACTTAAGGTCTACCCTAATCCAAGAATAACTCATCTCAAGGTTCTTAGCTTTTATGTCTTCAAAGACCCTTTGTCCAAATAAAGTCACATACATATATTCTGGGTGAACTTATCTTTTTTAGGGAGAGTGGGGGCTTAGTGGGGAAGCCACCATTCAAGCCACTACATATTTTTGTGAGCCCTAGAATGATTTAAGTTTGTTTGTGTATTTTCCATCTTGGCTAGATAGGATGAATTCATACATTTCATGTAACTAAGATGATACAAAACTAGTTCTTCATGTAGAAAGGTGCAATCATTTTATACAAGAGCAACAGACAATCTGCATATGAAAATTAACAGTCAATACTATTTATTCTGGCTTTTATTAATTTCTTATGTCTGTTTACATATGAGGGGCAGTAGTGAACTATGCAAAGGAATGAGATAGACCTGGGTTCAGACACAAGCTCAGACACTTATTAGATGTGCAATCTTGGAAAAATTATTTAAGTTCCTTGAGCCTCAGTTTTCTCATACATAAAATGGAGGAAACTGTATTTCACAAGATGTTTTTGATCACAAGGAATAGAAAAGAAATATCTTAATAAGAAATACCTTTACCTCATATAATATGATGTCCAAGGGTAAGGAAAACTGAAGATGTGGCAGGTGTCATGGTTTGATAATTATCCTAAGTTTCCATGTTTTTACCTTCACTTTACTCTGCCATCCTCAGCATCACCTTCAACCTAACACTGGTTCTTCTCATGGCCAAAAGAAGGCTGCAGCAGTTACAATCCATATCCAAACAAGACACACTCAGAGGAAGAAGAAAGACTTTCTCTTTCAATAATTTTTTTAATAAGGAAGGAAACCTTTCCAATAACCCACTGAGCAGTCTTCCCCTCATGTCTCACTGGCCGAATTGAGGCACATGCCCACTGGCCCACCTTGGCAAGGTGAATGGAATGACTCTGAATGGCTTAGAATTATCTAGTGTGGAAGAGATGTTGAGGATTTAACTACAAATGTCTAATACAATTACTTACCACTGATTTCCTAATTACATAGATGAAGAATAAATACATATTCACCTAGCATATTTTCTGGCCCTTAAGAGGCATTAAAATCACAGTGGCCTGTATCAGAAGAACTTTAATCAATAACTAATAATATTCCCAAGCAAGGCTCATTGGTGAATTCTACCAAACATTTAAGAAAGAAATTGTACCAATTCTATACATTTTCTTCCAGAAGACAGTAGCAGAAGAAATATTTCCTAAATCACTCTATGAGGTCAGCATCACCCTAACACTAAAGCCAGACAAAGACATTAAAACTATAGAGCAATATCTCTCATGAACATAGATGCAAATATTCTCAGTAAAGTATTAGCGAATTGAATCCAGCAATGTACAAAAAGAATTATACACCCTGACCAAGTGGGATTTGTCACTTGTATGCAAGGCTGGTTCAACACTGAAAATCAATTAATATAATCTATCTCATCAACAGGCTAAAGAAGAAAATTCATATAAACATATCAATAGATGCAGAAAAAGCATTTAAAAAATACAACACCCATTCATTATTGATAAAACTGATAAAAAAAAAACCCTACAGAAACCCTACAGCTACCATCATATTCATATTGAGAAATCCAAATTTTTTCACTAAGATTGGGACCAAGGCAAGGATGTCCCCTCTCACCATTGCTTTTCAACATGTACAAGAAGTCCTAGCCAATGTGATAATACAAAAAACGGAAATCAAGGTTATATAGATTGAAAAGAAAGAAATAAAGCTGTCTTTGTTTGTAGGTGACATGATTGCCTATGTAGAAAATCCAGCTGAAAGATTCTGCAAAAAACTCCTGGAACTAACAAGTGATAATGGCAAAGTTGCAGGATACGAGGTTAATATACAAAAGCTCATCACTTTCCATAACCAACAGTGGACAAGTGAAATTTAAAATAAAAAATGCGTTATCGTTTATATTAGCACCCCTCCAAAATGAAAGTTTTGGTATAAATCTAACAAAATATGTGCCAGATCTTACAAGGAAAGCCAGAAAACTCTGATGAAAGAAATCAAAGAAGTACTAAATAAATAGAGAATTTTTTCATGTTCACGCATGGGAACTCAATATTGTCAAAATGTCAGTTATTCTCAATTTGATCTATAAATTCAACAAAATCCCAAGCAAAACCCCAGAAAGTTGTTACGTAAGTATCAATGAACTGATTCTAAAGTTTCTCACAAAAGACCCAGAATAGCCAACTCAATATTGAAGGAGAAAAAAAGTTGAAGAACTGACACTCACCAACTTCAAGACTTACGATAAAGCTACAGTAACCTAGACAGTGTGGGATTGGTGAAAGAACAGACAACTAAATCAATGAAACAGGATAGAGAGCCCAGAAGCAGACTCACATAAATATAGTCAACTGATCTTTGACAAAAAAAAAAAGCAATATGATGGAGCAAGATAGTCTTTTCAATAAATGGTGCTGGAGCAGCTGCACATGGAAAAAAAAGAATCTAGAAACAGACTGTATACATGTCACAAGAATTAACTTGAAGTTGATGATAGACCTAAATGTAAAATGCAAAACTATAAAATTTATAGAAGATAACATAGGAGAAAACCTAGATAACCTTAGGTTATAGGTTATAGGTTATAGGTTATAGGTATAGAAGATAACATAGGAGAAAACCTAGATAACCTTAGGTATCTAGACTTTGGATACAACATTAACGACACAATCCATGAAATAAATGGTTAGCTGGACTTCAATAAAATTAAAACTTCTGCTCTAAAGAAGACAATGTCAAGAGACGAGAAGATAAGTCACAGATCAGAAGAAAATACTTGCATATAACACATCTGATAAAAGACTTATCTAAAATATTCAGAAAGTTCTTAAAACTCATCAGTAACAACCTGATTTTTAAAATGGCAAAAGACCTAAAAGAAGAAGACATATAGATGACCAGTAAGCATACGAAAAGATGTTCAACATCATATGTAATCAAGAAAGTGCATATGAAAACAACAACGAAATACAAATACACACCTATTAGAATGGCCCAAATCCAAAACACTGACAACACTATATGCTAACAAGGATGTGGCGCAATAGGAACTTTCATTCATTGCTGGTGGAATGCAAATGATACAATCACTTCACAAGACAGTTGGGGATTTCTTACAAAACTACACATATTCTTACCATGTGATCCAGCAATGGCTCTCCTTGGTTATTTACACAAATGAACTAAAAACTTATATCCACACAAAATCCTGAACATGGATGTACATAGCAGCTTTTCACAATTGCCAACTTAGAAACACCCAAGATGTCCTTTAGTAGGTGAATGGATAAATAAACTTTGCTACATCTAGATAATGAGATATTATTCAGTACTAAAAAGAAACAAACTATCAAGCAATGAAAATACCTGGAGGAGACCTAAATGCATATTACTAAGTGAAAGAAGCCAATCTGAAAAGGCTACGTACTATTTGATTCCAGCTGTATGATGTTCCGGAAAAGGCAAAACTATGAAGACAGTAAAATGAGCAGTGGTTTCCCAGGGTTTGTGGGAAGGAAGAGATGAATAGGCAGAGCACAGGTGATTTTTAGGACAGTGAAACTATTCTGCATGATACTACAATGATAGATCCATGTCATTACATATGACAAAAACCATGGAATTTACAACATCAAGCATGAATCATACTGTAAGCTATGGACTTTGGGTAATAATGATGTGTCAACATAGGTTCATTGATTATAAGGAGCACACCACTGTGATGCAGGATGTACATAATGGGGGAGGTTTGGGGGGTGGGGGTGGACCTTTCACTCCGTTTTGCTGTGAACCTAAAACTGCTCTAAAAATCACAGTGAAATGTAGCATATGACATACACAAATTTCATAGAGACAAAAATATGCAATATTTATTCAGCCGCTGTTCACTACTCAAATATACATTTCCTTTAAGTTCCATCTCAACACTCACCTCTCTAAATTTCTTAATTCTCCCTTCCTATGTAGATCTTCTCCTTCATCTAAAATTCTATATCTATAACCCTCAGAAAGGAAATGTGTCCTCAAAATATCTATTATTTTAGGTTTTCACATGTGAATGCCTTAACTCCCCCTTAAAAAGTGTAAGCTGTTCTTTAAGGAATGGGGCCATATTTTTCCACTGTTCTTTGTCTTCCTTAGCACCTTGATGTTTCCTCAATACACAAATAATTGTTTAAAAGACAATGTAACCAAACCATTTGAACTCATCTGTGAGAAGAAACTTCCCTTTGGAAATAACGATGTCAGATCTAAACTAAATCTTTCAATTCCTCACTATGAGCAGTCTAAATAATACAGCATCAGTGTATTTGTTGATAGTTTAATGCTTAATAAATGTTAACATACTCAATTTTAATCCAAGGTTTTTAACCCCAGATCTTATTTTCTGTGCCACATTATCAGTGAGATGGATTAAGTTTCTAGGAGAAGCACACAGCTGTTAGGTGCCACAAATATGTTAAGCCACAAGTCTATTTGAAGGTGACATTTCTGAAAAAGGCTCACCACCCCATCTGTGATAAGTCTTAGAGCATTTCACTCATTATAATTAGGTTCAACAGCCAAATAAAACTATTGCATTTAAGCCTGACAACTGAAGGTCATGTTCAAAGTTGGAGGGAGGACATAGCAAAGCAGATGAGATGGAGCTTCTATAAAAATTTTCTCTCACTCTTTAGCGTCTTATCACACATAATCCATGGTTTGGGTCTGGGTATTTGTTTCAGTCTTACAGATGTTAAAACAAAATCAGCCCCAGGCTGGAAGAGTCTCACATTAGGGGGAAAAAATTAGCATTTAGAAAATTTAAAATGTCCACTTCAAAACAAAGCAATCTACAGATTCAATGCAATTGCTATCAAAATTCCGATGGCATTTTTCACATAAAGAGAACAAACAATCCTGAAATTTGTATGGAACCACAAAAAACTCTGATTAGCCAAAACAAACTTGAGAAAGAACAAAGCTGGAGGCATCATGCTCCCTGATTTCAAACTAAATTCAAAGTTATGGTAATCAAAACAGTATGATATTGGCATAAAAACAAACACATAAATCAATGGAACATAATAGAGAGTACAAAAATAAACCCACATATATATGGTCAATTAATTTATGACAAAGGAGCCAAGAATATACAATGGGGAAAGGACAGTCTCTTCAGTAAATGGTGTTGGGAAAACTGGACAACCATAGGCAAAAGAATAAAATTGGACCACTGCCTTACACCATACACAAAATTTAACTCAAAATGGATTGAATACTTGAATGTAAGACCTGAAACCATAAAACTCCTAGAAGAAAAAACATAGGCAGTAAGTGCCTTGAGAATGGTTTTGGTAATGATATTTTTGGATCTGACTCCAAAAGCAAAGGCAACAAAACAAAAAATAAGCAAGTGGGTCTACATCAAACTAAGAAGCTTCTACACAGCAAAGGAAACCATCTACAAATTGAAAAAGGAAACCTATCAAAAGGGAGAAAATTTTGAAAATCAAGTATCTGATAAAGAGTTATATCCAAAATATAAGGAACTCATCCAATTCAGTAGCAAAAAACAAAAACAAAAAAACCCCACCAAGACCCAAAAACAATCTGATCAAAAATGGCAGAAGATCTGAATAGACTTTTTTCCAAAGAAGACATAAAAATGGTCAACAGGTACTGAAAAGACGGTCAACATCACTCATCATCAGGGAAATGCAAATCAAAACCACAATGAGATAACACTGTCAGAATGGCTATTATCAAAAAGACAAGAAATAAGAAGTGTTGGCAAGGATGTAGAGAAAAGAGAAGACTTTGTAGGAATGTATACTGATACAGCTACTATGGAAAAGAGTATGGAGGTTCCTCAAAAAACAGGACTACCACATGATCAGCAATTTCACTTCTGGGTATTTACTCGAAGAAAATGAAAATATTTATTTGAAAAGATATATGTACCCCCATGTTTATTACAGCTTTATTTACAATAGCCAAGATATGGAAACAACCTAAGTGTCCATCAATGGATGGATGGATGGATAAAGAAGATGAATAGAATATTATTCAGCTATAAAAAAGAATGAAGTATTGCCATTTGCAACAACAGGGATGGACCTTCAGGGCATTATATTGTACTAAGTGAAACAAGTCAGACAGAGAAAGACAAGTACCATATGATCTCACTTATCTGTAGAATCTGAAAAACAAAAAAGCTCATAGATACAGAGAACAAATTAATTGTTAACAGAGGCAAGGGTGGAGGGTGGGCAAATGGGTGAAGAGAGTCAAAAGGTACAAACTTCCAGTATAAAATAAATAAGTCATGGGGATATAATGTACAGCATTGTGACTATAGTTAATAATACTGTATTGCATATTTTAAAGTTTTTAAAAGAGTAAGTCTTAAAAACTGTAACTGTGTATGGTAATGAATGTTAATCAACTTTACTGTGGTGATAATTTGGCATATATACAAATATCAAATCATTATGTTGTATACCTGAAAATAAGATAATATTATATGTCAATCATACATCAATAAAAAATTAAAATAAAAAATAGTTACAACCATCACACTTCATTGAATACTTACAAAGTAGTTTTAAAACATTTGCAGGTGGTAAGTAAGCTTCCCTCTGAAAGCCCAAATCTTCATTATATCAAAGATATTAAAACATACAATTGTCCATAAATCTAATTTTTGAATTTTCTAAGTGATTTTATAATTCTTATTAACATACTTTTTTTTTTCAGGTAAATCCATGTAAAGCTTGTAGGCTGTGAGCAATGAGCCTGTACTACTTAATCAATAGTGTCCTGTCTACGTCAGATGATTTGCTAACATTGTCCCTTTACAACACACTTCATGGTAGGAATTATTTTCCTTATTTTACAGATGAAGAAACTGAGCTGAAAGAGCCTAAGGAACATTCTCAGGATCATCAGATCAGTAAAGAGCAGAGTCAAAATTCAACATGGTCTGGCCTCGGAGCACTCGATCTTTCACTTCTGCCTTTCAAGGGAATTTGGGTCTTCACAAACCTCCTTAGCTTGTATTGGAATCTAAGCATCTAACCAACATTTATTTCCTATAATTCAATGGTGAATTAGTCATCTGCCTTTGGGGCTGCCCTGTTTCATACATGGGTACCTGACTTTCAACGCAGGGAGTCATAGATTTTCCTAACTACACTATAAACAACATTTGGGCACACAGAGCTAATTCTCTCACCCTTATCTTCTTCTCTCCAGCATCCAGCCTACATGCCTTGTAAAGGTGGAGGTACAATAACATTGTCAAGGAACATACAACTTTTGATAACAGTAAATGCAAAGTTCCTACGGGAAATTCAAGGAGAGCCCTTGGTCTTCTGTGAATATAATTCTATTGAGTTAAAAGTAAAATTGTTATATGAAAAATTACTGGATTTTTGCATCATAAGTTAAACTGTACAAAAACAAATGTAATCCTATCAAAGCTACCAAAACAGATTACTCCTCCTTCTCTTGAGGTTTGGGTGGAGGGAAGCAATCCCAGTAACCTCTAAAGAGAGCTTGTGTTTAGACATAGAGGAATAAGAGAAAGATGATTATTTCGGAGGGAGAAAGTCATTCTCAGGCAGGTGGGAAAATATTAAAGAGACTGTGTCTCTAAAAGACTCTAATGGCATAGGTAATGCCTATTTTTCCTTAAAAGTTTTTATTTTGACATAATTTCAGACTTAAAGTAAAATATTGCAAGAATAGGACAAAAAATTCTATACATCCTTTTATTCTTTACCCAGATTAGCCAAATGTAAACATTTTACTGTATTTATCCTCCTCTCTTTCCTCCACCCTCTCTGTGTACACATATATAAACACACTTTCCCCCTCTGAGTTTGAAATTAAGCATGGCTCTTTGCTCCTTATTATATGAATGTGTATTTCCTAAAAGCAAGAACATCTCTTAGATAGCTATAATACAATGAACACAATCAAGAAATTAATATTGATGCAATATCATTATCTAACTGACAGACTTTGTTCATATTTTGGCAATTGTGCCAATTAAATCCTTTACAGGAAAAGAAGGTCCCAGATCATGAGTTGCCTTCAATTATGTCTTTTTTAACCTGAGATCGTTTCTTAGTATTTCTTGTGTTTTATGACAAAGATATTCTTTGAATAGTATAGGCCAGACCATCTAGCCTTTTTCTGATGGTTCATGATTTGATTCAGGTTTGCACTTTGGGCAGGAATCAATGATGTTCTGTTTGTCTCAATGCACCGTATCAGGAGGCACTTGATGCCAGTTTGTCTCATAATGGTGAACGTTTAATTTTGATCATGTGTTCAGGTGGTAATTCCCAGGTTCCTATACTATAAAGTTATTATTTTTTCCCTTTGTAACTAGTAAGCATCCTGTGAGGGAGATATATAGCCATCTTAAAAATATTACTTTAAATCCCAGAAATTATAAATCAAATAAATACTCTTCCACCTTTTTGTTCTCATTAGATAGTATAAACTATCTGTAATCCTGAATTTTTAAGTGGTTAAAAGTCCATTGTAGCTGGAACACTCATGTGTTTTAAATGATATTAAATTAGCATATATCTATCCTATCTAAAATATGAATTTTTCTCATACATTTTTAAGGGCACAACTGCTCTCATGGTCATAGGTTAATAGATGCTCAATGAAGGATAAAACATTTCTTCTATAATCATTCTTATTTTTCTTGAAACTAGAATCCTATTCATCCAAAACAATTCAGATGGCAACTGACTGTAATTCAATATAAGGCAAGGTCTGGTGAGATGCCACTGGGGCATCCCAGTGAATATGACCAGGAGGCATTTGGATGTACAAGTGTGGAGCACAGGAAAGAGGTCAGGGTGGAACCACTGTGCTAAGTGCTCCCATGTATTGATATGAATCTGGTAATTTCTTTTTTTCAATTAGCTTTCCACAAATGGAAGCTTTTGTTTTTTTTTAAATACTCACAACCATCATATTAAACAGATAAAGTGAGCATGAACCAGTTTTATGGTTCAATGAAATACTACTTAGCAGTAAGAAACTACTTGAACTTAACATATGAGTCTCATCTGAATCTCACACACATTATGAGGAGTGAAAGAGTCAAAAGGTTACATCCTGTATCATTCCATTTATATGACTTGCTGGAAAGGCAAAACTATGGAGATAAAGAACAGATCAGTGGTTGCCTAGGGTTAGAGTTGGGGGTTGGATTTGACTACAAAGAGGCAGCATGAGGAAATTTTTCTGAAGGTGAGGTTAATTGCTCTGTATTTTGATTGTGGTGGCGGCTACAAAGCCCTATGGATTTGTCAAAACTCAGAGAACCATACAAGTGAAAAGTGAATTTTAATGTGTGCATATTTTTGAGTGTCCATTAAAAGGATGTTAAGCAAGGAAGTGTGTTTTACAAAGATCACCCTGGCTCCAGTGTGAAGACTGGATCAGATGCAACGAACCCCTGAGGCACGAGACTTGGTTGGGGGCTGCTGCATTAATCCAGTAAGATGTGACTATGGCCTGAACTAGGGTAGTAACAAGGGAGATGGAGAGAGTAGACAGGTTTGAGAGATACTACATGGTAGAAGTGGCAGGAGGTAAGGAGTAGGAGATATTGCTCGTGTTTTTCACTTGAGCAAGTGGATGGATGGTGAGGTCATTCACCAGGAGAAAACTGGATTCAAAAGGATTTCAGGGGGAGCACAGTAGCTCAGTTCGGTATGTGTTAAGGTTTGTGGTGTAATTGTAAGTTTCAAGGCAGATATTTACATGGTGTCATAGCTAAAGCAAAATATTTGTATCCTATCCAAGTAATGGTGCTGAAGGGTGACATAATGCACTATATTTATAAATTGACATTTCCAGGAACCCAAAGCAGTACATAAAAAATGCAAAGTGTGTTCTTTTCAATTCACTGAATTATTCCTCCTGGAGACATTTCCAGTTGGGGACCTGGGGCCTTTGTATATTAATTTGTTGTCCACACCCATGCTCAAAACTGACCACTAGAGTTTGAACAACAAGGGCAAGTACTTAGCTCCCTACAGTAGCTTGAATCCCTCTTTAGCTCATGCTAGTTATCAACTCCATTGACAGCAGGCTCTTTTTGCCTAAAGAAAAATTAAAAAGCCGAGTAAGTCATGTTTTTAGAAGTCCTTGAAAGCCTCTCTCCAATAATGTGGGCTAAGGTAACCTTTAATTTTACAGCTCAAGGACAACGAGGAAAAACATATCTGCCTATGTTACATAATATTTCTCAGTAGGCTTAATTATCTTTATGGTATTTAATTTTTAAGTGACTGGTTGGATTTTGTTCTCATTAGTGCTGGAAGAGTTGATATGGAGCCTACCCTGAAGAGCTAGAAATAGTCATTTTCCTTACTATCCGCTTCAACAAAGCAAAAATAAGCCAATAAAGCATAGGGGTCCTCAAAGCCACAGATGACAATACTTGCTCCTTCGAGTTCTTTTAGTTGTTTCAGTTGTATAGATCTGATCTTCAAGAACGTCATGTTCCTTTTTAAAAAATTAGTAACTGGTGATATACACATAAAATTTAACATTTTAACTATTTTGAAGTGTACAGTTCAATGGCATTAAGTACATTCACATTGTTGTCCAACTATCACTGCCATCTTGTCTCTAGGATTCTTTTCATCTAGCAAACTGTAACTGTACACAATAAACAATAAGTCTCTATTCCTCTCTCCCTCAACCCTACCAACCACCACTCTACTTTCTGTTGCTATAAATTTGATTACTCTAGATGACTCATATAAGTGGAATCGTACAGTATTTGTCCTTTTGTGATTGGTTTATTTCACTTAGCATAACGTCTTCAAGGTTCTTCCACATTGTAGCCTATGTCAGAATCTCCTTCCTTTTTAAGGCTGAATAGCATTCCATTGTATGCAGTATTTTGTCTATCTGTTCATATGTGGATGGACATTTGGTTGCTTATACCTTTTGGATACTGTGAATAATGTTGCTATGAACATTCTTGTACAAATATCTCTTCAAGTCTCTGTTTTTAGCTCTTTGAGGTGTATAACCAGAAGTGGAATTTTTAGATCATGAACATCACGTGCCTTAAGAAGCATGTATCTACTACTTCTGCTGAATTCTTTCTGTCCTTGACACGGTGCTGGACACACATTCAGAATTCAAAAAGTACCAATTGGTTGTGATGTATAATAATGAACCTTAAAATATTCTTGGGTTTGCATTGAGTCAATATTTAAGTATCTCTTTCCTTACCTTACAGTCTGCTCCATTCTTCACCCCAGCCCACACACAAACCATTTTCTTTACTTTTGTGTCTCTTTCTCTCCCTAGTCAGGTTCCTAAAGGAAGGGAGGAGTCTGCTATAAATATAAGGGAATGAATTAAATTCCTTAGGACAGGTGTTTTCAGTATGTCTGGGGGACCGAGCTAAATCTAAGTGGGATTCAGAGTCGGCTGTGAGGACTTGGTGATTTTTCTGACCCCTCTGGAGAGTTGTCCTTTGTGGAGGAGTAGGAGAAGGGGAACAGGGCCCAGAGGAGAAGATTTTGTGTGCATACAGGCTTATGGCAGAAGTGCAGTGATGGAGAGTACAGGATGACATCGGTTGCCTAGCCCAGACCCCAGGACCAGGTCTGATTCCTGGGAAGAAGAAAATGTATAGTTGTACAGTAAATTCATTATGTATTATATCCTTGAATGACAATGTGTTATAGGACCCAAGTAGAGCAACTCTGTGGCCAAGGTAACCACTTGAATATAATCAATTATAAACTAGTAAAATTTTTTTTAAAAGAGCACTTTATATTGTAAAAAGAATTACATTTAAGGCTATTATGTTGGGAGAAGGAGAGGCTATCAGTCAACATGACTTTGAGGTATACAGTCTGGATAGTGTGTTGAGCAATGGAAAATTGAACCATTTCAGAATTTAAGAGGAGAAAGTAGGTAAAAGGAAAAAGATAACTGATTTAGATTAGGAATATCAGGCTATTAAATGTGAAGCCATAGTTTGTATTATATCTCTATAAAAGCATGTAAGAACTGATCAATATTCTATCTATAATAAACCTCTTTATAGTACATTATGATTAAGTTTTTAAGATTTTATTATTTAGTAAATAGTTACAAATCTTTCGATGTTTTAGTAGGCTTTCCTTTCCAGCCATTTAATTATCTTTGTGGCTCTCCACCAAGTTTTCTGTTTCTCTTACATTTTGGTTCATAAAATTGAATATGATACAACTCCCAAGGCTGACAAATTTTGATATTTTGACTTTTGAGTTTTCCTCAGTTCCCTGGATACACTCAAGCTGCCAAGTAGCTTTCTACAGTCCTGTAGAAAAGGACTGTAGGCTCTACTTCAAATCATAGACATTACCCCATTCTTTTGTACCACCATCCTTATGTATTGGCTTTCATCCTAAAGGTTTTTCTCCAACAGTAGCAAGAGGGCTGCCACAGTCCAAGCATCATACCTTCACATGACAGTATCCCAAGAAGGAAAAAAGGGAACAAGTACATTTCACCAGTTTTATCAAAGAAAAAGAAATTCTTCAGGACGATATCCAGATAACTTTTCATTGACTAAAAATGAATCATGTGGCCACTCCTAGGTTCAGAAGAGGGTGTGGAAATGAATATCTGACAAAAATGAATGGGATTTCCAAGACTAACATAACCAATCCATAACTCATGCCTTTGATCTAAACATATGGCTTCTCTAAAACAAGTCAGGGTAATCATCGAGAAAAGTCAAGAATAGCTTTTAAATAGGCAACCAACAGTTTATAATACATTCCCCCTTTAAGAAGGGGAAACATAATACAGAGATGAAGGGTTTTCTTGATTTAGAAATCTGGTAGATAATTGAGAATACTGGATGATGAGCAAGTTGGGGTGGGGAAGAGCGGTAATTTCCATTTACGGGCATACAAACTTTGAAATGCTTGTGATGCACTGAAGTGGATGTATCCAGGTAGATACGGGGAAATGTGGACCTAGATCTTAGGAGAAAATTGGGTGCTGCTGAGAGATGCGAGAAGCCATCTGTGTATTTGATGGCAGTTGAAGTCATGGATTTGAATGTGACCTTCTAGGGAAAGTACAGAAAGAGAGAAAAGAAGAGGAATTAGTGTAAAATGCCAATATTTAAAGGACGGGAAGAGAAATTTAGACCCTGAAAGCAGCTCAGGAAGCTAAGAGAGAGAGATACGAAGAAAACCAGGCCTGGGTCACATCATGAAACTTCAGAAAGAGTTTCGAGAAAGAACTGACAAATAGTGTCAAATTCTGTGGAAAAGTCAAATAAAATGAAGGTGGAAAATATCAGTGATACAACTTAGACAGTTAGGACCTTATTATTTGGTAGAAGTATTTTCAATAAAATGATTTAAAAGAAGCCAAATTAAGAGAGGGTCAAGATGGTAGAGTGGGAGCACAGGGAGCTCACCTCCCCCTAGAAACACATCAAAAATATATCTACATATGGAACAATTCTCACAGGAAACAAAACTGGAAACCGGCAGAAGATCTCTCATAAAACCAAAAATGCAAAAATAATCTCCATGTAACCAAGTAGGATGGAAAATAAAAGGCATCAGAACAGGACCAGTGCCCCTGGAAGGGATCTGTGAAGGAGGGAAAGTCCACAGAGGCAGGCCCTTACTCTAGGGAGCCCCTAGAGTGCATACTCCGGATACCACAACACCTACTATCAAGGGGACAATGGACAGGATGCTCTGAGGAAAAATGTGGCTGGCATCTGTACCAAAAACAATCCTCACACCAAACATGTTGGACTCACACAGTCTATACAGGAAAGCTCCCATATAAAAACATCCCTTCAAGACCACAGGAGATAACTCTCCTAAATTCATAGAGACAGAGAAATTTAAGTAAAATGAAAAAGCAGAGGAATGACTCCCAATTAAAAGAACAAGAGAAATCCCCTGGAAGAACAAATAATGAAACAGATTCACCAGTCTACTAGACTCTGAGTTCAAAAAGGAGGTAATAAAAATACCAAAGGAATTAGGAAAAATTTTTGATAGCAATGCAGATCACTGTAACAAGGAACTAGAAACTATAAAAAAAGAACTACTCAAAATTAGATAACTCAATTGCCCAGATAAAAACCAATCTAGAAGTAATGAATAGCAGACTAAATAATGCAGAAGAATGAATAAGTGATCTGGAAGATAGAATAATGGAAATCACCCAATCAGAACAGCAGACAGAAAGACAAATGAAAGAAAAATGAAAGCAACATACAAGATCTAAGGAGATTTGTTCAAGATGGCTGAGTAGAAGGACGTGCACTCATTCCCTCCTGCGAGAACACCAGAATCACAATTAACTGCTGAACAATCATCGACAGGAAGACACTGGAACTCACCACACATCCAGAAGATACCCCACATCCAAAGACAAAGGAGAAGCCTCAATGAGATGGTAGGAGGACCGCAATCACAATAAAATCAAACCCCATAACTGCCGGGGGGGTTGAATCACAAACTGGAGAACAACTGTATCACAGAAGTCCACCCACTGGAGTGAAGGTTCTAAGCCCCATGTCAGGCTTCCCAACCTGTGGGTCTGACAACAGGAAGAGGAATTCCAAGAGAATCAGACTTTGAAGGCTAGCAGGATTTGATTGCAGGACTTTGACAGGACTGAGGGAAACAGAGACTCCACTCTTGAAGGGCACACACAAGGTACTGTGCACATGAGGACCCAGGGGTAAGAAGCAGTGACCCCATAGGAGACTGAATCAGACCTACCTGCTAGTGTTGGAGGACCTCCTGCCGAGGACAGGGGCAGCTGGGGCTCACCAAGGGACAAGGACACTGGCAGCAGAAGTTCTGGGAAGTACTCCTTGGCCTGAGCCCTCCAGGAGTCCGCCATTAGCCCCACAAAATACCCTGCATTCTCCAGTGCTGGGTTGCCTCAGGCCAAAAAACCAACAGGAAGGGAACGCAGCCCCACCCATCAGCAGACAAGTGGACTAAAGTTTTACTGAGCTCTGCCCAACAGAGCAACACCCAGCTCTACCCAACACCAGTCCCTCCCATTAGGAAGCGTGCACAAGCCTCTTAGATAGCCTCATCCACCAGAGAGCAGACAGCAGAAGCAAGAAGAACTACAGTCCTGCAGCCTGTGGAACGAAAACCACATTCACAGAAAGACAGACAAAATGAAAAGGCAGAGGACCATGTACCAGATGAAGCAACAAGATAAAACCCCAGAAAAACAACTAAATGAAGTGGACATAGGCAACCTTCCAGAAAAAGACTTCAGAATAATGACAGTGAAGATGATCCAGGACCTCAGAAAAAGAATGGAGGCAAAGATCGAGAACATGAAAGAAATGTTTAACAAAGACCTAGGAGGATTAAAGAACAAACAACTAGAAGAATTAAAGAACAAACAGAGATGAACCATACAATAACTGAAATGAAAAATACACTAGAAGGAATCAAGAGCAGGATAACTGAGGCAGAAGAACGCATAAGTGACCTGGAAGACAGAATGGTGGAATTCACTGCTGCAGAACAGAATAAAGAAAAAAGAATGAAAAGAAATGAAAACAGCCTAAGAGACCTCTGGGACAACATCAAACTCACCAACATTTGCATTATAGGGGCCGCAGAAGGAGATGAGAGATAGAAACGACCCAATAAAATATTTGAAGAGATTATAGTCAAAAATTTCCCTAACATGGGAAAGGAAATTGCCACCTAAGTCCAGGAACCACAGAGTTCCAGGCAGGATAAACCCAAGGAAAAACACGCCAAGACACATAGTAATCAAATTGACAAAAATTAAAGACAAAGAAAAATAATTAAAAGTAACAAGGGAAAAATGACAAATAACCTTATAGGAGTTCCCCTGTATGTTAACAGCCGTTTTCTCAGCAGAAACTCTACAAGCCAGAAGGGAGTGGCATCATATGTTCAAAGTGATGAAAAGGAAGAAACTACAATCAAGATTACTGTACCTGGAAAGATTCTCATTCAGATTCACTGGAAAAATCAAAACCTTTGCCCACAAACAAAAGCTAAGAGAATTCAGCACCACCAAACCAGCTATATAACAAATGCTAAAGGAACTTCTCTAAGTGGGAAACACAAGAGAAGAAAAGGACCTACAAAAACAAACCCAAAACAATTCAGAAAATAGTAAAAGGAACATATATATTGATAATTACCTTAAATGTGAATGGATTAAATGCTCCAATCAAAAGACACAGGGTTGCTGAATGGATACAAAAATAAGACCCATATATATGCTGTCTACAAGAGACCCACTTCAGACCTAGGGACACATACAGACTGAAAGTGAGGGGATGGAAAAAGATATTCCATGCAAATGGAAATCAAAAGAAAGCTGGAGTAGCAGTACTTATATCAGATACAATAGGCTTCAAAATAAAGAATGAGGCAAGGAAGGACACTACATAATGATGAAGGGATCAATCCAAGAGGAAGATATAACTATTATAAATATATATGCACCCAATATAGGAGCACTGCAATACATAAGGCAAATGCTAACAGCTATAAAAGAGGAAATCGACAGTAACACAATAATAGTGGAGACTTTAACACCTCACTTACACCAATGGACAGATCATCCAAACAGAAAATTAATAAGGAAACACAAGCTTTAAATGACACAATAGACCAGTGAGATTTAACTGATATTTATAGGACATTCCATCCAAAAACAGCAGATTACACTTTCTTCTCAAGTGCACACAGAACATTCTCCAGGAGAGATCACATCTTGGGTCACAATTCAAGCCTTGGTAAATTTAAGTAAACTGAAATCATATCAATTATATTTTCCAATAACAACGCTATGAGATTAGAAATAAATTACAGGGAAAAAAACCCATAAAAAATACAAACACATGGAGGCTAAACAATACACTACTGAATAACCAAGAGATCACTGAAGAAATCAAAGAGGAAATCAAAAAACAAATGACAACAAAAATGAGACAAATGACAACAAAAACACGACGACTTAAAACGAACGACAACAAAAACACGACGACCCAAAACCTATGGGATGCAGCAAAAGCAGTTCTAGGAGGGAAATTTATAGCAATACAATCCTACCTCAAGAAACAAGAAAAATCACAAATAAACAATCTAACCTTACACCTAAAGGAACTAGAGAAAGAAGAACAAACAAAACCGAAAGTTACCAGAATGAAAGAAATCATAAAGATCAGAGCAGAAATAAATGAAATAGAAACAAAGACAACAATGGCAAAGATCAATAAAACTAAAAGCTGGTTCTTTGAGAAGATAAACAAAATTGATAAACCACTAGCCAGACTCATCAGGAAAAAGAGGGAGAGGACTCAAATCAATAAAATTAGAAATGAAAAAGGGGACGTTACAATGGACACCGCAGAAATACAGTATATCCTAAGAGACTAATACAAGCACCTCTATGCCAATAAAATGGACAACCTGCAAGAAATGGACAAATTCTTAGAAAGGTATAACCTTCCAAGACTGAACCAGGAAGAAACAGAAAATATGAACGGACCAGTCACAAGTCATGAAATTGAAACTATGATTAAAAATCTTCCAACAAACAAAAGTCCAGGATCAGATGGCTTCACAGGTGAATTCTATCAATCATTTAGAGAAGAGCTAACACATATCCTTCTCAAACTCTTCCAAAAATTGCAGAGGAAAGAACACTCCCAAACTCATTCTACTAGGCCACCATCACCCTGATACCAAAACCAGACAAAGTTACAGCAGCAACAAAAAAATTACAGACCAATATCACTGGTGAATATAGATGCAAAAATCCTCAACAAAATACAAGCAAACAGAATCCAACAACACATTAAAAGGATCATACACCATGATCAAATGAGATTTATCCCAGGGATGCAAGGATTCTTCAATAAACACAAATCAATGTGATACACCATATTAACAAATTGAAGAATAAAAACTATATGATCATCTCAATAGATGCACAAAAAGCTTTTGACAAAATTCAACACCCATTTATGAAAAAAACTCTCCAGAAAGTGGGCATAGAGGGAACCTACCTCAACATAATAAAGGCCATATACAACAAACCAACAGCAAGCATCATTCTCAATGGTGAAAAACTGAAAGCATTTCCTCTAAGATCAGGAACAAGACAAGGATGTCACCTCTCACCACTATTAGTCAACATACTTTTGGAAGTCCTAGACCTGGCATTCAGAGAAGAAAATGAAATAAAAGGAATTCAAATTGGAAAAGAAGTAAAACTGTCACTGTTTTCAGATGACATGATACTATACATAGATAATCCCAAAGATGCTACCAGAAAACTACTAGAGCTAACCAATGAATTTGGTAAAGTTGCAGGGTACAAAATTGATGCACAGAAATCTCTTGCATTCCTATACACTAAGAATGAAAGGTCATAAAGAGAAATTAAGGAAACAATCCCATTCACCATTGCAACAAAAAGAATAAAACACCTAGGAATAAATCTACCTAAGGAGGTAAAAGACCTGTACTCAGAAAACTATAAGACACTGATGAAATTAATCAAAGATGACACAAACAGGTGGAGAGATATACTATGTTCTTGGATTGGAAGAATCAATATTGTGAAAATGCCTATACTACCCAAAGCAATCTACAGATTCAATGCAATCCCCATCAAATTACCAATGGTATTTTTTACAGAACTAGAACAAATAATCTTAAAATTTGTATGGAGACACAAAAGATCCCGAATAGCCAAAAGAATCCTGAGGGAATAAAACAGAGCTGGAGGAATCAGACTCCCTGACTTCAGACTATACTACAAAGCTACAGTAATCAAGACAATATAGTACTGGCACAAAAACAGAAATACAGATCAATGGAACAGGATAGAAAACCCAGAGATCAACCCACACACCTATGGTCAACTAATCTATGACAAAGGAGGCAAGGATATACAATGGAGAAAAGACAGTCTCTTCAATAAGTGGTGCTGGGTAAACTGGACAGCTACATGTAAAAGTATGAAATTAGAACACTCCCTAACACCATACGCAAAAATAAACTCAAAATGGATTAAAGACCTACATGTAAGGCCAGACAGTATAAAACTCTTAGAGGAAAACACAGAAAGAACACTCTTTGACAGAAATCACAGCAAGATCTTTTTTGACTCACCTCCTAGAGTAATAGGAGTAAAAACAAAAATAAACAAATGTGACCTATTGAAACTTAAAAGCTTTTGCACAGCAAAGTAAACCATAAACATGACAAAAAGACAACCCTCAGAACGGGAGAAAATATTTGCAAATGATTCAACAGACTAAGGATTAATCTCCAAAATATATTAACAGCTCATGCAGCTCAATATTAAAAAAACAAACAACCCAATCCAAAAATGGGCAGAAGACCTAAATAGACATCTCTCCAAAGAAGATATACAGATGGTGAAGAGGCACATGAAAAACTGCTCAACATCACTAATTATTAGAGAAATGCAAATCAAAACTACAATGAGGTATCACTTTTTACCAGTTAGCATGGGCATCATCAAAAAATTTACAAACAACAAATGCTGGAGAGGGTGTGGAGGAAAGGGAGCCCTCTGGCACTGCTGAGAATGTAAATTGATACAGCCACTATGGAGAACAGTATGGAGGTTCCTTAAAAAATTCAAATAGCTGGGCTTCCCTGGTGGCGCAGTGGTTGAGAGTCTGCCTGCCAATGCAGGGGACACGGGTTCATGCCCCTGTCCGGGAGGATCCCACATGCTGCGGAGCAACTAGGCCCGTGAGCCATGGCCACTGACCCCGCGTGTCCGGAGCCTGTGCTCTGCAACGGGAGAGGCCACAACAGTGAGAGGCCCACGTGCCGCAAAAAACAAACAAAAAAATTCAAATAGCTTTCTGCCCATAGACACCACCGAGTAAGCATCGTTGACGTCTCCCCCCTCCACTGTCGTTATGTCTAAGTCAGAGTCTCCCAAAGAGCCCAAACAGCTGCGGAAGCTCTTCATCGGAGGTTTGAGCTTTGAAACAACCGATGGGAGCCTGAGGAGCCATTGTGAGCAGTGGGGAGCACGCACAGACTGTGCGGTAATGAGGGATCCAAGCACCAGGCGCTCCAGAGGCTTCCGGGTTGTCATGTATGCTACTGTGGAGGAGGTGGGTGCGGCCATGAAGGCAAGGCCATACGAGGTGGATGGAAGAGTTGGGGAACCAAAGAAGGCCGTCTCAAGAGAAGATTCTCAAAGACCTGGTGCCCACTTAACTATGAAAAAGATTTTTGTTGGTGGCATTAAAGAAGACACTGAAGAACATCACCTAAGAGATTATTTTGAACGGTATGGGAAAACTGAAGTGACTGAAATTATGATCGACCAAGGCAGTGGCAAAAAAAGAGGCTTTGCTTTCGTAACCTTTGATGACCATGACTCCATTGACAAGACTGTCATTCAGAAATACCACACTGTGAATGGCCACAATTGTGAAGTAAGGAAAACCCTATCTCAGCAAGAGATGGCTAGTGCTTCATCCAGCCAAAGAGGTCAGAGTGGTTCTGGAAGCTTTGGTGGTCGTCGTGGAGGTGGTTTTGGTGGGAATGACAGCTTTGGTCGTGGAGGAAACTTCAGTGGTTGATGTGGCTTTGGTGGCAGCCGCGGTGGTGGTGGCTATGGTGGCAGTGGGGATGGCTATAATGGATTTGGTAATGATGGGAACAGTTTTGGAGGTGGTGGAAGCTACCATGATTCTGGCAATTACAACAATCAATTTTCAAATTTTGGACCCATGAAAGGAGGAAACTTTGGAGGCAGAAGTGCTGGCCCCTATGGTGGTGGAGGCCAATACTTTGCCAAACCACGAAACCAAGGTAGCTGTGGTGGTTCCAGCAGCAGCAGGAGCTATGGCAGTGGCAGGAGGTTGTAATTACTGCCAGGAAACAAAGCTTAGCAGGAGAGGAGAGCCAGGGAAGTGACAGGGAAGCTACAGGGTACAAGAGACTTGTGAACTCAGCCAAGCACCATGGTGGCAGGGCCTCGCTGCTACAAAGAAGACATGTTTTAGACAGTACTCATGTGTATGGGCAAAAAAACTTGAGGACTGTACTTGTGACTAATTGTATAACAGATTATCTTAGTTTCTGTTTTGTGGAAAGTGTAAAGCATTCCAACAAAGGGTTCTAATGTAGATTTTTTTTTTTTGTACCCATGCTGTTGACTGCTAAGTGTAATAGTCTGATCATGACGCTGAATAAATGTGTCTTTTTATTAAATGTGCTGTGTAACGTTAGTCTACTCTGAAGCCATTTTGGTAAACTATCCCAACAGTGTGAAGTTAGAATTCCTCCAGGGTGATGCCAGATTCCATTCAAAATTTACTTACACCCTGCTTTGGTGGAGAAGCTATTGTCTTCAGAAACTTCGGTATAGCTGAACTGACAGTTACTGTGTTGTGACCTGGAGTTCACTGTGAAAAGGGTCACCCAAGCAAAGTCATGGAGTTTTTTGGTTATTAATATGATTGTTGGCACATATCCTATGCAATATATCTAAATTGAATTATGGTACCAGATAAAGTTATAGGTGCGAATGAAGCTTGTGTATCATCCATTATCATATGTAATCAATAAATGATTTAATACCCTCTTCTTTGGAATGACAACTGTATGGATTTGGGACTGGGAGAGCTTTGGACCTTCCCTACCCACTACCCCTGATAATGTTGAATGCTACTATCACAATTCAAATTCAAAACTCTGCCAGAGAATAGAAACCAGATGCTGGTTAATGCCACCCCATAAATCCACAAATTAGAAGTTTTCAGGAGACATTTTTAAACTGACCAGTACCAGTAAGGATTTTACTCTTAACACAAAAACAGGCTTACATTAAAGGAAAACTGTGGTTTCTCTTCTGGTTGGGTGGAATGACACACTAGTAATTATCTATATGGAGATAAAAATTTGCTGATATGGTAAGGAACCATATTAGCTACTTTAATTTATGCTAACTGCAGTTTTCCTTTAAATATGGCACAAGATGACACAACCATTCTAAAATGTTGTTTGTATAGAAAATGATTTCTAAAACTTTATAACAGTTTACTTAATATCCAATCACTGTTATTTGTACATAGCTTCCTTTGAGCCCTCCCTTTGGTGCCCTCAGTTTCAGTGCCATTGTACTTAGTAGGATAGAGATTTGTTTATCACTAGGGAAAAAAAATTAAAATAGAATTACCATATGACCCAGCAATCCCACTACTGCGCATATATCCGGAGAAAACCATAATTCAAAAAGAGTCATGTACCACAATGTTCACTGCAGCTCTATTTACAATAGCCAGGACATGGAAGCAACCTAAGTGTCCATCATCGGATGAATGGATAAAGAAGATGTGGCACATATATACAATGGAATATTACTCAGTCATAAAAAGGAACGAAATCGGGTCATTTGTAGAGATGTGGATGGACTTAGAGACTGTCATACAGAGTGAATTGAGTCAGAAAGAGAAAAACAAATATTGTATATTAACGCATATATGTGGAATCTAGAAAAATAGTACAGATGAACTGGTTTGCAAGGCAAAAATAGAGACACAGATGTAGAGAACAATGTATGGACACCAAGGAGGGAAAGCAGGTTGGGGTGGTGGTGGTGGTGGTGGTGGTGGTGGTGGTGGTGGTGGGATAAATAGGGAGATTAGGATTGACATATACACACTAATATGTATAAACTAGGTAACTAATAAGATCTCCTGTATAAAAACAGAGAAATAAAATTAAATTTAAATAAATACAAGATCTATGGGATAATACAAAGCATGCCAAGTTACACATAATAGGGGCTCCAGAGGAAGAAGGAGAGAGAGAAGGGAATCAAAAATGTATTTAAGGGACTCCCCTGGGGGTGCAGTGGTTAAGAATCCACCTGCCAATGCAGGGGACACAGGTTTGAGCCCTGGTCTGGGAAGATCCCACATGCCGCGGAGCAACTAAGCCTGTGTGCCACAACTACTGAGCCTGCATGCCACAACTACTGAAGCCCGTGCACCTAGAGCCTGTGCTCTATAACAAGAGAACCCACCACAATGAGATGCCCATGCACTGCTACGAAGAGTAGCCCCTACTCTCCGCAACTAGAGAAAGCCCGCACAGCAACGAAGACCCAACACAGCCAATAAATAAATAAATTCGTTAATTAATTTAAAAAATGTATTTAAGAAATTATGGCTGAAAATTTTCCAAACCTAAAGATGGAAACAGATATTCAGGTGCAGGAAGCACAGAGTATCCCAAACAAGATGAACCCAATTAGACCCACACCAAGATATATCATAATTAAAATAGCAATAGTTAAAGAGAGAATTCTAAAGGCAGCAAGAGAAAAACAAAGAGTCAATTACAAGGAAACCCACATAAAGCTATTAGACAATTTCTCTGCAGAAACTGTGCAGACCAAGTCCTGAAAGGGAAAAATGTGCAACCTAGGATATTCTACCCAGGAAGATTATCATTTAGAATAGAAGAAGAGATAAAGAATTCCTCAGACAAGCAAAAGCTAAAAGAATTCAACAATACTAAACCTACCCTAAAATAAAAATTGAAGGGTCTTATCTAAATAGAAAAGAAACAAAAATCTACAGGAAAGGGAAAAATCATAATAGGAAAGGCAAATATATAGTCAGGACTAAAGATCACTTAGATAAGCCAGGACATAGATTAAAAAACCATCCAAAAATTTTGTAAAAGTAATTGTAACTACAATTAAAATCAAAATAATAAACAAATGACACAATAGACCAGTTGGACTTAAATGATATCTACAGGACACTACATCCAAAAAATCCCCCAGAATACACATTCTTTTCAAGCTTGCATAGAACATTCTCTAGGATAGAACACACACTAAGTCACAAAACAAGCGTCAACAAATTTATATCAAGCATTTTCTTCCAACCACAATATGAAACTAGAAATCAACTATAGAAAGAAAAATGAGAAAAGAACAAACACATGGAGACTAAACAATATGCTACTAAAAAACCAATTGATCACTGATAAAATCGAAGAGGACCAGAAAATACCTTGAGACAAATGACAATGAAAACTCAGCTTAACAAAATCTATGAGATGCAGCAAAAGCAGTTCTAAGAGAGAAGTTCATAGTGAAACAGGTCTTCCTCAAGAAACAAGAAAAATCCCAAATAAACCACCTAACCTACCACCTAAAAGAATTAGGAAAAGAAGAACAAACAAAACCAAAGTCAGCGGAAGAAAGGAAATAATAAAGATCAGAGAGGAAATGAATAAAATAGACATTAAAAGACAATAGAAAAGATCAATAAAACAAAGATCTGGTTTTTTTGAAAGATAAACAAAATCAACAAGCCCCTAGCCAGGGTCACCAAGAAGAAAAGAGAGAGGACTCAAATAAATAAAATAAGAAATTATAGAAGAGAAATAATTACTGATACCACAGAAATATAAAAAATAAGGGAATACTATGACCAGTTATATGCCAACAAATTGGACAACCTAGAAGAAATGGACAAGTCTGTAATTAAAAAAAAAAAAAACCTCCAAGCAACAAAAGGCCAAGACTGGATGGCTTCACAGGGGAATTCTACCAAATATACAAAGAAAAATGTATACCTATCATTCTCAAACCATTTCAAAACTTTGAGGAGGAGGGAACACTCCCAAAGTCATTTGATGAAGCCACCATCACCTGGACACCAAAACCAAAGACACTACCAAAAAGAAAATTACAGGCCAATATCTTTGATGAATATAGATGCAAAAATCCTCAACAAAACATTAGCAAAGTGAATCCAACAATACATAAAAAGGATTGTACACCATGATCAAGTTGGATTCGTCCCAGGGTCTCAAGCATGTTTTAACATAGACAAATCAGTCAATGTGATACACCACATTAAAGAAAGGAAAGACAAAAATCACATCATCATCTCAATGGATGCAGAAAAAGCACGTGATAAAATTCAACATTCATTCTGATAAAAACTCTCATCAAACTGGGTATAGAGGGAACATTTCTCAACATAATAAAAGCCATTATGGTTAAACCAACAGCCAACATAATACTCAATGGTAGAAAGCTGAAAACCTTCCCGCTAAATTCAGGAAGAAGACAAGGATGCCCACTCTCACCACTTCTATTCAACATAGTACTGGAAGTCCTACTCACAGAAGTCAGACAAGAAAAAGAAATAAAAGTTATCCAAATTGGAAGGCAAGTGTAAAACTGTCATGATTTGCAGATGACATGATACTCTGTAATAAAAACCCAACGACCCAAGTGCCCATTAACAGACGGTTGGTTTAAGAAGATGTGTATGTATATACACATACATATATATGGAATAATTACTCAGCCATAAAAAAGAATGAAATATTGTCATTTGCAGCAACATGGATGAACCTAGAGAATATTATACTAAATGAAGAAAGTCAAAGAGAGAAAGACAAATATTATATGGTATCACTTATATGTGAAATCTAAAAAAGAAAAATACAATGAATCTGTATACAAAACAGAAAGAGACTCACAGACATAGGAAAAAAAACTTATGGTTACCAAAAGGGAAAGGGAGGGTGGGGACTGATAAATTAGGAGTATGGGATTATAGATTCAAACTAATATATTTAAAATAGAAAGGCAACAAGGATTTACTATAAGCACAGGAAACTATATTCAATATCTTGTAATAACCTGTAATGGAAAAATAATCTGAAAAAGTACATTTATACATATATAAAATACTGAATCACTCTGCTGTACACCTGAAACTAATACAATATTGTAATTCAACAATTATTTCAATTTAATAAAGAAGCCAAATTATAGTGGGTCAAAGAGTAAATGAGAACTAACGGAAAGGAGAAAAGTCTTTAACAAGCTACAATATATACAGAGAAACAGACACATCACACACAAAATGCAGTTATCACTAAGATATTTAGATACCTTAATTTTATAAGTAATGAAACTAATAGAACATTTAGGCGCCATGATTTTTTCTGTGTGCCTTTCAGACACCCTTTAAATTATCTGTGGTGTCTGATCTGCCTATGGTAGGCAGATGCATGTATTTAATATGAATTCTTCAATCTCATAAATGCTATAATTCAATGTGGGATTAATCTTAATTCCAAAACTTACTAGTTTCATGACCTTGGGTTATATGGTTTGTCCAACGTCATACATCTAGTTTGTAAGGTAATTTGGGCTTTAAATTCAGATCTGACTCCAAAGCTCACATTCTTCATCATGGAGACTTCTGGTGAACATCCTGACGTGTGAGTCGGCCCCCACTTTCATCAATGCCAGCATGACTTTGGTTTTTTCACACGAAGCTACCTATCCTTCCCTTCCACAGCACACAAAATGAGAGCTATATGAGGAGAGACTGGATAGAGGTCCCTAGGTCAAGAATACGGCCAAGAGGCAGGAGTAAAAGCGTTAGTCTCCATATTCCTAAGGAGGAGGGGTCCATTCCTTCCTCCTCGCTAACCATGCCCTTTCCCGAATTCCCAGCCAGCTGTAGCCGAGAAACAGATAACCTGTTATACAGAAAAGTTCTCCAGCAAAGGCCTGTGCGAAAGAAGAGTGTAATTAAGTGGTACCATTTATAGAAATCACACACATGCAAACTGTCCAGGCCACTCTATACTCATTGTGGAGGCCTTCCAAATGGCATCATCTGTGATAAGCAGAAGTATGTCAATTATGTCATTATCAGAGGGAAAAAGTGTGTGGACAAAATAAAGCTCTAAATATTCCTTTGAAGTCAACCACTCATTTTAAATGGTTTGGACGTATAATGTAGGGAAGTGTTTTTAATTGAAAGAGAGTAAATAAGTTACTACAAAGGGTTTCAGAAGAAAAATGATGGTTATGCTAAACTGCAGCTATTTTTTAATGGGTTTTCCATGGCCATAGGCTTGCCTTCTTTGCATTTTCTTTTTCTCTTCTACTAGTGAAGAAACAAAAAATGACAGCAGCTGATGCCAAGTCCCTTTGAGCCATTGCTCTATAACAAAGCAATTTAGGGAGGCAGACAGAGGATGGAGTCAACTTTTATGAAAAAGTTGCTCATGTTTTCCTCTGATACAACTTTTCCATTCAGATGTTTTATGACAACTACAGTCTCTAAGGACTGACTAACTGCAAAGTTAAGACTGATATTTTACAATAAGACTTCCCTTATTACTTAATCACTGCAATCTGACAATAAAACCATCTGCCTATAATGGGCCAACTCCACAGACGGCACACGTCCAGAAAGCTGTATGTCTAAAAGGACTCATTGTTTTAACCTGGATGCAAAATTTTACTTTCAGACAGACTTTGAGTCTGAATTTTATGCCATCAGTGGGATAAGACATTTTGCTATTTTTTCCCCACTATAGGCACCTTAAATTTAAAAAATCTGATTGGCTTTACATTAAATGATGAAAGAATCATCATCAGAAGTGCTTGGGATGATACAGATTCTCACATTTGATAATCTGTTCCTGTTCTACAATCACAGTAACAAGAATTCCTGAGATTTATTTAGTTGTTACACAAGGGAGTGTGCTTTACATGCAAGTTATTGTTGAATTCACACAAGAATCATACAGGATAAGAACTATTATTTTCTCCATTTTACAGAGGAAAAAAACCTAAGGCTTAAAGATATTGAATAAGCTTCCAAAGTCACAGAATTATTAGTGGCAGTGGTGGGACTCAAACTCAAGAGGTTTGAGATTAGAGTCCAGTACTCCTAACTTTTATTACAAAGAAAACAGAAGGCATCAATTGCTATAAGGAATGGGAATCCACATCTAGAAGACCGTGTCAAATGGTTAATGAGTTAATGCACCTCAAGAAAGGGAGATAAGAATATTTTTTTAAACAATGTACATAGCATTTAAGAGACCTACAAATATGAGCCTTTTTTTCACTTTTGATATAAAAGAATATTTTGAAAAATACACAAGAAAACTAAATGGATGACTTTAGGTCAGAACTATTTTAAGGAGGCTAAATCTTGGTAAGTAGACCCTGTTTGCTAAGCACTTGAGAAGGTTTCTAATACTATTTAAAGGAGAAGTATTTATACCCAATTCATTTGGGTTTTTAAAGACTCAAAGGAAAAAAGAAAAAGTGCATTTTGTTACTGGTGACATACTTTCTAATCATGACATCAATTTCTTGAATTGATGCTTCATAACCAGGTTAACAGGCTTGTGTCACAATATTGTTATGAACTGATCAATTGAAAGCCCATTATTGACCCAATTATTCCAGAACGGGACAAATGAATGAGATGAAAGTCATGGTCTCTGAGGGGCCCAAGCTTGATCAGTTTGATTCTGTTTAAATGGAAGTACTTTTGACAGTGGTAAGGGGCACTATTAATGATTATGAGGAGGGAATAGATGCAAAGCTATGGACATTCACTTACCCTAGCTAAAGCTCACTCTCTGCTTATCTCTTGGTGCTGCTACTGTTGGTTATGGTAGGAGAGTGAGACCCTCTGTGGAGTGTCGGGGTGTTAGAAAATGAGCTTTTGATAAGAGTGGGTGTAGACAAATTGCTTGTGCTCCATTAAAGAGACAAGATGAAAATTCCTGTTGAGACCATGTTTCTTTAAATGCCAAACTACTCCAAATCTGGACTAGTGGGTCATGGTTTATGAGTTTTGCTGCAGTTTGTACATAAAAGAATCCACAGGATACATATGGACATAATCAGAGTGAGGCTGGTAGAGGCTGAAGGGATGAAATTCATGTGAAAACAAGAATGAGATAATAATAAGGTCCTGCAGAAAGGGAGAGCATGGGCAGTTTAAGTTGCAAGGAACAGACTTAAGCTGTAGTACTTTTTTTTATATATAAGATACATGTGGAAATAAGGATGATGAGACTGATCACATGCCGTGAACTTTCAAAAATTTATAGCCACACAGATTGGCTTCACATAGAAGGAAATATTCAGAAATTGGAAGCTGGTTTAGAATCCAACAGAACTCTAGACACTGGGTTGTCTCCTCCCCCTGGGCAACAGGAGCTCCTTGCTTCCTTCTCTGCTGTGATGTGAAACTACCCTCTGCCTCTGCTTCTTTCTAAGTCACTGTCTTCTGCCCTTCCTTCCAAACACTCACTTTTTTATGTGCATCTGGCATCTGGTATCTCCAGTGTAGAGAATCCATTTTGTTCATTAACCCACCATCCAATAGAGGGAAGGGTATTTGTGTCAGAAAACGTAATAGGCTTCTGGTTAGTCTGCAGGCCAGCTGTCTTTAGGTCAAAAGCCTACCCCTTGCCCAATAGCCATGGCCATGGTGCTGGAATTACAGCAAGTAGAATGTGGTTACCCATGGTGCTGGGACACCACACTCTCCTAGATGTCCTCCCACCTCTCTGGCTGTCTTCAGGTTCTTTTCCAAGATTGTGTTCTCTGTCTAGGCAATAAATGTTGGATTTCCTTGAGGCTGAGCCTTAGGCCTTTTTCATTTTTCCCCAATATTTTTCTCCTTATATAATCTCTACCACGCCCATGACTTCAGTTCATACACATATGCCAACAGTTTTAAAATGTATCTCTTACCTAGGTCTCTCCTTTGAGCTCCAGATCAGATATCTAATTGTTAAGCTGATATTTCCACTTTTATGTCTGAAAGAATTCTCATTTGCAATTTGTTCTTGACTTATGTTCTTCTGCTTCAAATCCGTATGTCTTCCCGTATACCCTTTCTTCCAGTATCCACCACTATCCATTCTGCTGCTAAAGCCATTAGCTTACGAGTCATGTTTGACATATGCTTCTGCCTCAAATCCACTTTCAATCTATCCCTCTGTTCTGTTAATCTCACTTCCTCAACATCTCTTAAAGCCATTCCCTTTCAGGCTCTTCAAAGCCACCACCCTAGTTCATGCTACCATCATCAATCTCCTGAACCACTGCAGGAATCTGCACATCGGTCCCCTTCATCTACTCTAGCCCCTTTTTGATGCACCCCTGACACTGCAGTCACGGTGAACTTTACAAAAAGCAACTCTTACCATGTCATCCTGAAATTGAAAACTCCCAGTGATTTCCTATTGCTCCTGGAATTGAGAACAGCATTTTTAATGTGGTCCTGCGTATCTAGTCTAGGCCCCCTCTACCTCACCACCTTCATTTTACACGGTTACTTTGTTCGAGCCACATTAGCCTCATTTCTGACCCTTGAATATGCTAGGATCCTTCACTGGGACAAGTTCTTTTTCAGTGGGCTGATCCTTTACATGGAAAGCTCTGTACTGCCTGGTCATCTGTATAACTCCTACCCATTCTTCAGAACTCTACATTTTCTGATCCCCATCTATGTCAGGATCCTCTGCTATAGACTCTCATAGGCCCATATTTCTGTCTTTCAAAAGGATAGAGATGTGATTATTATTTTTTTTATGTTTCCCCTCCAGACTCTAATATTCATATTAGCTAGGAACATTTTTTAAATTAGTAAATGTGAAATATATGGGCTAAAAACAACAACATAAATATGCACACAATACTACATCAGAAACCCCTAACACCACCAACAGCACAAATCTTTAATTAGAATATGTAGGTATAAAGCTAGACCACGTTCGCTTACTATAGTCCTTCTGCTTAAATGTGTTTTCTCCTATTTCCAGCTGAACCCATAAAGTTAGAAGCAAAATTTTCCAGTAGGTACTATTTATGATCTGTGCTTTGCTTTTCTAATTACCTTTGCTTCCATAATATAATATCCTTAACCTATAGTATCTTTCCAGTGATAACCATCTTAATTTACAACAACTTCCTCCTTGACTAAATTTAAATGTTAGGCCAATTCTGTTCAAGCTTTAAAAACTTCATTTGAGTTGGTTAAGTTGTCAGTCTAAACAATATTAATTCTTCCAATCCAAGAACATGGGATACCTTTCCATTTCTTTGAATCACCTTAAATTTCCTCATCAATGTTTTATAGTTTTCAGAGTATAGGTCTTTCACCTCCTTGGTTAAGTTTATTCCTAGATTTTTTTGTTTTTTTGGATTCAGTTTTAAACAGGATTTTTCTTTAACTTTATCTTTCTGATATTTCATTGATAGTGTAAAAAAACTGCAACAGATATCTGTTGGTTCATCAGTTGTAACAAACATACAGCTCTACATGGGTTACTGATAATGGGGGAGAGTACACACATGGAAGTAGGGAATGGATAGGAAATCTCAATAACTCCCTCTCAGTTTTGCTCTAAAACAATTGTCTTAACTGGACACCATAACACTCTTAGAGGAAAACATAGGCAGAACACTCTTTGACATAAATTGCAGCAATATCTTTTTTGATCCATTTCCCATAGTAATGGAAATAAAAACAAAAATAAACAAATGGGACTTAAACTCAAAAGCTTTTGCACAGCAAAGAAAAACTGTAAACAAAATGAAAAGACAACCTATGGAATGGGAGAAAATATTTGCAAATGAACTGTCCAACAAGGGATTAATCTCCAAAATATACAAACAGGTCATGCAGCTCAATAACAAAAAACCAACCCAACCAAAAGATGGGTGGAAGACCTAAATAGACATTTCTCCAAAGAAGACATACACATGGCCAACAGGCACATGAAAAGATGCTCAACATCACTAATTATTAGAGAAATGCAAATCAAAACTACAATGAGATATCACCTTACACCAGTCAGAATGGCCATCATCAGAAAGTCTACAAACAAATTCTGGAGAGGGTGTGGAGAAAAGGGAACCCTCTTGCACTGTTGGTGGGAATGTAAATTGGTACAGCCACTATCGAGAACAGTATGGAGGTTCCTTAAGAATCTAAAAATAGAGCTACCATATGATCCAGCAATCCCATTCCTGGGCATATATCCAGAGAAAAACATGGTTTGAAACGATACACGCACCCCAGTGTTCTTTACAGTGCTGTTTACAATAGCCAGGGCATGGAAGCAACCTAAATGTCCATTGACAGATGAATAGATAAAGAAGATGTGGTACATAAGTACAATGGAGTATTACTCAGCCATTAAAAAGAATGAAATAATGCCATTTGCAGTAACATGGATGGACCTGGAGATTATCATACTAAGTGAAGTCAGACAGAGAAAGACAAATATCATATGATATTGCTTATATGTGGAATTTTAAAAAATGATACAAATGTACTTATTTACAAAACATAAACAGAATCACTGACTTAGAGAATGAATTTATGGTTACCAAGGGGAAGGGTGGGGAGGAGGGATAGATTGGGAGTTTGGAATTGACATGTACACACTGCTATACTTAAAATAGATAACCGACAAGGACGTACTGTATAACACAGGGAATTCTGCTCAGTTCTCTGTGATAACCAAAATGGGAAAAGAATTTGAAAAAGAATAGATACATGCATATGTATAACTGAATCACTTTGCTGTAACCTTGAAACTAACGCAACATTGTTAATCAACTATACTCCAGTACTAAATAAAAACTTTAAAATAATTGTCTTAAAGAAAATAAAACTATTCAAAAAGACAAGTTCCCAGAGGAGTCGTCAGCTGATCACAGAAGTATGTGATTCAAAAGGAAGAAAGATAAATGTCAAAAAAATGAAAAAAAAAGTATACTCTCACTAGTAATTTTTTTCAGTCTGCAAAGTAAAACAATGGGGTATAATTTTGCACCTCTTACGCTGAAAAACACTTAAAAGAAGAAGAAAACCCACTGTTGGCATAAATGTTGGGAAAATGAGCCTGAAGCACTCTTGGTCGTAATGGAAATGGATTGGTTCAATAATATGTATGTCAAAATTTTAAATATGTATGTCAAAATTTTAAAGACATATATCATTTGACCTAGACATTAAATCTGAGAAAATAATAGGAAAAATGTAAAAAAAAATTTTTTTTGAGACTAAAGATCCTAATTTCAGCATTGCTTACACCAGTAAAAATTCTATAAACAACCTAAAGTTACAACAGATTGGTTAACTAAATAAATATGGTCAATCTACTCTATGGAAACCTCTGTAACCACATCTTTTCTTTATGTTGATGTATATTTAGTGACACAAAAGATGCCTGTGGTTTATTCTGTAAAATGCATATTATAAAATAGCATTTTTCATATATCATATCTATCCTCTAGAAATGCTTACGTCTGCATTTAAAGATCTCAAGATTTACCAAAAAGTTAACAGTGGATATATCTGAGTAATGAGATAGTGATTTCCACTTTTAATCCTTTCTATATTACTTATGTTTTAAAATAAGCATTATTACTTTTATAATAAAGTTGAAAAAGAGGCATAATACACAGTCAGTTAAAAGCATTTAAGAGAGATAATTCACACTTGTTCCTGTATCCAAGCTAGAGCCCGCCACCTCAGGTTTCTCAAACCTGAAAATTTCTGATTTGGAGAGGACTTCACTTTCCAAGAATGGTATAATAACTCTACCATGCCATCTAGTGTTAAGAACGGTGATGTCTTAAGAAAAGCTGGCAACTCAAAAAGATTTTAAGTATTCCAATTCACAATTCTATAGGCAATTTGAGGAAAACAAGTACACCTTTTAAAAAGGACACTGAGATTTGCTGTGAGTGTAGAGTTAGGTCAAAGTTTAAATTGCAAACTTGCAGCTATGTCATTTTAATTAGGTTGTAATTGAAGAAATCACAAAACAATACCCAAGAGCCAAGGTAGTTAAATATTTAAACTGGTTAAGGGGGAGAGTGAATCTCTGCCCTTAGCCTCATCTCACCCACACCACCACACACACCTACTTTTACTACCATCACCACCATCACCTACAGAAGTTCAGAATCAACCAGTTTCTTTAAAAAGTTACAAAACCAAAGATTCTATCTGAAGATATACCCAGAGTCTACTTACTTTTGCTCTAAGTATAGAAGACAAAAAATGTGAGTAGCAGATTTATTTTCTTCTGTGTTATTGATAACAAATTAGTACTCAAAGAAGTTGATTTTCTGTTGGTAGCTTGGCTCCAGGGTCATTGGGAATACCTTAATACAACTCTAAGTAGAGCCATACACCAGTAAAAAATATTTACTGAGTACTTATATGCAAGGCTGTTTTAAGTGTTAAGAAACTATAATAGGTGTTATGAAACAATCATCTGAAAAGATAAAGTCTCTGCTAACAGGGAACTTATAGACTAGTGTGACTTTCTTAACTAAGCAAGATTTTTCCAGTTTGAGATCATGTACCAAGTACTTTGAATTTTTCCTGCTGTTAAAAAACAAAATTCAACTGAATAAATTTGAAGATCTAGTTGGTTCTATTGTATGACTCATGAATTGGGCAGCATCTCATCTAGTAGAGAGACAGGTGCGCCAAGGAACACCTGTTCATATTTCTCTTTTGCTACTAACTTTCTTATCCCATCCATACAGAAGCTGGATGGGATAAGAAAGTTAGCAAAAGAAAAAAAAGATTGTTTCAGTCAAGGTCGCCTTTATTTGAGGGAGGGGCAGCAGGGGTCTCATCAAGCAGATTACTTCACTATTGTTGATCCGGACATTCCAGACTGATTGGCTTAAAATTCGACTCCTGAGAGGGGTTGAAACTACAGTTCAGTCTTAAGTTTGTTGTCCTGGGAGCAAGTGACTCCACTTTCATACCTGTTCTTTCTTTGTTTTTTTGTTGTTGTTTTTTTAACACTACCCCGTGACTGATAATTTGATTTCTGGGCATTTATCTTAAAGAAAAAATACAAGAAACTCATCTCGCAATATATAATAGTGATAAATTGAAAACAACCTAAATGGCCAAAAATAGATGATTGGTTAAGAACCATTTTTGCAATAGAATAGTATGCAGACATTTAAAATGCTATATCAAAGCTTCTAAAAATAAAATTTGCAAATATCCACAATGTCCAATGAAAGAAGAAAGAAACAATAATATATGAACTATCAGAAGCTCTTTGGCAAGTGGAGTAATCATGGGTGATTCAATCTGTCAGAGTTTCAGCAACTGTCATGAGCAAAGGGCATGGCAAGGTCCCAGGACAAGATGAGATGGTGGAGCTATCCAAGTCTCACAGGATTCCCTAAAGAAAGCCCCTAACACTGCCAGGTACATAGACAACCAGGTTCCCTCACAATCCTCGGAATGGAAGATGGTAAAAACTGGGTAAATAGCTGTACTTTATCAAACCTACATCCCTCAGACTGAGGCAGGACAAGATGAGTCCGAAGAATATGGGAACGCCCTCATGTTTATAGCTTTCTGATAACCAAATATTGGAATAACAGTAGACCTCCCTTCCCACTCCAGTTTTCTGAATATTTTAATGCATTGAGTTGAAGGGGAACAGAATATGCCACCCCAAAATATGTCTCTTTGGCATAAGGATAATTTTGAGCTGGTTATTTTTAAGAACTGGCAGACATAGGAAAAGCTCTGAAAACCAAATAAAGTAAGAGACATTTACATTTATAAGGGAAATCTCCATTTGTAGTGTGTCTCCCTCTCTGTACCAGGAAGAAGAAGATGACAAAATCTCTAGTAAATCTTATCAATGGAGAAGACAGAGACTTAGATCTCCATAACAACGTACGCTTGTTTACTCTGCCTTTCCTGGTAACCTCCCCATAACTGGCCATTCCTCTTCCCATCAACATCTTCTATCTTTAGCTGAAGATGGTATTTAAGGAGGTGGCTTAGGTCATTTCAGGGAGTTACTCAGTTTTCCTGGGTACCTTCCACGTATATAGGACGTACACATGTTATTTAACTTCTGTTTTTCTCCTCTTAATCTGCCTTTTATTACAGGGAAGTCTCAGTCAAGAGCCTAAAAGGGTAAAGGGAAAATTATTTTTCATGCCCCTCCCCATACCCCAACCCCGCCAGAGTGACCAAGCAAGGCTTACTTCCTCTTCTGTAAAATAGACTGTTTGACTAGGAGTGTTGACGTGCCTTTTCCAGCTTTCTAGTCTATTGTATTGGCCCTTCTGTGCCTACATTGCTTAGAGTTATTTGCGTCCTTGCCAAAGCACTGGAGGAAGATCCAATTTGTGATGAAACCAGATGTCACAGGGTCCAAAGTGGCAGTCAGCAGGGACTTCGGGTTGAACCAAGAAATAGACAAAGTTTGTTCTCTAAGCAAAAATCAGTAAAGAGTTATTTCTGCATCCTCATAGTAACTACAGCTTAATCTATAAACCCCAGCCTCACCAAACCTGCCCCAATGAAAATAATATACCCATCTACAGTATTCATTCATTCAACAATACAGTTGAGTATGTTCTGTGTACCAGGCACTATGCCACGGGTAGAATGGAGATGAGAAATATTCACAGGCCATGCCCTTACAGTCCTCAGGGTGGAGGGGAAGGTGGGGAGAATGATGGATATTAATTGAATAAACATAAAATAGTAGGAGAGCCAGAGTGAAGTGAGGGGAGCCTTTGATGAGAGGCAATGAGGGCTGAGCTCGTAAGGCCAGGTTAAAGATCCTGGTCTTTATTCTGAGAGTCAGAGGCCCCAGGCTCCACATACGGCCCGGCCGCTGCCTTCTCCCTGGCTTCAGGACAACCACATCATCTTAACAGTCACAGTTCCAGTTTATCTTTTTCTCCTTTGTAAAATGAAAGGTTGAATTAAATGATTTCTGTGGTTTCTTCTAGCCATGAACTTGTTCCTTTTACAGGATCTGCAGTTTACTTAGGCTTAAATCACTAGAATATTACAAAAATTTCAAGGATGTGTTGTGATCGTGAAGCCATGAGCCCTTACAGATCCTTGCTTTTAAAGAGTTTGAAATAGTCTTCATAGCAGAACTGCAAAGTTGACTACTGTTGACCTGAAATAGACTGCCAGGAAACAAAAACCAAAACAAAACAAAATAGACTGCCAGATATTTCTCCAGCAAAGATGGGTTTACTTGGGATCAGCAGATAATTGCAACTTGGGGGCCTGCAACCATGGCGAGCCACGTGCAAGTCCCTGCACAGCAAGGGAAGGAGAGCACTCTTATAGAGGGAGAAAAAAGTTGGGGGGCTGGGGGGCTATAGTAAACAAAGAGTCCATGGTTTTTCATGGACTGAGTCCTGGCCAGGAGACAAGGGGAGTCTTTTTTTCTTCCTGTTAGGCACTGCAATCATCTCAGGGAGTAGGACCCTCACCCCCCTCAACCTTCTGATCTCCCACCTCCATGTAATTGACACTTCTATGCATTTTATAGTATTCATGAGCATTGTGCAAAGAAAACGGACCAAGAATAGTGTGACTCAAATCATTTTAGCTGTTATTTCTTGTTTCCTTAGTATGGAACACAATGTCGTCAATTGCAAGAAAAGTTTCAGCTGCACAATCAATAAACTCTAATGCTTCATACACTAAAGCTGACTTGGAATGATGCTAATGTTATTCAAGTGTTTTCAGTTCCTTTTTTTTCTAGCCAGAGCCTTCTACCTTAGCAAAATGGGCTCTGATGAACAAAGAACATTCTTTACAATTCTATGCCACTTAGTGTTACGTTTTCTGCAACTTAGGTGTTGAATCTTGTCCTTCTTCTAACTCCAGTCTAATACAGTCTTTTTGTAGAGTTTTGAAGAGGGCTTAGTTTTGTTTCCCTCTCATGGTACATTTCTAAATTCGCTTTCTCATGTTTTATTATGGTCATGAATGTCAAGACTGGGACAGCCTGAGTATTAAATGACAACTCAGAAAAAATAAACACCTTTACAAAAGCCAACTGAGCATAAATAACAGTAATTATTACCTGCCTAGTTTTAAGACATTCTTGCCATCAAATTCAACTGAATCCTTTCAAGATGTTGTGAGTAATGGAAACGTATTATATTTGTACAATGGATTGAGTTCAGCAGAAATACTAAATTTCTTTCTTCCTACACAGTGAGCTTATTATATCTCAAACAAGAAGCTATGATTTGGGACTTGAATGTGAAGCAAAACAGTTTTCTTAGGTTTTTCAATTTTGTCTAAGTGGTTGATACAACTCTTATTGCTTTTGTTTGATGGCAGGGAAGGGCTGTTTGCTTTGTGTAAGGAATCTGGAATTTAAAGTTGAGAAAGCCATGGCTTTCCTAGATATCATGATAAGTAGATACATATTGAATTGGATGAAAATGCCATGAAAAGGAGCCTGAATGATGTTACAAATATGAGAGACAGGCTTTAAACATGAAGAGACAACAAGAACACTTTGGCTACCCAACTCTAAGCTTTTACAGTTTTTTCCCTCTGATGAGTTGGAGTTTGTTTTGTTTTTAGATTTTTAGTTTAAAAAAGTAGGCATTTGTGGCTTTTCAGGGAAAGGCAGTGGTTGGTATGGTGACAGACCGATGGATAGTGGAAACCAGCAGGCTGTCTGGGGATTGCCTTGCCCACAGGAAGGAACCATGGTGGGGTAATGAAAGGCGTGGATTCCCAAGTTAGCCAGGCAGCTGCATCACCCCCTCCCCTGAGTTATTTAGGCCGGGATAGTTTTAGATAAATCTCTCTGCGCATCAGATTCTTCACCGATGACACAGGTCTAACAGTACCTACTTCCTAGGATTTTGTGAGGACTGACATGAGATTATACATACAGTGTTCAGAAGAGTGTCTGCACATTATCTAACTTTACAGCAATGTCACATATGACTTAAGCCGTTGCCAATAACAGGCGATACATTTTAATGGTGATCAGCACCACACCTGAGAGAGTAAATGAGGCCATTTATCTCAAAATTTATCAAAAATAAGTAAAATCAGTGGTGTCAAACAGAACGCACAAATCAATGGGAAACTCTGTGGACAATTCTAATGCTTTCAGAAAGATCAGGTGTTACATTTTAATGTAGAATCTTGACTGTGCACTCAAAACTTCATTATTTCATGTGGGAAGTTTCTAAAAACCAAAAGATAATTTGCTCCTAAATATAATAGCTTGTACTGGGAAATTGGCTTTATAAACTCTTTTGTTTTTCTTTCATGCGATAAACGTATAGTGAGTTTGATCCATCCCATAAAGTTGGCCTCCTTTCTGTGAAACCTATTTCAAATCATTCCACCTCAAGGGTAAATTGCCACCATGTTAAGAAACTATTTTTTAAAACTGGTGTTTCAACCATTTGGGCACTCCTTTAGGAGAAGTCAGATATTCTTTATTCCTTTAAATGATCTCTTAAATATGTAAGAAAACTTAAATTATTATTGGGTGACAAGGGTGAACATTAATTGTTAACTGAACATTAATTAAACTGTTAACAGTTTAACAGACTCAACCTGTAGAGTCTATAATATGTAATTTATCATTTCCAGATAGTGAAAACAACCCAAATCAAGAAGTGCTCAAATCATGTATGGCATGTGGCATGTCAGGAATCGACTGGCTGTTTAAAACCTAGGGATCTCCTTGGGCATTTAATGTCAGCATGAAAAAAGAACCTAAACGGAAATGTTAGGAGGAAAGTACAGATATTACTGTTACTTAAAAGGAATGCAATAACCTAAAAAGAGGTTACAGACTGTAAGTGAATTTAAATGGTTTTGAAAAACTTGTGACAAAAATTGTTTCAATACTTTAAAACATTAATTTTATACTCTCCATGACACTGGATTAAGAAGTATTAAACATATACATATTATATATTATATATTAAGTATATATGATGGAATATTATTCAGCCTTAAAAAAGAAGGAAATCCTGCCATTTGTAAGAACGTGGATGAACCTCTAGAGCATTATGCTAGGTATAATATAACAGACAGAGAGAGACAAATACTGCATGGCTGCATGGTATCGTTTATATGTGGAATCTAAAAAAAAAATAAATCAAAATCATAGAAAGAGAGTAGAATGGTGGTTGGCAGGGACTGGGGGAAGTAAGGAGAGGTTAATAAAAATGTACAAACTTTCAGCTATAAGATGAATAAGGTCTGAGGATCTAATATAACATGGTAACTGTAGTTGATAATACTGTATTATACAACTGAAACTTCCTAAGAGAGTAGAATTTAAGTATTCTCTCTCTCTCTCTCTCACACACACACACACACACACACACACACACACACACACACACACACACACACAAAGGTAAATATGTAAGGTGATGGATGTGTTCATTAATTCAATGGTGGGAGTCTTTTCACAAGATACATGTATATCAAATTATCACTTTGTGCCCTTTAAATATACAACAAATTTTATTCGTCAATTATATCTCAATAATGCTGAAAAAAGGATTAAATATTGCTAAATATTAAGCACTGATTAAATATTCAACTTCTTTGTGGAGAGCAATTTTAAATCTCAGTTTTAAAACCATATTTAATCTTAAAATATACATTGCAGGGCTTCCCTGGTAGCGCAGTGGTTGAGAGTCCGCCTGCCGATGCAGGGGACACGGGTTCGTGACCCGGTCCGGGAAGATTCCACGTGCCGCGGAGCGGCTGGGCCCGTGAGCCATGGCCGCTGGGCCTGCGCGTCCGGAGCCTGTGCTCCGCAGCGGGAGAGGCCACGACAGCGAGAGGCCCGCGTACCGCAAAAAAAAAAAAAAAAAAAATATACATTGCTGCTGGAGCTGTGCATTTAGAATGACGGGGTAGAGGAAAACCTGAAAGAAAGGTATGATTAATGGAAGGTTTTGCTTTCAGAGCATTTCCTGACATTGTACAAGTGAAGGCAGGAAACAGGTGAGAGAGCTAATACCTCCACAGTCCTTATAATTGTGGGTCACATAAAATTAAATGATTTCTGGATCTATGGGCGGGGAAAGCTCACAGAATTTTAACTTATAATGCAAAGAATAAAAAGATGGGGAGCCTTAAGACAGTAAGCACGGGAAGATTTCCTGTGGCTTTAGGAAATCATAGAGGGATTGCTATATAATTATTTTCTATAATCATACAAGGAATCAGAGATCAAGAGCCGTATGGCCTCATCTTCCATCTCGAGAGAAAGTAGCAATCACCTTACCCATTTGACAATAAAGTAACTGAAGCTGCTAATAGCAGGTTAACTGGCCCAAGGTCATGAAGGTAGAAAAAGGATGAGGAATCTCTAATCCCAGTTCAGGGTTTAATCTTTCTGTCACATCTGAATAGAAAGAAACTAAGGCAAAATCAAATAGTACTTGGGGTAGATTTGCCATTGTTAAAACTAGAAAACAAAACCCAAAACCCAACCAAAGCAAACAAAAAAACCCAGCCATAACTGTTTAATTGTCTTGGCCTAAAATGAACTCTCTCTACCTTATACCAGTCAGAATGGCCATCATTAAAAAGTCTACAGTAATAAATGCTAGAAAGGGTGTGGAGAAAAGGGAACCCTCCTACACTGCTGGTGGGAATATAAATTGGTGGAGCCACTATGGAGAACAGTATGGAGGTTCCTTAAAAAGCTAAAAACAGAGTTACCATATGAGCCAGCAATCCCACTCTTGGGCATATATCTGGAGAAAACTCTAATTTGAAAAGATACATGCACCCCAATGTTCACTGCAGCACTATTTATAATAGCCAAGACATGGAAGCAACCTAAATGTCCATAGACAGATGAATGGATAAAGATGTGATATACACACACACAATGAAATGTTACTCAGCCATGAAAAAGAATGAAATATGTTATTTGCAGCAACATGGATGGACCTAGAATCATACTAAGTGAAGTAAGCCAGACAAAGACAAGTATCATAGGAGATCACTTATGTGTGGAATCTAAAAAAAAAAAAAAAAAAAAAGATACAAGTGAACTTGTTTACAAAACAGAAATAGACCCACAGACATAGAAAACAAACTTACAGTTACCAAAGGGGAAAGGGGTGGGAGAGGGATAATTAAGGAGTTTGGGATTAACATATATACACTACTATACATAAAATAGATAACCAACAAGGACCTACTGTATAGCACAGGGAACTATACTCAATATCTTGAAATAACCAAAAGGGAAAAGAATCTGAAAAAGTTGTGTGTGTGTGTGTGTGTGTGTGTGTGTGTGTGTGTGTGTGTGTGCTTTGCTGTACACCTGAAACTAACACAACATTGTAAATCAGCCATACTTCAATTTAAAAAAAAAGAAAGAAAATGAACTCTCTCGTTTGGTGGGTCACTACATTTGTTGCAGTGGAGGTGACAGTAATGGTGAAAATATATCCCCAGTAGGTGCTTCCTGGAAGATGTAGTTTGTGTCTACATGTTTCTAACATAAGTGGCTAAATTATCTGTGTAAGAGCTGGTTGAATTCAAACTAGGCAAGCCTAACAGACCAACTGTGAAGTTCTTATTTAGACCTAATTTGGGTCTTTCCCGGTTCCAATTCCTTTGAACCAGAACCTGTATACCCAATATCCACGTCCATCCTCTTTCCACATGTGATACTGCCGCACGTAGGGGGACCAGCTTCCCCCGTTATCCAGGACGCAGGGCTTTCAGCATTAAAACCAGGATAATTCCTGCAAACCAGGACAGTTGGTCATACTAACTGCTGACTGCTCATTGAGGAAAAGGCTGACAGTGACGTGGCCACAGACAAAGGTCTGCTTCCCAAGAAGCCTGATCCACTTAGCTTGGTCCCGTTGCTGAGAACTGGGCAGATGTGCAGGGAAAAGCTGGGATGAGAAAAGGAAAAGAAAATGGCCAGGGCTTCCAATGGTTTCCAGATTTCTGATTTCAGTGGTCCACGAGGACCAGCTGCAACTCTATCATTTTATTAACCCCAAATAAACTTGTATAAAAAATTGCCTGTGTTTTATTTATTGTTTTGGTTTAAATTAGTGGAGGTCAGTTTCTGTTATTCAGAACTAAAATAACTTTGATTAATATAATATCCATCACCAGCACTGTCCAAACAATTAAAGAAGTTTTTAACTCTCACACCCTGCTGAGGGTGGGTCAGTAGTATCGTGTTTGTGCACCGTAGGGAGAATTATTAATAGTTTCTGGAGCAGTAGCAAGATCTATCCATTAATGCTTCAGAAAGCAAAGCACTAATGGAAAAGTGGTGCCTAGTTTCCAATTTTCTTTGTTAATGAGCACATTTCACTCTCAGGTCAGCAATGACTAGCTCAGATTCCCTGGTGGCGGGAAAGTTCTAATCTAGATGCTATCCTGGTCTGTTTTGAAATCACAGTGCAGACAAAAGCTTAGATGTCCCAGGTTGGAAACAGGTTTGGAAACTAAAGCTACAAAAACTAAAATGTTTTAAAAAGTGTTATCCCTGGGCTTCCCTGGTGGCGCAGTGGTTGAGAGTCTGCCTGCCGATGCAGGGGACACGGGTTCGTGCCCCGGTCTGGGAAGATCCCACATGTCGCAGAGCGGCTGGGCCCATGAGCCATGGCCGCTGAGCCTGCGCATCCGGAGCCTGTGCTCCGCAACGGGAGAGGCCACAACAGTGAGAGGCCCGTGTACCGCAAAAAAGAAAGAAAAAAAAAAAGTGTTATCCTGGAACACGTGTAGTCAAGGGTACAGTGATACCTGATGTGGGATAAAAGGCAACAATTTGTGAGAGTATCAGGGTCTTCCTGAGTCCTGAGTTGCTTCACATTCACAAAGGATAAGGACATTCTCATCCAAGTCCCTACCTGCTTTGGTCTCTCCCATGAGGTCTGAGGATAGAGGAACATGAGTTTCAGAAAGACGAAAAGAAAAGGCCCAGAGTGGCTGAGAGAGCTCTCCCCTTCCTGGAATATTAATCTATCACGAATCTCACCACTTCCCCAGTACCAATCTAGTTCACATGACTATCATCTCTCAATTTTACAGCAGTTACCCCTAACCTCGTCCCCCTGCTTCCTCTTGTCTTCCTAAAGTCAACTCCTCACAAAACAGCCAGTGTATAAGCTTTTGAAACCAGAAATCAGACTGTGTCACCCTCTGCTTCAAACATTCTTGATTCCCCATCATACTCAGAATAAAATTCAAACTCCTTATGGTAGTTTAGAAAGCCCTGTGTACTCTAGCCCCTGCCTCTCTTTCTCCAACTTCAACTCCAACCACTTTTCCCCCTGGATCACTCTGCTTTAGCACTTTGTACTTGAACACACTAAGCACATGACTCTTTATGGGCCTTTGCACAAGCTGTTCCTTCTTCCTGGAATGCTCTAACCTCAAATCTTTGCATAGATCTTCAGTGAGGTCTCAACTCAATTGCTACTTTTGAGAAGAGAAAAACTTTCCTCCCATCCTATCTAAAACAGTACCTCTGCCCCAACCCAGTCACTCTCTTTCCTGTTATTCTGCTTATATTTTATATATAGCATGTATTTCTTGACTACTTATACATATAGGTTTGTGTATAACATCTATGACACATACATACACATCTTCTCTGGGTCTAACAAAATAAGCCACTATTCTGGGTAGCGTGGAAAAAGCAGAGTGTCAGAAAGATTTCAGTTTGAATTTAAGTTGTTGCTGATATTGTCTGCCCCCCTCACTAGAACATAAAGTCCATGAGAGCAAAGCCTTGTCTCCTCAAATACTGCTATATCCTTGGTTTCTGGCACACAGTAAGTCAGTGAGTGAGTGAATGAATAGATGAATGAAGAAACAAAACAGTGCTCAGTTCAATTCCCAGCTCTTCCACTTCCAGGCTATGTTACCTTTAGCAAGTTGCTTAACTTCCCTGGACCCTAATTTTCTTCATCTCTAAAGTGAGCATAATTATCACCTCCTCTAAGAGTTGTCATAAGGAGTAATTGAGATAAATTGTATAAATCCTCTGAATAGTGGGATAGAACTTAGTATGTATTCAACAGATTTCCTTTCCCCTTCAAGGTATCACTTTTCTAGGGATACCAAAAGCACTGTAAAGTGAGGCTTCACAAGTTATCAGACTAGCTACTAGGTTATGTGTCATGAATTCATCAACATACCCAAACATTGAAATCCTATCATTTATTCAACTAGACCTCTCTGTCCCTGTACATTCCTTAAAAGTGCAAATATTTCTCAATAAAGTATCCATAAGGTCATCTTTACCTTAATAAAACTGCGTTTCAATTTTTTTTCTATGACTTAAAGTCCCGGAGGAGAAATAGAAAGCATAAACAAAGGATGCCAAAGAGCAGCTTCATAGATGTGTAGAGAGTTCGTTTAATCTAAAATCACAGCCTGAAATCAGACTCACAGCCAAATCATCAGAGATGAAACAATTGGTTCTTGAAGACGAATGGCTAAAGAGATTTTTTCTTAAGCATGGACATCACTCAAGCTTGGCAGGTTTGTTGCTACCTGACCAATGGGTACTCATGGTGGGAAATTCCCAAGTGGCTGAGCCAGAAACAAACTGAATTGTTTTATTGGTTAGAGGAATGATCACATTAAATTAAGCTAGTGATATGATCATTCCAAAAGACCTTAAGATTTCTTTATAGCTTAGCTAAGATAGCCCCAGTCCTAATGTGATTCAGCCTAATACCTATGCCTTCCATTCTTCTTCTATTCCTAAAGGTAGAAGGGAAAGGAACTGGCCACAGTCAACTACTCTGTTTTTCCACCATCCTTTCCACAAAGGATGCACTTAAACAAGCTCATCTAGGTTGCTCACATCACGACTCTAGCCTTTGAAGTAGTCTGTGCCTCTGATGTTGGTACCCTCTCATCTCACATCTCTTCATTGGCCTTGAAATACCTCACCAACTTTGTCTCTTCTGGGACCATAGAGTCTGTAGCCTAAAAACGCCTGGGCTCCCTGGATCACCAAGAATTTAGAATCAGGGAAAAGTCATTGGAAGCCCATTAGCTTGTGGGTCTAAAACATTGGAGGATTTCAAGACTTTCCTTTTATTCATTTAATCTTCTTCAATGACATGCTTCCCTTGCCTACGTCCATCTGCCACCCCCAACCCAGAAAAGCTTTTGAAGTTGAAAGCCCTCTTGAAAATAAAATTCTATCATTTAGTAAAATATTTTTTCTTTTGGTTGCCAAGATATATTTTTAATAGTCTATCACACCCAAGTGTGTGCAATTACGGGTAGATTGTTGCTAATCAACTTGGTTTGGCTGAAATATAGCTTTCTTTTATTTGCTTATTTCTTTGTGTAGTTTTGAGCCAACATTCCTAAAATGGATGGCTCTTGATTGAATAAACAGACGTAAGTGAGACTGATCTTTGGATAAACATAAACCTTATTTTTATAGAAAGTTGTGCTCATGCTTGTTGTTTTTTTTAACATACTCATACCTGAAGTCCAGCCAAAACTGTCTTATCTCTTACAGAAGTCTGTGCTAATATTTCTTAGAGAAAGAATTCTAAATCAGGGAGGGAGAGATGACCTAAAATCTCATCAGTGTCTTAAATTCTATACTAGTAATTTTAGAATCGTAACTTTAGAACATGAGATTGCACTGAGGAGCTAATAATACTAAGACTTGTTGCTGTCTTTTATAAGCCTAGATCAAAGGTTTTTAAAAGCAAAGAATACCAAAGCTTTAAAAAAAATTTTAATAATTACTATGCCATTTGCAGGACGATCCAGATTAATCTTTTATTTCGAGGGGCCACCTTATCCTCTCTATAAACTAAAGGTAGAAAAAGTGGGAATGAACAGCAAAATCTTGTTTAATATCAGCCTACTTCAATGGGTAAAGGAAAGTTTTTCAAGTAGAAAGTCCCTGACCTATGGCTTAAAATTTTATAAAGATTTCCTTTGCTATTTAAACTTTGCTGATTATGAAGAGGAGGAGAAAACACGAGACAGTTCCTGGGGTCATCGTTCATTTAAAAGTCTTCCGGGGACCTCTTGTGATGCATTAGGGATAACTATGTCCATTCTATTATTTTCTTTATCATCAACTAGTATTTTGAACTTTTGAATGTTTGCTAGAGGCCACACACTTTGCTAGGATCTAAGAGTAAAATGTTGACCCCACCCCTATTTTCAAGACAAGAGCGCAGTCTTAAATCTCACTTGTCCTGATCAGTGCCCCTCCTTAGAATTCATCATTATTTGTTTCTGGAATCCCTCAACCCTCCTTTCAGGGCTTTGCCCTCTTCAAAACCTCTGCTCTACAGTGTCGCTTGAAAAATAATTCACATTCATGTGAGTAAATCTATGACTAAGTTCTCCTTTCCCTCTCTTTACCTTTGCCTACAATTCACCTTCCCCAATAGACAGAATCTACTATAATAGAAGATATACAATGATATATGAGTATTGCCTTTCAAGGAATAACACTTCTTAAAGAGAACACTTGGAAAGGATAAAGTTTAGCTCAAGATATGAAACCTTCAACAATGAAGGCTTCAGGCTATGGGCAACCTACTGTCTTCCATTTATTTTGCCTGCAAGAAGCAGAAATGCACTAGCATAGATACAAAGTAGGACTGATGATAAGAATACAGGCATTTCATGGGCCTAGAACAGAGGGTGAAGAAAAGATGGGCATTTGGTAGAATTTTAACTAGAAACTAGGAACTACATGATTTCTAACTTCTGTTCCTCTGAGTTTGGTCCATTTCCTTTCTCAATCAGCTTCTTCTACTTCACCTTGCACATGGCTCAATTTGACCAGCAGTTCCAACTCTATGTCATAAAGTTTCAGCCCTTCTGCGCATCACCAACTAGTACCAGTCTTAGTTCCTCGGTTCAAATATGAAGGAGGGAAACAAGGAGAGGATATGAGTCAGAGTTTGAGTGGTCCAGCTCATCTCTTCAAGCCAAGCTATAAAAAATTTGCTGTCTAGCCAGTGCATAGGCAGATATTAGATAAGGTGCTTACTCACGGCCCAATTATCTGGGCCCAGGATGTATCAAGGTACCAAAGTATGTAGGGCTGTCTAAGTGGCATTTGGATGGGGAAGAATGTTTTAAAATCTGTGGATAGGGGCAAGAGATGAAACATCTTTAGCGGACTCAACCTCTCTATTCCTACCTTGAAATATCTGTAGGTTGTTTTATAGTATGTTCAGCCCTTCCTCTCTTCTTGCTTTCCGATTATTATAGATTTTCTTGATTCAAATCCATTTCACATTTGTTTGCTAGCCTCCCACATCTCTTTCATTATCCTTCACTTTAAGCCCTCAACCTTCAGAACCTACTTAGTATTGAAACAAGGCAAAATCCACATGGATCATCTATCTAGTGACCATGATTGCCCACTTCTACAGCAATCATGATAAGAGGGTGCTCAAATTTTCTCCATCTGCCACAGCACACTCTGACTGTAATATTGAGTACCATAGAGACAAGTGGGCAAGAAGAATGGGATGTTCATAAATGCCCTTTACAATAGATCCAGAGAGGAGTGAAGGGGGTTCTACATTGCCCTCCTTTCAACTCACAAGAATGGAATGGCTCTGAAACAATAGAATCTGGTTTCTCTTTTATACCTACCTGGTCTCTTTAAATTTCTACCTCCCTTTGCCTTTCTTTCTCCATTCTCCCAGTATGTTAACCCTAATCTCAACTGCTGAGGGAAAACAAACTTTACTACAGATGGCAAATTGTCCATTTGCACAAAGTACACAAGGGTCTAAGAAACTATGGCAAGGAAGACAGAAAATAAATTCCTCTACCCTGATATAAAATGCCCCATCATTCCAGAAATGCAACCATCCTATGGTTACATTGCAAACCTCATTTAATAATGATGTATTTGATGACGTGGACAATTTGCAAAGTAAATATTATTTTTTGTCCTTCAGATACAACTATCTGATGAATAGGAGTATTTGAATAGCAGAGGAATAGTAAACAGATTAAAAGGAGTACTCAATTGATTTCCCTGGGTCTATTATTGGATCTGTCTTGACTAATCTTGTGACTTTGGACAAATTGTTTAACTCCCGCTGGGGCTCAGTTTCCTCCAAAGTCAAGTGCTGAGTTAGATGCTAAAGCAAACAGTGTTGGTTTCCAGACATCATTCTCTCCCCTCCTTCCTTGCTAGTGGAACTTATCTCCCACAATAAAGCTAAAAAGATCATCTCACTTCTCCATTTTCCTATGTATCTAGGACACAGGCACATAATCAGTCTCACCCACTGGAAAGTGATTATTCTGCCTGGGGTATCCTGGGAAAGGTTTTCCTTACTATTGAAAATAAATTTCCCTCCTACATGCCTTTGGACGCTTTGTGCTTGGAGCGGTGGTAGCTATCATACAACCATGACATGGAAGGTAAGAGGATTATATAGAATCTGAGGGCCCCCCTGTCACTTTTGAGCTGCTGAATTACCAACATTAGAATTCATTAAACAATTTCTCATTCTATAAGCCATTTGGGGGGATATTCCATTACTTTTAGCCAGAATCATCCTTATTGAACAGATGTCATTCTAAGGGGTCCTAAGACCGCTTCCAGCTTTAAAAATTTATGAGTCAATAAGAAAAAAGAGAGACAGAGAGAAAGAAGGAAAGTTGTCCCCTTGATAAAAAGAATAACTGCAAATCTTTAAGGACCAATAGTAAAGAGACTTCAAAAAGAGATACTCCAATAAGACAGACTTACAGTGAGAGTAAAGAACTGCTGATATGATGTGGCTTGAAGAGAAAAAGATATGAACTTACCCCAAATATCTCCCACTGCTTTTGTGTGTGCCTCTGTAGCGTCATGTGTAATATTTTGACTGCCCATCATTTGAACACCCTTCCTATTTTAGCAATCTGTCTCCCACTATGAAAGTCAAGGGAGATTTGCTCTCTTCCTATCCCTGGCAGCCAGAATAAGAGAAGATGGCTAAGGCTTGGCCAATTGAGGGCTTCTACACAGCATTTTGAATTTTGGGGAATGGAGATGAGGGATGCCAAGGCAGTTCTAAAGTTATTGACGAGTCCTTGGCAGAGACAGGGCAGGGAAGGGATCACCAAGGGCGACTCCTCAACCAGACTATTTCTATGGTGTGTCTTGGACGAAAATTCCTGATGCCCTGATCTCACTTGGTCCTGCCTGTGTTTTGACACTGGTTCTGCAAAAGCTACTGGGAGCTCTCCCCAATATATTTGAAACAGTTTTCTGGTTTTGGTTAACCAGAGTTTGTTTTTGTTTACTACAACCAAGAAATCTGACTGATACAGTCAACATCTTGAATGTGAAAAATGTGTCTTCAAAAGTCTAGATTTCATACAAACTTGTGAAAATAAAATTTGAAAGAACAGCTGGAGCATCTGAAGAACAGCTGGAACGTTACAGTACCTTCTGGCCTTACTCAAGAGAGGGATATCAGTCTTGGAAGGCATCAAGGGAAGTGAGACAGACTTCCCTGAGCAGCCCTGAGCATCTCTGCTGCTCCCCTTCCTGCGAACAGGAAGTTCCCTTCCCCAAAGACTTTAGAACAAGTGGTCACATATGATATCAGCAAACAGTCTCATTTCTTACTGTCATCTTTCAGGGAGAGCTGTGATTTTCCTTCAAAAGTGTTTCTGAATATTCTTAGTGAGGTATGTGTGTTTGAGAACCAATATTGAGTAGAATATGACTTTTATTAAGTGTGACCCCTGCAGAACTGGCTAGAGAGAAAGAGGCCTACAAACTTTCCATTGATGGTGGAATTATTCCCCTATCCCTCAAAGACCAAGCTTCCTGCTACAATGAAAAAAACAAGTTAAAAATTAAAATAAATAAACTTGAAGGAAAACATAAATGAGAGCTATATCAAAACACAGATAAGAAGTCAATTGGAGGTTAATGTTGTTGGTAAAAAAATAAAATGGGCAAAAATATTATCATTAAAAAGAAAACAGGTGATTTTTATCCTGTTATCAGTTAATGGCAGAATCAAGCTTTGAGACCAAACCTGAAATCACTGGGCTATCCCATCTCTTTTGCACTGTGCTGCTGAGGCCCAGTTTAATGTCTGGGACACAGCAGATGTTCAGTAAGTAAACTGACTAAAAGAAATGACCTCTACAGTCTCCCAAGGCAGTAGAAATAGAAGCAAAAATAAACAGAAGGGACCTAATCAAACTTACAAGCTTTTGCACAGCAAAGGAAACCATGAACAAAACAAAAAGAAAACCTACAGAATGGGAGAAAATATTTGCAAACGAATCAACAGACAAAGGATTAATCTCCAAAATATATAAACAGCTCATGCAGCTCAATATTAAAAAAACAAACAATCCAATCAAAAAATGGGCAGAAGACCTAAATAGACATTTCTCCAAAGAAGATATACAGATGGCCAACAAACACATGAAAGGATGCTCAACATCACTAATCATTAGAGAAATGCAAATCAAAACCACAATGAGGTATCACCTCACACTGGTCAGAATGGCCATCATCAAAAAATCTACAAACAGTAAATGCTGAAGAGGGTGTGGAGAAAAAGGAACTCTCCTACACTGCTGGTGGGAATGTAAATTGGTGCAGCCACGATGGAAAACAGTATGGAGGTTCCTCAAAAAACTAAAAATAGAGCTGCCATATGATCCAGCAATCCCACTCCTGGGCCTATATTCAGACAAAACTGTAATTCAAAAAGATATATGTGGGCTTCCCTGGTGGCACAGTGGTTGAGAGTCTGCCTGCTGATGCAGGGGACACGGGTTCGTGCCCCAGTCCGGGAAGATCCCACATGCCACAGAGTGGCTGGGCCCGTGAGCCATGGCGCTGAGCCTGCATGTCTGGAGCCTGTGCTCCGCAACGGGAGAGGCCACAGTGGTGAGAGGCCCGCGTACTGCAAAAAAAAAAAAAATATATATATATATATATATGCACCCTTATGTTCATAGCAGCACTATTCACAATAGCCAAGACATGGAAAAAAATCTAAATGTCCATTGACGGACGAATGGATAAAGAAGATGTGGAATACTACTCACCCATAAAAAAGAACGAAATAATGCCATTTGCAGCAACATGGTTGGACCTAAAGATTATCATACTAAGTGAAGTAAGTAAGAAAGAGGAAGACAAATGCCATATGATATCACTTATATGTAGAATCTAAAATATGACACAAATGAACTTATCTACGAAACAGAAACAGACTCACAGACATACAGAAGAGACTTGTGGTTGCCGAGGGGGAGGGAAAGTGGAGGAGGGATGGAGTGGGAGTTGGGGTTAGCAGATGCAAACTATTATATATATAGGATGGATAAACAACAAGGTCCTACTACATAGCACAGGGAATTATATTCAATATCCTGTGATAAATCATAATGGAAAAGAATATAATAAACAGTATATATATGTATAACTGAATCACTTTGCTGTACAGCAGAAATTAACACAACATTGTAAATCAACTATTACTTCAATTAAAAAAAAAGAAATGACCTCTACCCAGCCAAGACACATATTTGCAAAGTTGCCATCTGAGGGAGTTTGACAAGGAGTTCCTTGTTAATTTTTGCATACTTATCCCACAAACACAGACAAGGCATCTATAACATGCAACAGATTGTGCCTTGCAGGTATGGAGATGGACTAAAAGTGGTTCTTGCCAGAAGCACCTGGAGGACACAGAACCCCCCCCCCCCATCTCATCTTGTACTCCTTGCTCTCAACTAGACACACACATACAAGAAAAAAGAAAACGGGAATCAGGATGGTTAAATTATAATACAGTAAAATACAAGATTCAAATAGATAAGAGTTAAAGAGAAATCAAAAGATCAGATGAAAATAAAGAATGAAAAGGAAAACAAATGAAAGATCCAAAAGATAAGATGAATCCAAAAGGAAAGAGTGTTTTGAAAAACCCTAACTCAAAACAGGAAAGTGTACCAAACAACACAGTACAAACTTAGTGGCTTAAAACAATACAAATTTCTTCTAACAGTTCTGGAGGCCAGAAATCCAAAATGAGCCTTACAGGGCTAACATCAAGGTACTGGGGCAAGCTGGATCATTCTGGAATCTCTATGGGAGAATCCATTTCCTAGCCTTTCCTGGTTTCCAGAGGCTGTCTTTGTTCCTTGACTTATGGCCCTGCAGCAAAAGACCTTTTCTCCCTGTTTCCATCAGCACATTGCCTTCTTTTCTAGTTCTGATTTTTTTGCCTGTGTCCCTTATGATAATAAGGACCCTTGTGATTACATCAGATCCATCCAAATAATCAAGGACAATCTCCCCACCTCACGATCCCTAACTTAGTCACATCTACAAAGTCCATTTTGTCATATAAGGTAACATTCCGAGGTTCTCAGGATTAGCATGCGAACATCTTCAGTGGCCATTATTCAGCTTGCTACGGACTGGTTGTGTCAGAATTTCCTGAATGGTGGGTAGTTAATAGTATTGAAGCCATGTTCATTTCCCAGTTTTGGGAATTATATTAAAATTATGTAAACTGTTAACAGGAGAAGCTGGATAAGTGGTATATGTGAACTCTCTGTATAATTTTGGTAACATTTCTCTAAGTCTAAAATTAGTGAAAAACAAAACAATGTTATGGAGGTTATAAACAAGAACAAAGGATTCCCTGGGGGTTTTATTAAAAACAAAGATTCCCAGGTCCCTCCCAGGATTATAGAATCACATTCTCCAAAGACAGAGTATAAGAATCCGTAACTCAGACAAGTACACGTTCCCTGTTCCACAGGCAGGTTTGACAGTTGCTAACTTGAGATTATGCCATTGCTATTCAAAATGTGGTGCACTTTCAGCAACATCACCTGAGGTCTTTCCAAAATGTCAATTCTCAAGCCTACCCCAAACCTACCAATTAGAACCTCTCTTGGGCGTGGGGACCAGAAACCTTGAGTCTTAACAAATTCTTCAGGTGATTCTTTTCCATAACGTATTTCGATAAGTACTAGACTGCACACATTTAAAGCATGGGGCATAACTCTTACTGTCTCCAGTTACTTCAAGCCCAAGAGAACTGAGGATCAGTTAGATGAGGTTTTCAAAGTAAGATAGCTGATAAGAGCCAAAACTGAGATAAAATTCCAGGTTCAGCTGAAATCTTCAACAACGTGTCATTCAATTCTGATATTTCCCCTTCAAGTTAAAGTCTTTCCCAAAATGAAAATAGATTACTCTGCATGGGTAAATCATTAAGATGAGCCAATTACGTTCATTCATTGAACATGAATGAGGTAACCTGTTACTATCAGGGACTTGAATGAGGAATGAGACTCTGAATAGTATGTTTGATGGTCAAAGGAAAATCTGATACCATAGCCCTTGAATATACTGACTCAACCACATATCTCAAAACTTCCAATCCAAATAGTCCTTTCTTCAATTATCTTATTCTATTGTCCCTATAAAAATGCTCACACTTCTCAGATATAACTTCCCAATAATGAGACTCAGAGAATATGATTATCTTACTTATGAAGGGATAGCCAAGGAGGCAGATTCATATGTTTGGTAAAAGGGACGTTTGGTAATGTGACTCAAAGGAAAGAAAGAATATGCCACAAAAAAGCACTCTGAGAGGTTGAGCATCACAGCAGAGTGCAAGTCTGACCATAAGGGCAGTGTTACAACTGCGTGTTCAGTACTGCTCTCCACCGTGGTCCACCCTGATGGAAGAGGTGGAACTGCATGATTGATAACCAACACCAGAAAAGAAGCCCCAGGAGGAAGGTCCCAAGGGAGGGAGACGAGAGGCCGAAATTTAAAAGCATGTGAAGGAAGGAAGCACTTTCCCCCAGGACCTTGAGAAGAGTAATTAACTGTGGAGTGGGAGTCATAAGTGGCCCACAATCGCCGAGGTTGGAGGACAAGTGGATGAGAGTAACAGAGTCCCTCACACACTCCCCTCCACCAGTGGATTCCATGTGAGATGAAAGACACAAATCGAACCTGAGTTATGGTTTCATGGACTTGGGTGTGCTCATCTAGCAGATTGAAAGATGTTTAATAATAAGTTGAGGGCTTCCTTCGTGGTGCAGTGGTTGAGAGTCCGCCTGCTGATGCAGGGGACACAGGTTCGTGCCCCGGTCTGGGAGGATCCCACATGCCGTGGAGCGGCTGGGCCCATGAGCCATGGCCGCTGAGCCTGCGTGTCTGGAGCCTGTGCTCCGCAGCGAGAGAGGCCACAACAGTGAGAGGCCCGCGTACCGCAAAAGAAATAAAAATTAAAAAAAAGTAATAAGTTGAACCCCTGTCCTATCCACAGGCGAAGACAGAACTCTGAGTGAGCAGTAGAGCAGGATGGGAGTGGGCTTGAAGCCCTGAGGGAGGTTTGGGGCAAGAAGAAAATCAGCTTCACCTAAGCCTGGGGGGGGCTCAGAGGGAGAGCCTAAACCCACCATGTGGGCCTCAGTGCCAGGCCATCCTCTTTGTCCAGGCTCCAGAGATGTGTATTGTGTGGGAAGCTGGCCTTTCACGGGTTCTGAGCACTTCCAAATGCTAGGGACACTTCAAAGGCTTCCTTATTTCAGATCCTCGTTTATCCACCCCATAAAATCTCTGGCTATGAAGAAAACCAATTGATTCTTTTTTTAACATCTTTATTGGAGTATAATTTCTTTACACGTGAGGGAAATTAATCCCAGAAATGATGCCAGGGCACTGTTTGACACTGGTTCAACAACTTGCATCATAACCACCTACGGCCTGATTTGAATTAATTTTAAAGTGCTTTGTAAACTACTCAAGAACTTAGCAGCTCTTGCTGAGGCATGGAGGCTAACAGCCTATGAGCAGAATGTGAGGAAGGGGGAAGGATGCTGCCTGCTATCTGAGCTGTCCTGACTTGCTGGCTGCCTTCCAGACTACTTGATTAGATCAGGACCTAAATTTGTCACTGACCTGTTTTCACATCTCTGGTATAGGCAGGTACTGTAAGCCCAGCGCTCTGGTGTTATTTATGTATGAAACTTGGGTTTAGCCAGTTCTGTGTCTCATATCTGAATTCTGCAAATAGTAGCCCGTGCCTATAGTTATTGTTAGAGGTAGGTAAGAGCCTAATAGTGTGGGAGTAAAGCAACCTGGGGAGAGATCCAAGCAAAGAAGACAAAATGCATCTCCATGAATGAGCTCATACACATGCTACTACCAGATTCTTGCTGAGGACACAGAGGCTACAGGGAAATCAGAAAATCATTGAACCGACCTGACTCCATTCAACACTTTTGAAAGCCATAGCTCTGCAAGGGTATTGAGAACAAATCTCACCATCCCAACCCCCTGTGATTGAGAAGCTCTTTGGTGAGGTGTTCCTAGCCTAGAATTCTAGAACAGGATACGTAAAAATAAAATACACAGCTCCTGGACCCAAAGAATGCACATTCTAATGCAAGTAAACTTATTTACGAGAGTGTGATAAGTGTTCTGATGGAGGTAAACCCTCGTGTGGTAGGAGCAGAGAAGACGGGCAGCCAACCCAGAATGACATGGCTTAAGAGCAGAAAGAAAGGTTAGGGATGGAAAGATACTTGGAGGGACAGAAGAGGAGAGAAATCCTAAACTACTAGGGCAATGATTCCCAAACTTTTGTGGGCAAAAGAATCACCAGGCAGCTCCTAAAATGCAGATTCCCAAGCCACTCCTCCTCAACCCCCTCCTGAGTTTATTATTAACTGGGACTTGGGTGGATCCCAGGAATCTGGTTTTTCACAAGAGTCCCAGGTGATTCTATTTCAAGTGGTCCTATACCCCATTCTGGGAAACCCTTTACCCAAAGCGAAGCCAAGATCACCCCACTCTCGTGTGTGCTATTCCTGACCTGAGGTAGGCAGGCTTACAAAGTCAGAAAAGTCATCATTAATGACTTTGTCTATATTTTCTGCACTCTTTAAGCTGCAATCCACTCAAATTACACCCCTCTTCACCCAGTCACTCATGGCCTCCTCTATGGAAACATATTCTCTGGAAAGTGCACCCTTCACATCCCAGCGTGAAGTGAGGGTCCTGAGTTACCATGACCAGTATGAATCTGCTTTTTATCCTGATCTCTGAGGAACAAAAACCTTTGTCTTCAATTAAAGGAATGTGAACATCCTCAGGGAGGCAGGATTACCTGCAGATTAGCAGGGAACCTTTCCTATTGACCAGAAAAATCAGACCTTGAATGTGATCATTTATTTAGCTTGTGAGAAAAGGTACCCCAGAGCTCTGGGACACACCTGCTCTGTGGACCGCTCACCCTATCCACACTTGCTATCTCTTACACAAGATGCACAATGAATGAGTCTTCATTTCTTTGTGGTCCGATGAGTTTTATGCTTCTCTCCATATTTTCAGAAGATAAGGACTGAAAATAATCTCTGAAAAACCACCAAAGCCAGGGTCCTTGGGAAGGCCTGTCCTTCCCCAAGGCACTGAGGAGAAAAGGAAGGAAGGCTGATGGCAACAGGAACCTTCCCAAACAAATAGTTTTCTAAGACAGTTTACATATATCACCAAACACCAAAGGAAAAACAACTTAGAACACACTACTGGGCACTACTTTTCCTAATCAGATGAAGCCTATGTCTTCAGGGTCTCCTGCGGCCCTTTTCTATATCACTTCCTTCCATACCTAAAGCATTCCCTGACTCTGTGGTCCATCTTGCAATCTCTCTCCCACTCCCATCTTTTTGCCTCTGCTCTTGCTTGCAAAACACCACCCGGATCCTTGTTGTATCTTTCCTGGAGGTCCACTGTAACAGGCTCAGAACCAGCCTACTGACTTCAACGCATCACACTGACTCATCAGGCCAGTGTGGCCAGATGAGTATTTGCAAAGCACAGCTGCTGTCAGGTAAGTCCTCTGCTCGGTGGCTCCCCAACGCCTCCATGGAAGAGCTTCTTCAACACTGGGAGCCAACTTCACCCTGTGCAACAGCCAAACATATCTTCATGCTGTTTTCTTCCAAGGACTGTCTCAAATTCTCTTCTTTTCTTTGGTTGTTGTGGCTGCTTTTTAACATTATTTTTGTAAGCTTGTAAATGCACATAGTAAATATTCAAACAGTGCAAAAGGGTATGAGGAAATAAATTACATTTCCTTTCACCATTGACTCCCACCCTGCACCCCTTCCCAGAGGCAACAATGCTGCGAGTGTCAGAGCTATTCAATGCATCTATAAGCATATCCCCATGTATACATGTCCCCACCTTTTAAAATAAATAGTAGCACACTATACACACTGTTCTGCACTTGGCTTTTGTCGTCTAATCATGTCTTAGAGATTGTTCTATATCGGTACATAGGGATAGACCTCCCACATGCTTTTTAGCGGCTGTATAATATTTCATTAAAAATATATCATAGGGCTTCCCTGGTGGTGCAGTGGTTGAGAGTCCGCCTGCCAATGCAGGGGACACAGGTTCATGCCCCGGTCCGGGAAGATCCCACATGCCGTGGAGCAGCTGGGCCCGTGAGCCATGGCCGCTGAGCCTGCCCGTCCGGAGCCTGCGCTCTGCAACGGGAGAGGCCATAACAGTGAGAGGCCTGTGTACCGCAAAAAAAAAAAAAAAAATATATATATATATATATATATATATATATATCATAATTTATTTAACCAGTACTCTGCTAATGAACAATTTGATTAGCCCAGACTTTTGCTACTAAAAATGATGCTAAACTACACAGAGACAGATTCACGGTGAAGCTACTGAAGCCCAAGTCTCAGAGTCTCTCACTTTCATGGGTCTTTTGGTGTCCTCCTAACCAGAGAACCACAAAATTATAATATATATGCTTCAAGATCCACAAAACCTGGGTCAGCACCTGGATGTAGTATGAATTTCCTATGACAGCAGAGTCAAAGTGCATGTGTATTTTACATTTTGAGTAATGTTGCTGAATTCTAAAATCAAGTCTATAATCCATGTTGAAAGACACTCTCACTACCTCCTTCAATTCCCAGGGGGATTCTACTGACACCTCTGGTAGGATGCATCCTTTGGTATCTTGCTTTAGTTATTCAGGTACTTGTCTTATCATCTTCTTCGGGCTGTAAGTACCTTGAAGTCGGCACTCAAGTCCTCTATCTCTGTTCTGCTCAGAGCCTGGCATAGCTGCTCCACACAGCAGGCATTCAAACACCTGTTGACTCTGCTGGAAGTCCTTTTCAGACATGAGGGACATAATAATCAGACAATAAAATACTTATTGAGTGAATAATAAACCACTTCTGCATCACCTTCAATACAATTTGATTTTAGATTCTATCCATGAGATACCAGCTCTGCCAACTTTGCAGGTTTAAAGACTATGCTTTCCTTTCCATCATTAAAATCATGTAAAATAGTACATAGCAGTGGCCTAAGGCCAAAGGCCTATAAAATATTACCTAATAAGTTCTCTTCCCTTTTTTAATACTGCTATTAAGCCACTGATATTGCAGTCTAAATATAGCCTTGCAAACAAATTTAATTTGTAAATATGAAAAAGAATCAAAAGCTTATTGAAGCTGAAACACAAGCTGGCTACTTCTTTCTCATTATTTTCAATAAGGGGTCCATTGCTTTACCTAAGAGGCAAATTTCATTTGTTAGACATAGTTGGTTCTTTACAAAACAGCACCAGGTATTAGAAAACTCTTCAATTTGTCTGAAGTGTTTGCCAATAAGTTCAGAGGCATTCAAGTTAAGGTAACCAGAATACGTAGGCACTAAATTGGATGGGATATGTAATTTCTCATTTTAAGCAATATGAAGTTTAGCCATGTTGAAATCAGTGCTGAAGCCACCATTTTTTAATATAATAAAAACTTATATTAGAGGATCCCAGAAGTCCACTTAAGCATTATCATACATTAATCCTTGCCTCTGTCATTAGATATTCACTTGATTCCAACTCAGCTGTCCCTCCATGCTTTCTAAAATCTCTTTTCCTCTTTCATTAAGCCCAGTAGTTTTCCAACTTTGATATGTGTCATAATCACCTGGAGAGTTATTAAAAACACAGTTCCCTATTCCCATTCGTACAATCCCTCTAGACCTTGCTACTTAAAGTATGGTCCCAGCAGCATCACCTTGACATCACCTGGGAGCCTGTTGTATATTCAGATCTCAGGTCTCACCCTAGCCCTACTGAATTAGAATCTGCACTTTTACCAAGATCCCTAAGAGATTTGTATGCACTTCAAAGTTGGAGAAGCACTGAGCTATCCTCCTCTTCCTTCCAGCCTTTTCAGTTTGTCTCCTTGATTCTAACCCCTCTTGTCTATTCAAAGACATTATTGCTGAAATCACCTCCTTATTTTCTTATATTGTCACTGTGCAAGGTAATTGAAATTCAGCAGTGAATGAGTCAAACAAAGTTCCTACAACCACGGAGTTTATCTTCAGAAAGAAAGATAATAAATACAACCAACAAATGAAATGAAATAGGTAATGACCAGGATAGGTTAAGAAAGAAATAAACACAGTATAAGGAGAATGAGGTAGGTACTATTATTATTCTTATTTTACAGACAAGGAAATTGATTTTGACGGTTACACAATTAGTTGAGTCACGTAGCTAGTAAATGGCAGAGCTGAATTTAACCTAAACCAGAGCCTACTGTCTTAACTACGCCACTAACATGGCTTCATTGAAAGCCCAGGTGGGATTCATTTTTGGTCACCTATGAGAACTTTGCATTTATTTTTCCAGGATTTCTGACCATTCTGTTCCAATTTGCATGTTTTCTTGCCCTGTTAAGTTTGGGTGCATTTCTCAAGCTCTGATCCTGGCTCCACCGCCAATGTATTTACCCACCCTCTGCTTCTCATACCACAGAGGGGAGAAAAACAATCTAACCTTTTACCCCAAACCCAGAAGGTCCAACTGCCCCTCCACTGGATAAAGAAACTGACCATCTTGTCCATCATCTTATCTAAAAAAAGAAAAAGGAAAAGAAGGAATGAAACCTGCTTCTCTGTAACTACAAATCACCAGTAGTGTGCCCTTAAATCCTTTCCTAGAGGTAGAGCAGACAGTAAGTTAAAACACACACCTAGGGAATGTAGAAGAGATCCCATCTCTTCTCTGAGATCCAGAAGATGACAACTGTTCTCTTGCCCAGGTTATAAAGACACTTGGGTGATTCTAGTCAACTTTAGGCAAATAATCTCCCAAAGAGCAGCGTTCAATTTTGATAGTACTACGCTAAAATACCCTCATTCAACTTTGATTCTCTGAAATGTTGATAACGTTTGTGATATAATAGAAATATTCAAGTACTAGAATATCCTAACAGATAACTGTGAAACATTGTACACATTTGTTCCAAGAAAGTATTTTACAACTTTGCCCATATTTAAATATGAAAACTGCAAATAGATTTTATTTTGTATAAGTACTTACAAAAATTTGATGCTTATTGAATCAGGTAATGGGGAAAAGATTTTGGTTTCAACAATAGCATTAAACTTTAAAAGTACGCCTTGAAAACAAAAACTGCCTCGACGCAGTGTAAAACAAAGAGAAAGAAAAGCGCTGTGGTGGACCCTGTGCGTCTGCCTCTCAACATTCTCTTCACCTTTCCACTTAGGGTACCGGCCCATGTGGTTTTCAGATTGAACCCTGGTTAATCTTAATCATGAGAATGAAATTCCCCTTTGCCAATAATTGGCTTAGAAAACAAGACTTAAGCCATGAAATGGATAGCTTTTCCCTACAGAGGTTAACTGAAGAATGAGCTCATGAAGATCTTTCTCATCCTCTAGATTTTGCTATGTGAGCTTGTAAGGCCTGAACCAAATTAACTATGAGGGGCTGACACATTAAACCAAGAGTGTTGGCTGAAATATGGATCCAGAAGCTCTAGGAGAAAACTAAAGCCTGTGCTACCTGAGGGCATCCAGCTGCCATATTTTATCAAATTTAATATGCCATCCATTGTAAGACATGCCATTATTATAGGCACCACTAAGAAAAAGCTCTGTCCCTGAAACATAATGCTTTCTTACACTTAAGGTTTTGTTTTTTTTTTTTAACTTTGTTACTGAAATAGCTCTTTTAGACTTATTCAGGCAGAGACTGGAATTATACCTCCTTTTCATACATAATAATAAGGGATGCATGCAAAACAAATTTAAGGTCATCTCAAAACTTCTTCACACTCAATCTGGCTCTCCTCGGATTCCGTATATCCCAACCTTTTCTATGCCATTAAGGATACCGACAATGCTTTTATTTTTTTTCCCCCTACAAGAATGGTCCACTACTATCTTCAGGACCGCCTTTCAACCCAGTAACACCTATTCTTCTAATACTGATACGCACATGGAGGCAATGACAACATTATATCCACTGTCTGGCCAACAGTGACTGTAAGACACATTGAGATTTAAAATATGGAAATTGTGCATCTTAGAATCACTAAATACCAGTATACATGCCAGTAAATGTCCTTATTGCTGCAGAATCCTCTAACCATTGACATGAGACCGTGCCCGCTGAGAGGCCACCAGACCTCCCACGATCGCTGACTGTGAACTGCTCCTTTAGAATCATGAAAAACAACTGGAGAGGTGGGCCAACAACAGGGTCTGTGCTGAAGGATTCTGTAAGGCAACAGTGATTTATGGGTTGAATGGTGAGTCATTGGTGAAACTTTTACACAGTATTAGAAAGCAGTTCTTAAAGGGCATGGAAACTTCAGGGCAATAGGTATTAATATCTACATTACAATTCATTGTCCAGCACACCCAATATGATCAAATGGAATGAAACATTATTTGTCATGATACAGAGGGGGATTTGCTACCATTGGTTTAGAGGATGACAATATTCCCAAATAAGTGGAGTAAGTGATAGTCTGTGGGTCATTAAAAAAAATGTGTGGAGCATGTTTATCAAAGAGTATGAGGCAGTTGAACAGAGCCAGGAGCTATCTTTATAAATTAGATCATAATTTAAGAGTAAATGTATTCAAGTTAATATTTTGGCCAGAAAAATAGAGTCTCATCTTGAAACGAAGCATTTTCCAAAATTGGTCACGTGTAGTTTATGGGTTCTCTCAGCTTGAGTCTCCCTATATTCCGTATCAGTCCTCCATTAAAACACTTAAAAAAAACAACTCTAATATGTTTTAAACTCCAGAGAAGGGAATAACAATGATAACAAAAATAAAAACAGCAGCTACCGTGTATTGAGTTCTTTGTATATTAGAGGCACTGTGTTATGCCCTTAATACACAATGCCCCATTTCATCTTCACTTATGAAGTGGGCACTTTGAACACCACCATTTTATAGAGGAGAAAACTGAGGCTTGAAAGTTTTAGAGAACTTGCCTGAGGTCTCCCGCTGGGAAATGGCAGAGCCATGAGTCAAACCTGGTCTTTCCATCCCCTAAGACTATTTGCTTTCCACTGACTGCCCATTGTCACTAATTTATAAGGGGGTAAAATAAAACCAGGGGTCCCTTCTGAGCCTTTCCATGAAGAGCAGAAGGATGCTTTATTTAACTCTCACCAGTATACTGGAGTAACCTACAGTGATTTAAATAAACAGCTTACTCAAATTTTGGAATTCCTCCTACAAACCAGGATATGCGAGAAAAGGTTGGAAGATGCATAATTTATGCATTGAGTAAAGGACTAGTAAAATTTTAAATTTTTTGGGACTTATACTCACTATTTTTGGTTCCATTTACAGCAATAGATGATAGCTGGTTGTATGTAAGTACGGATAAAGAGAGAGAAGGAGAGAAATAGTGAGAGTGGTGATTATATACACATATAACCTTATAATTAGACTTTTGATGATCTTTAACATATGTCTCAATTGCAATATTCAGGGCTGCCCATGTGCATCAAGTCAGGCAACCTGGGGTTCAAGTTCTTGCCTACTGCTGTGTGACTCTGGTCAAGTTACTTCTCTGAGTTTAGTTCTTCCATCCATAAAACAGGGGATAGTAATGCCTCCTTTTCAGAATTATTTTGAAGTTTACAAATGATGTATGTAATGTGCCTCAGACAGTGTCTGACACATTCATTTACTCATTCGTTCCTGTATTTAGCCATTCAATATTCATTGAGCACTTACTACATTCCAGTCAACTTCTAAACACCAAGGACACAGTGGCAAACAAACTCAATAAGACATATACCTTGCCCTCATAAAGTTTATAATTTTGTGAGGAAACTGCATTAAATCAACAAATCATAAAAGTATGTGAAAAGTGTACCTGGACACAGCAGCTAACTGAAAGATAGCCCAACGGCCAAAGTTGGAACAGTTTGAGCAAGAGAAGAAAGTACTGTTAGATTACAACCCAAAGGGTAAAATAAATATCCATGGTTCCACACTGATAAATAAGCAAGCAAACAAGCAAGCAAAAAAGCAAGCAAACAGGGGAGAACTGCCAGATCTCCCGTGCAGAAGAATTCCAGAGATTATGTAGGTCCTATACTCTGAAGGAGGGGGGACGCAGCTCCCTATTCCTTCAGTGGGGCCTGTGCACAGTGAGTCTCTGCCGAAGAGTACAGTATGGAAAGGGGAAAATAAAGGGTAACTTTGCAGCAGAGAAAGCTGACAAACACTGCTTCAGCCAGGGGTTCAAGGTCAACATCAACAGTCCTAAGTCATGTTGATAGTATGTACCCTTGATATGATATGATTAAAACAGCACTTTACCTCTGTGCTCTTCCCCAAATCTATAACTCCAGTCTCATCATGACAAAAACAGAGAAAACCCAACTAAGGAATGTCCTACAACTCACTTGATCAGTATGCCTCAAGACTGTCAAGGTCACCAAAAACAAGGGAAGTCTGTGAAACTGTCACTGCCAAGAAGCACTTAAGGAGGCATGATGGTTCAATGCAATATATCTTGGATGAGAACCTGTGACAGGGGGAGGATATTAGGTAAAATTTAAGGAAATCTGAATAAAGCATGTAGTTTAGTTAGAAATACTGTGTCCATATTGGTTTATTAGTTGTAGCACATGTACGGTACTATTATATGATGTTAAGAATAGGGAAAGCTGGATGCTGGGTATATGGGAACTAAGCACTGTCTTCACAATTTTTCTGTACATTTAAAACTGTTCTAAAAATAAAGTTTATTTAAAAAATAGTTATTTTAAAAATCTAGAATGTACTGTTCTAAACTTTCATAAACATGTTTTCACAAACTTAAAAAAGTGTTCCTAAATAGAAGCATATGGAACTAATAGAGCAGGCGATTGCTAGATTTGATTTCCAACTTCTGGATTTACACGTGTGTATATAACAGTTTCCTTGAGGCAGTATTGGAAGAGCTGGGTTTGGACTCATTAAACAGTAGCTAATTTTTTATTCTGATAAACTTTTCTGGTTTAATTAAAAAAAAAAAAAGATCTCTGCCTCCTATTAGAAATCTACTCTACTGGAGTCACTGATTTGAGTTAGGCTACCCAAGGGCCTTTGCCTGGGAGAGGGGATAAGATCCCTAAGTGTGATTGTTTCACCCAAGAAGTCAAGATGCTGCTATTACTCCATCAACCTAAGGAGGAAACTAACATGTCTCAGATGCTTGTGTGCTCAGCACGTAACAAGCTTTTTAAACAGAACCAATCTCACTTACTCTTCACAGCACTTCTGAAGTGTGACAACTCCCATTTTACAGATGAGGAAACTAAGGCACAGAAAGTATGTGGCCAGACCTGCCAGAGCTCAGAGTCATTAAACTGAAATCTTTCTGGCTCCCTGTTTTTTCTGTACAACCCAAAATAACTACCCTAATGAGATGAAACATTTTTAAAGGCCTGTCCTAGTCACAGTTATATGGGGATGCAGAAATTTCACAAAATGGTGAAAATGTCCATCTACTTCCATACTAAAAATTAAAAAAGAACAAAAAACAAAACTCCTTGGCGTAAAGTCAGCAGTCAGATGTTTGAACTCAAAGGACCTCAGCAAAGTAGGTCTTGCTGAATTAAATGTGCCTTTAATTGGTGTTTTGGTTGAATGTCCCTTTTGCAGCAAAGGGATCACAACAAATGCCATTAACATGGAACTCATTTTCCAACTGAGTGAACAGAACTGGCTGAGGTTGTAAAGTTTGGTTGGTCTCTTTTCAGCGGTTCTCCGCTGTGTGAAGTTAATGGGGTAGAAGTAATTTGTGTGGCCAGGTCAAAATATTGCCAGCAACAAAATCCAGAAATATTGGAGCTGGCCAAAGCAAACACAACCTGGGATGCGTTTTATACCTTCCTCTCCAATTCTCTCACCCCAGGATTCAGGCATAAATAGTGCTACCCTGAACACCAAGCATGCATTTTAATTATGCTTTGACACAAACTGAATATACTGTGGGCCCTTCTACTTTCTCTCACATTTCTGTCAAATAACAATATAAAGGAACTCTTACCTTTCTCCTTTATTAGGAAATCTTTCTGGATGGCGAACTCATGATATCACTGGAACTCATGTTCTACTTCAATAACCTATAGCTAACATCCACTGCATCCTTAGAGTATGCCTGACAGTGGGTTAAGCACTTTACATAACTATAGTGAGTAATCCCCCAAATACCTCATTTTAAATGGAAGGAAACTAAGCACCAAGAATTTAAATAATTTTACCAAGATTTCACAGGTAGTGAGTGGGGGAGCTACAATGTACATAAGCAGGAAATCAAGCTTGAGAGCCTGAAAGCTTCATCACCGCACCATCTCACCAGGCATTACTACTCAGCCATGCCAGCCAGTGAATTCCAGAACTGACCTCCTAACTCTAACTTAGAACAAAGCTTTAAAGTTGGATTTCAAGTTTGGGAGCTGTTATCCTAGGTCTTGATGTTCTACACTCTACACTCAACCTTCTGCCAGCCTTGCAGAGGTCACTTCTTTCCTCAATGACAGAAAAAGGGAAGTCAGTGCTTAAAGGGTGTGGATGATAAACCAGCTGGTGAAGGCAACACCCCTCTTCAAAGCCTGCTTTACAGAGTAACTGCCATTCCTAAGATGGGAACAAAATTTAAAGTGAACCCTCCCAGGCTTCTCTTTTCTTGACCCAACTACATTCCAATATGTCAAATTCAGTTTTGCTAAGCATCTCCTTACCAACCAATTTAGCATACTCTTTACAACAGTAGTATACAGATTTCACTTTTAAAATAATTAGTATTCAAAATAATACCTAAATATAGTCTTATTGTTGAAATTCCAATAATACTGAAGTGAGCATTCTTAGTTGCCCAAGATTTCTTTTTTATAGTAGCCTATTCTTTTTTTTTTAATAAATGTTAATTCCTATCAAATATCTGAAGATAATAATTCTTGGACATGCTATGTTCTGAATTTGTTGCTTATGTATCACAGATCTGCCTTTCCTCAAATGCTTATTGACCTTGATTGTTCATTTCTAATTTTATCATCCCTTTTTGATAATTATCAAATTTCTACCGTAGGTTTTATAGTAGCCTGCCTCTGGCAAGTGGCTGTGTGTGTGTGTGTGTGTGTGTGTGTGTATCCACAGAGAGACAGACAGAATTTAAGGTATTGGCTTATGTAATTCAGTCCTGGAAGTTTGGCAAGTCCAAAATCTGCAGGGTAGGCTAGCAGGCTGGAGACACAGGGAACAGTTGCATTTCAAACCCAAAGGCAGTCTGCTGACAGAATTCCATCTACCTTGGGGAAGGTCTTTTTCTCTTACAGCTCCAGCTGATTAAATTAGGCTTACCCACATTATGGAGGGTAATCTGCTTTATTCAAAGTCTACTGATTTGAATGTTAATCTCATCTAAAGAATACCTCCACAGAAACATCTAAAATAATGTTTCACCAAATATCTGGGTACTATACCCTAGCCACGTTGACACATAAAATTAATCACCACAAAAGCTCCTAATTGGATGTAAATTTTCAAGTGAGGAAACAGATTCAGAGACATGAAATTGTCTCCACAGTTATTAAGTTATATGACAATATATCCCTCTAGACAAAAGCCCCATGAGAACAGATACCATGCCTGCTGGCTCCAATAAGTCCCACATCAAGCATGATCCAAATGTTCAATGAACGTTGTTCCTTTAGGTGCAATCCTATAGACTAGACTTCTTGAAAAACTTCTTGTGACGGAAAAGACTAGTTGCTCACCTCAGTTCTGCCTACATAGTAAAAGAACACTGTTCTTATTTGGGACGGCCTTGAAAGAATAATTCCTCCAACTAGGATCCAGATGAGGCCGTTTGACCAAATTTTCGCCAGTAAGATACAAGCAGAAGTGTTGAGTGGGATTTTGGGGAGAATTTCCCTAAAGAGAGGAGGTACGACTTCTAAACCCCTTTCTGTACCCTGCATTCTGGATTTTAGAAGTGATGACCCTCTTGGGACTTCCCTGGTGGCACAGTGGTTAAGAATCCGCCTGCCAACGCAGGGGACACGGGTTTGAGCCCTGTTCCGGGAAGACCCCACATGCCGCGGAGCAACTAAGCCCGTGCACCACAACTACTGAGCCTGCGTGCCACAACTACTGAAGCCCGTGTGCCTGGAGCCCGTGCTCCGCAACAAGAGAAGCCACCGCAATGAGAAGCCCGTGCACCGCAACGAAGAGTAGCTCCCGCTCGCTGCAACTAGAGAAAGCCCGCGCACAGCAACGAAGACCCAACGCAGCCAATAAATAAATAAATAATGTTCCTTTGGGAAAAAAGTGTGATGACCAGCTTAATCAGGATCCAGGTGTGTGAAGATGAGGGTCACGACATAGCTGAGGGCTGGAAGAAACCCAGGTCCCTGAGAAAATCTTATAGCTACCCTGCCAGCTTTCACGGCCTCCTTTGGACTTATTTTACATAAGAAATAAACTTCTATCTTCTTTAAATCACTGCTATTTTGGGTTTCCTATTATATGAATCCAAACCTAATTCAGATATAGGTAATTTCCACTAAAAGACCTAGAAATGTGGATAGAATATAACACACTCATATAAATGCATAAAAACAGTAAGAAAACAAAAAATTGGCAGAACCTGATTATTAGTAACCAAGTGGAGTGGATCCTTGCAACCAGGTGGGAACCTTGGACCTGAAATAAGCATAGTATCAGCATTGGTACTAAGCCCCTTCATAAAGCCAGGACTCTTGAATGTAACCACGCCATCCAAAACGAAATGTAGACTGGAAGATATTTGCCCACTGGCAAAGGAAAATTAAAATGGAATTTGTCTCAATCTTAGATCTAAATGAGATAAAATTTCTCTAATGTTTATAACCTAATATATCCTTACGCAGGTTTTAAGGTACACACACAGACACACACAGATGATTTGTGTCTGTATATGCGTGTGTGTCTGTGTGTGTATATATGTATTGCACAGTATCATAAATACCAAGCTAAAACATTAATTTAGAAAAGTGTCCCCCAGAGGAAGCAAATGCAAAACCTCTCTGGAGGGATACAACCCCGTTGGCAAACTCAGGCGGTCCAGAATTCCTACATATAAAAGCACATATGAAATATAACCTCTCTATTAAATAACTTATATACTATATATAACAATCTAAAAATGACAAAACTACAAGGACATAAGACATCTTAAAAGAGAGTTAACAAAAACAACAAAAAGAACTGGACATGAATCGCTTCATAGACAGACCTGTAATCATATACAGACTATAAATGAATGTGTTTATCATGATTCACAAAATAAAAGATGGAACTGAAAAAAAAGAAAAATAATAATGCACAGCTCTGTTAAAAAAACAAATAGAACTTCTAAGATATATATATGCACATATACATATGTATATGTGTATATATACATACACACGTACATATGTATATATGTGTTTGGCGAAGTTTAAAAACTCAGTAGATACATTAAGATGAATAAAACATAAGATTACACAGTGTTGAGAAGGAAATTAATGAACTGAAAGGTGTATTTGAAGAAATTACCGAAATATATCTAATCATAGCTATAAAGAGAAAGATTAGAGAGAATGGGTTCAGGGGCAACATTTGAAGAAACGATGATCAAGAATTTTATAGAAGTGATGAAAGACTCAGATCTTTAGATTCAGGAAGCAGAAGTCTTCTCAAGCAGTCTAAATAAAAACACCGATTTGTTAGTGGGAGAACCAGGGTAAGAACACTAATCTGGATGGATTAGGGTGTGGTAGAACGAGACCCGGAGCTGAGACAGGAATTTACCATGTGCCAGCCATAGTACAAACACAAAGCTCATTTAATTCTAACAAAATATTATAAATTAGAGATTACAATCCTATTTTACAAATGAGAAAAAATTAATGTTCAAAGACATTAGGAAACTTTCTAAGGCCACTCAGTGAGTAAACGGCAAAAGCCTGTATGCTTTGCTCCACCCCTGCACTGTTTCCTGGTATAACACCACTTTGCACAAAACATTTAACCTCTTATTATCCCATCTTTTCTTCTTCAAAACAGAGGAAATTGCCCTCCTGCCTTAATCGTTCCCCAGAGCTGCTATGAAGATAAAACATACATACATATAATATCTTAATTCCTACAGTGATCTACGATTCTCAAAGCACAAGTACACTGTTTACTCCACATTGTAAATGCATGGTGTTCACCAGACCATGCGGATGACCTCGGACCATCTGACAGGAAACACCAGTTTTCAGAGCGGTACATTTGAAACCACACGGAATCACAGTTGTCTGTTCACTGGTATCATGGAAGGAGGATGGTTAACCCTTAAGGCTCCTTTTAAAACTAATATAAAATTAATAGGTAAATATATGCTATGAATTTGGCTTTGGACTAAGCTCTTTCCATGCCTTCTCTCCTTTGAGTCTCATAGGAACTCTGAGGTAGGTTTTACCATGATCCCTATTACCAGATGTGAAAACAGAGGCTCTGAGAGGTTAGAAGACTTGCCTGAGGGTAGGTAGCTACTGTGATTAATTGAGATGACAACCCAAGCAACTGGACTGCAAAACCCATGCTATTAAACATTTCACTCTACCGCCTCCTAATCTGATATGGTTCTTGAGAAGACACATTAGAAGTGTTTTGGAAACTACAAAGTGCATTTGAAATGTAAGTTTCCATTTTGTATAAACCACAATGAACACAAATTAGCAATTAGGCCCATTGATCAGCAGCTTCAGTTATGTTTGAAAAGTTAATGTTCTCTTCCTAACCAGCTCGCCATTAATTTCAGCTTTCTTTCACCATTTGAAAATGTATTAATGCAAATAATTAGCATTTTATTATTCCATTTTTGTTATTCTTAACCCCAATGTTATTCTAGTATTTAAGAAAATCAGAAAAAAATGTCCTTTTGGGTTCATTGATAAATGTTTTTCTACTTGGATGTGGAAAACCTAGATTTGCTAAATTGGCCAGATCTAGTTTTACTGGAAAAAAATTCAAGATGCTGCCCAAGTTGCCATATATTACTTCTCAGATGCTTTGTGAACCTGAAGAATTTAGCGTATCAACTGGTGATAAGGAGTGGTACATTTGATGAAAGAAGGAAAAAATATTATTAATATGCCATAATTATCTTGTCTGGGACGTGTGTGTGTTTGTGTGTATGTGTTGTGTGCACATACACACGTGTATGTGCGTTTTAACTTTGCATCCCCCAGGATGTCTCCTACCTTTTGAAGAGAAGATCTTTTTTGTCAAAACTTAGTAAAATTAACTCAAGGAAATAGGTAATGTCATGATCATTAGGAGAGAGATTATATAATAAATTCCTCTCAAGAAGTGATCTAAGAGCTTAGAAGCAATTTTTCTGTGACAATTATTTTCTTTATAGTAAAGAAAATAGAGCAAAGCACATTAGGCACATTAAAAACCCAATGATCAAAAAAAAAACCCCCAAAACCCAATGATCAGTATTTTCTAATATCAATAAAGGAAAACACCAGATTACCAACTGGCTTTCTTGTTCTAAAACTGTTCTTTTACCAAAAAATCCATATTTGCTTTTGCTTTGGGGTTGAACTAAATAATATTGCTTTAAAAAAGCAATATGATCTTTGTAAACTATAATTTCAAGAACATTCATTTCAACACAGGAATGACTATGGAAAGGAGCAAGGATTCAAAAGTGGGAGATACTCAATTCACGTTTAAAGGACAGGGTCAGGGTAGCCTCCCACTTGCTGCTATGATTTTTAGATTTAGCCTACACTTTAGATAAATTCTCAAGTACCCATTTAATCCTACAATTATGTGATATGGAAAATACTGTTCAAGTATGTCAGGAGAATCAAATGCAATTTCCTAAAGCACAAAGCAAAGAGAGGGGTGGGTAGGTGTGTGTGGGTGTGTGCGTGTATGTGTGTGTGTGTTTTAATCAGTTCAACACTAGATGGCTCTAGTTACAAAACCAATAACTTGTCAAAAGTCGAAAATCCTGGGATGTGACATTAAAGAACAGATGGATTCTAACCCACTGAATCAAACTCTGCTTTCTTCCAAAGTCTAGCAGGCATTAAGAATAGCAACAGGCTTTAAGGTTGAAATGTTATGAATCTAAAAGAGCAGGCTTAAAATCCTAGAAGACCTTATTTCACAGTTAAATTAAAACAAGAAGTTGCATTGACGTAGCCTTGAGGATGTAGATTTCATTTGCTCTGCACTCATTCTACTCTGTACTCTATGGTACTCTACTATTTTCAAATCATTTTCACATATACTTTGACCGTCTCAATAATCAGTGAGGTAGATAAGGCAGGTAGAGGTTTGCCTCATTAAAGGCAGGAACACAGACTCAGACAAGGGGCAGAAATTTGCTCAGGGTCAAGCAGCTCTTGAGCGATAGCATTAGCCCTGGATTCCTCAGGTACCAGCTCCAGGCTCAAAGCTCTTTCTCCATAATAGAGACGGAAAAAGAATTAGGCTTGTGCCCTAGGTAACGTGTCCAACACGGCCCTTTCATTATCTAGAATGCTCCCTTCTAGGGAAGTAAATAACACCCACCCACCCATCAAACATCCAAAATGAATTTTGAATTCCTAAGAAATTGAAAACACTGAAGAAATCTTTTATTGATATAGGAGAGGAAGAATCATGGCTGGGAAGGAAGCTTCTTACACTTGGTAACCTTTGGCTTTAAATTATAGTTTAAGTTTTTTAAAGCTTTCATTTTACCTAAGCCAGCAACTATCAATGAATTTTGCCTAAGTATACCAGCTCTGTTAGGTGGCAAAGTCAGCCCAATATTAAAAGCAAGATTAGTTAAAATCCACAAGCCAAAGAGAACATGACTGATGAGAGCTCCCATTTAATGAGCAGCTACTATGATCCACTTTGCAAACCTCTTCCTCCAAATTCTATTCATTCTCACTCCAATGCCACCACCCTAATCTTCACCACCATCTAGTCTGTTAGATGCTTTGCCTCCCTCAAATCCAAACCACTAACTCTTATTTGAACATATACATGAATAAACTAATTCTAAAACAAGCATATTTTGATCTTAAAAAAGATAAACTAATATATATCAATTATACCTCAATTTTTAAAATAAGGAGAGGGGCAGACAATGTCATCTCATGACAATTTATTCTCAACTCTACACCCAAAATATACACAAATAGATCATGTGACTCACCTTCTTAGAACCCTTCAGTGACTACCCATGGTGCCCCAGGATAATGTTGGAATTCTGTATCACCACGTACATGGCCCTCTAGGGGCCACTTTCTGCCACTTTCTCCCTCTTGCTGCTCACAACTGGCTTTCTACCAGGTCAAACTCATTCAAACTCAGGGCGTCCACATGTGCTATTTCTACCTACTCGAATGCCCACCCTCCCACTCACACATCTCTCAGGTCTCAGTTTAAATATCTGGTGTTCTGGAAGCCTTTCCTTACTCCCACACAGTCCCACACTAGGTTAGGTTCCTGTATTGTTGTTGTTTCTGTTTGTTTCTTTTTTTAACATGATTATCACAATAAGTGATATCAGTGAATATTCATCATCTCATATAGATACAAAATTAAATAGAAAATTTTCTCACGATGACAACTCAGGATTCACTCGCTTAACGACTTTCATATATTACAGCAGTGTTAATTATATTTATCATGTGTACATTCCATCCCTAGTACTTATATGTAACTGGAAGTCTGTACCTTTTGACTGCCTTCCTCCAATTTACCCACCCCCACCACTAATAACACAAATCTGTTCTCTCTTTCTATGAGTTTGTTTGTTTTTGAAGTATAATTGTAGGTCCCTGTGTTTTATGCTCTGCTTAGCATCCTGTACTTCTCCCTCATAATACTTATAACTAAGTTAGTCACTGGGGGGGGGGGGGGGAACTGGCTTAACGCATATACCCTGTATCTGGTTGGTTAACCATGGAACACCTAAAGACTAACAATATTTTGTGAGCATTTAAAATTGTGCTCCACAATAAAATAAAATTTACATCATAACCAGTACACACATACACATACATGTAACTGAAACAAAAGTTTCAGGAATACTATATACCCTTTCTAGAAGCAATTCGCTTGATATTTTCTATTCTATTCTAGTTTTAGTATGTTGGATATGACCCAGTATATTGATTTTACACCCTACTTATAAATTCAACTCTCATTTTAAATAATTACCCATCTACACTTAGCAGATAGTAAGTCCTCAGGTAACTGAAGAATAAACAAATGAAACCATATTTACCAACCACTGTTTAAACCGAATTTGTTTCCTTGTTTACACTGTATTAACAGTTTATTTGATTATTGCTTTGTCTCTCCTAGGATAATGAGGCCCCAGGAGGACTAACCTAGGTCTATATTTACGAAGTAAAAGCAAGCCTTGCCATTCTAGGTACAATTATTTCCCTTGATTAGACTGATGAGATCAAGGTCATGAACTTGATCTCATTCTGATCATTTGGTTTCTCTTTGTCCCAAGGCCACAGATTGCCTCCCTAAGTAAGTAACCTTAGGAAAGAGAGGCTGATCCACTATTTTTCTTTTTATTGCTGATCAGCACATCCCTATCACTGCAACAAATATGGCTTAGAAAATAAAAAGGAAGAAAATTTCCAGCAATATCTTAACAATACCACCAAATCCATTATTGCCTTTGGCTCTTATGAATAATATATGAATTGTCTTACCTGAATTGTCAGATCTAAGGGCTATTTTAACTTATTTCCAAACATTCTGGTTTAACGTGATTATAATCCTGCCCTGTTAAAGCCAGGACAGCTCAAATAGGAAACCGATATATTTTTAAATAGCCAGTTAACATAATGCCTTCTTTTACCATCGTATTTTGCTGTTCCACTAGATACCCTCAAAACCCTGGCTTTTTTTGCTTCATCTCTACTACTCGCCATCCAGGCATCTACCATACCAAACAACCAACAATAATCCTCCCAAGACTGACAGTCTTAAAATATCAACAGTTCTCTGCAGGACCAGATGAACTCAAGGAAAGAATTCCCCACACATTGGGGAACGAAACGAGTCCAGACTGAGCTTTCACTAGGAAAACCAATAAAACTGCTTGGTGAGGGGGGTCCACTCCCAAGGAGGTTGTAGAGGGATGCGTCCCTCAGAGAGCTGTCTAGCTGGGAGGGGCATGATGCTTCCCTCAGGTCTCACTCCAGGGGCAAAATTTCAGGGCAAAACAATTGTTCTGGGAGTGTTTTTGTTAAACCTTGTCAGGCCTTGCTTTGGAAAAAGCTTAGGTAAATCAAGGCTTCCTTGTGTTTGAGAACTGAAAACTGTGGACAGAACTAGCATTCTGACAGTATACTTTATTTTCCCAGATGTGCGCAGTCGACTTATCTTCCTCTATGTCCATATTATGGAACGACTGTTTGTAAAAACAAACAAACAAAAGCACAGAATGAACAAGTACTTCTGTTAATAGTTGGTTCCTAGAAAATCAGACTCCTCTTATTAGAACTGAAGCCAAGTGTGCCCTTTAATTTTAGCGCGGGGACCTGTAGTTTATAAACCCTTACAATTTGCTCAAAATTAGGAGAGTTTTAGTTTTTTTTTTTTTTTTTAAGTGGGCTTTATGACCCTTAGAAATTTCCTCTATAGACTGGAGCTCTTCTCAGAGAACTGAGAACGTAGAGTTTATATCTTTGGAAATAACATTTTCCTATTCTTCAAAAAATGAACAATGAACAATAGCTTTGGCTCTCATATAACCTCAGTACATGGCTGATTATGACGGCTCCCTCTTAAAATCTGAATGAGCAGCCTGTATAAAAAGAAACGTGCTTTCCCCAACCTGATCTGACCCTATTTATTTGGTTATATAAATGCTTTTTGTATTTTATTTTGGTAAGCCTGCCTTTATCTACATACTTGACCTAAAACTCCACACTTTATTCCATGTAATACACTGACATAGGAAGTGTGGAGGGAAAAAAAAAAGGAAACGTTCTCCTAAATTACCATAGGGTTAATATCATTTTGGCATAGCAGAAAACAAGGGAGCCAATATAAAGAAAAGCTTAGTTACCCAAATTGCAGTGAGTTCTACTTTTTAAAATATATATCACTTAAAACGGCATCAAGATAATATTCACATTAATGATTCTTAATGCAAAATTCATTTTAATATGGTAAACAAATGACAACAGTAGTTTTGTAGATTCTGCTTGGGTTGTAGTGACCCAATTATCTGGTCAAAGGGCTGCATGGATGCAAGAGACAGGGTGAGTTAAAGTTTAACTCCCAGGAATTGTAAACCAAGCCTAAAGCCACTGAACCTTTGGAGTTTGATATGATGATTAGAGCATACCCAGAGTGACACGTTGAATTCGCCATAATCAAGGAAACCTTTTCCGGGTGGGGATCTCTGAAATCACTCAGGTATTGTCCATGTGTTTTGCTTTTTCTATTTCAACTGTGTGAAACTGTGCGGTGTGGATCAGTGGGAATGCAGTGAAAACAGTTTTTACCCTCTTCCACTATAGAGCTGAATTCAGAGATTTTTCTAGTCTGTTTTTATACTAATGAAGCCACCTGAAAACAAAAGAAAATTAGAATGATCGTGTAATGTCAAAATGAGACGGCAGCTGTTTTTGCTCCTTGATTTAATCAATGTCTGAGGGTTAAAAAAAAATGGAGATTTATCACTTTGGGTATAAGAGTAAGGCTAACGTTTCTGAGAAATGTATTTAGCAATAGCCGGACAGCTGGGAGAGTTGTGGTTGACTGACTGTCCTGGTCCTCAGATCCCAGGAAGCGTAAAAGTATAATTAAGAAGAGAAATAGTATTAACATCACTGACAGATTCTGAGTTCTCTGTATAGGTCATAATTCCTACCATACTTTAGACTTCACATATTCAATTATCTTCTTTCCTCTCCTCCTTTATCCTGCACCACCACCGAAAACACACACACACACACACACACACACACACACACACACACACACACACAGAGTCATGAACAATGATTGGTTTGAGTATATTAAATCTCAACCTTGAGATGGCTAATTATTAGATCTTTTCCTTTCAGGATGGTTTGGGCAACTGTGCTGCGGTGGATATATTTCACATGATCATTTTGTTCACTCCAACAAGATGATTCACAATCAGGCTATAATGGTATTTTACCTAAAAAAAAGAAATCAATCAGGGCACTTACCAGGAATATCCCATTCCTCCCAGAAATCTCTTAAATACTCTGATTGTGATAGTTTTGTTCTATGATTACCAAAGTAAGTTCCAAGGAGAATGGGTTCCCAAACAAGTTTCTTTACCACGGGACTTCTTAGATGTGTATTGTGTATCTCCAAGAAGATGACTAACACACCATCATTTGTGCATTGTGCAGGATTAGTGGTCTGCAAAACGTGCATTGGCAAATTTAACTCTAGTTGTATACAGTTTAAGATCGTCAAAGATGTGGCGGTCTGGTCTGAAACATTCTTTTTTATTAATATGTGCTGAGATGCATACAGTAGGAGCATAATAGGTCTGGAAACAAAAGTGAAATCACTAACTTGTCAAAGCACTGAGGCCTTCCCCTGCTAAATACAGGTAACAGATAATGACTTACAGGTTCATTTTTAAGGGCAATATTTTCTGGAATAGTATTGATACTGCCCATTTGAGACAGTTCTCATATTTTACTATTTATAAATACAATTTATTATTTATCAAGTGTAAGGGAAGGAGAAAGATAGTTGTCAAGAAAAAAGAAATTAGTTGTTATGGGCAAACATAAAATGACATAGTGGATATGAAAACACTGAATATTTGGTTATTATTTCCAATTGGGCTAATACAAAGTTGCTTTTGTGTCTTTTCAAATATAGCATTTCCTACACTGTATTCAGTGGACATTAATATATGTGGCTCAGAAAGAGGGATTCTATTGTCCAGTAAGTTGAGGAAATGGTGGTTGGACAAGTTAAAGCAGGTCTTGTTACTACATGAGTATTTCGAATAATAATAATAACAGACGTTTATGACACATATTGCCAAGTGCACTTCTAAGCGCTTTCCATGCGTTTATCTCAAGTTATTCTTAGAAGAGTCATATAAGGTAGATACTATTATAACATTTTTCAAAACGAGAAAACTGAGGCACAAGTAAGTTACCTAATGGGCTGAACATCACCCAGTTAGGAGGTGGCGGAGCCAAGTTCCCCAGCCAAGTGGTCTGACTCCAGAGCCCAAGCATAGAACCATGAGACCGTCCTCACAATGACTGGAGGTTTACTCTGTGTGTAAATACATTCATTCATCTTGAATACCTAGGAGAGCAGGCAATGTTCTGTTTCCTAAGCTTAATTTACAACAGAACATCTTCTTTCAGTAACATTTATTAACATCTCTCAGAAATGGTATTCCTCAGACTACAGATTAAGACAGAACAAATCATTTTTATAGCCCGTGTCCAGCCTTCATAACAACCGGAATTGACTGAAACCGTCACTATTGAAATCATCACGATTGAAAACCTCTTAGGTACCTGAGAGTCTAACCATCTTTCGTCAGACAGGACCATGCCTATCTTAGAGACTTTCCAAATTAATTATAGACAGAACACTGGACTTTTCTCCTGACAGAGCTGGGTTGGACTGCTTGTTCACAAACTCCCTAGGTTTGTGACCCTGGGCATGATATTCAGCTTCCCTAAATCTCGGATTCCTCAAAGGTAAAATGGGGGCAAAATCTGTCCTGCAGAATTTAGTAAAGATTAAATGAGATGATAAAGCAAAATAGTTAAGCACAGTCCCTGGTACACAGGAGGAATTCAGCAAAACTCTCTTCCCTTTCCGTTTCCCTGTTGGTAAAAACCTCCAGAAAAGTCTCCTAAAACTTTCCAAACTTACCTATTAGCTCCTCTTTGTCAAAACAATGCTACTATCATTTAAATAAAAAGCTGTATGTAAACAATGAAGTTTTTTGATGAGTCACAAAGTGAAACCCCATTCCATTTATTCAGAAAATAAGACAACTTATCATTCTCTTTTATTCTAAAAAAAATAATTTTTTCACTGAAACCCACAGGATACCCTGTCACAGTGTGTGTTCATTTCATCACACAGCCAGTTGATATTAAAAATCTGTTTCAATAACTATCTTTTAAAATACTGTCATCCTACAGAAACCTGGGCAGTATGGGTAGTACGCTGGGTACTATTGCACAATGGTTTTCATTACCTTATGTGTCTCTAAATGACTCAATAAGTTCAAACAAGATGGTATTGATCCACAGAGGATAAACACCATTTTATCTTATTCATGGAAACAGTAACCAGGCTCTTCTAAAGTGCAGTCGTAACAGTCCAAACTCCCCCAGGGAAAGCATCTAGAAAAGGAGCAGCACGACTACAGTGACATTCTGTATTAGAAATCTAAATCCCATCTGCTCCTTGGCCTGATAAAGTAAAATCCAGGCAGTAATTAACAAATATTTACTGCTGATTCGATCAGAAAAGCTGGTTTATCTCTTTATTCCATCAAACCTAACCCAACTAGGTTATCAGCATTAAGAACTATTTCAAATTTTTATTTTAATAAATTAGAATTTTGTGATGAATATTTTTGATGGATCCAAATGAAAAATTAAAATATTTCTCTTTGTAAAAATAGTTGTCTTGGGCTTCCCTGATGGCACAGTGGTTGAGAGTCCGCCTGCCAATGCAGGGGACACGGATTCGTGCCCCGGTCTGGGAAGATTCCACATGCCGCGGAGCGGCTGGGCCCGTGAGCCATGGCCGCTGAGCCTGCGCGTCCGGAGCCTGTGCTCCGCAACGGGAGAGGCCACAGCAGTGAGAGGCCTGCGTACCGCAAAAAAAAAAAAAAAAAAAAAAAAAAAAAAAAAAAAAATAGTTGTCTTGACTAAAACATACTGGTATCTTAAGCTCTCAGATTTGATTTTCTTTTAAAGATATACACTAAACTTGTTTTTTCCTTATTCGGATATATACGTGGAACTTTATATATGTAGGTATTACTGATCATACAGAAAACATTTTCCAGATTTGCTTATTCCAATAGGACTCAGTTCGTGCTAATATTAAGAGGAAAGTAATAATAAGGATTAGGATAACTCTCTCTAGTTTGCAAGGTTATGTACAGGGTTCTGCCCCAGTCAGTAATATGGCTAAAGAGAATTAGCATATGACAATTTGGCCAGACAGAATGACTAAGCAAGCAAACCGGTTTGCAATTCTATCAAAATGCCTCCTTCAAGGACATAGCAATGTCTTCTCTTCCTCTAGCAGTTAAAAAATGACCATTGTTTTGGGATGCCCAGTGGACTTAACACTAGATTTACATAGCAAAATTAACTACCATGATACCTTATTTCTATAGAATATTCTAGTTTACAAAGCATTTTATACAGAAGAATTTAGTTTTCTTTAATGCCAAAGTTCTTCATAGTCAATTTAGTAATCCTAGTTTCTTCAAGGTAATTGTCATTATTCATCACTGAACGATGCTCTCACCTAGAGTTTATAAGCTTAGCTCCATGTATGTAGCAATAGTGCAGACTACGTAGCCTTCAACTACTGTCCTGGGCGTTAACTGATTTGTTGATGAATTAAGAGGTTTGATGAAACTGTGAGGAAAGGACATAAGGATCCAGATGGAAGCTGAGAGGAGAACAAGTCCCATGCAGGTCCCTGAAGAAAACAACCCTAAAAAGATTTAAACCAGTGCAGATGCTGTAACTAAGATAGTGAAGGAAGCAAAGAAGGGAAGATTCTATAACATCTCCTAAAAAACTGACAGAGCACTGGCAGGGTATTAGGTATAAACGCAATTGATTTTCACTTCTATTAACCCATCTGTAGTATCCTTCTATCCAGCTCGTCTATTAGGTTTATATTTCGTGCTCATCTGGGGCTCAGCTGGGGCCTTCTGCATGAATTGGCTTAGCCTAAAACCTGTGCTTACTCGCAGTGCAAGTCAAAAATCAGAATCTGATACCATGGAGAAAACTCTGTTGGCACATACAAATGACCCCCTTAGGAACCCTCTTTCCAATCCTCTTTCCTGAAGAGCCCTAACGCTGCCTCACAATTCAGGCATTTACTACCAGCCAATGGACACTCTATGATGATGATAACAATGATATTAATAATAGCTCTTATATCCTTATATAGCTCCTGCCATTAACTCATTTAATCCTCTGGAATCTCCTGGAATCGGTACTGGTGCAATTCCATTTTTCCTGTAAAGAGGTGACATCTCAGAGACATGAAAAAAATTGTCCAAGATCACACAGTTAATCAGTGGTAGAAACAAGAGTGAACTCCAGGAGTCTGGCACATAGACCCTGCAAACAGAGTAGAAATGGAACACTGAGAAGCGCTGAGTTTTGGAGTTAAAAGGAAACGTTGAGGTCCTTTGACAGAGAAAAAGCTATATGAGTGCCCCAAGGATAAAAGACACTTTTTATCAGGGGAAGAACCCATGTGCAGGACTCCACCCCTCAGGCAGGCCCTTTCCATTATACCACCTCCCACAGGACAGCATTTCTAATTCATCCTGATTCTCTATGCAAACTCTGAGACAGAGATTAATAGGACCTCCACGATTATGAGGAAATATTCCCTTCACTCTGAGTGCCACTCTCCCTGTTATGTTCAGATTCAGGGACTGACACAGTCCGAGACGCAGTTAAAGGAGACCTCTCTTGTGAACAGAGAGACTGCCAGGCCCAGGTCACAGAGGAGATATGCGCAGGCACAGGCCAGGAACACAGTGGCGTCACCTCTGAAAATACAAAGTAATTGTCCTGAATGACTTGGCTGCCTTACACTCGAATTCTGTCAGTGTCTGAAAAGGACATAGCACCTCCCACCTGGAGGACACACCCTTCTCCCCAGGGAAAGGATAATTGGGTTGCTAGGTCTCCGAATGCTAAGGGAATCCCATATTTAAACTGACCTAATTTGGAACTTTAAATTGAAACCCAGATGCACCCAAATAGCAGCTCCACCAGCCTCAATAGAGTTCTTCATTTAGGATAAAAAGAGTATGTTTCCAGAAGTTCCTTTTTAAAATACGAATTAGTTGGAATACAGAGTGGGAGTGATCAGGGCGCTTTGAGGTGTTGACATACAGGAACACTGTAGCCTAAAATCACCTAGCATATTCACTAGTCTCATAAAGCCTTATGGAAGTGGTACTTAGGATAGGTAAGTTTTGATGGTGGGGAAGAGAAGACGTAGAGGAGAGATGGCCCAGGGTGAAAGCGTCATGGGTAACCAGTGGATAATAGAAGGTATTTGAATGGCAGGTGTTTGTCTGATTTTTGAGAAAGAATTTACTTATTAAATAATTTTGATTTATTATTAAAATCGTTTGAGCATCATACCAGGTACTAATTCCTCCACGTGTCTCTCTCATTTCATAACAGTTACTTAATACAACTGCATTACTTAAATTGGAATCAATCAGGGAATGCCATTATGTGGTCCCAGAGGGTAATAAAGATAAGAGAAAAAATTACAATGTCTAGAAACTCTTATTCTTATTTGCCTTTCAAAATAAGCCATAAGATCAAATATTTACTATAATAATAATAATTCAGTTTATTACTTCCAATAATTATAATTCAATATTTCAAAGTATTCCCCAAATTCCAATGAAACAAAGCTGATTCATGGTGCTGGAATGGCCAAGAGGGAGATGAATGCAATGTTAGAGCAGAAGGCTCTGGACCCACAATGCCTGGGCTCAAATCCTAGTTTCACCACTTACTAGCCATGTGACCTTCAGCAAGGTAACTTCTCTGTGCCTATTTCCTCTGCTGTAAAATCAAGGTTGCTTTGAGATTAGAGCAGAAGTTACACATGAAGATCTTAGAACAATACCAAGTAAGTGTGCAGAAACCTCAGCTACTGCAGCTGTAATTCTCATCTCATTTCTGTGTTGATTTCACAATGCTTTACTGGAGGAAAATGGTTAGAAGAGAGAGAGGCTATGAGGTCAACATGTAGAAAGTATATTTTAGCCTGGAAGTCCGTGGCTTAGAAATTAACTATCCCCATGACTGGCTTGCTGGGCAAATTGGGAACAATTTCTCCCCGACTCTGTTGCAGTTTTCCCAAGGCAGAGATGTTCTCTATCATAGGCAGGGCCTCCTAATTAAGTCAGTATAGAGTGATTTAAAGGAACCTGGGTAATTAGCAAGAGAAGCAGACTAGAAATCTGGTCTGAAATCACCCCAGAGCACAAACTTCTCAGGCTCTGTTATTTTGACTGTTACGACAAAAAAAAAAAAAAAAAAAAAAAAAAATCAAAGTATTCAAAGGCACAGTACTCTTTATTGAATAAAATAGCCACCTAATTGGGGACAGAAGGCGAAGAGGTAGAAGAGATAAAGAAAAACATTAGTAAGTGTCATGTACCAAGCTCCGTGCTGTGCACTTATCCAATCACTTTGAATCACTATAACAACCCTATAAGGCAGGCATCATTATCTCCAATTTTGAAATGAAGAAACTGGAAGCCAGTTATAAATAACTTAACCCAAGTTTGCAAAGTTCTTAAAGGATGGAACTCAATATTTGAACCTAAGTCAGTATGACTTCGTGATTCCATGGTTTTTTGTTCATTATTGACTATGACACCCTTAGACTTGTGAACCAATAATGAAAAACACAGTGCAAAATATTGTGTATTCTAATATCCTGTGGTGAAACTAGAAAATTAGGAAAAAGAGGACAAAGTCTAGAGTAGTCAGAGGATATAAAATGTCCATTCTGCTTAGCAAATACGTATGAAGTGCCAACTAACACGAGGCTAAGGGCTAAGGGCTAAGAACATGAGTGTATGTCCTTGGTGAGTTTATGGCCCTCCCTCTCTTTATCCTACCTTCATTCCTCAATGAATGAATGAGGAATGAATGTAGGATGTTCTGTCCTCCTTTTTCTTTTCCATCTGTCTCGAAACTAATCTTTCTGCCTTTAAGCTGCTCTCAACAAAACTCACAAGTTATCTTTCTAAAGTACACAGGGTCCTAGAATTCTTCCATGCTGTTCCCAGTGACTTCATAATACAGTGCGAACACTCTATCATGTCAATATTAATTCTTGCCTACCTTACCAGCTTTATCTTCTGTCACTCTTGCTCCCTCCCTCGAGAAACCCCCTCCCAACTTGAATTCAACATGCTAATCATACTCAGCTTCTCAACCATCCATATTATTTTCACTTACACCTCTGTCCCCTAGAGTCCCTTTCTTCTCCCTTCTCCTAACTCCTAGTCATCCTTCAAACTGGCCTGAGTAGAGGGAATGTATACACTGGAAATTAATATGAAGTACAACATTGGAGAAGTTTGGTAATAAGATAGAAAAATTGACATTAGTTCATAGAGTTATATGAGGCCATTGGAATTCTTTTAGTTGAAGAGTAATATAAAATGGATATTTAAGAAAATCAACCAGTGTTGTACAGATGACATTAGAGTTAGAAAAGACTAGAGGCTGAATTACAGCGATGATCTAAGTATTAAATGATGGCTGCAGAGATGATAATTAATGGCAGTGAAAATTCAAAAGAAAGCAAAGTATCGGAACTCAGTGGCTGACTAGAAATAAGGAGGCAAGGATTTAATAAGGGCAGTTTATACCAACGCATGTAAGTTAGCATAAAATCAGAATTTATATAATCTTTTCTTTTCACTGTTATTGAAATGTATTATTTTGTTTATACATACATTTGAGCTGATTTTATTTTTGCAACCGAAAAATACTGCATTGACACAATTTAATCATTGACATACACTAGGATCTTTTCTTTCATCTTCAAATGTTCTGTCTAGCTGACTCTTGTCCTTGAAGCAAATTGTCCAATTTTGAGATGTAGAACTATAAATCTAAGTAGTTGTATGTGTGGTCAGACTGCCGGGAATTTGTGTGAGTAAATTTCATAGATGTTTCAGGAGGTACAGACTGTTTTTCTTGCCTCCTCCCTTTATTTTCTGACACTGAGTCTTGGAAGTTTCTGGCTTTTCAGTGGAAAAAAGTACTGAATCGTGGAAACAAACACTTCAAATTATCATTCATCAAGCTTCGCACAATCTGGTCTTTAATCTTTCACTTTTTCTAAGCGCATCAGGTTGGGAGCAGCCATATGGTTGTAACGCTGGGAGGGCTGGGGAAGACTAGATGTGAGACCAGGGCAGAATTGGGGGTTGTTGACAAAGAGCAGGGAGAAGAGGATCTGGATTTCTTTCAGAAGCCTGAATCTTTGGAGGGCAGTCTACGATCGGGGATGAGGGATGGATGCTGCAATTGGTCAGCCTGGGTCTGACTAGCTAAGTAGAGGGCATGAAGAACACATGGCCAGAGCCCTGTGCTACTCATCCCGGTGAGATACAACTGGGCAAGTCAGAGCCCTGAAATTCTTACTACAGGAAACTGTCACCTGCCTCTCTGTGAGAATTACAATTGCAGGCAATTCATAAAACACCAAGGGACTTCCCTAGTAGTGCAGTGGTCAAGAAGCCTCCTGCCAGTGGAGGGGACACGGGTTCGTACCTGGTCCGGGAAGATCCCACATGCCACGGAGCAACAGAGCCCATGCACCACGACTACTGAGCCTGCGCTTCAGAGCCCGCGAGCACCAACTACTGAGCCCCCAGGCCACAACCACTGAAGCCTGCATGCTTAGAGCCCGTGCTGCGCAACAAGAGAAGCCACCGCAATGAGAAGCACGCGCACCGCAACAAAGAGTAGCCCCTGCTCGTCGCGTCCAGAGAAAGCCTGTGTGTAGCAACGAAAACCCAACACAGCCAAAAAAAAAAAAAAACAGTACATTTTTTAAAAAAGAAAACACCGAGCAGAGCCATTTGCTACATCTCTTATCAAGGTATATCAGATGGCAAGTCACCCTTACTCAGTGACCTAGTTATAGAATATCCATATAATCTTTTTTTTTTTTAAGGGAAACGTAAGGCTGTCCTTTATTGAAAGAGTCAGATTGCCTCAGGGCCATTGTACTACAGAGCTTTAGATCATTGGAATTTGTAAGCTTCACTCCAGGATTGAATGTCTTCCATTAGTCAGTGATTGGCAGCCTTGGTGAATATTTGAGTTTTCAACTTAAGTTTTCCAAATTGGTCTGAGGAAACCAGATGCAGGAACTAAGTTCAAAAGGACAATCTCAACGAGAATAAAAAGAGACATGATAACACCAGACCTCACCAGCTCATCAGGTCTCTGTAATCAGCCACACAAATAATTGGTCCCAGGACTATTGGATAAACATCTGCTTTTAAGCTGAAGGATATCTACATTGTATGCTGTGATTACCACCATACCAATTTGTAAGTCAACTTAGAAATTCAACATACATGCAAAGAAATTCTACTCTTCTCGTTAGGTTATGTGATTCTAGAATTTCTAAACTCTGCCAGTTTTCTTTCCCAGGGATCTTTAAGAAAGTCAGTCATGGGGTCAGAGTTGGGCATTATTATTGAGAGAAGATAACACAATAGCCATCTGTACCCTGATCTTACATGTACTAGAACAATGACAACACCAAAACCATGTAGGTATACATATTAGCCAGGGTTCTCCAGATAAACAGAACCAATATTCCAATTGGAATCCTAACTGGCTAATACATATACCTACATGGTTTTAGTGTTGTCATTGTTCTCGTATCTGTAAGATACATATAAATCTATTTATCTATCAATAGGTAAAGAGGTTTATTATAAGGAATTGGCTCATCCGATTATGGAGGCTGACAAGTCCCAAGATCTGCACTTGGCAATCTGGAGACCCAGGAGAGCCAACATGTAGTTCCTGTCTGAAAGCCAGAAGGTTTCCCAAGAAAAGCCAATGTTTCAGTTCAACTCTGAATGCAGGAAGAGACTGATGTCCTAGCTCAAGCACTCAGGAAGGGCAGAGTTCTCCCTCTCTTTTTTTTTTTTTTGTAATAAACTGGGTGTTCTCTCTTATTTAGCCTTTTTATTCTATTCAGACCTTCAGTTGATTAGGTGAGGCCCACCCACATTAGGAAGAGCAATCTGCTTTACTCAGTCTATCAATTCAAACATTCATATCATTCAGAAATACCCTCAAAGACACACCCAGAATAATGCTTGGCCAAATGTCTGGGCACTCTGTGACCCAGTCAAGTTGATACATAAAATTAACCATCACAGTATAACCTTAAGGGAATAGAAAGCACCTCACGTTGTCTGGTCTTAAGGATGTCCATTCCTTCTCCATTACCCCCTCCTTCATCCAACACATGCACAGTTCCCATCTGCTGTTAAAATTTTCCAAAATCTTTTTTGGATTAAAAAAACTGCTATTCGTCTCTCAATATTCAATGTTGTCAAGTACAGGTCACTTATGAGGATCTCTGGTTCAGAGTTTCTGATATTCTTATCCAAGTTGAGCAGAAGCTGGAGGATTTGTAAGGGAGTGGTGGTGTCAGAACCAGCTACAAAAGAAAACTTCTTGTGTGATGTTGTGCTGTCAACACTGGCCACCAGGAGTTTATTCACCCTTATGTATATATACACATTCATAGCCACACGTGTGCTTGTGCATTCCTACATATGTACAACCACACACAACCTGATGGTGCAGGCATAAATTCATCTCAGCCAGGGAGAGTGTGAAAATAAGGATGGGGACTCTAGGCACATGGAAAATGGGAAACAAGAACAAAGGAACCTAAGAAGTAAGAAGTAACTGGTGTATCTGGGAGACCTGACGGGCTTGAGCGCAGAATAGCTCTAGACTTGGATTGAGAGATAGTCAGAAAAGTAGAGTTAGGACCAGATCATGGTGGATACTGGATGTCAGGCTAAGGGGTTGGACTGTTTCTTTATAGTTAATTATGAGACCAATGAAGAATATTAGAAGGGACGTTTTAGGGAGACTGATCTCGCAGGGGTAGGCAGTAACTAGGGGTAGTAAGCAGTGAAGTTTCATTCTACTTTGACTGAGTTAAGTCTAGTAATGGAAGAGAGGGTGGAGGATGAGGATAGGAGTAAGAAGAGCAACAAGTAAGGATACATATGTACAGGAGCAGGAAAATGTCAAGATCCAGACTTCATGAGGAGCCTGTGCTGGAGGTTGTTCTGGATAAAGAGGCTATAAGGACCTCAGCTGTAGGTATTCATGGATCTGCTAAGGTGCTTCACTGTTAACTTGACTCACCTACTTCCTACATCTGCTCCTCTCTCTTCTAAAAGCCATCCTTACTTTCTACTCTCTATCCTTTCTCTACCTCACAGCTTTTGCTTCCTCTCCATATATAGAGCCACGACATAGAGTTTTATGCATACAGTGCTAATATGAATACCTTACCGGTTGGTCCTCATGGAAATGGAGTTGAATATGAATCACTTAGGCAAGAATCTAGGAAGAATGTGATCTTTTTGGTATTTCAAGGGCATTATTTGTAAATACTGGCAATTATGAAAACATTTATTCATTAAGTGATGAAAAGTAGACAGGACAATTATTAGAGACAATTTTGAATTATTCTTTCTCCTGTAATCTAGTCTCTTTCTTTTATAGACTTTTTCTTTTTTTTAGTAATTTTTTAAGATGTGTCTGTCCCAACTATTTGGCAGGTGGAATAAATTACTCTCCATATTTCATTTTGTTTGACATTTAACATGCATAGACTGATTTTTAACATGCATAGGTTCAGAAGTTCTAACCTCAGCTGCGCATTATCACCTGAGGAGGTTTTAAACCATACAATTTCCCGGGCTCCACTCCAGACCAGTTGAATGAGAATCCCTCTAGGGGTGGTAAGGGTGATGCCCAAGTACGGGTGATTATAACATGAGGCCAGGTAGGGAGTCTGTTCTTTCTCCATAGTTTCTGCTAAAATTTAGAAACACCTGCAGTTAAATCTTGAAGTCCTATTTTTGACAAGACATGCATAGGTTAACACTTCCTCTCCTGTCTTTCCTTGTGTAGTTTATAGTTTCAAGCTAAATTCCAGGGATTTAAAGGCTCTTTGTTGATATTTAAAGGGCATTTGAAGCAAATAAATGGTGAAATGTCTTTTGAAGCCAATAAAATACACCTCTGTAATATCTACTTAATGAGAATATGTTAAAGAGCAGGAGGTGTCTCCACTGGACCATAAATTATGCAATTTTAAACAGATTTTCTAAATGAAAATAAAAACTTCTGACCATTTGAAATCACTTTTTTCTCAAACAAAACAAGAAGGATTTCCAGATGTCAGGATTGTTTTGCAGTAATGATGATCTGTGGGCCAGATGAATGTGCTTAACTTTCCCAAGAGTTTGGGTAACTTTTTCTTTTCAAAAGAGATTGTGTGTGACTCCTGATTTTTAATTATTTTTTAAAAAATGTTGGGAAGACATGTCTTCTCATCGCCTGAATGTTCATAATGCCCTGATTTAGTACAGGTGTAATTATATACACATGTATATACACAAAGAAATGTATAAATATTGTAATCCAATCATTTGTCTATTATATCTCTGCTTGTTCTTTTTCTCTGATAAATTCTAAGTTGGTAGCCCCAATAGTATTTTCTTCTCTGGTATAGTTTTATTTTTGTCTACAGATATTTTTACTGTGGTACAATTTCCCCAGTATCTTAGGATGTGCTATTTTAAGTCACTCTATTTAGGACTTGGAATGACTCCAAGTAAGATGGTATACGGATTTAAACATCAACAAACAGTAATCAAAATATCAGTTTTTTACATCTTTGAAAAAATAGCATTTAGAAAGCTTGTCTGTCAGCATTGCTTCTCTACAACTGTTAATAACTTGTCTTAAAAACATGGTGTACCTTCCAGATAGAATCAGCAACTTCTTTACCCAGGGGTGTCACCAAAGGAGCAGGAAAGAGAACAAAGTACAGGATTAAAGAATGGAAGGGAGTAAGAAACAGGTAGACAGCTACTTAGAGACAGGTAGACAGCTACTTAGATTCAAATCACGGTTGTGCCACTTATTACCTAAGTAACCTTGGGCTCATTAACTTCTCTAACTTGGTTTATTACCTATATCAGAGGAATGAAAATACCTACCCCATTAAGTTTTTATAAGGATTAAATGAATTACATTTTAAGTTTTTAGAACATAGTCAATAGTATTCGTTCAGTTAATGTCAGCTATGTTTATTGTTCGTATTATTTGAAATCTGTTCTAATATTGCCCCATAATAGGCAAAACCAAGTATCTTGGTTTTCCTTTGTTTTTTCTGACCACTAAATGACCATATTTAAATAAGTTTATAAACTATTTTTTTCTGTGAATTTACTGCTCATGTCCTTTGCTCTTTGTCCACTGACTTCTGAGCCCCTTTACTATTGATTTTAAAGTACTCTTTGTATATTTCAGATATTAATTCTCTGTATATTACGTAAGTAGCAATCATTTTCTTCTAGTCTGTGGCTTCCTTTTAACTTTATATTGTCATTACAGATATTTGTAATTTTTATGTAGTCACATCTGTTAGTCTTTTCAATCCTGGCTTTTGGTATGCTTGGTTAGGAGGACTTTCTGCATTACAAGATTATAAAAATGTCCTCCCATATTTTCTTCTAGCAGTTATACAATGTTGTTGAAAGGTTATTTCTTTAAGTCACTTAGGAGTTTGGTATGTGTTGTGATATGGTATGCCAACTTTATCTTTCTTCTCAAATTGTCTATGATCTCCCTGTGATTGCACCTATTGGCAGTTCCGATATAAACACAACTATGGGTCTAGACTTTTTACCATTCCATTAATCTATTTGTCTATTCCTGTGCCTATTGTATTTATTTTTATTGAAGTATAATTCATCTACAACACTATGTTAATTCCATGTACACAACATAGTAATTCCCTGTTTCTATATATTACCAAATGATCACCATTGCCTGTTTTAATTTTAACTTTTGATTAGGCTAGTTCCAAATAACTCTATACTTTCAATGCATGTTGTGATATGTATTGCCGTTTTTCCTGCCAGATGAACTTTAGAACCAGTTTGTCAAATTTCAAAATAATTTAATTGGAAATTAAATTGGTATTGCACTAGATTAATAATTTTGGAAGAATTAATCTTTATAATAATAAGACCTCTATTTACCCAGGCTTTTAGATCCTGCAGTAGAATTTTATCATTTTCTTCATATAGATTTTGGATATTTCACATTGTTTGTTACTCTATATATTTTGTTTATATTGTTCAGATTCTCATTTCATTTTTTTCTGCTTAAATACGGAACATTTTTATAACTGTCCTCGTAGTATTCTTTTATTAGTTCTAATAGTTTTATATAGTTGATTTACTTCTTTTGACTGAGAATGAATGATTGCAGGGTTTCACTATTTAGTGTGATGTTTGCTACATGTCTCTGATAGATACTGTATCAATTTAAGAATTACTATTCTATTACTAACTTACTAAGAGTTTTTTTTTTTAAACCACTAGTGGGTGTTGAATTTACATTTACTGGGATGATGATGTGTTTTTCTTCTTCATCAATGAAGTGAATTAAACTAATAGAATCCCTGATGTTGAATAATCTTTGTAGTCTTGTAGTA